>NW_027361690.1:42500-1242500 GCF_039654945.1 Dendrobates tinctorius
CGTCCCCCGCTGTCTCTCTGGCTGCTCTCTCGTCCCCCGCTGTCTCTCTGGCTGCTCTCTCGTCCCCCGCTGTCTCTCTGGCTGCTCTCTCGTCCCCCGCTGTCTCTCTGGCTGCTCTCTCGTCCCCCGCTGTCTCTCTGGCTGCTCTCTCGTCCCCCGCTGTCTCTCTGGCTGCTCTCTCGTCCCCCGCTGTCTCTCTGGCTGCTCTCTCGTCCCCCGCTGTCTCTCTGGCTGCTCTCTCGTCCCCCGCTGTCTCTCTGGCTGCTCTCTCGTCCCCCGCTGTCTCTCTGGCTGCTCTCTCGTCCCCCGCTGTCTCTCTGGCTGCTCTCTCGTCCCCCGCTGTCTCTCTGGCTGCTCTCTCGTCCCCCGCTGTCTCTCTGGCTGCTCTCTCGTCCCCCGCTGTCTCTCTGGCTGCTCTCTCGTCCCCCGCTGTCTCTCTGGCTGCTCTCTCGTCCCCCGCTGTCTCTCTGGCTGCTCTCTCGTCCCCCGCTGTCTCTCTGGCTGCTCTCTCGTCCCCCGCTGTCTCTCTGGCTGCTCTCTCGTCCCCCGCTGTCTCTCTGGCTGCTCTCTCGTCCCCCGCTGTCTCTCTGGCTGCTCTCTCGTCCCCCGCTGTCTCTCTGGCTGCTCTCTCGTCCCCCGCTGTCTCTCTGGCTGCTCTCTCGTCCCCCGCTGTCTCTCTGGCTGCTCTCTCGTCCCCCGCTGTCTCTCTGGCTGCTCTCTCGTCCCCCGCTGTCTCTCTGGCTGCTCTCTCGTCCCCCGCTGTCTCTCTGGCTGCTCTCTCGTCCCCCGCTGTCTCTCTGGCTGCTCTCTCGTCCCCCGCTGTCTCTCTGGCTGCTCTCTCGTCCCCCGCTGTCTCTCTGGCTGCTCTCTCGTCCCCCGCTGTCTCTCTGGCTGCTCTCTCGTCCCCCGCTGTCTCTCTGGCTGCTCTCTCGTCCCCCGCTGTCTCTCTGGCTGCTCTCTCGTCCCCCGCTGTCTCTCTGGCTGCTCTCTCGTCCCCCGCTGTCTCTCTGGCTGCTCTCTCGTCCCCCGCTGTCTCTCTGGCTGCTCTCTCGTCCCCCGCTGTCTCTCTGGCTGCTCTCTCGTCCCCCGCTGTCTCTCTGGCTGCTCTCTCGTCCCCCGCTGTCTCTCTGGCTGCTCTCTCGTCCCCCGCTGTCTCTCTGGCTGCTCTCTCGTCCCCCGCTGTCTCTCCGGCTGCTCTCTCGTCCCCCGCTGTCTCTCCGGCTGCTCTCTCGTCCCCCGCTGTCTCTCCGGCTGCTCTCTCGTCCCCCGGTGCTGCGGCTCCTTTAAATGTCCTCCAAGCCACATCAGGGGCCGCATGTACATCCAGTGTCATCGCTGCAGGCCGGATCCGGCGGCCCGGCTATTTGCCGCAGGCCGCGGGACCCCTGACACCGGATGTGTGAAAGAGGCCTAAGAGTGTTAATCTCAAATATTTTTTTCATTGTCATATAATGATAATAATCCACTTAGTTCAGTACATTATCTCACCCTATCATTGTAATGCCTCAAACATCTTCCCACAAATGAGGGTTTTTGACAAGAATCACTGATCAAAATTGATCCATTTATCTGATTTTCATTTAATTCGTGGTCCGTGTCCATTTTTATAATCAGTGTGAAATTCCCTTTATCTCAGATGCAAAACAATAATGAAATTGTAATTCCAAAGCTGCTTCTACCTCTGGCAAACTCCTCAGATGCCTTGACTGCTATACTTAAATAGATGCTTTTCTCACCAAACACAAGCAAAGCAATCTAAAAGGGTATAAGACTATCGAAATCGGCATGCATTAGCAAGTATGCGTTATTTCCTGACGCACCCTCGAACGCTGCTTGCAGCGTTTTTGGGTGCGTTGGCATTAGCGCACAGTGAACGGACCTGTTCACTGTGCATAGAAATGTATGGGCTAACGCATGGTAGCGCTAGGTACCGGAGCGCTACCATGCGTTAACACATACCGTTAGCGCTATGGCGCTAAAGATAACAAAAATGACAGTGCTAGCGCATCCGTTTAATGGATCCGTTAAACGGATGCCCTAACGCAATGTAAACCTAGCCTTATTACCGCGTAGTGTTTGACTATTTTTAGTGGGCAAACTGAGCCATCTGTTGAGTTAACTAGGACCCACGTTCCCCTACCGGCGGGGTCGCACTTGGATTTTCACACTCAAATGCGCAGAGCGTCGCTGCATATGGCTATGTCCTCGTTGATTAAACCGCCTTTCGACACTGTTTTTGACCGCGGCAACAACTCGCTAATGTGCAGCGCTCCAAAAAAAGCGATAGCGAAAGCTGCTATGATATTGCGACTTGCATACCGATGGGGATATTGAAATATTGTCAAGCAATAGTCTAAGTGAAATGGGGCGACGACATTCCTGACTCGGTTGAAGCCTTTTCTAGCCTTTAATGGCTTGTTTCATGAAAAAGAACTTGGTAGCGTCCACCCCATTAGTTTGACGATGCACCCGATGCCCCTCTTTGTGCCGAATCAAGAATTCTGTAGACCCCTCACATCTCGCTAAGTTGCACTTATTGGGCCTACCCTGAATTAGAGAGCACCGCTCTTCCCATGCCTTACCGTAGACCTGCCAGGTAACCGGTGTAATGGAGGCGCGGATTAATGGCATCAGTGATTTGCCACTGTGTCCCATAGGGATGGAGGACACTGGATACCCGCTAGTTGTGCACTGGGGAGAAGGTCTCTGAAGGCCTGCCAATCGGAAGATAACAGTGAGTTGGCAAGATTTATTATCTATGTCAGTCACTAATCTGGCACCACACCAGATGTGTTTCAGGGACAGTAGTGCTAGCCAGCGTAAGAGCATGAGTCCTTATGGGGATGCGGAAAACATATGGTTTAAGCTCTTTGCGGTTCACGGATTTTCCATTAGAAATCGAATATTCGTGTTTTCCAACTGAGTACCCCATAACTCCACTGATACTATTGCGAAAATTTCTAGCAGGGCTGGATTGCGCCCCCAGCTTGATGTGACCCATAGCTCTGGCCAGCTGCTTTTGCACCATTGGTTTTTGTATATTGCTGCAAAACCCTCTTTGATATGTCCTCCTACCACGAGCCCTAGGTTCTTGCTTTTGCCATGACGCAGGTATGGCCATTGCAGGACTGTAGAAATGTTTTCCAGACTACTAAGTCTGCCCTCAATGAGCGAGTGATTCTAATTCTATCGCCAGGCTGGGCAATGCCCTTTGTTGCCAACGATAATCCGCGAGAGAAGGCTCTGCCGGCCGCCATTACGTGGCTGGCAAATGTCAGCAGACCCCAGCAGGGACTGCATCTGTTGGAGGGTGATTTTTTTTTTTTTTTTTTATTTCACAGAAACCTTCCATCTGCAGTGTTTTCTGTATTTTCTCAGCTGTTAAGCGAAAAACCATTGAATTGGTGTCTATTTCGAAGCCAAGGAAATTCATTACATAACGTGGTCCGAGTGGTTTTTTTTGGGTGATAGCGTTACGCCGAAATGCCATGATATAAATTTAAATTTCTCGAGAAGGAGCAGAGTTTTGAATTTTTGGGACAGATGAACAAAAAATCGTCAAGTTAGTGAATCTGCGAATTGCTGCCTGTTTCAGAACGGACTACTCAGTCCAGGATTGTACTGAATAGCTCGAAATAGTGACACGAAATAGAGGATCCCATCGGCAAGCACATATCTAAATAATAGTGCTGGTCCACCTTGCAACCTAAGTTGAACCCTTTGGGCAGCACGGATAAAAGGCGAAATGCCGACTGTCAGATTTTGCTATCAGCGCATCGGGCCCAGCTATGCAGACTAATTATACCGCCTTGTCGAAAGACGTGTATGTCACGGAAGCTTCCCCTGGGATGATAGCGTCATTAACCTATTTGCCTTTTGGGTGTGACACGTGATGGATCAGACGATATTTCCTGGGTTCCTTTTTAGGAATAATGCCTAACGGCAAGATCCTGATCTTTTGGAACGGCAACGATTGAAAGGGGCCCTCCATTCTTCCTAATTCAACCTCCTTTTTGATTTTTTTTGGTGCAATATTTCGGGGAATTCGTGAGCGGATTTTAGGTCATTGGACAAGGTTGGTTTTCTACAGAATTTGAAGGCGATAAAAAAACATATGTAAAGCCGGAGTGTAATTGCCGTGTTGCTTCTTTATTGGGGTAGAGGTTTAACCAGGGGCCCATCGCGGTTATGCTCAACAGGGTTTTGCTGTGTGGGTGCTCTGTTTGCCTGATGAGTACACCTTGCTGCTGGGTGTGTTCCCCCCCCCCCCCTTCCCCACAAGCTGCAACCACTGAGTGTTGACCTGCGGCTGTGGAGTAGTTAGTGGTCATAGATGAAAATCGGGGTTGTTTCTGTGACTGCACGAGTCGCAGCCACACATCTGTAGCTTTAACTGTCCAGCCTAGATCGGGTTGTAGGGCCAGCCACCTGCGGAATTCCTCGTCATACCGCCACCAGGTGGAACTGCCATGGGATTTATATGAATTGTGTATCAGGTCCTGATATACATACAATTCGGAGCAGCGTTCCGGATGTTTCTGGCCCATAATACAGCCTAGGCCTGCAAAAGCCTGTAGCCAGTTATTCATCGTTTAAGCTCTTTTTGGTCTTTTTCTATTGTATGGTCGTGCGCTTGTCCCCTTATCTACGGTCTGTTGGTCTTCTCATAATAACGACCATATGTCAACGTAGTCATTATTTCATATTTTCTGTCTAGTCTCTTGGTCTGCATGTGCACCTAGCGAACTAATGCTGCAGAAAAATACGTCTTTGTGTAAACTCACTAACTGAGGTGTCGCCTTGTTGTCGGTTGACCGCATGGGCGATTCAAGTGTTGAACTAGCGCCTTAGTAGCTGTGGCTAGTTCGTTCTCTCCTGTGTAATGTATGGCATGGTGTTGGCTTCAAAACACCCACCGCTATCGAACGCGGGCCGGGTGACTCCAGGTGATGGAGGAACTCCGGCTCCCGCTGTATCAGTGGTTCTGGTTCAGTGCTTGAATTGGCCAGAGGCCCTGGGAGATGGGGATGGGTCTCCCCGGATGGCAGCCAATGATGGATAACTTGACAGCTGACATCTGTCGTGTGCCTGAGCCCGAGTGACTCCCATTAATGGAGGAACTCCGGCTCTGGCGTGATCTGGTGGTTGGATTGGCTGGAGGCCCTGGGAGGTGGGGATGGTTTACTCTGGCTGGCAGCCAATGATGGAGCACGTGACCGCTGGTGTCTGTTGTGTGCCCGAGCCTTCCTGTCATAACTCTCAGAAGCGTCGAGCCACTTTGATGTGGTTGGGGAACACCATCTAGAAAACTGAGATCTGTGTCTCATCACCTCCAGCCACAGACCCTGAATATGAGACTCGTCCTCCAATTTTATCTGACAAACCACGCCCCTGGGGTTGGGATATGTGAGCGGTCAATCCCACCCATCTCTGATGACCGCTTGTAAAACCCGAACCTGGAATGGCCCAAACAACTCTCTCAGCACTATAGGTGCTTGAGCATACTTCCGAGCTCACATCACCGCAGCCAACAGCCGCGATGACACGTATGTCCTCTCATGGACTTGTCCGGCGGCCCTCTTACACATGACATATAAACTTTTTTGCTAAACGTGTTTTGTAAAGGCTTTTGGAATACTCTAATACATAGTCTGTACATATACACTGATTTCTGAAATGCTGGATTTTTATAGTAAAAAGTACTAAAGGTGCCAATAATGTGCATCACAATTTGTATATGGATGAGAAGCACAATCTATATAATCGTATCGTCCATCCTACTGCTATCCTTGATATATGCTGGGTACCAAACATTTATATCTATGTACAATGCTTGTCATTGGTAATTTTCCATGCTCGAGTTTTAGGAAATTTTATAAATTGGTAAACTGGAAAGAAACTTTTGAGGCAGGTGGAATTTGTATTGTCAGTGTAGCAGCATATTTGCTTCAACAAACTCCATACTACAAAATATTTCTCTCCTCACACTTTTTTCCTCTTTCTCAGGTTTCGTAGCCTCACCACTGCCTTCTTCAGGGATGCTATGGGATTCCTCTTACTTTTTGACTTAACAAATGAACAGAGCTTCTTGAATGCCAGGAATTGGATAAGTAAGTGCTCCTTATTCGGGTTGTTTCTTCTAGGTGGTATCTGGAGGGATCGTTGTGATCAGAGTGCTTGAGTTCTATATTAGGCTGTATGGCTTGAATGACTGCTTATTTTAAGATTCCTGATATATGAATATTACATTAGAATAAACATTATTTTAAAAAAGAAAACTGACATAGATGGTGGTAAGGGAAATTCAACTCGGCAGATCAATAATCAAAGCCAAAATAAACGAGACTTGTAGCTCATTTTACACGTCAGTTTTTCACGTACCCATGTCAGCCTATGAGGATGTTCACTCGTCTTATACTCATTCAAGTGTCAGATCAAACTTTGCAATGAGTCTATTGGTCCATGAAAAAATCAGACCACACTCTGATGCTATCCAAGTGATGTCCTCTTTCCACTGACCAATAGATAGAAGGTGGAGAATAAATTCTCCTGATCACTTATACCGCATAAGGATTGTGGTAAAGAATAAAACCAATTCTTCACTTTTCTGTTTTGTTCATTCATTCACAGTAAGGCTCAGCTCACATTTATCCTGTGCTCTATGATGAGCGCTTACACCGGGGTTTGTGTAAACACTTGATTCAGTCGGAACCCTTGGTGGAAGATTCAATATGATGAGGCAGATGGAGGCAGTGTGGACTCCATAGGACCTGTGATCATAGAATCATAGATCAGGCGGTGTCCATCTTTTTAGGCGAGCATAATAGGACGGACAACCACAGTTTTGTGCACTTCTGATTAGGACAGAGCTGAACAGAGTCCAGAGTAACTGCTGCCTCATTATAGTGAATGGATCTCTCGGGGGGAGGTGGGGGGTCCACTCTGTCACGTCACTCAGAGACTTAGTTGGACCTCCAAGTAAATGCTCAGCGTAGAGCGCTAGATAAGTATGATCCTAAATTTTATGTAAAATGTTATCGATAAAATCTTTAACTTGATCCACACAAAAAAACAAGTCCCCGCTCAGGTCTGTCATCTGTCAACGGAAATATAGGGAGCTTCTCTATTACTGGTAGTACAAAGGCTCTGGAAAAGCGCTAGGACTCCTCAAAAGAAATTCAGCGCTCCCAAATCCAATGCCCCCTCCCTACTGAGCTCCAGTGTGCCTAAAAACACATTTAGCACCCACATGTTTGGCGTTTCTGCAGTGATGAGACCCCCCTAATTTACAGGTGCGTGTCTCCAGAAGCATGAGCTGGGCATAATGTACTGGTTACAATGGCAGTTTGCAATTTTCACTCGGCAACATCCACTGCTGCCGGTTTCTCGAAAATACCCATCAAGTCCAAATTGTCACTACATCTCTAGATAAACTCCCAAAGGGTTATAAAAGGTTATAATTTACAAAATGGGGTCACTTAAAAGGGGATTCCACTTTTCTAGCACTTGGGGGCTCTGTATATGGACTCCGCAAACTATTCTAGGAAAATCTAGTTTCCAGGATGAAAATAGCGCTCTATCCCTCCTGAGTCTCGCAGTGTGGCTAAGCGGTACTGCACAGACATACTTAGGGTATTTCTACATTCAGCAGAAATTGTGGGACAAATTTAGGTGGCATTTTTACCTATTTGCTAGTATGAAAATGTAAAATTTAGGGCTATCACACAATCTTGGTGGTAAAAATGTAATTATTTTTTCTTCACTGCCCAAGGGTATAAAATTCTTAATTCTTTGACATGTAATGTGGACCCTATAAAAAAAAAATATGTACGGTATATAACTTCCTAACACAAAATTGTTTCAAAAATTGTGCTGATATAAATTAGACGTGTGTAAATGTTACTTATTATTTTGTGTGACACATCTCTCTGATTTAAGGACTTAAAAATTAAAAATTTCAACTTTTTTTTTTTCACGGATAAATGCAAGTCATATCATATACATTTCACAACTATTGTGAGGTAAAATATACAGAGGAAAACAGGTATCACTCATGCGCTGCTGATATCCAAATCGATAAAACTAAAACATTTATTTAGACAGGTTTAAAAGTCAACGCGTTTCGAGGTCAAGCAGGACCTCCATCAGGTTTCCTCCTGATGAAGAGGTCCTGCGTGACCTTGAAACGCATTGACTTTTAAACCTTTCTAAAATGTTTTCATTTTACCGACATTTGGATATCAGCAGCGCATGAGTGATACCTCCATCTTCCTCTCTGTATCCATGGTCATCCCTTTGACCGGTATCTGTGCAACAGCTGTTTTATATGCTCGTTATGTGTTGCCATACACTCACCTTGCTAGGTTGCTGAATCTCCCCTTTCCCTGACACCACTTTGTCATCGGATAAGACCCTATTGCACTTTCTCTTTCCCAGTTTTTCTTTCTTGAAGTAAAATGTCACAAAAAAACAAAGTCCAAATCAGTGGGATCCACTGAAGCGTTTCAGAGTTATGACCTCTTAAAATGGCAGTGGTCAGAATTTAAAAAAAAAATGGCCTGATTAGAAGGTGAATATGGGCTTCAGGGTGAAGGAGTTAATATTATTTGTCAGCCACAGTAAGTTGTCTTACAGCTAGGCACAGGACAAAGAAGGGTGCTCATGGCTGATCTCCTGAGACGCACTGAGATTTTTTTTTAATATTTTTTTTTTTCTATTCTAGTTGCAATATTAGGCAAAGTAGGTGCTAAAGAAAGTTAAAGTTATTGTAGGAGTAATTTTTGTAAATTTTCAATGTTTGTTTGGTCTTCCTTTTTATAAAGCGGTTGGCCTATCCAAATCAATAAGACTTGGTGTACCGTTACACTAAGCGACGCACCAGCGATCCCGACAACGATACGACCTGGTAAGGATCACTGGTGCGTCGCTAGTAAGCTGTCAAACAGATCTACTCAACAATGCAGCAGCGATCCGTATAGCGACCTCAGCGGTTGTTGGGACCTTGTCACACAGCAGCTATTCTGACGACTCTGCCTGCGTCCCTGAGTTCTGAGTCGCCAATGAGGTCGCTCGTTGGCGTCAAACACAGCGATGCAGGACGACAATGATCAAAAAATGGCCCAGGACATTTGAGCATGATCAGTGTCATTGCAGCGGGGGCCCGGTCGCCGCTATTTGTCACGTAGTGAGATCGCTGGCGAGGTCGCTGTTGCGTCACTAAATCTGTGACGTTTCAACGATCTTGCTATGTGAGACGGGGGCTTAAGGTCAGTATGTGTGACTGCAGACTTGTGAATCACCCCAGCGCATGCACTATGCGCTGCAGTGATTTGCTGGTTTCTGAGCCAGGACTGGAGGGTATGTATATGTTATACTCCTCCCCGGCCATAACCCTACCGGCCTTGCGCTATACACGTGTATTGAGTTAGGCTGTGCCCCGAATAGTGATGTGGCCTACTAGATGGTGCAGTCTATGGAGCAAGGCCGTGCCCACTAGATGGTCTCTGGCTGGGAGTATGTATCATTCATTCGTACGTACATACATACATACATACATACATACATACATACATACATACATACATACATACATACATACATACATACATAGATACATAGATAGATAGATACCCACCGGTCCCGGCTCAGAAACTGGACAACCCCTTTAAATATCCGTTTACTAAAGGTTAACCTTTCAAGCCATTTACTTGTTAGTGTGAAACTTAGTTCTGTTTGCAGCGTCTGCTCTATCTACATCTTTTCTATCTACATCTTTTATTTGTTAAGGGAAGCTTAACAAGACCTGTGGTATTTCATCTAGCAAATAAGTTGTTACACCCTCCTCTTGTGCAAACACAGTGCTGTCTTAGAGGGAGTTTTGATTCCCACCCAAGATCAAGAACTGACTGTTAGTTATGGAAACAGCAGCACAAACAGAGCAGAACTTTCACCTCATTTGTGCTTTTAATAGTCATCTCTATCACACGGGTAGTGATGCCTCGGTGCTGGAATAAGACCTATAAAGTGTCACATTCCACCCACACTAGTTTGTCATAGCTCATACTTAACGTATTACTTCTACATTTTTTTGTTTTGTTTTGTCTTGTGGATTAAATGCGTAAAAAAAAACGGTCTACTTTCCTATTGGTGGACACTTAATTTTCCCATAAGACTGTGACGGTGGTGGAGGGCCGAATCAACAGGCTTGGCTTAAAGGAAGGTTTAAGGCGATTCATGCTGCCTAAACTGCGTCCAGATCCAACCAAAGACCATAGCCGAAGATGACACTAGTCTGGCTATGCCCCCCCAATTGGTCCTTCATTTCCACTGCTGATTGACTGGTCTCTCCCTCTTGTGTACAAATGGAAAACCTGTTAATCAGCAGCTGTGGCACTGGGAAAAGTGGACGGCTAGATTTTCAAAGTATATTTTCTCAAAGTAAGTGTATTTGGCGTGCTCGAAAAATATGTTCAAGTTCTCGTGGCTGCAATCCCTGTATGTGTTGCAGCTAACAGAGTAGCGGCACATTTGCTTCCACAAGATCCATACTACATATACTCTCCTTACCCTTCACCGCTCCTTTTTCAGGTTTTGTAGCCTCACCAGTGCCACCTTCAGGGATGCTATGGGATTACTCTTACGTTTTGACTTAAATGAGCAGAGCTTCTTGAATGCCAGGCAATCCCTGCATGTACTGTGGCTGTTGAACAACCGCGAGACATGCAGCCGCGGGGGACTCTAACATATTATTCAAGTACGCCAAAGTCACTCGGTTAGCACACAAGCATGCTCGGGTAGCACCTTATCCCAGCACGTTTGCTCATCACTGGCTATTAACCCCATATCTGCAGGTTAATAGCGTTTTTTCTGGTTATCAGTCCCCTTTAAATACTGAAGTGTTTCAGAGAATAACATTCCTGGCTGCATTCAGTTTGGGTAGGATGAATCGCCTGATGGGTTTCCTGTAATTCTGCTAATTTTTATTATTTGTTGTTATTCATTACTTCGTATTAAGTATTTTATCACTTAGTATTGAGCAGGACTAAGTCTGTTGACTAGCTGCTACTGCTAATGTTACGAGAGGGCTTTACATTATACCATGTATTCTTACCAGTAGCAGCAAATAAAAAGCATATCCTTTACTGCTTTTTAAAGCAAATAGAAATCCATATTGCTGCTGTTTTTTCAGCATTAAGTAATATGCAAGTATACATTTACCTTGATCAAGCAGTTCCTCATATGATAACCCTGCACCCAATATTATGCCTCCAGTCACCTCAACATATTGATGCCCCCACAGTTCCTCACACAGTAGCATACCCTCATAGCCACGTCCATACAGTATGATTGCCAAACAGCCCCCCACACACAGTATGATGGTCCCACAGTTCCCCCAAGTCCTCTGGTCTATGCAGCATATGCATCGAGGCTCCGCATAGCATGATCTAGTGAGGTTAGCGAGCCTGCTGCACTGAGACTCAACTGCACAGGCTCAATTGTGGAAGATGGAGCCGATTGTTCTGTTCCACCATTGAATTCACCAGTGTCACATGGATGCAGATACTAGTGAAATTTGTGAATGGGTGGCTACGTAATGCGGTATGCTACTGTTTTCAGCCCTTTGGCTGTACTGGTCTGTGGGTTGGACAGGAGCAGTAAAAGGCTAGATTGTGGCCTGTGGGACACACTTTGCACAGGTCTGTTTTATCTCATCCCTGCCAGAAGAGTAGCCACATGCATGTTCATTTGACTCTACAAGTTTCCTATGGACATTCATGAACAGCCCAATCTCCAGCAGGAAGACATTAATGAACTCTATCTAATGTCAAAAGTATAGAGTGAGCACTTCTTTCAGTGGTGGTTGCTGTAAAAAAGACTGACCTGTTCCCTTTAATTTTAGAAAAGACAATCTCTCTCATATCGAGAGCTTTTTTGTGGGTTTAGTTTGTAAAATGGGGTCACTCATGGAGGTGTTTTGCTTTTTTGGCACCTCCAGAGGCTCTACCAGTGTGACAAGGCAACCACAAACCAAGGAAAATGTGAACTCCAATATGGTGCTTCTTTCCTTCTGAGATTTGCACTGTGCTTCAAAAGTAGTTTTTGACCACAAATGGGGTAGTGGCGTACTCAGGAGAAATTGCGTAACAAATTGTATCATTCATTTTCTCCTATGATCCCCTTGAAAATTAAAAACAAGAGGCCAAAGCAACATTAGTGGAAAAACTGGAAATTTTCCACTTAGCTTAATGTTAAACAATTCTGTGAATCGCCTGAAGGTTAAAAATGCTCACTACGCCCCTAGATGAATTCCTTGAGAGATGTAGTTTCCAAAATGTGGTCACTTGTGGGGGATTCCTGCTGTTTTGACATGTCAGCGCATTTTTAGTGGCACATAGCAGCCACAATATATTTCAGCCAAAATTGAGCTCCAGAGTTCAGTTGGCGCTCCTTCCCTTCTGAGCCCTGCCATGCACCCAAACAGTAATTTTCATCACATATGGGTAACTATGTACTTTGGAGATATTGCACAACAAATTGTATGGCCCATTTTTTCCAGTTACCCTTGTGAAGATGAAAAATTTGGGGCAAAACCACAATATTTGTGGGAAAAATGTATCTTTTTTTTCATTTTCACAGCTCAACATTATAAAATTCTGTGAAGCACCTGTGGGCTCAAGGTGCTCACCACACATCTAGTCCTTGAGGAGTGCCGTTTCCAAAATGGGGTCACTTGTGGGGGTTTCCATTTTTTTAGGCACACCAGGGGCTCTCCAAATGAGAAATGGCATCCGCTATCTATTCAAGCCAATTTGCACTCCAAAAGTCAAATGGGCCTTTTCCTTCCGAGCCCTGCCGTGCCCCCAAACAGTAGTTTTACATTATATATGGGGTACCTGCGTACTCGGGAGAAATTGCACAACAAATCGTACAGTCCATTTTTCTCCTTTTACCCTTGTGAAAATGCAAAGTTTGGGGCAATTTTTAATTTTTCCTCCTCATTGAGTTAATTACTTTGAAGCACCTGAAGAGATAATAAACTTCTTGAATGTGGTTTTTGAGCACTTTGAGGGGTGACGTTTTTAAAATGGTGTCACATTTGGATATTTTCTGTCATATAGGCCCCCTCAGTCACTTCAAGTGTGATCTGGTCCTACAAAAATTAGCTTTGTCAATTCTCTTGAAAAATTGTACCCTCCTAACTTCCTGACAAGAGTTTAAAAAATTGATGCAGATGTAAAGTAGACATTTGGGAAATGGTTATTTTGTGTGACATAACGCTCTGGTTTATCGGCATAAAAAATTAAAGGTTTAAAAATTGTCAAAATATCAGATTCTATGAAAATTTTGCTAATGCAAAAAAAAAATCGTCAAATTTATCACTAACATGAAGTACAATCTCAGAATCCATGGGATCCATTGAAGCGCTCCAGAGTTGTTACCTCATACAGTGACAATGGTCAGAATTGTAAAATTTTGGACCGGTCAGGAAAATGAAAAGACTGGGGGAGGTTGAGGTTAAATCTATTTCTTAAAGCAAAGAACTGAGAGATTTATTGCCCTTTACCTCTGTCCTGTTTAATTTTAAAGTGACAAAACAAATATTAAAGAATTTATTAAGAAGTAATTTCTCAGGAGTATTGGTCGCATGTATCTGATGTAATGGGAGCACACACAACGAGTAAAAGTTATGCTTTTGTATGTTTGTGAAGTACCTTTACTCTGTTTCGGACATTTTTGGATAGCCTAGGTCCAGGGCCTGAACCTGCTGTCTTTGCGCTGTAGATAAAAATGACGCGTGCGCTCACCCCATTCAATGTTTCTACATTTCCCCTGACACTTGTGCATTGCTTATGTCCTGCTGAAAAAGGGGGTCCGGTTCACTTTTAACCCCTACACGTCGTAGCCATTTTCATGTTTACGTCTTTTTGCTCCCCTACTTTCCAGAGCAATAAGGGTATGTGCACACACTGCAGATTCACCTGCAGGTTTTTTCCTGCGGAACCGTAGGTAAAGTGACCTGCGGTTTTGCTGCGTTTTGCCTGCGGTTTTGCTCTGCGGTTTCACACCTCTACTATGTTAAAGGTGTGAAACCGCAGCAGAATCCGCAGAAACAATTGACATGCTGCGGGAAAAAAAACGCAGCTTTTCCGCAGGTAAAAAACCGCAGCGTGAGCACTGCGGTTTTGAAAACCCATAGGCTAACATGGTAAAGTACCATGTCTGCGGAACTGCTGCAGTTCTGCAGGGCCAAAACCGCAGCGTGTGCACATGGCCTAACTTTGTTATTTTTCTGTCAATATGGCCATGTGAGGGCTTGTTTTTTGCAGGATGAGCTGTACTTTTGAACACCAATAGTTTTACCATATCATGTACTGAAATACGAGAAAAAAATTCCAAGTGCAGTGAAATTGCAAAGAAAGTGCAATTCCACAAGTTTTGTTTTTTTTTTACTATGTTCATTAAATGCTAAAACTGACCTGCCATTATGATTTTCCCGGTCATTACGAGTTAGTAGATACCAAACATGTATAGGTAGTTTTATTCGGTCGTCCATGACAGCACCACCTGAGAGAGGGGATCCGCCCTTTAGGAACAGGAAACCTACAGATACAAAAAGGGTGGCACCTCTCCCACGCATCAGTTGGTTTCCTGTTCCTAGAGGACAGGACTCTCTACAGATCGTCCGTCATGGAATCTTCATTGAAGACCCAGGTAGCGAGGGGGTCTCCTACCTCGGTCAGTGCGGGGTCCCTGGAAGCGCCACGGTGGGGCCGGGTAGGTCACCACGGCAGTGGACGAAGCAGGTGGAGCAGGGGTCCGGTGGATGCCGTCTCCAAAGCCAGCACCTGGTATGTATGCCCCGGTGCGCTTCCCCAGGCCCAGTCCTTCCGGTCAGTGCTGTCCCCTGGCCGGGCTCATGGCGGCGGGCGCCGGGGGGGGCTGGCACTCCGGGCAGGGCTGCGCGGCTCCTTCGCGCGCGCTCCCGCAGGGCTCTGTGAGCGGCGGAAGTGACGCGGCGGAAGGGGCGGAGCGATAGCGCCGATACCGGAAGTCGGGTGCCGGCCGACCTCCGGCGCGCGCCGCGGGTGCATGCCGGTCCGGGGGTCGCGCGGCGACCCGGCGAAGGCAAGGGGGGCCGGAGCATGGGGGAGGGAACGCAAAGCCGGGTGGGTGGTGCTATGGCAGGTTGCCTGCTGACCCGGACAGGAGGCCATATAAGGCAGATGGGGACGCCGCTGGGGTGCTTCTGAAGGCCCCAGCAATGGATACGTCGGAAGCCCCCTTAGTCCAGCAGGACGAGGCGCAGGAGCGCCCGCAGAAACAGGCCAATACGAGTAGCCAGCAGAAGAAACAGACGAACTAGCGACCAGAGCCGCGAAAGTTCCTCCAGAAAGGACCCCCCTGCCTCCCTCCGTGATCCGGTACCTGCCTCATCTGCATGGGTAAGAGATCTCCGTGAATGTACCCTGATGCAGTGTTCCCTTATGTTCTTTTTCAGGGGAAGAAGGTTACGGGAAAACAGAAACACAGGGAATGTGCCCTCTGTAGTTCCCCCCCTACCAGATGGCCACCCTAAAAAGTTATGCCAGCCATGCATACGGCAGACGGTAGGAGTTGTTAAGGACAGGGAGTCCAGGGGTAGATTGTCAGGCCCTTATACTCTCCCCCGTTTATGCAGGTAGCGGAAGAGACACCTGACTTCACTTCAAACCTGAGAGACATGATCAGGCAGAAATGAAAGCTTTACCTCAAAGAGAACCTTCTAGGAGAAGAGAGGCTAGTGGTTCAGGCTCGGAGGCCTCAGTCGCCCCTGGGAAGGGGGACAATTCCTCGAACTCCTCGGCCTCCTCCTCGTCTTCCTCGGATGAAGACTCTAGCCGGTTCTGCTTCCCCTTAGACCAGATGGACAGATTAGTGAAAGCTATACGGTCCACCATGGGGGTAGCGGAAAAAAAACGGGAACTATCAGCACAGGACATAATGTTCGGGGGGTTGGACCCCAAAAAACGTAAAGCTTTTCCATTGAACGAAAAGGTTCAGAGCCTAATTGATAGAGAATGGAAGAGACCGGAGAAAAGGGGCTCCATGCCACCAGCCTTTAAGCGGAGATACCCCTTTGATAACCCAGTAGTAAACAGATGGGATAAAGCCCCGAAACTAGATGCAGCAGTAGCCAAAGCATCTAAAAAATCCGCCATCCCGTTTGACGATATGGCCTCCCTGAAAGATCCGTTAGATAAAAAAGCGGATTCTTTCCTTAAAGGGACATGGGAGATGTCAGCAGGCGCGTTAAGACCAGCGGTAGCTGCCACCTGTACAGCCAGATCTATGATGGTCTGGCTAGATCAGCTAGATTCCGAACTAAGAGATGGAGCTTCAAGATCATCTATTCGGAAAAATTTGCCCATCATTCAGAATTCCGCGGCGTTTTTAGCCGATGCTTCTGCAGACTCTGCAAGAATGGCGGCTAAAGCCGCAGGTCTGTCTAATGCAGCGCGAAGAGCGCTCTGGTTAAAATGCTGGCCAGGAGATATTCAAGCCCGGTCCCGTCTCTGTTCCATTCCCTGCGAGGGGGAGTACCTATTCGGCCCCGTCTTGGACGAATTGTTGGAGAAAGCTGGAGATGACAAAAAGAAATTTCCCAGTCTCCCGAACCCCTCTTACAGACGTCCCTTTGCCAGGAAAGGGTTTTTCCGGAGAAGGCCGTCCAGAGATCAGGGCAGATGGGATGACAAAAAAAGGAAAGGTACAGGATTCATGTTTGGGGGAGGGCGCCAGGAAGGTCCAGCTCGGGATACGAAAAAGCCGCCCCAATGACTAGTTGCCCCAGTAGGAGGGAGACTAGCTGCCTTCTACCCATCCTGGTCTCTGATCTCCAATAGCAGCTGGATATTGGGGATAATAGCCGTGGGACTATGACTAGAGTTTTCTAGGGTTCCCCTTGATCAATTTAAAATAACCCCACTCAGGTCGTCTGCTGCAGAACAAGCTGCCCTGGAAGCCGAGGTTCATAACCTGTGCGCTAAGAAAGTCCTGATAGAGGTTCCAGAGGAAGAATGGGGGAAGGGATTCTACTCCCCTCTGTTCCTGGTCCGCAAACCGGACAGCTCCTTTAGGACAATAATTAACCTTAAGGCCCTCAACAAGTTTTTGGTCATACGTCCCTTTAAAATGGAAACGATTAAGTCTGCAATAAAATTGCTGTTCCAAAACTGCTTCATGGTGGTGTTAGATCTAAAAGACGCATACTACCATATACCCATCCATGCAGGCCATCAGCGGTTCCTCAGAGTGGCGGTTCAGTTGGATGGGTCAATTCGACATTTCCAATATGCGGCCCTCCCTTTTGGAATGGCAGTCGCTCCCCGAGTGTTTACTAAGGTGATAGCGGAGGTCATGGCCCATCTACGTGAATCGAACATTCTGGTGATTCCCTACCTGGACGATTTTCTTATTGTAGGTAAAACGGCGAACCATTGTTTACAACAGCTACAAAAGGCAATGTCTGCCCTAGAACGGTTAGGATGGTTGCTGAACGTCAAAAAGTCCCGGTTGCAGCCAATGAAAGTCCAACAATTTTTGGGCCTAACCCTGGATTCTGAAAAACAGGAATGCCGTCTGCCTCCGGACAAGCTTGTTCGCCTCCATTATCAGATCCTGAACGCCTCCAATAACCCCACCATGTCCCTCAGAAAAGCCATGTCCCTTCTAGGCTCTCTTTCGGCCTGTATCCCGGCAGTCCAGTGGGCCCAGTTTCATGCAAGGAAACTACAGAGCGAGGTCTTATTACATCAAAAAGTCCTTGGAGGTTACTTGGAGGGTCAGCTAACCTTATCCCGTAACACAAGGGAGTCCCTAGAGTGGTGGTTAGACAAAGATAACTTATCAAAAGGGGTGCCCTGGGAGTATAACGTAACCCGCATAGTCACCACGGATGCTAGTCCTTACGGTTGGGGAGCTCATATGGGTGAAATTTTAGTCCAGGACCAATGGCAACATCATCAGTTAAGAATGTCATCTAACCTAAAAGAATTGACAGCAGTAGAACAGGCGGCTAAAAAGCTCCTTGTGTACCTACAGGGCCATCACGTGCGAGTGTTCTCCGACAATCGGGTCACCGTGGCATACATCAATCACCAAGGCGGGACCCGTTCCAGACCCCTGATGTTTGTAGCAGAGCGGTTGTTCCATCTAGCAGAACAATACTTCCTATCTTTAACAGCATTGCATATAAAAGGAAAAGACAACATCACGGCAGACTTTTTAAGCCGCAATCGGCTAAAGCAAGGGGAATGGTCTTTAAACACCTCCATATTCAATCTGATTGTTCAAAAGTGGGGATATCCAGAGGTAGACCTATTCGCCACCAGAGACCACACGCAATTGAAACAATTCTGCTCCCTGAATCCCAGAGAAAATCCTCTGGCGGTAGATGCCTTCCTGATAAACTGGGACTTCAAACTAGCCTACGCCTTCCCTCCCCTATCTCTTCTACCCCTGGTGATGAGGAAAATCAGGAAAGACAGAGCAAGGGTTATAGTCATCGCTCCATTTTGGCCCAGGAGAGCATGGTTCTCATGCCTCAGGACCATGTCGGTGTCCGATCCTTGGGTTCTGCCGGACATCCCGGATCTCCTGTCCCAGGGCCCAGTCTTCCATCCTCAGGTGGCTGGCCTTCATCTGACGGCGTGGAGTTTGAACGGTCATTATTAGAAGAGAAGGGTTTCTCCGCAGACCTAATTAACACCCTACTTAAGAGTAGGAAAATCATTACCACAAAAATTTACGTTAGAATTTGGAAAAAATTCCTTCAAAACTCAGAAGTAATCGCTGGGGATTCAGCACCTATAATGCAGATATTAGAGTTCCTACAAAAAGGTCTAGACATGGGACTCTCTACCAGTACAAGTACTAAAGTACTACTAAAGTACAAGTGTCAGCCTTGGGGGCTCTGTTTAGCTGTAACATTGCTGGTAATTATTGGATAAGCAGATTCATTAAGGCAGCAGGTAGATCCAGGCCAATAATGAAGGATAGGTTTATGCCGTGGGACTTGAACCTAGTCCTCACTGCTATGACAGAGACTCCATTCGAACCTATCTCGTCGGCTTCCCTAAAAAACCTGTCCCTCAAGGTAGCCTTCCTGGTAGCTCTAACATCAGCTCGCAGAATAAGCGATATTCAGGCCTTATCTAGGTGTCCTCCTTATTTACAGTTTAAAGAGGATAGGGTAATACTTAGACCTGATCCAGCATACTTGCCAAAGGTAGTTTCTAGTTTCCATAGGACACAGGAGATAGTTCTGCCATCCTTCCTCCCTAATCCAACTAACGAAAAAGAAAGGAAACTACACACCCTGGATCTCAGGAGAGGCCTCATAGAATATCTGTCAGTCACCGATCCCTGGAAGAAAGATAATGCCCTATTTATCTCTCATCAAGGCCCCAGAAAAGGTTGTAGAGCATCAAAAAATACACTAGCCAGATGGATTAGAGAGGCGATTGCAATAGCATACACATCAAAGGGCAGGTCGCCACCCGGAAAACTGAGGGCGCATTCCACCAGGGCAATGGCAACCTCATGGGCCGAAAGATCAGAAGTCTCCATCGACCAGATATGTAAGGCGGCCACTTGGTCCTCTCCGAGCACCTTTTATTATAGGCTAGACCTGGGTGCTTCCACAGACCTCTCTTTTGGTATAAGGGTGCTGCAGGCTGTAGTCCCTCCCTAAAGCTGATATTACTCTCTGTAAATCTCTCAGGTGGTGCTGTCATGGACGACCGAATAAAGTCTTAGTTACTCATCGGTTAACGGTATTTTTCGGAGTCCATGACAGCACCCGTATATTCCCTCCCTTTAGTTTAATTGGGGTGTGCACGTCTTTTTTCTTGTATATGCTCACTGGTGATAAGAGTTATAATTGTAAAGAATACTGTACATAAATCATGCATTAACCTTGGAAGTCCTCTTGTGCTCTGTAATCCAACTGATGCGTGGGAGAGGTGCCACCCTTTTTGTATCTGTAGGTTTCCTGTTCCTAAAGGGCGGATCCCCTCTCAGGTGGTGCTGTCATGGACTCCGAAAAATACCGTTAACCGGTGAGTAACTAAGACTTTTTATTGAAGTGGTGAAAAACAAAATCCAAAGTTTGTTAAAAAGAAGAAAAAAAAAAAAAAAAGAGTTAATTGCACCATTTTGAGAGACCCGCAGTGTCTCAATTTTTTGTGATCTATGGCTGGGTGAGGGCTTATTCTTTGCATACCTAGCTGACGTTTTAAATACCATTTTCGTGTGGATCTTTTGATCGCCCATTATTGCATTTTAATGTTTTAATTTAATGTTGCGGTGACCAAAAAAATGTAATTCTGGCGTTCACCTTTTTTTTTCCACTATGCTGTTTACCGATCAGATTAATTCTTATTTTGTATTGATCAAGCGATTCTGAATGCAGCGATACCAAATGTGTATTTTTTTTGAACAATGGATGTCTCAGCCACAGCGCTAGCGCTATAGTCTACTCAGCTGCAAAATATTAGGATAATACCACAAAATTCCTCCAAATGAATAAATAATTAAACGTTTTAATATATGCGCTCAGAGATAGACTTTTAAATAAACTAAACTCACTCTATAAATAATTATAGAAAACTAAGTGGCCAGCCTGAATTGCAACCTCCAAGCAGCGATGAGGGTCAGGCACCGCCTACTTGACTCTTTAGAAAAGACTTCAATAATAGAAAATCAAATAATAGAGGAATTTATACTTCAGATTTTGCCACATACAGCATTAACCATGGGGCTAGGAAGAGGAAATTGTCCATAAAGAGAGGAAAAAGTTACCTTGAGGTAGACTTCTTTGAACTAATGGTACTTAGCAGTCCAGGTCCTGTGCATGGAAGATCCAAATGGAGCGGCAGCAATAATAATAAAATCCAAAGTATTGCCACCAAGTTAGGAGGAGGGTGGTTTAGTGCTGTAGGTTGCGGACGCTCGTCCCGGCCGGAGACGTGCGTCCTCTCTGCAGTGCGCCCTCCTGGGCTTGAAGTGGTAGCGGCGCACGCCGAGAAAAGCTAACAAGGTCCGCAGGACCTTGTGTGACGTCACAGTCACGTGATCGCTCACGTGACTAGCTATGGAGAGCGGTGAAGCTCAAAAACATCCGTGTATTTTTTTTAACTGTTTTATTTTGAATAGGGGGTAATTCAAACTTTTTTTTTTTTTTTTTTTAAACACTTAGTCTCCATGGGAGACTAGAAGCTTTAATCATCCGATCGCACAGAGGCGATGACCAGATCACCTGTGTATAGCAGAAATGCTCACTTGCCAGGAGCACCAACCGCTGGGCGGCGCACATAGCTTTCCGACAATGACAACCACAGGGGTCTGCTGCAGACCCTGGGTTGTCATGCCAACTCATCAATGACCCATGGTCATGTGACACGGGAGGGATTAGTTATGCGCTTCCGGCGCGATCTTGTAAAATGCCGCTATCAGAGATTGACAGCGGCATTTAACAGGTTAACAGCCATGGGTGGATTGCGATTCCACCATCGGCTGTTAGGGGCACATGTCAGCTGTTCAAATCAGCTGACATGTGCCGAGAAAGATGTGGGCTCAGCGCTGGAGCCCACATGAAAGGGAGAGACACCACATGCGCTGTACATGTACAGAACATGTCGTGAAGGGGTTAAATATGATCTTTCAATGAGTACCCTACGATGAATGCCTGAGGAATAAATTTAAAATGTGTTCCCATAAATGTAAGATATGTCATTTCCTGAATAAAACAGCCCAAAAGATTAGGACTAGAGTTGAGCGAATTTGTTCTGGTTCCCTCTTATTCGACAAGCTATAGCTCTTACCGAATAAGCTGCAGCGGGAACCCGGCTTCCTGGATCGCGCCAGCTGATCAGTGCCACAGCTGTGTCACGGCACATGCATGGAGAGCCTGTTTGATGGGTTCTCCATGCATGTCGTGACTGTCACACAGCCGCGACATATGTAGCTGTGGAGCTAATCAGCAGGAGCGATCCAGGAAGCCGGGTTTCCTCTGCAGCTTATTCAGTAAGCGCTATAGCTTGTCGAATAAGAGGGAACCCGAACAAATTTGCTCAACTCTAATTAGGACCTCTACAAATCTAACTATTTTTCAATTGCATCAATTGTTTTATTGTTGAGGACTCTGATGCATTTTTGCAGAAAAAGTGCTTAATACATTATTTTTACTGCTGGCGTCCATTGTATAACAGACCCAGAACAAGGTCTTCAGTATTTCTTTACAGATTTGCTATTATACCAGAAAATTTGTTACTAGGGGGAGCCACTGCTTCCGTGCTGGCCTGTGGCCCTTGCCCTTCATTTCCTAACCCCATGCTGGTTGGATAAAGTAGATGCCTGACACAAACCGGCCGTGGTGGTATATCAGTCACTGCACTACAACCAGTGAGCGCTTCCCTGCAGTGCATGGGAAGCGCTCATCCGACTCCAGGGTCCAACATGCAAGTGTGACCAGAACTCAGAAGTAGGGCTGAGCAGCTTCAGTAACACTTACTGTTTTAGATTCATTTGCAGCCCCCATGGTTTAACAGTGCCCTAGGCTGTTGCCTACCCATAGTCCCAGCCATGCGTACGTTTATGGTTGAGTAACCCGCACTTGTATGTTAACCCCTTCACGACCAATGACGCCACATAGGCGTCATGAAAACTGGTGCCAATCTGACCAGTGACGCCTATGTGGTGTCATGACTTTAAAGCCCCCCTGCGGGTCGGGTGACCTAGGTCACTGAAAGGTCACCCGACCCGCAGATACAGGGGGTTTTGTTCTTCAGCACAGGGGCGTGGCTTCGCCCCCACGTGACTACGATCGCTCTGATTGGCTGTTTCACTTTTAACAGCCAATCAGCGATAGTAATATTTCATCAATGAAAATTGATGAAATATTACAATCCAGCCATGTCCGATGCTGCTGTAGCATCGGACATGGCTGGTGACAGCGATCCGACCCCCCCCCCCCCCCCAACTGTTAACGGGGGCGGTCTGCCCCCGCCACTGAGTGACAGCGGCGATGTGCCGCCGCTGTCATCATCGCTCCCCCCTGGCTTCCGATCGCCCCTCCTCCCACCCCCCGGTACTCACCGAGTGCCATTATGGCTCCCGATGTCCCGCGGTTCCGGGCCATGGGCGCCGCCGTATTGGAAAATGGCGGGCGCATGTGCAGTGCGCCCGCCGGCTGCAATTTCCATTCATTCATTTTGATCACTGTGATAAACTCATGAAAAGTAAATAAACCCCCTGTTTATCACCCCCATAGGCAGGATCAACTAATAAAATAAAGAAATTATTTTTTATTTTTCCATTAGGGTTAGGGTTGGAAAGTGTTGGGGTTAGGAGTGTGTTGGGGTTAGGGTTGAAGTTAGAATTGTGGGGTTTCCACTGTTTAGGCACATCAGGGGGTCTCCAAAGGCAACATGGTGCAACCATTGATTCCAGCCAATTTTGCGCTCAAAAAGTTAAACTGTTCTCCCTCCCTTCCAAGCCCCGACGTGTGCCCAAACAGTGGTTTACCCCAACATATGGGGTATCTGCGTACTCAGGAAAAATTGCACAACAACTTTGGGGGTCTAATTTCTCCTGGTACCCTTGGGAAAATAAAAAATTGGGGGCTAAAAAAAAATTTTTGTGGAAAAAAAATTATTTTTTATTTTCACGGCTTTGCGTTATAAACTTCTGTGAAGCACTTGGGGGTTCAAAGTGCTCAATACACATCTAGATAAGTTCCTTGGGGGATCTAGTTTCCAAAATGGGGTCACTTGTGGGGAGTTTCTACTGTTTAGGCACACAGGGGATCTCCAAACTTGACATGGTGTCCGCTAACGATTGGAGCAAATTTTCCATTCAAAAAGTCAAATGGCGCTCCTTCCCTTCTGAGCCCTGCCGTGCGCCCAAACAGCGGTCCCCCCCCACATATGGGGTACCAGTGTACTCAGGACAAACTGGACAACAACTTTAGGGGTCCAATTTATAAAATTTGTATTTTTTTTTTTATTTTCACGTCTCTGCGTTATAAACTTCTGTGAAGCACTTGGGGGTTCAAAGTGCTCACCAGGCATCTAGATAAGTTCCTTGGGAGGTCTAGTTTCCAAAATGGGGTCACTTGTGGGGGGTTTCTATTGTTTAGGCACATCAGGGGCTCTGCAAACGTAATGATGACCGCACACCATTCCATCAAAGTCTGCATTTCAAAACGTCGCTACTTCCATTCCGAGCCCTTACGTGTGCCAAAACAATGGTTCTCCCCCATATATGGGGCACCAGCGTACTCAGGACAAACTGTACAACAACTTTTGGGGTCCAATTTATCCTGCTACCCTTGCGAAAATAAATTGCTGGCTGAAAATCATTTTTTTGAGGAAAAAAAATTATTTATTTTCACTGCTCTGCGTTATAAACTTCTGTGACGTGCTTGGGGGTTCAAGGTGCTCACCACACATCTAGAGAAGTTCCTTGGGGGGTTTAGTTTCCAAAATGGGGTCACTTGTGGGGGGTTCCACAGTTTAGGTACATCAGGGGCTCTGCAAATGTTACATGATGCCCGCAGACCATTCCATCAAAGTCAGCATTTCATAATGTCACTACTTCCCTTCCGAGCCCCGACGTGTACCCAAACAGTGGTCCCCACCCACATATGGGGTACCAGCGTACTCAGGACAAACTGGTCAACAACTTTTGTGGTCTAATTTATCCTGGTACCCTTGTGAAAATAAATTGCACACTAAAAAAATTTTTGAGGGGGAAAAAAAAATAATTTTCATGGCTTCTGCGTTATAAACTTTTGTGAAGCACTTGGGGGTTCAAAGTGCTCACTATGCATCTAGATAATTTCCTTAGGGTGTCTAGCTTCCAAAAAATGGGGTCATTTGTGGGAGAGCTCCAATGTTTAGGTACACAGGGGCTCTCCAAACACGACATGGTGTACGCTAACGATTAGAAGTAATTTGCATTTCAAAAAGTCAAATGGCGCTCCTTCCCTTCTGAGCCCTGCAGTGTGCCCAAACAGTGGTTCCCCCCCCCCCCACATATGGGATACCAGCGTACTCAGGACAAACTGGTCAACAACTTTTGTGGTCCAATTTCTCCTGTTAGCCTTGTGAAAATTAAAAATAGTGTGCTAAAAATCATTTTTGAGGGAAAAAAATTATTTTTTATTTTCACTGCTCTGTTATAAACTTTTGTGAAGCCCTTGGGGGTTCAAAGTGCTCACTACACATCTAGATAAGTTCCTTAGGGGGTCTAGTTTCCAAAATGGGGTCACTTGTGGGAGAGCTTCAATGTTTAGGTACACAGGGGCTCTCCAAACGCGACATGGTGTCCGATAATGATTGGAGCTAATTTTCCATTCAAAAAGTCAAATGGTGCTCCTTCCCTTCCGGACCCAGCCGTGCACTCAAACAGTGGTTTATGACCACATATGAGGTATCTGTGTACTCAGGAGAAATTTCTCAACAAATTTTAGGATCCATTTTATCCTGTTGCCCATGTGAAAATGAAAAAAACTGAGGCTAAAAGAAAATTTTTGTGAAAAAAAAAAAGTACCTTTTTTTTTTTTTTTTTTCAGATCAATTTGTGAAGTACCTGGGGGTTCAAAGTGATCACTATACATCTAGATAAGTTCCTTGGGGGGTCTAGTTTCCAAAATGGGATCACTTGTGGAGGAGCTCCAATGTTTATGCACACAGGGACTCTCCAAACGTGACATGACAACCGCTAAATATTCCAGCATATTTTCCATTCAAAAAGTCAAATGGTGCTCCTTCCCTTCTGAGCCCTGCCGTGCACCCAAACAGTGGTTTATGACCACATATGAGGTATCGGTGTACTCAGGAGAAATTGCCCAACAAATTTTAGGATCCATTTTATCCTGTTACCCATGTGAAAATGAAAAAATTGATGCTAAAAGAAAATTTTTGTTGGAAAAATTAAAATGTCCATTTTTTCTTTCCACGTTGCTTTAGTTCCTGTGAAACACCTGAAGGGTTAATAAATCTTCTTGAATGTAGTTTTGAGTAGCTTGAGGGGTGCAGTTTTTAGAATGGTGTCACTTTTGGATATTTTCTGCCATACAGACCCCTCAAAGTGACTTCAAATGTGAGGTGGTCCCTAAAAAGAAACAGTTTTGTAAATTTTATTGTAAAAATGAGAAATCGCTGGTCAACTTTTAACCCTTATAACTTCCTAACAAAAAAATATCTTGCTTCCAAAATTGTGCTGATGTAAAGTAAACATGTGGGAAATGTTGTTTATTAACTAGTTTGTGTCACATAACTCTCTGGTTTAACGGAATAAAAATTCAAAGTTTGAAAATTGCTAAATTTTCTAAATTTTCGTCAAATTTCTGATTTTTGTCACAAATAAACGCAAAAATTATCGACCTAAATTTACCACTAACATGAAGCCCAATATGTCATGAAAAAACAATCTCAGAATCGCTAGGATCCGTTGAAGCGTTCCCGAGTTATTACCTCATAAAGGGACACTGGTCAGAATTGCAAAAAATGGCCTGGTCAGTAAGGTCAAAATAGGCTGGGTCATGAAGGGGTTAAGGAATATATCGGCGTTCGCCCACTTTAAAAGCAGGATCACTGAACAATAAAGCTATGGAATCAGACTTGTATTTGATTATACGAATATTATGTGATTCCATAAAGGGGGTCGCAGGAAAGTTCTGTACCTGATCGTGGTGTGATGTAAAAAAGAAATCTGTGCTTTACTCAAAAACCTAGGGAGGGGCAAGTAAATTGTAGTGTTTTATTTGTTTTGTTTTTAAAGATCAAACTGTGCCTGGGCTGTAGACAGAACTTTTCTGAACGGGAAAACCCCATATTATTTATTTATATAGCACCATTGATTCCATGGTGCTGTACATAAGAAGGGATTACATACAAATTACAGATATCACTTACAGTAAACAAACTTACAATGACAGACTGATACAGAGGGGAGAGCACCCTGCCCTTTCTGGCTTACAGTACATGCTACAGGATGGTGGGGAAGGAGACAGGTTGATGGCTTGCAGCAGTTCCGGTGTTGGTTGAGGTGATATCTCCGGTAGTGGTGAGGAGGCAGCGGGGTCATTGCAGGCTGTAGGCTTTCTTGAAGAGGTGGGTTTTCAGGTTCCGTCTGAAGGATCCGAATGTGGTTGATAGTCGGACATGTTGGGGCAAAGAATGCCAGAGGATGGGGACTATTTGGGAGAAGTCTTGGAGGCGGTTGAGTGAGGAACGAATAAGTGTGGAGGAGAGAAGGAGGTCTTGGGATGACCAGAGATTACTTTAGGGAAGGTGTCGGGAGATTCGTTCAGAGACATATGGAGGAGACAGGTTATAGATGGCCTTGTAGGTCAGTATTAGTAATTTGAACTGGATACGCTGAGGGAATGGAAGCCAGTGAAGAGATTTGCAGAGGTGTGAAGCGGAGTAGTAGCGAGGAGAGAGATGAATTAGTCGGGCAGCAGAGTTAAGGATGGACTGGAGAGGTGTTAGCAGGGAGACCACAGAAAAGGATGTTGCAGTAGTCGAGGCGGGAGAAGATGAGGGCGTGCACAAGCATTTTTGTAGATTGAGGGTTGAGGAAAGGATGGATTCTGGAAATATTTTTGAGCTGGAGGCGACAGGAGGTAGAAAGAGCTTGAATGTGCGGTTTGAAGGACAGGGCAGAGTCAAGGGTTACTCCGAGGCAGCGGACTTCCGGTACTGGGGAAAGCGTGATGTCATTAATTGTGATAGGTCAGGTAAGGAAGATTTGTGAGATGGAGGAAAGATGACTAGTTCAGATTTGTCCACATTGAGCTTGAGGAAGCGAGAGGAGAAGGAGGAGGATATGGCTGATAGACAGTCTGGGATTCTGGGCAGCAGAGAGGTGACGTCTGGGCCAGAGCGGTAGATCCGAGTGTTGTCAGCATAAAGGCGATACTGGAATCCATGGGACTTTGAGTTGACCCAGGCCAAGGGTATAAATTGAGAAGAGTAGGGGTCCTAGAACAGAGCCTTGGGGGACTCCAACAGAGAGAGGGTGGGATGAGGAGGTAGTGTGGGAGTGGGAGACGCTGAATGTGCGGTTTGAAAGGTATGAGGAGATCCAGGATAGGGCGAGGTCTTTGATGCCAAAGGAGGAGAGGATCTGTAGTAGGAGGCAGTGGTCAACTGTGTCGAATGCAGAGGACAGGTCTAGAAGGAGGAGTATAGAGTATTGTCCGTTTGCTTTGGCTGTAAGTAGGTCGTTAGTAATTTTGGTCAGGGCTGTCTCAGTGGAGTGATGGGGGCGGAAACCAGATTGTAGATTGTCAAATATGAAAATTTCCTGTGAAAGCCTGGCTAACCCTCAGAGAGCACCGTTACACTGCAGTTTCTTTACCAAGACGGTAACTGCAAAAAGCAATACATGACTTTCCCCCACGTATTAGGAAATATGGTAATCTCTTAAATGTTTTTTGTTTTTTTTTTGTGAATTTACTCTTGCTGCCTTCTGTATCTCTCTATATATTGTCTTTTATGATTGTAAAATAATAAAAAATGTGTAGCCAATTATTTGAAACAATCATTAGTTGTAAAGCACCAGGGTATTTATGACCTTTTTTGCCAAATTAGTAATCCAGGCATGAGTGAAGTAAATCATAATACAGACTGAATTTAAGATCTGTATCCAATAATCCATTTTTTTTTAAATATTCTATATACAGAACATAAAATGTTCTAAAATGAACACCTGCGTTGCATATGCTCTAATATCTAGCAGATCAGTGAGATGTCATATTTAACATTAAAGGGGTTATCCATGACTTTTATTACTCTCGCTATGTGGCTAAGGCTATGTGCACACGGTGCGGATTCTGCGGTGGAATTTTGCGAAGTCTGTTTTAGTGCAGTTTTAGTGCAGTTTTTGTGCGGATTTCCCCTGCAGTGGCTGGGTTCACACCTAGCGGAAATTACCGCGAGAATTCCGTAATTCCATTCTGCGGGAAAATCGCATTTTAAATTCCCGCGATTTTCCAGTGGAAAAACTAGCATTTTGCAAGCGTAATTAGCTTGCAGAATTGCTAGTGTTTTCCAAGCGATCTGGAGCATCGCTTGGAGAACTGATTCACAGGTTGGTCACAATCGTCAAGCATGGTGTTTGACGAGTGTGACCAACTTTTTACTATTGAGGCCGCCTATTTGGCATCAATAGTAAAAGATAGAATGTAAAAAAAAAAAAATATATATATTGTTATTCTCACCTTCCGACGTCCCGCGCAGCCTTCCGGCCTCTCTCCACGCTTCCGGTCCCAGTAATCCTTTGCAACAATTACCACGATGACGTCTGTTCTCGCGGGATCGCGACGATGTCGCGCGAATGACCACGAGACTTCGCGATCCCGCGAGAGCGGACGTCATCGCTCGCAAAGGCTTACTGGGACCGAGAGCGTGGAGAGAGGCGCGAAGGCTACGCGGGATGTCGGAAGGTGAGAATAACAATATTTATTTATTTTAAATTCTATTTTTTACAGGGATATGGTACCCAAAGCCCGGAAGACAGTCTCCTCTCCTCCGGACCGTGGGTACCATCTGCAAATGCTCTGCTTACTTTTCGCATGGTGTGCACAGCCACATGCGGAAAGTAAGGAGAACAATGCATTCCTATGGGTGCGGGATCGCCGCGATTCTGCGAAATTAATGAGCATGCTGCGTTTTTTTTACCGCGAAGCGATTCCGCCGTGGTAAAAACCGCACCATTAGCATAGCATTGCGGAATCCCATAGGAATGCATGGGATGGTTATTTTTCACGGCAAAATCGCGCGGTTAAAACCGCCGCGGAAACGCGAAAAAACGCCTAAGGCTATGTGCACACGCTGCGGTTCCGCTGCGGTTTTGACCCTGCGGAACCGCAGCAGTTCCGCAGACATGCTACTTTACCATGTTAGCCTATGGGTTTTCAAAACCGCAGTGCTCACGCTGCGTTTTTTTGCGCGCGGTTTTGCTGCGGTTTTTTTTCCGCAGCATGTCCATTATTTCTGCGGATTCTTCTGCGGTTTCACACCTTTAACATAGTAGAGGTGTGAAACCGCAGCAAAACCGCAGGTCACTTTACTTGTGGTTTTACCTGCGGTTCCGCGGGAAAAAACCCGCAGGTGAATCTGCAGTGTGTGCACATAGCCTTATTCCGCACCAAATCTGCGCAGAAAATTCTGCAGCATGTGCACAGCATTTTTTGTTTTACATAGCCTTAAATGGTACTGTACATCACGTGCAGTTCTGTTGCAGTTCTGCAGGGCCAAATCTGCTGCAGAACTGCACACAATCTGCACCGTGTGCACAGGGCCTAAGAGCTAAGGCTATGTTCACACGTAGTTTTTAGTCTCTGCGGATTTTGTAGAGAAAACCGCAGGAAATCCGCAGGACAAAGTGCTGCGGTTTTTCTGCGGATTATCTGCGTTTTTTCCGCGGTTTTGCCCCGCGGTTTTACACCTCATAATGGATGAGGTGTAAAACTGCAGCGTTTCTGCACCAAACAATTGACATGCTGCGGATTGTAAACCGCAGCAAAACCGCGCGGAAAAATCCGCAGCATGTGCACAGCTTTTTTTTTATTTCCATAGGAAATAAAGGTACTGTACAACGCAGCAGAAACTGCAGCGTTTCTGCAGAGCCAAAAACGCTGCGGAAACACAGCAGAATCCACAGCGTGTGCACATACCCTTACAGACAGGAAGATGCTTACTACCTGCCTGTTCTACACTGGGAAGATCTCTGATGGCTCGCCACAGAGCAGCTCTCCCTCTTCAAATCTGATCTGTCGATGGGGCATCACTGCTGACATCTTGCTGATTGATAGCCAGCTCCCTGCTGGCTAACTGCCATCAGCATGACCGCACCAAATTAGAGCTGACGGGAAATCGATGCCCAGTCGACATGAAGTCAGCAGAAACCGCAGGAGCTGGCAGTGACCACTCTGAGCTGGCGGGGATCTGCGTTGGGCAGAACAGGCAGGTAGTTGCTACCTGCCTGTAAGTTCTTAGGCCCATAGCAAAAGACAATTAAAGACCCAGAGCATCTTTTAAAAGATATTGACACCTTTTGGAGGGCTTTTTTTTTTTTTTTTTTAGTTAAATTTTTTTTTTCAAAATTGCAGAAACTATTTTAAGCCAAAGATATATGCATTTGAAGATGTCAATCTTTTTTAAAAGGGGTGATTTAAGTTCTTAAATGGTTAAAATAAAAAAAAAAAAAAGTTTGCAATTTATATCTTGTTAAAAATTTCTATTCTCAAGAAGGAAGGGTTGCTTCATTCAATGACTGCTTATTCTATAGTTTACTGCTTGTCGCCCTGGTTACCGGCCACCCTGCAGTTTGAGTGTCTGGTTACATAGGTAAGCCGTAGACCTACAGAGTTTGTGACCGTTACCTCTTATGTCCAGCCAGGCAGAAAATGCAGTCAAAAGATGGTGGAGCGGGACCGGAGCAGCACCACTTCAGTGCTGAAGTAAAAGAAAAAAAAAACCTGCTGTAGTGATGCTTACCAATTATGTATTCTTTTTATTTCTTAGGCCAGTTGCAAATCCATGCATATTGTGAAAACCCAGACATTGTGATGTGTGGAAATAAAAGCGATCTTGAGGATCAGAGAGCTGTCAAGGAAGAAGAGGCCAAGGCATTTGCCGAGAAATATGGGTGAGCAGCTTCCTTCCTAGAATTGTTCCAGCTGGCATTCACTTTCACGGTTTGTTCGGATTCCTAGGACTGGACCGCACAATGCTGTGTGTGGAGCTTATTACATTCAGGCAATACAGAATCAGGTTTTTTATTTGCATCAAAGATCAACAAAATTATGGGCCAAATAAAAAGGTTTTGTTTCTCATGTATGTTGGTGTATGGTGAGTACAGCGATGTGTGGGAGTATTGGGGGGTAACGGTTAGGTGATGATGACGATGCTGCTGCTCCGCGTCTAAACCCAATTCAGTGGTTCTAGAAAATAATACATAAAGGTTGTACTCTCATGGGGCCGGTTTTGTCTTTTTTTTTTTTTTTTTTTTTTTTTTGCCACAATATGCAGAAAGTTGCTGAATTATTTTTGGCTTTCTTTAACTGTGGCAAAACACCAGCAAAACACACACACACACACACACGAGATGATCGGTTGGCGCAGGGTCTGCCGTGGTTCACATGACATTGTTATGCCACACAAGCCCTGCAGCCTATTAGCGGCTAGTGTGTTCACTTCTTTCACTTTGGGAGCATAGAGCCCAATAATGACCAATGATTGGCTGCAGGGCTCACGTGGCACAACAACGTCATGGGAGGCCCTGCATCAACATTGCTAGTACGGGAGCTGACAATGTTGTTTTTATTTTACATTGGGTACTACTTTATTTTAAAAATGGTTGTCTAGGTGGTGTACAAGCCTCTTTAAGTGGCTTATACCTGTAGTCTTTGTAAATAATTGCAAATATTACATTTTTAGCACCCCCTTCTGGAGCAATAATGTAATGAGTCATTGAAAGAAATCCTCAATCACTTTTTTTTCCTTCTACTGATCATTCTCAAAAAAGCCTCAGATCTGTCTTCAGCAAGGGATGAAATTACACATGCTGCCTATAAAAGCTTAGACACTAGTGTTTTAGAGACACCATGTAGGGAAAACCGCTTAAGGGTATTTGCACACAATTTCTTAAAGCTTCTGTTCTGAAAACTCTGCAAGACTCCTTGTGGACATACAATAAGTATTTGGGATACAAGTCATGTACACAGATTATTCCAAAAGGTTACCTGAAAGTGCTGTTACGTTTTAAAATGCACATACAAGGGGCATTCATTAACCCCTGGATCTTTTTTCGGTTTTGTTTTTTTCGTTTTTCGCTCCCCTTCTTCCCAGATCTATAACTTTTTTTTTTTTTTTTCCGTCAATGTGGCCATGTGAGGGCTTGTTTTTTTTTGCAGGACGAGTTGTACTTTTGAACAACATCATTGGTTTTACCATGTCGTGTACTAGAAAATGGGGAAAAAAATTCCAACTGTGGTGAAATTGCAAAACAAAGTGCAATCCCACACTTGTTTTTTGTTTGGATTTTTTTGCTATGTTCACTAAATGTTAAAACTGACATGCCATTATGATTCTCCAGGTCATTACGACTTCATAGACACCATAGACACCAAACATGTCTAGGTTCGTTTTTATCTAAATAATGAAAAAAGTTCCAAACTTTGTTAAAAAAAAAAAAATTGCGCCATTTTCTGATACCCGTAGCGTTTTTCATGATTTCAGGTTGGGTGAGGGCTTTTTTTTACGTGCTGAGCTGACGTTTTAATGATACCATTTATGTGCAGATATGATCTTTTGGTCGCCCGTTATTTCATTTTAATGCAATGTTACGGTGATAAAAAAAAAACCCGTAATTCTGGCGTTTTGGCTTTTTTCTCGTTACGCTGTTTATCGATCAGGTTAATCCGTTTTTTATATTGATCAGGTGATTCTGAACGCAGCGATGCCAAATGTGCGTTTGATTTTATTTTTGTTTTATTTTGAATGGGGCGAAAAGAAGGTCATTTGAACATTTTTATATTTTTAAAACCATTTTCTTTTTACTTTTGGCATGATTCAAGAGCCTTCATGGGAGACTAGAAGTTGCCACAACCCAATGGACTCTGCTACATAGAGGAGATGGTCAGATCGCCTCTATGTAGTAAATTACTCACTATGAGTGCCGACCACTGGGTGGCGCTCGTGGAGACCTCTATGGTTGTCATGCCGACACACCAGTGACCCAAGATCACGTGACGTGGGTCACCGGTGTGCGCATTTTTTGCGCTATTGCCGAAAGCGCTTGTTAAATGCCGCTGTCAATTTGACAGCGGCCTTGAACGGGTTAAAAGCTGCAGGTGGATTGCGATTCCTCCCACGGCTATTGCGGGCACATGTCAGCTGTTCAAAACAGCTGATGCAAGGAGTTTGACTCAGTAGTAAGGCATACGATTACGCCTGATGTCGGAAAGGGGTTAAAGATTTCCCCTGACCCACTTCCTGTGGACTGAGAGCAATGAAACTTGGCACATTTTTTAGTCCTTCTCTACATAGGTGCCACCTAGGGACACACTTCTCCCATCTGTTTAAGCAACTGTGAACACCTTGCTTGTAGAAGGTTGCTCTAAATGCCATGTTTTGACTTCAGAAATCAGTCTCATCATCTGGAAAATGCTTACCCTGCAAAAATAACTTCATTGTTGGAAAGAGGTGAGGTCTTGTGAGTAAGGGGATGCAGTAGAATTTCAAAGCCACAGGAGCATGCTCCCATTTGAGCAACATGTGAGTTGTGAACTGATGCATTGTCTTGCAGAAGGCAGATACCTTTAGTGAGCATGCCACATGTCTTGGTTTTGATAACCTCCCCCAATTTCCGCAGCAGTGATCATGGTCCACTTTCCTAGGAAATCCATCAATACTTCTCCGTGCTGGTCCCAAAATACTGTGAGCATGACCTTGCCTGCCAGGGGTTGGTCACTTGCCTTCTTTGGAGTCATAATGGTTCCATTGCATTGACTGGACAAGTCTCAGGATCATAGTGATGGACCCTGGTTTCATCCTGTATGATCAGTCTGTTGTAAAAGTTCACCTAGTTTCCATGGCACATCGTCAATAGAGTCTGAGAGCATTTGACTCATTCCTGCTTCTGGAACGGTGTGAGCAACCGGGAAATCCAGCGAGCGGATACCTGATGCATATGAAGATGTTCTTGGATGATTTTTTCCATCGACCCCACACTAATCTTGACATTTTGGGTGTCGAATGGTTATGCAGCGACTTTCCAAAATGGCGAACTTCATTTGCTGGATGGCGTGTTCATCAATAGCAGAGTGGGGTTATACTGGAATTGGAGCGGTTTGCACCGAAGTCCGACCACATTTGAATTGATGATGCCAGTTCTTGACTACATTATATGATGGGGAACCATCACCATAAACCTCTTTCATCTAATCGAATGTCTCCTTTGGTGTGCAGCCTTTCGAGTAAAGGAACTTGATGACTGCTCTGTATTCCACTGGGTCCATTATCAAACCTCACACCACTTCAGCACCTGTAAAATCAAGAGTTATCAGTTCTGAGTTGCAAATTGGCCTGTAACATATAGAGTCTTATATCATTACACATGTGCAGTTTCAGTGTCCTGTGATAAATAGAAGTGGGTAATGGGAAATCTTTAATGAACGCCCCTTGTATGTATGTCCGTGGTAGAAGGCAATATATTAGAAGTGCAGTACATTCCTAATCTGTTTGTATAGCATGGTAATATGATGTTTCTAATGTAGACAAATACATGTCGGCCAATGAATTACCAGAAAGAACACTCCAAAAGGATAGTGATGGTATTCTTGTTCTCTCAATTCAAAGAGAACGTGTCAGCACGATTTTGTAAGGTAAAAACATGCCTGCAATGACATAATTTGAAGACCTCTGCTGTGGTGTTCTTCATTAATGACCATTTGAAGACTTCTGCTAACTAGATTTCGGTTCCCTGGACAGGGGAATCACAGACAGGGAAGAGAAGACGGCCCTTAAAGAAGAACCCACAAAGGGGATTTCTTCATCAAAGGTAGCAATGTAATCTGTATTACAGCAAGTGCCATTACAGCCATGTCTTTATTTAAAAAAAATGCTGCTGACAGGTTCTCTTTAACATCTCTGGGTCTCGGCTGATAATCCAGGAGGTAGATGCGTCCAATAAAAGGTTTGCCATCTGTTAACCCCACTATTCTTTTCTTGGCAGAATCCCATATTTTGAGACAAGTGCTGCAGATGGAACCAACGTGAATAAAGCAGTGGATACTTTACTGGATCTGATCATGAAGCGGATGGAACGGTGTGTGGACAAGTCTTGGATACCTCAAGGGGTGGTCCGGTCCAATGGCCATAGCTCTACTGAGCAGTTAAATGAGGACAAAGACAAAGGCAAATGTGGATGCTGAGACCACCCCTTAAATAAGCCTGTAATGCCAGCCCTTAGTGCCATTGGAGTTCTGTGGTCATGATCTCTGAATATACATTTTATTGTCATTACTTCAGAACTTAATACGACATTCCCAAACCTCCAGGAGCATTACTGCTTTCTCTTAGTGTGAATGTTCGATTCATGTACACATTGCTGCTCTCGGCCATGTATTCGCTGTACGGTGTTGCCGTCCAGCATTTCCCCTTAAGCAGCATTGCTGATGTCTTGATGTGTTTCCCAGCGATACCTATTCCGCTCCTCTTATGTATGTGTGCACTGCTAACAATGCAAAAATTATATATACAATTTCTTATTTTTCAACAGGAATTTAGGGCAGAATAAAAACCAGCAAAAATTCTTCAGGGCTGTTGCTAAGCGATGACATTGTATGTGCCATATTTGCATTTGGGACCCTTTAGGACAGAGACAGTTCCACATTGGTCCTGGTGAGACATGCTGCCACAATGTTCTGAGAGGCCATAATACAAAGGCTGGGTTAAAAATTGTATATTTAATGGATCTCATTTACCGCTTCTTCTTCATTAATCCTGTGGTGGTCACTTGGCTGGGGGCTATTCTTTCTTTTTTATTATTATACTGATTGGTAATATACATTAAATTTCCCGTTTCATGTCCATATTGTTATATAAAATAGATGCAAAATATTACTTTCTTTCAATATTGTGTACCATGGGTTTTGATTGAGAATATCCATTTTGCCTTTTTGAACTGCTTTTTAAACATACAGTTCTATTTATTATTGGGGACAGATGACCATGGTTGAGACCCTAATACTGTGCACAGGTAGATTGTGACGCGAGAAAATCCTCTTAATTTGACTTTTTTATAACTCCTTCTATATCTTCCAATTCAATAGAATGTCATATACATTTGTAACCTCCCCCATTATAATATGGGACCATCCTGTACATTAGGCTGCAGTAATGGATATCAAACCGCTCTGACCTAGAGTACTCTCTAGTTATAAAGTTTGTTCCATTCCCGTGTAGCTGTGTCCTCGTATATGGGCCAGTCATGACTGACTAAAGCTATTCTCTGCCGACTACTTGTATGTTATGTCTCAAACCAGAATACGGATTTGATTTCCACGTTTTGTATTTTTGGGATGTGAGTATTATGGTAAGAATGAGCGAACCTTTAGCTACCTGAAATATTTAGCTGCCAAGCGTATCCCTCCCTCAATTGTGCCAATATTATACTCCTTTTTATATGAATTTACGTTACCAGTTCCACTGTTTTAGAAACAGATGTGAATGGTTAAAATAGACTTAGAAGAAAAAAAAAGCTTTCTATTATATAAAACTTCTAGATAAATCAGTCATATGTTTCTCCAATAGATAAGATGTGGCTATGCACTGTGCTTGTAAGAACAGCATTACACCTACACCAGGATCCTCTACATGTCAGAGGAGACTGAACACATGACACTAGCTTTCTCACTTATTTATTAATCCATGGATTGTTTCCATACAATTCCTTGCTCCATTGGATAATTTTTGGACCCGATCATATCCATCAGTAGTGACAGTAACTTTCCTGTTTCTCCGGTGTAGCCCTGTACATTGGCATTGCAACGTAATCTCTAAAGAACTGTTGAACCCTGATATTTTCTTTGCAGCAGGCTTCAGATTTCATTTTAATGCTAACTTGGTAGTAAAGAGGAATAAACCATATATCTTGCCTGTGAGATGTTCACTCCTCCTAAATGGTCAATCAGCTGCGGAGATACGGGGTAACATTGACGAGTGCCTTTCTAAGCAGATATCCAAAGTGATACGAGTGTTCTTAGCTACTGCCGTGGTAAATACAATTTACCGTTTGTCTACAGCAACTTATTCAAGTGCTGTCTTTGTACTTGTCTTGCACAGCAGAGATGTCATATTGGGCCAGGCCACTTGCCATCTGGGTCACAAGATGAAGATTGTGTTTCTTATTTATATTGGTCTGAGAAAAGATTTATAATCCAATTTAATACATACTTAAATGGCATAGTGTTGGCAATGTGATAATGTATATTGTCTGTATCCAGATGTTTTTCAGAAATGAAGTATATTAAAATTTATTATCACTTTATTATGAATAAAGATGTCTTACATTAGTCATATTTGGTTGGCATCCTTTTTCTGTGCCCTATAATCCGTACGAGACTATGTATGTGTATGTACAATTTGTATGTATGTGTGTATATGTGTGTGTGTGTGTGTGTGTATATATATATATATATATATATATATATATATATATATATATATATATATATAGTAATATATGTGTGTGTATATGTATATACTTGTGTATAAGCCGACCCCCCCCCCCTAATTTTGCCACAAAAAACTGGGAAAACTTACTGACTCGCGTATAAGCCGAAGGTGGGAAATGCAGCAGCTACTGGTAAATTTCAAAATTAAATACCAATAAAAGTAAAATTAATTGAGAAATCAGTAGGTTAAATGTTTTTGAATATCCATATTTAATCAGGAGCCCCATACAATACTCCATACAGTTCATGATGGGACTCATAAGATGTTCCATTCAAAATACACCCCATATAATGCTGCACAAAGGTTAATAATGGTCCCATAAGATGCTCCATAGAATAAGATGCCCCATATGCTACTCCATAAAGGTTGATGGCCCCATAAGGTGCTCCATAGAATATGCCCCAGTAAGATGCTCCATAGAATATGCCCCAGTAAGATGCTCCATAGAATATGCCCCAGTAAGATGCTCCATGAAGTTATGGCCCCAGTAAGATGCTCCATAAATTATGCCCCATATGCTGCCCCATAACATGCTTCATAGAATAGGCCCCATAAGAGGCTCCATAGATTATGCCCCCATAAAATGCTCCATAAGATGCTCCATAGATTATGCCCCCATAAAATGCTCCATAAGATGCTCCATAGATTATGCCCCCATTAGATGCTCCATAGATTATGCCCCATAGTATTCTCTATAGATTATGCCCCCATAAAATGCTCCATAGATTATGCTGCCCCATAAAATGCTCCATAAATTATGCCCCTATAAGATGCTCCCATAAAATGCTCCATAAGATGGCTCCATAGATTATGCCCCCATATGTTGCCCTATAAGATGCTCCATAGATTATGCCCCCATATGCTGCCCCATAAGATGCTCCATAGATTATGCCCCCATATGCTGCTCCATAGATTATGCCTCCATAAGATGCTCCATAGATTATGCCCCATATGCTGCCGCTTCTGCTGTAAATTAAAAAAAGACACTCCTCTGTCGCTGGGGGCCAGGTTTCGATGTCACCGCTGGCTCAGGACCCGGCACCTGAGATATTCGCCTGTCCCGGGTCCATCACTGCTCGCCGCTGTCTGCCGTGTCCTCGGTCAGTGACATTCAGGCAGCAGAAGGCGCGGCGCGCAATAACCACATTATCGCATGAAATCTGCAAACATTTTTACACCTGTGGATTTGTTGCGGATTTCAGTGCCTCCGTGGAAGTCAATTGGGGGAAAAACATTGCAGATCCGCACAAAGAATTGACATGCTGCGGAAAAAAAAATGCTGCAAATCAGGACGGAATTGTCCGCAGCATGTGCACACCAATTCTGGATTCCCATTGATTAACCTTGCAGATTTGGTGCAATTCCATGCAGAAAAAACACAACAAATCTGCAACGTGTGCACATAGCCTTACTGAAAATCCATATTAATAATATATAAAATCCCTTTAAGGATTTTTCAAGGAGAAAGTGACAAGTGCCACATCATGCCAGGGGGCACACTATGCGGATAAATGAATAGAGGTAGCAAAGACAAATTATGCCAACTAAATGTCAAGTTTGCCCAACCTAAATTAAAAAAAAAAAAAACCTCTAAACCCTACAGTGGGCGTATACACAATATAAATTGCAAAACAAACCATATGTACAGTTAGGTCCATATATATTTCAACAGACAACATTTTTCTAATTTTGGTTCTAGACATTACCACAATGAATTTTAAACAAAACAATTCAGATGCAGTTGAAGTTCAGACTTTCAGCTTTCATTTGAGGGTATCCACATTAAAATTGGATGAAAGCTTTAGGAGTTTCAGCTCCTTAACATGTGCCACCCTGTTTTGAAAGGGACCAAAAGTAATTGGACAATTGACTCCAAGGCTATTTCATGGACAGGTGTGGGCAATCCCTTCGTTATGTCATTCTCAATTAAGCAGATAAAAGGCCTGGAGTTGATTTGAGGTGTGGTGCTTGCATTTGGAAGGTTTTGCTGTGAAGGAAACATGCGGTCAAAGGAGCTCTCCATGCAGGTGAAACAAGCCATCCTTAAGCTGCAAAAACAGAAAAAACCCATCCGAGAAATTGCTACAACATTAGGAGTGGCAAGATCTACAGTTTGGTACATCCTGAGAAAGAAAGCACTGGTGAACTCATCAATGCAAAAAGACCTGGGCGCCCATGGAAGACAACAGTGGTGGATGATCGCAGAATAATCTCCTTGGTGAAGAGAAACCCCTTCACAACAGCCAACCAAGTGAACAACACTCTCCAGGAGGTAGGCGTATCAATATCCAAATCTACCATAAAGAGAAGACTGCATGAAAGTAAATACAGAGGGTTCACTGCACGGTGCAAGCCACTCATAAGCATCAAGAATAAAAGGCTAGACTGGACTTTGCTAAAAAACATCTTAAAAAGCCAGCACAGTTCTGGAAGAACATTCTTTGGACAGATGAAACCAAGATCAACCTCTACCAGAATGATTGAAAGAGAAGTATGGTGAAGGCGTGGTACAGCTCATGATCCAAAGCATATCACATCATCTGTAAAACACGGCGGAGGCAGTGTGATGGCTTGGGCATGCATGGCTGCCAGTGGCACTGGGTCACTAGTGTTTATTGATGATGTGACACAGGACAGAAGCAGCCGAATGAATTCTGAGGTATTCAGAGCCATACTGTGTGCTCAGATCCAGCCAAGTGCAGCCAAACTGGTCGTCGTTTCATACTACAGATAGACAGTGACCCCAAAACATAAAGCCAAAGCAACCCAGGATTTTATTAAAGCAAAGATGTGGAATATTCCTGAATGGCCAAGTCAGTCACCTGATCTCAACCCAATTGAGCATGCATTTCACTTGTTAAAGACTAAACTTCAGACAGAGAGGCCCACAAACAAACCGCAACTGAAAACCACCGCAGTGAAGGCCTGGCAGACCATCAAAAAGGAGGAAACACAGCATCTGGTGATGTCCATGAGTTCAATACTTCAGGCAGTCATTGCCAACAAAGGGTTTTCAACCAAGTACTAGAAATGAACATTTTATTTACAATTATTTAATCTGTCAAATTACTTTTGGTCCCTTTAAAAACAGGGTGGCACATGTTAAGGAGCTGAAACTCCTAAACCCTTCATCCAATTTTAATATGGATACCCTCAAATAAAAGCAGAAAATCTGAACTTCAACTGTATCTGAATTGTTTTGTTTAAAATTCATTGTGGTAATGTCTAGAACCAAAATTAGAAAAATGTTGTCTGTCCAAATATATAGGGACCTAACTGTAACTTAAGGGCCTTTTACACATAGCGATATAGCTAGCGTGTCACCAATTTTGTGACGCAACAGCGATATCGATAGCTATATCGCTACATGTGACACTTACCTCCAACCAGCACTCCCGCTGGCTATCATTGATCACATGAGATCGTCCTGGTCCATTTCTCGTCGTCTGCTGGTGCCGACGAGCGACTCCATGGACGCGGGAGGAGGTCGTCACCAGAGCTGCCGTCTGACAGGTAACGACCGCTGCTGCATCACTGGTGAAGATCTGTCTGTGTGGCAGCTCACTAGCGACCATTCAGCGATGCACCAGCGATCCTGTCCGGGTCGTATCGTTGTCGGGATCGCTGGTGCATCGCTAAATGTAACGGGACCTTTAGTCTCTGTGAGATTTAAACTGCCAGTGCAATTAAGATCCTATGGGAGATTGTAAGGAGGTGCTAGGTGATCTTGTCAAAAATAAAGGTTGCAACCAAGAGTAGATAGGTGGAAAGTTATGTAACAATAAGGTCTGTACACAAGTGTATCCAAAATAACAAGTCAAAGAAAAAAGAAAACAATGCTTTAAGTCTCTGTGTATATTAAGCAAATGTTCCTGAATACAACCTGGTGGTGATGTGGATGGTCACCCTTAACGCTATGTGCCCATGTAGTTTTTAGGTTGTGCAGATTTTGTTGAAAAATCTGCAGGACTTGCCCTGCGGTTTCACACCTCATAATGATAAGGTGTGAAACCGCTTTGGAAACAGCACAAAGAATTGACATGCTGCAGATTGTAACCCGCAGCAAATCCGCAGCATGTGGAGAGCGTTTTTTTTTTCCATAGGAAATAAAGGTACTGTACAACGCAGCAGAATCTGCTGTGGACCCGTAGGGCTAAATCCGCTGCGGATCCGCAGCGTGTGCACATACCCTTATGCACATTTTGCGTTGGCTTCTTCGGAGGGCGTTAGATATACCATGAAACACTGTCAGGATGGTAATCAAGTGGATTCCATTTGAAAATTTCAAAAATTAAAAAGACAAGAAGAAAATTGGTCTGTGTAGCTGTCAAGAGGCCTAACATTAACACATTGGCCGCTGCCCACTTGTATATCAGTAGCTTGAGTTTATTCTTTCAGCGCTGCCTACGGATATATACGTACCCCAATGAATCAAAATTATACGGTATTATATGAACAATATTAGCATCCTAGGGACTTTCCCTTAGTGTCTCAGTAATGTCTTCAGCAGATAGTCGCTGATTGGCCATCTGGCTGCATGCTGGCTGCCCTGGATGTCACGTGACAGCCGTCAATGTGTTAAAGGAGCTGCAAGAATTTTTGTCAAGTACTGGTTGTGTACTGCATGTCTTACAAAAAAGAAACATCAAAGCGCAGCAAAAAAATTTTTCTCAAAAACCTACATAAAGTCTGCCAAAAGCATGTGGTATAATGTACACTGCTCAAAAAAATAAAGAACACTAGACACTTACTGAGCAGACACATGGATGTTAGTCACCTTTCTATCATTTCTACCTGTTGTTTATTCCATTGGAACAGCAGCAGGAGAAATTGAATCGCAATCTGTTGATTTCACAGAAGTGTGACTGACTTGGAGTTACATTTTGTTGTTTAAGTGTTCCCTTTATTTTTTTGAGCAGTGTATTATTCTGATGAGACCAAGGTTGAACTTTTTGGCCATAATAAATCCTAAAGGTATTAATGTGCAAGGACAACACTAAAAGCACCATACGCACAGTGAAGCATGGTGTAGGTAGCATTAAGTTTTAGGGCATTTTTTCAGCAGCTTAAACTGGCGTTGGTCAAAGTAGAGGGATTTAAGAACAGATCCAAATATCCGTCAGTTTTACATCAAAATCTTCAGACCTCTGCTAAAAAAAAAAAAAAAAAAACCTTGAAGCTGAAGAGAAATGTCACCTTTCAATACAACTACCCTAAGCATACCTCCAAATTGACAAAAAAATGACTTCACCAGAAGAGGATGACTTTTTTGGAATGCCCCAGCCACCGCCCTGACCTGAATCCAATTGAAAATCTGTGAGTTGACCAGAAGATGGCTGCACACAGAAGAGGTTTTTTAAATGTCCCTGATTTGGAGCGCTATTGCAAGGAAGAGTGGCAAAGATTGCCAATTCTAGATGTACCACCCCAAAACACTGCTGTTATAAATTCAAAGGTTACTTCAACAAAGTATTAGTTTATGGATATGCATATTTATGCAACCACATTATTTTAGAGCTTGATTTTTTTTTTTTTTTTTTATTGAATTGCACAGCTCATAGGTGACATTTTAAAGATGGAAAAAGTTTTGAAATGCTACTTGGTATGATTTTTCTTTACATGACAAACATGGCATTTTAACAGGGGTGTGTAGACTTTTTATATCCACTGGAGAGATGGAACTTACATATTTTTTTTTCTGACGATGGCTTTGTCTGGATGGGCACTCAGTTGATTGTGATCTGTCCATCAATCTGATGGATCACAGCATGATAGCGCAGGAGGTGCTGAAATATTTACACCTCCTGCCCGATCGCCACAAGAGCTTGGCGCTGCTATTGGCTGGGCTCTGGCAGTAACAGCTACGGACAGTGCCAGAACCTGACTTGGCTGTTTAATCCCTTAAATCGCAGGATCAATAATAATCGCAGCATTTAAAAGGCAGGGAGTGGAAGGGAAGGGGGCATCTTCTCCCACCAGATGGACGTCATCGCAGGGGCCTGATCGTTGCCATGGTGAGTGCGGGTCGTGATGACCCATGGGTCACCAAGCTATGGAAAGTGTTTTACGCTAGGTTCACATTTGGGTTCAAGGAGGGCTGCAGATGGCTGCCTACTTCCTTCCTTCTTCCTCCCTGAGGCTATGTGCACACGTATGCAGAAAATTTCTGCATAAAAACAGGACTCCTTCCCAGAAAATGCGTGATTTTTTCTGCACGTTTTCTGCGTTTTTTTGCGCAAAACATGCGCGTTTTTCTGCGCTTCCCCAGACACACAGAAAATAGCAAGAAAAGCAGAATTTTCCGTGAAATTGAGCATGCTGCGTTTTTTACCGCAAAGCATTTTTTTTCGCGGAAAAAAAACGCATCAATATGCACAAAGTGCAAAATGCATTAAAATGAATGGGAAGCTTCTTTTCAGCGTTTAAGGGGATTTTTTGGTAAATCGCGAAAAAAAAGCAACGTGTGAACACAGCCTCAAACTCCACCTACTTCTATATGCGTCCTGCGTACCTATCTGTAACATTGGGTACGCAGGGACATGCGTTGTATGCGGATGCGTCCGCATGTGGCGATTTGACGTGTGCGGCGACCACACGGAAATGCAAAATTTTGCCATACAACGCATGTCCCAGTAAAGTGGACACCAACCTATATATCTGTTAACAGGTGATGAACATCAGGCCGGGGTCACACTTGCGAGAAACTCGGACGAGTCTCTCGTCTCAATACCAGGCACTGCTGCCGACACTCGGACCGGAGCGCTCATTTGCATAGCAATACATGCAGCTGCACACTCCGGTCCCAAGTACTGTACTGGCGGCAGTGCCTGGTATTGAGACGCAAGACTCGTGCGAGTTTCTCGCAAGTGTGACCACGGCCTGATGTTCATCACCTGTTAACAGATATATAGGTTGGTGTCCACATTACTGGTAGCAAAAAGGCTCTGGAAAAGTGAGGTGTGCCCCACCGAAAGAAATCCATCAAAATCTGCATTTCCAAATTAAATGCCCCCTCCTCCTGAGCCCTACAATGTGCATAATCCACAGTTAGTGTCTACATGTTTGGCATTACCGTAGTGATGCCTTGCCTAATTTACGGGGAGCGTGTCTCCAGAAGCACAAGCTTGGCACTACAACGGCATATTTACATTTTCACTTGGCAACATCCATTGCTAGCAAAATCATCACTACCCCTGTAGATGAATTCCTAGAGGTGTGTTACTTCCACATTCAGGTCAATTGAGGGGGATTCTGCTATTCTGGCACTTGGGGGCTCTGTATATGGAGTCCGCAGGCGATCCTACGAAAGTTTGCTCTCCAAGAGTCCTTCCCTCCTGAGTCTCGCCATGTGGCCAAACAGTACCATACAGCTACGTATGGGGTATTGCCATGTTCACAAAAAAAGTCTAACAAATTGTGGTAATTTTTTGCCTATTTCAAATTTTGAAAACGTAATATCTAGGGCTAAATGAACATTATAGTGGTAAAAATTTAAAAAAAGATTCTTCATTGCTCAATGGTATATTGTGAAACATGTGGTGTCAATATTCACGCTGCCCCCCTAGATAAATTCATTGAGAGGTGTAGTTTGTAAAATAGGGTCACTTATGGGATTGTTGCTGTCTTGACCTCTGAGTCTCTAACAAAGTGACATGGCAGTCGCAAATCATTCCAGCAGAGTCTGTGTTCTAATATGGTGCGCCTTACATTCTGAGCCTTGCACTGTGCCTCAAAAGTTGTTTTTGACCACATATGGGGCATTGTCGTACTTAGCAGAAATTGTGTAACAAATTGCGTGGTCCGTATTTTTCCCTATTGGCCCTTTTGAAAATTAAAGTTGGGGCTAAAAAAATATTTTAGCTAAAAAAATGTAACTATTCTTTTTCACAGTCTGTTATAGAATTCTGTGAAGTACCTGTAAAAATACCTTTTTTTTTTTTTTTCACGGCTCTACCTTATAAACTTCTGTGAAGCACCTGAGGGTTCAGCACACATCTAATACTTTCTCGAGGGGTCTAGTTTCCAAAATGGGGTCAGTTGTGGGGGGTTTCTACTGGTTAGGCACATCACTCTCCAAATGCAACATGGCGTCCGATCTCAATTCCAGCTCTGCTGTGCTCAGGAGAACTTGTGCAACAAACTCTTGAGTGCATGTCTCCTATTACCATTGTGGAAAAAGAAATGGGGCTAAAGTAATTTTTTTTTTTTTTTTTAAGTAAAATGTTTATTTTTTTTTTCCTGACACATTGCATTAATTCCTGTGAAGCACCTGAAGGGTTAAACTTCTTGAATGTGGTTTTGAGCACTTTGAGGGGTGCAGTTTTTAGAATGGTGTAGCTTTTGGGTATTTTCTATCATATAGACCCATCAAAGTGACTTCAAATATCATGTGGTCCCTAAAAAAAAAAAAAAAAATGGTGTTGTAAAAATAAATTGCTGGTCAAGTAACTTATCAACTATTAACATGGCTTGGGCATGCATGGCTGCCAGTGGCACTGGGTCACTAGTGTTTATTGATGATGTGACACAGGACAGAAGCAGCCGAATAAATTCTGAGGTATTCAGAGCCATACTGTGTGCTCTGATCCAGCCAAAAAGGAGGAGAAACAGCGTCTGGTGATGTCCATGAGTTCAAGACTTCAGGCAGTCATTTCCAACAAAGGGTTTTCAACAAGTACTAGAAATGAACATTTTATTTACAATTATTTAATCTGTCCAATTACTTTTGGTCCCTTTAAAAACAGGGTGGCACATGTTAAGGAGCCGAAACTCCTAAACCCTTCATCCAATCCAATTTTAATGTGGATACCCTCACATGAAAGCTGAAAGTCTGAACTTCAACTGCATCTGAATTGTTTTGTTTAAAATTCATTGTGGTAATGTCTAGAACCAAAATTAGAAAAATGTTGTCTCTGTCCAAATATATATGGACCTAACTGTATGTCGTGAGAAAACAGTCTCAGAATCTGTGGGATCCATTGAAGCGTTCCAGAGTCATAACCTCATAAAGTCACTTATAAAATGAAGCTCGGTCATGAACGTAGTGTATCAGTCCTTAAGGGGTTAAACAATTCATAAGCAAAGCATGAACAATTATTAGTTTTCAAGGATAATTCTGCAGTAAATTACTTGGAGGAATTTCATTTTTGAATGTTCTCTACAGAACAATACCTTACAGAACAGCCTAACAAGAACGGCATGCATAGGGTCCGTTTCATGAAAACTTTTACGCCAGTGGCATAAATTGCTTTGAAGAGTAGCAAAAATTTTTGTGACTATTGACCTTTTCATACCATTTTCTCCCAGCTCTGCAACAATGGGTGAGGCTGGGGGGTGGCGGTGTGATGCCACAGCTTGTCTATTGCATGTCGGCTGTGGCTTATCTTACTCCTTTCAGAGACTGGGGCAAGTGGGCTGTGCTGTGCTGGGGCATCTGGGCTGGGGCATCTGGGCTGGGGCTGGGGCAGGGGCAGGGGCAGCTGGGCTCTGTGGGGTGAGGGTGGCGGCTCTCTGTGCTCCGGTGCAGGGGCGGTGGCTCCGCCGGCATTTCCTCCAAGCCCAGAGGCCCCCGCACATCCCTTGCTGGCCGCCGCCATGTTGCGGTGGCCTTCGGGAGCATGGACGCCGGAAAGATGGCCGCTGGTCCAGGGACGGCGCATGCCCAGGTTCAGATCTCATCCCGAGATCTCGGGGGATGAGATTCAAATCTCGGCAACGAGATCTCGTCCCCCGAGATCTCGGGACGAGATCTGAACCTGCACATGCGCTGTCCCCGGACCGGCGGCCATCTTTCCGGCGTCCATGCTCCCGAAGGCCACCGCAACTTGGCGGCGGCCAGCAAGGGATGTGCGGGGGCCTCCGGGCTTGGAGGAAATGCCGGCGGAGCCGCCGCCCCTGCACCGGAGCACAGAGAGCTGCCCAGCTGCCCCAGCACAGCCTACTTGCCCCAGCACAGCACAGCTGCCCCAGTACAGCCCAGCTGCTCCAGCACAACCAACCTGCCCCAGCACAGAGCCGCCACCGCACGAGCCTGGACCACTGAATGACCCCTGTGACCACTCCTCCACCTGTGCCGGATCCCTTCCCAGGTAAGCTGAATTCTGGCTGTAGGACGGACCCCCATTTGACATATTTTTTTTCCATATTTTCCTTCTGAAAATTGGGGTGCGTCTTATGGTCTGGTGCATCTTATAGTCCGAAAAATACGGTACATCTTGTACTTTGTCATACACCAGCCAATTTCAGCCTGTTAAATTGAGGTGTAATCTATAGTGGGCCTGAGATAGTTCTGCGTCCTAAAATCTCAAGGGAGCTTCCACTTATCCCCAATACTATATACACCTTGTACTTTGTCATACACCAGCCAATTTCAGCCTGTTAAATTGAGGTGTAATCTATAGTGGGTCTGAGATAATAGTTCTGCCTCCTAAAATCTCTAGGGAGATTCAAATTCTCCCCAATACTATATGTTATGAATGGGTCACCGAGGAGGAAAAAACTTAAACATGCTAAGCCCAGAAAAAACAGAGAGGTTGGTAACTATGCAGATTGCAGATCCCTGATCTTACCACACAACTAGCAGTAGCCGTGGAGCGTTCCTACGATGAACCTAGAGGCCTCGTCATGGCCGGAGAACTAAATAAGCCTAAAGCAAGAAAAGGAAAAACTAACTGCCCCAGAACAGACCCCAAAGGAATAGACAGCCCCCACACATGCATTGACGGTGAAATAAGATGAAAACACAAACACAGGTAGGAAAATAGGCTGAGCAAACGATGGGGCCCAGACTAACTAGAAAGGAAAGGACAGACACTGTCTGCAACCTGCAAAAAACCCTACAAAAATAATGTCCAACACTTCTGATAGCAAAATTAACCCTGAAGTCACTACACTTCTCCCACTATATCAGCACTCTGGCCTCTTTTTGCTCTGTGTCAGAATATTTCAATCTAATAAGGGACAAAAAGTAAATTGGCAAATACAGAGAACTAAGAGTGGAAATTCAGCACAGCCCCCCGCCGGGGCTGGCTGACCACGCAAAAAACTGAATAGACCAACAAAATCAAGTGTGAACATTAGCAGAAAAACTTAGCTTTAGATGACTGGAACAGAGCTGAAAACCAAGAGCTGACAATCCAGAAGGAATCACCAGCAACTGAATAGGGCGTCGGCTGTCTTAAATCCAATCTGAGACTCCTGAGATCCAATCGTCATCCTCATTCTCAGGTGGCAGATCTCCACCAATCAAATCAGCCTCACTACCTCCCGTCACCACCAGAGGGAGTCTGGAAGGAGAACTCACAACTGGTGAACCAGAGAATGAACTCACAACAACTATATACACCTTGTACTTTGTCATACACCAGCCAATTTCAGCCTGTTAAATTGAGGTGTAATCTATAGTGGGCCTGAGATAATAGTTCTGCGTCGTAAAATCTCTAGGGGGATTCAAATTCTCCCCAATACTATATACACCTTGTACTTTGTCATACACCAGCCTATTTCAGCCTGTTAAATTTAGGTGTAATCTATAGTGGGCCTGAGATAATAGTTCAGCCTCCTAAAATCTCTAAAGAGATTCAAATTATCCCCAATACTATATACACCTTGTACTTTGTCATACACCAGCCAATTTCAGCCTGTTAAATTGAGGTGTAATCTATAGTGGGCCTGAGATAATTGTTCCGCCTCCTAAAATCTCTAGGGAGATTCAAATTCTCCCCAATACTATATACCCCTTGTACCTTGTTTTACAGTACCATATAGCTGGTGGTATTTTGGGTACATTTTCCCAAAAAGGAGGAAGTATGGTGGAAGAGGCCGTGAACGTGGGCGGGGGTTGCCAGCTGGTACTGATGTTCGTGCTGGTGCATCTGCTGGTAGTGGCAAAAGCACAATAGCACTTAAGGCAGGAGGTGTTGAGCCTGCATCATCGTCTGGCTCCACATGGCCTCGAAGGCTCCCTTTTCTGGGAGTAGGTAAATCGCTTTTAAAGCCGGAGCTTCAGGAACAAGTTTTGGCTTACATTGCTGACACAGCCTCCAGCTCTCTCGCCTCCTCTTCTGAAGTTTCAAAAAATAAAAGCACTGAGTCATCAGTCGAGGATCCTGGTCAGGAACAACACCTTTCCTTGTGTCCTTCACCCCTACCAAAAGTGAAGGATGCGGCAGGCCACACTACAGATTACTCCATAGAGCTCTTTTCACATGCCATGCCTGGGTTATCAAGTCAAATCGTGAATTCCCCAGTCCAAGATGAATCTGACATGGAGTGCACTGATGCACAGCCACTGCTAGATTTTTCTGCTGGTACATTCACTCAGAGCACTACATTGTCCTCGCAGTGTACTGAGCCAGAATCTGACCCTGATGAAACTCAGGTGCCCCTTCCCGCATACTATACCACCTTACACGGTGACACAGAGGAAGGTGCACATGAAATTGAAGAGGAGGTGTTGACCCAGATTAGCATCCATTGGGGGAAGAGGGTGCCGCTGCCAATAGCTCAGAAGAGGAGGAGGAGGATCCGCAGCAGGCATCGACATCGCAACAGCTGTTATCTGTCAGGCCCGTAGCAGTCCAAAAACAGTTTACAAAAACCCAAAGAGTTGCAGGACAGCTTGGCCAGACAGTCAAATTAGCACAGCATGCAAGGCCTCAAAAGAACTGCGCAAAGACCTTTAGCCGAGGGAAAAATCTGAGAAATTTGAATACCAGTTGCATGCTTAGACATTTAACCACCATGCACTTGCAAGCATGGACGGACTACCAAACCTCACGTACCACATGTGCACCTGCTCCGAATGAAGGTAGTCAGCAACGCTACATCGCTTCCCCCACTGTAAGCCCACCGGTTAGCACATTAAGGAGCAGGCGTCTGCAGCCGAAGAGGAGGAGGGAAGCCTTGATGACAGTCAGCCATTGTCTGCTCAGGGAACTCTCCTGGATGAGGTGGAGGAAGAAGAGGAGGAGGATGATGATGGGGATGATTATTTAGGGGAGGAGGATGCTTCTCAGGGGGCAAGAGAAAAAGTTGGCATGGCAAGGTCAGGTACAAGGTTTGTGCGTGGCTGGAGGGATGTGGATTTGCCAGAAAGTGCTCCTCCACCCAGCACTCGCAGTGCATCATTGACACCTGGAACATTGGCCCACATGTGTGATTATGCCTTGCAGATACTAAAAAGGGACCCCCGCATTGCCAAAATGATGAACGATGACGACTACTGGTTGGCCAGCATCCTGGATCCACGCTATAAAGGCAAATGCCAAAACATCATGCCACAGGAGAACCTAGTGCTAATATTGGCTAACAAACAAGCAACTCTGGTAAACCGTTTGTTTGAGGCATTCCCAGCACACAGCAGCGGTGATAGTTTTCACACGAGCCGTAGGGGGCAACATGGAAGAGGTGTTCGTGGTGCACACATCCGAAGTGGCGTTGGAGACAGAGGTTTCATGACCATGTTGTGGACTGATTTTTCAAGTACCGCTCACATGACTTGGTAATACTGCATCGATTGAAAGTGACAGGAGAGAGCAGTTGTCAACTATGGTTACAAACTACTTCTCCTCCCATATCGATGTTCTCCCTCACAGGTCATTCCCCTTTGACTATTGGGCCTGTAAACTGGACACCTGGCCTGAATTGACACAATATGCCTTACAGGAGCTCGCTTGCCCTGCTGCTAGTGTGCTATCCGAAAGAGTCTTCAGTGCTGCTGGATCAATCCTGACAGAAAAAAGGACCCATCTGTCAACCCAAAATGTTGATGATCTAACCTTCATTAAAATGAACCATGCATGGGTTTCCAAGGATTTTGTCCCACCTTCCCCTGCTGACACATAGGTTGCCAGAAAAATGGCTCGCTTTTGTCCTCCTCTTCCTCGGACTTCTCCAATTCCTCCATTTGCAGCTGCTGAATGTCCAACATCAACATATGCCATTTTTTAAACCTCCCTAACTGGGCTGCCTCTCCCCCAGGGCCGGGGTCACCACTTGGCGCACGCACCCGTGCGAGTGCCGTTGCCCTGGACAGGTGGGTGGGCCCACTCTTGGGCGACGGCACTGCCACAGGGTCCCTCATAGTACAATCAAGTGTCTGACGGTGGGGATGCACACCCGCCATCAGACACACCGGCGTACTATGAGGGGCCCTGTGCCAGTTCCGCAACCCACGAGTGGGCCCCCCTGCTTGCTCAGGGCCCCAGCACTTGCAATACTTACCTCTCCTTGCTCCACCGCTGTGTAGTCTGGGACTGCCACTGCAAATTTGGTGAACTGATAGATGATGGTTAAGACGTAGCTATGCCCTGTCCTGCTGGGCTCTATCTTCATATGATCAATGGCATCCATTTGTTATGGACGTCGACTCACAATGAGATGCAGTGGTGGTTTATCATCAGCTTTCACAGTTTTCCTACTTGCAGACGTGTGACATTCCTCCTGCCCACATTTTTAAATGTGTCCTCTCATGGCAATCCAATAGAATTGCCTATGACCTGTGGCTTCTGTCTTTTGCACTACAAAGTTACCTGACAGATCATGATAGACAGTGAGGACCATGTCTAAATCTCTCCCTGTGATCACAATTTGATGGAGATGAGTAACAGTGATGGGATCCACGGTACTGCGATGCAGCAACCCTTCCTTAACAAAGAACTGTTTTCGCTGTCTCCACAGGCAAAGTAATTGAGGGTCAGCATCGCCTCTGAGAATTCTCTCGGGAGTTTTTCCCGTGATTAGTAATTCCAAAATTTCTGCAATCACTCGACTTTCCATCTGTACTTGTATCCATCTCGTTTCCTCTTGCGGACAGTCTAGTCTGTCTTGCTGAGACTGAAATATATATGAAGATTTAAAAATACCCCAACAGTGTATACTGATGTACGCTTCGAATACATTACACTGAGGCTGTGAGTGTCTTTGTCGGATTCCGGAAATATACACAGAGATTTTTAATGTTTAACCTATGCTATATATACCTGTTTTCCGGTGATACTGTACCTTGTCTCAACTTTCTACAATCTTGTCGAATCCATACTGGGCCTGAGACCGTCTGAGTATGCCTCCTGATTAGAGATGAGCGGTGTTCGAGTCGAACTGTTTGCCAAGTTCAAATTCGAGCTGTTTTGGGCGGTGTTCGAGCCATTCGTCGAACTTGAACATTTTGCTTAAAATTCGGCTGTTCAAGGTTCCGTTCGAGAACGGTTCGTTCACCAAAAGCGTAACTTTATTTTCATATTAACAATGGTTTTCAACAGTAGACAGTTTCATGGCATATTAGCGGTGTCTGGTAGCTAGCGGTGCAGTACACCTGTCAACGAGCTACACCGTGTGTGTTTCTAATAATTTTTTTACCGCATCTTGTCCAGAAAATCCTTTTGGGCCTTGTAGCACTGTCTGCTACTCAGCAGACGCGCCCACCCGTGAACCTAGCTATGCCGCCTGATTATGTAAGAACCATTTTTTAACTCCATTTAGCCCAGTCAATACTTTGGGCCTAGTACCTGTGTCTACTGCTCAGCAGAGGAGCCCACCCGTGAACCTAGCTATGCCGCCTGTTTATGTAAGCACTGTCTTCTACTCAGCAGAGTTGCCCACCCGTGAACCAAGCTATGCCGCCTGTTTATGTAAGAACTGTGTGCTACTCAGCAGAGGATCCCAGCTGTTAAGCAAGCTACAGCACCTGTGGTTTGGACACTTAATTTTTTCACATTCTTTCTGGCATGCCGGTTAGGCCTAATTCCGGAATTCCGGTTGACCTGCGCTTACTGGGAAATCCTCGTTCGCGGGGAAGAATTGGAATCCCAGATCCCCATCACTAACGGGGTTCAGCGGGTTATCCGCTCCTGTAAGCGACACACGCTGGTCCTTTCAGTGTAGCGCACGTGCAGCCCTGGACATGTAAGGGCATGACAGACCTGTTAATGCTCGATCTCGCGTGCCAGAGCCTCGCGTGTCCCTCTAGTAAGCTGGACGCGGACCACGGGGGCATGCCGGAGTCTCGTTCGTTAACGGAATTAAGCTGACAAATCGCTAGCACAACTAAAAACGGCCATGCACCACCATCCACAGAATCGAGAAAGCTTGCAAAATCTGTCTATCCTTTCCGTGGCTGGCAAGGCTGAGGTTGCCCGTGTGGAGTCAAATTAAGCCCCAGGCTCCATTCCTTGTGGTCGTGCCCTTCTGGACATTCCTTTAAGGTTCAGCTTTGCAACCATACTGCCCCCGTAAACCAAACACTTTGCCTTCATGGACGCTGTTCGGAGGGTCATGGGAATAACGCCGCCCAATCGGCAGTTGGCATAATTTATGGTGGGAAGTCCGACGGTATATGATCATCTTCGATTTTAGAATTTTTTTTGTATTTTAGATTTTTATTCCAGCCTTTCTTGACTTTATAAGGGCATGACATGCCTATATCTGTGTCTCCTCCTCCCCCTTTTACTCCTCCACCTCTTTTCTATATGTAGTTGCCCTTTTCCATATGTTATTTGTGTCTTCTGAGCATTTTGTCTGCTTTGGGACACCTTTTAAGGTGTTTTGTATGTGTTTTCTATGTGTTTGTGTTTGCCTGCCATTGTTTTCAATGGGGTTCGACGGTGTTCGACGAACTTGCCTCCTGTTCGACGAACCGAACTCAAACACTAGTGGGGTGGCTCAACACTACTCCTGATATATAGACGTACATTTTTAATGTTTAAACTATGCTATATATACCTGGTATCTGGTGATACTGTACCCTTTCTGCCAGAAAGTCCTCCTCCACCCACCACTCTAAGTGTATCATTGACACCTGGAACATTGGCCCACATGTGTGATTATTTCTTGCGGATCTTTTTTTTATATTGTGGTGTGATCCATCCTGAGCGTGTGAGAGTCTGTGGGTTACTCCTGCAATTTATATGTAGATTTAAAAATTACCCCAACACTGTATACAGCTCTACGCTTGTGATACATTACCCATTTACTGTTTTTTATATTCTGGTCTAATCCAAACTGACCAAGTGAGAGTCTGTTTCTGCCTCTGGAAATACTGAAATTGACAATGACCCCTACACTGTATACAGCTGTATGCTTCAGATCCATTAACGTTTTACGGCTTTTTATATTGTGTTGTAATCCATACTGAGCCTGAGAGCGTCTGTGTCTGCCTCCTGAAATATATACGGAGATTTAGAATGCTCAAACTATACTATATATACCTGCTGTCTGATGATACTGTACCCTTTTTCTACTTTTTATATTCTTGTCTAATCCATACTGAGCCTGTGAGCGTCTCTGTGTGACTCATGAAATATATAGGGAGATTTACAATTATCCTTTGACTGTATACAGTTGTACGCTTCTAATACAGTACCATATATCTGATGTTATTTTGGGTACATTTTCTCCAAAATATGGAAGTAATGTATGGTGGAATAGGCCACGGACGTGGGCGTGGGGGGGCCAGCTGGTACTGATGGTGGTGGTGCATCTGCTGGTAGTGGCAAAAGCACAATAGCAGCTAAGGCAGGAGGTGTTGAGCCTGCATCATGGTCTGGCTCCGGAAGGCCACCTTTTCTGGGAGTAGGTTAACCGCTTTTAAAGCCTGGAGCATCAGGAACTGGCTTTGGCTTACATTGCCAAAACAGACTCCAGCTAATATGCCCTCCTCTTCTGAAGTTTAAAAAAATGCAAGCACTGAGTCATCAAGTGCTGGCTCCTGGTCAGGAAGAACCCCTTTCCTTGTGTCCTTCACCCCCACCAAAAGTGAATGATGTAGCAGGCCACACTTCACATTAGTCCATGTAGCTCTTTCTCACATACCATGCCTGGGTTATCAAGTCAAATCGTGAATTCCCCAGTCCAAGATGAATCTGACATGGAGTGTGGGTCGCCAGCCAGGGCAGTGGGGTTAATCGGTACCGGGCCGGTGTCTCAGAGGGATGTGTCACAGTGGTGGTGACCCGGTCTGTGGCCCTGGGCATCCATGCAAAGGGGTGAATAACGTTTATAGGTGAATGATACGTGACGCCACCTGTGGTTTCTTATCAGATTGACCAGCGCTGCAGTGTCGCTTCTCTGGGACAGATGTTGTGGTGCAGCTAAGATGTAGAAGCCCTGCACAAGTAGGGCCGTAGTCGCAGGGCAGATGAAAGAGTTGGTAGATGGTGTGCGGTGCAGGATGTAGCAGAGCTGTGCACCAGGCGCAGGAGAAAGATGACAGACACAGTCGTGCAGTTCCTTTACCTGTACTTGGTAAGTACCGTCCAGGACCCAGAGTACAGATGGAGAAGGAGTTGGTCAGCCTGGAAGCAAATTAGGAATTCTCTCTCTGCAGATAGGTAGTGTGGCCTCCGTTCTAGCGCTTATCTGAGGTACTCGCAGTACTGAGTTCACTGAAGTTCCCTTGTTGACTTTCTTTTGGAACTTTCTCGTATGACAGGCAGCCGTAGCCTTTTCCTTCTGGCTCACACACGTCGCTGCTGGGGCCCCCGAGCCTTAGTTGGGAACAGAGCATTTACAGCTGCTACTTCCTCCGGTTTCTGCTGCAGGACCGTCAGTGTCCCTACAAACTCAGAGACCGGAATCCGGACCATGCACTCCAGCTAGGAGTGAGCCTTAACTCTGCTCATCCTCCAGCTCCCCTTCTCACGTCCATACACTTCCCCTTCCCTTCACAGACTGCCCTAACTTCCCTCCTCCCGACCACAGAGAGCGGCTCCTCAGCAGTCAGGTTCAGAGCTCTCCCTGCTGGCCTGGAGTGGGAACTGTGTTGTGTGTTGGTTTAACTGCTAGAGAGATCCTTCGTTGCTCCCAAGCATGACATCACACTCCCTAGGAGGAAGGTAATGCCACTGTGGTACCTGTACTCCTGGGGGTGCCACAAGTGCACTGATGACCAGCCACTGCTTGATGATTCTGCTGGTACATTGACCCTGACCACTACATTCCCCTCGCACTCTACACAGCCAGAATCTGACCCTGATGAAACTCAGGTTCCCCTTCCCACATACTATACCACCTTACACGGTGACAAAGAGGAAGGTGCAGATGAAAGTGCAGGTTCCTTGAGCAGGTGGGGGCATACTTATGGGCGACGGCACTGGCACAGGGCCCCTCATAGTATGCAAAAGTGTCTCTGCCGGTGGGAGGGGAGAATTTAAAATGAATATCAGTCATGTGATATAAGAAGTGAAGTTTTTTTCATTGTACTATACAGCTATTTCTCTGCCTTATCAGAGGATCATGATTTGTGGCATGTGTTAAAGGAGACCAGTGACACTCATTGGCCCTGGGCCCACGAAAATCTGGAGCCAGCCCTACCCCCCCCCAACTTTAGCCAAATAACCCCCAGTTTTCAATGCCTAACTATTATTATAAAGTAAATTAAGGTTGACAAGCTTAAGTAATAAGAATTGATGTTTTTGGCATTAAAATGGGCACTGTAGGTGTGTTTCCTGTCCTCCACTCACTGCCGACTTTTCTTCCCCATTGACTTGCTTTGGGTTTCGTCTTTCAGTCGGCCTTCGACTTTTCACGATAATTGGCCGATTGCGTTCGACCCGACTTTTACAAAAGTCGGGTTTCATGAAACCCGACTCGACCTGAAAAAAGGCAAAGTCGGTCATCTCTACTCCCGATTCATTGAGAGGCATGCGCCATTACTACATGCGCCCTTCAACAAGACGGGGGAAGAAAATCGTCGTTCTAGATGTATTAAGGTCTGAGTCTTGGTCTCTTTTACCTGAAACAAAAAAATATTCTAAGAACAGAACAGCTGACATATAACAAGTATTATATGGGGAAATTATGGATTATAATGGTTGTACTGTACTAATTTCATTGTCTATATGCCGTATTTCTGTTACACATGGATGCAGCTTTACAATCTAAAACATATTAAGATGGATGCGGTCTTATAGCAATCATCTCTAAACAAAACTTAAAAAACCATGATCATCTGTATACAATCCCAGTTCTATATTTTTACAATCCAATATTTTGTTGTATTAGCAAACTCAGCAAGCTTACAGGAGAGGTTTCATGACCTCTTAAAGGGGTTGTCCGGGCTTTTCACATAATCTCAGTGCATATCTGGGCTGCAGAATGGTGACAATAAGTAATTTACCTTCTGTCACCAGTTTGCAGGGCTTTCTAGATATCACTCTCTTGCTTCTGAGCAGAACGTCCAAGGGGGGGTGTTCTGGCATTGAAATGAGAACTGGTCATTTCCTCCTACTCTACTAAAAACCTCTATAGCAACAACCCTCCATAGCAACAGGCCCTCCCCATCCACATGTTGTCAATCATTTAGGAACCCACTTTGCAGATAGCTTCTTCGTTCATGGATAATTACAAAAACATATTCACGGGAATTCCCCATGATGTCTGCTATTGCTTTAGCTGAAATTCACCTACTCTACAGTATGAAGGTGTGAACAGCAGCGACGATCTCCAGAACAACCAGTCTCGGTCGTCCAGAACGTTCCTCATCGTTCTTGCTTAAGACCTTACGTCGAAACGCGTAGATCTGTGTTTCTATGCAGTGTTGCCAGACATTATGTGCCTGAGAATATTTTAATGCCATTTTGATAATAAATATTGTTTTTTAACTGTCACCCGACATCGCTGGATCCTTCCACTTTTGTACTGATGTTTCCTTAACCTCTTCACGACCGCCCACAGTAGATAAACGTTGGCGCTTGCTGGGCTTTGTGCAGCGCCGACGTTTATCTACTGTCGGCGGTTTTGTGCCCCCCGGGACCCCCACATACCTTACAACGCGGGGATCCCGGTGCGCAATGCATGCTGGGACCCCCGACGTCATCGAGACCTGATTGGTTCAGGTCCCGATGACGTCAGCGTCACAGCAGCCAATGGGAGCGATCGCTGGGAAAGCTGCTTGTTTCCCGGCGATCTCCCTCATTGTAACGCGGCTTCTCCCTCTGATCTAACACTGACAGCTGATCAGAGGTGAAGCAGCGTTATTGTGTGACTAGATCGCTGCCTGGCACAGCTGATCGCTGCCTGGCACAGCTGTGCCAGGCAGCGATCTTGTCACACAGTAACGCTGCTTCACCTCTGATCATCTGTCATTGTGAGATCAGAGGAGAAGTCGCGTTATTATGTGCCAGGCAGCGATCTTGTCACATAGTAACGCTGCTTCTCCTCTGATCTCACACTGACAGATGATCAGAGGTGAAGTGGCGTTACTATGAGTCAGTTCGCAGGGCAGCGATCTTGTGACAAAAATAAAAAAAAAAGTAAAAAAAAAAAAAATGCAAGGGCTAGGGCTAGGGTTAGGGTTAGGGCTAGGGTTAGGGTTAGGGCTAGGGCTAGGGCTGGGATTAAGGTTATGGGTGTGTTGGTGTTAGGTTTATGGTTAGGGCTGAGATTAGGGTTAGGGGTGTGTTGGGGTTAGGGTTGGAATTAGAATTGGGGGTTTCCACTGTTTAGGTACATCAGGGGCTCTGCAAACGCGACATGACACCCGCAGACCATTCCATCAAAGTCTGCATTTCAGAACGTCACTACTTCCCTTCCGAGCCCCACCGTGTGCCCAAACAGTAGTTTTCTCCAACATATGGCGTACCAGCGTACTCAGGACAAATTGGACAACAACTCTTAGGGTCCAATTTCTCCTGTTACCCTTGTGAAAATAAAAATTGGGGGCTAAAAGATCATTTTTGTGGAAAAAAAATGATTTTTTTTATTTTCACGGCTCTACATTATAAACTTTAGTGAAACACTTGGGGGTTCAAAGTGCTCACCACACATCTAGATAAGTCCCTTGGGGGGGTCTAATTTCCAAAATGGGGTCACTTGTGGGGGGTTTCCACTGTTTAGGTACATCAGGGGCTCTCCAAATGCGACATGGCATCCGATCTCAATTCCAGCCAATTCTGCATTGAAAAAGTCAAACGGCACTCCTTCCGTTCTGAGCTCTGCCGTGTGCTCAAACAGTGGTTTAGCCCCACATACGGGGTATTGGCGTATTCGGGAGAAATTGCACAAAAAATTTAGTGGTTCATTTTCTCTTTTTACACTTGTGAAAATAAAAAAAAATGGTTTTGAAGTAAAATGTTTGTGAAAAAAAGTTTTTCCTTCCATATTCCATTCATTCATGTGAAGCACCTGAAGGGTTAATAAACTTCTTGAATGTGGTTTTGAGTACATTGAGAGGTGCAGTTCTTAGAATGGTGTCAATTTTGGGTATTTTCTGTCATATTGACCCCCCAAACTCACTTCAAATGTGAGGTGGTCCCTAAAAAAAATGGTGTTGCAAATTTTGTTGTAAAAATGAGAAATCGCTGGTCAACTTTTAACCCTTATAACTTCCTAAAAAAAAAAAATTATGTTTCCAAAATTGTGCAGATGTAAAGTAGACATGTGGGAAATGTTATTTATTAACTATTTTGTGCGATATCACTCTCTGATTTAAGGGCATAAAAATTAAAAGTTTGAAAATTGCAAAATTTTCTAAATTTTTGCCAAATTTTGATTTTTTTAACAAATAAGTGCAGATCATATCTAAAAAATTTTACCACCATCATGAAGTACAATATGTCATGAGAAAACAATGTCAGAATCAGTAGGATCCGTTGAAGCGTTCTAGAGTTATGACCTCATAAAGTGACACTGGTCAGAATTGAAAAAATTGGCCCGGTCACGAAGGCAAAAACAGGCTCGGGTGCGAAGGGGTTAAGCTCACTTGGATCAGTGCAGGGCGTTGGCTGATGGTGAGATAAGCTGCACATAGCAGAAAGGTGAGATGACTTCAACCTTTTTTTTTTGTTCCTCATCGTTGGTGCTGAAGTGGCACGTTTTAAATATGGTAACCCAGTTCTTAACTGTAAAATATCAAGGGCAGTGATTCCCCAATATCTGCGACATACCACCATGAATATCCTTTGCGGACTTTCCTTGCAGAAACAAGAATTTTATCACTCCTCTGCTCTCATTTGCTGTGAATATTGTATTAGAATCTGCCATTTTGTTTTCCTGCATGCGTAAAACACTGTTGCCATAAGCTAAAAACACAAAATTTTTAAAACATATATTAGACACATAAGGCTTTCATGTAGTGTAACATTCATTACCATAGAAACAAAAAAAAGATCACAAGCCAAAGACTTATCGGCAGCCCCTCGTACTAGACAAAAATAATACTTGCATACCAAGAACATTACCAGTATGTGGTGAATGAATACTTATGCTGAACAAAACACACTGTACAAAAACTAATATTGGCAAAAATGCCAATGTACACTTCTATATACACTGCTCAAAAAATAAAGGGAACACTAAAATACCACATCCTAGATATCTCTGAATGAAATATTCCAGTTGCAAATTTTTATTCATTGCATAGTGGAATGTGTTCAGAACAATAAACCATAACAATTATCAATGTAAATCAAAATGAATATCCCATGGATGTCTGAATTTGGAATGATACTCAAAATCAAAGTGGAAAATCAAACTACAGGCTGATTCAACTTCAGTGGAAATGCCTCATGACAAGGAAAAGATGCTCAGTATTGTGTGTGGCCTCCACGTGCCTGTATGACCTGCCTACTGTACAATGCCTGGGCATGCAGTTGATGGGGTGGTGGATGACCTCATGAGGAATCTCCTCCCACGCCTGGACTAAAGAATCCCCCAACTCCTGGACAGTCTGTGCTGCAACATGACGTTGGTGGATGGAGCGAGACATGATGTCCCAGATGTAACATAGTAACATAGTTATTAAGGTTGAAGGGAGACTTTAAGTCCATCTAGTTCAACCCATATCCTATCCTAACCTGCCCTATCATGTTGATCCAGTGGAAGGCAAAAAAACCCCATGTGGCAAACAGTAAGCTTCACATTGGGGAAAAAAATTCCTTCCCGACTCTACATACGGCAATCAGACTAGCTCCCTGGATCAACGCAATATTAAGGAAACTAGTGTATATACCCTGTAATATTATACTTTTCAAGAAAGGCATCCAGTCCCTTCTTAAATTTTAGTAGGGAATCACTCATTACAACATATGGCAGAGAGTTCCATTGTCTCACTGCTCCTACAGTAAAGAATCCGCGTCTGTGAGTATGCTTAAACCTTCTTTCCTCCAGACGTAGAGGATGCCCCCTTGTCGCCGTCACAGGTCTAAGAGTAAAAAGATAATTAGAAAGGTCTTGGTATCGTCTCCATATATATTTATACATTGTAATAAGATCACCCCTAAGCCTTCGATTCTCCAAACTAAATAACCCCAAGTGTAATAACTAGTGTTGAGCATTCCGATACCGCAAGTATCGGGTATCGGCCGATACTTGCTGTATCGGAATTCCGATACCGACTTCCGATATTTTTTCAATATCGGAATTCGGCATCGGAATCGGAAGTTCAGTTGATTGACGGCCTGACGTCATCATGATGCGCGGTGTGTGCGCATCATGATGCGCCGTCATTTCGGGCCTTCCGGGGGTCTCTGCCGGCCTGCCGGGGGGCTGTGCCGGCCTGCCGGGGGGCTGTGTGAACTGCCCGGGGTCTGTACCGGCCTGCCGGGGGGCTGTGCCGGCCTGCCGGGGGGCTGTGTGGACTGCCCGGGGTCTGTACCGGCCTGCCGGGGGGCTGTGCCGGCCTGCCGGTGGTCTGTGCACCCTGTGGGGGTCTGTACCGGCCTGCCGGGGGGCTGTGCCGGCCTGCCGGGGGGCTGTGCTGATGTCCGGGGGTCTGTGCAAGCATCGTCCGATGGGACTACAAGTCCCATCGGGCGATGCCTGCTACCATGACAGTGATTGACACATTAGCCAATGATGGGACAGTAGTAGTCCCATCATCCGGCTAATGTGTTAAATGTTTAAAAAAAAAAAAAAAAAAAAAAATACTACATACATACTACATGCATGCTACATACATACTACATGCTACATACATACTACATGCTACATACATACTACATACATGCTACATGCATGCTACATACATACTACATGCTACATACATACTACATACATACTACATACATGCTACATGCATGCTACATACATACTACATGCTACATACATACTACATACATGCTACATACATACTGCATGCTACATACATACTACATACATACTACATACATACTACATACATACTACATATATACTACATGCATGCTACATACATACTACATGCTACATACATACTACATATATACTACATACATACTACATACATGCTACATACATACTGCATGCTACATACATACTACATACATACTACATACATACTACATGCATGCTACATACATACTACATACATACTACATGCTACATACATACCACATATATACTACATACATACAATACATTCATACAATACATACATAGACATACAGTACATATAACATAGAGTAACATACTTACCAATACTTGTCACATTGTTCCCCGAAGCCATTGTCTTTTCCGGGATAAATATTAACATAACAAACCACAAAAATACTCACCCACGATCCGAAGCAGTCCACGAGTGTGTCCCACGACGATCTTGGGTAGAGAACGGCAGCATCAGATGATGCTGCCGTTCTCTACGGGCTGCAGGAATCCAATGACGGAAGGTGGGTATCCTTCCGCACTGTATTCCTCCGCCACTTAAAAAAAAAAAAAGTCCCTAGTCTCACTTTATGCCATTGCTGCGTGGGAAATTCCCACACAGCAATGGCATAAAGTGAGACTAGGGACTTTTTTTTTTTTAAGTGGCGGAGGAATACAGTGCGGAAGGATACCTACCTTCCGTCATTGGATTCCTGCAGCCCGTAGAGAACGGCAGCATCATCTGATGCTGCAGTTCTCTACCCAAGATCGTCGTGGGACACACTCGTGGACTGCTTCGGATCGTGGGTGAGTATTTTTGTGGTTTGTTATGTTAATATTTATCCCGGAAAAGACAATGGCTTCGGGGAACAATGTGACAAGTATTGGTAAGTATGTTACTCTATGTTATATGTACTGTATGTCTATGTATGTATTGTATGAATGTATTGTATGTATGTAGTATATATGTGGTATGTATGTAGCATGTAGTATGTATGTAGCATGCATGTAGTATATATGTAGTATGTATGTAGCATGTAGTATGTATGTAGTATGTATGTAGCATGCATGTAGCATGCAGTATGTATGTAGCATGCATGTAGTATATATGTAGTATGTAGCATGTAGTATGTATGTAGCATGCATGTAGTATATATGTAGTATGTATGTAGCATGTAGTATGTAGCATGCATGTAGTATATATGTAGTATGTAGCATGTAGTATGTATGTAGCATGCATGTAGTATATATGTGTTATGTATGTAGCATGTAGCATGTAGTATGTATGTAGCATGCATGTAGTATATATGTGGTATGTATGTAGCATGCAGTATGTATGTAGCATGCATGTAGTATATATGTAGTATGTATGTTGCATGTAGTATTTATGTAGTATGAATGTAGTATGTATGTAGTATGTAGTATGAATGTAGCATGTATGTAGTATGCATGTTGTATGTATGTAGCATGTAAATTTTTTTTTTTTATTTTTATTTTTTTACATTCAACACATTAGCCGGATGATGGGACTACTACTGTCCCATCATTGGCTAATGTGTCAATCACTGTCATGGTAGCAGGCATCGCCCGATGGGACTTGTAGTCCCATCGGACGATGCCTGCACAGACCCCCGGAGCCTGCACAGACCACCGGCAGGCCGGCACAGCCCCCCGGCAGGCCGGCACAGCCCCCCGGAGCCTGCACAGCCCCCCGGCAGGCCGGCACAGCCCCCCGGCAGGCCGGCACAGCCCCCCGGCAGGCCGGCACAGCCCCCCGGAGCCTGCACAGACCACCGGCAGGCCGGCACAGACCACCGGAGCCTGCACAGACCCCCTGGCAGGCCGGCACAGCCCCCCGAAAGGCCCGTACAGACCCCAGAGAGGCTGTACAAGGGCAGGAAAGGGTTTTTCTTATTCCGATACCGGAAGTCCCATAGACTTGAATGGGACTTCCGGTATCGGAATCGGCGATACCGATACTTTTTTTAAAGATCGGCCGATACCATCCGATACGATACTTTGAAGTATCGGACGGTATCGCTCAACTCTAGTAATAACCTGTCTTGGTATTGCAGACCCCCTAGTTCCCTAATAACCTTGGTCGCTCTTCTCTGCATCCGCTCCAGTTCAGCTATGTCTTTCTTATACACCGGAGACCAGTACTGTACACAGTATTCTAAGTGTGGTCGCACTAGTGACTTATATAGAGGTAAAATTATGTTCTCCTCATGAGCATCTATGCCTCTTTTAATGCATCCCATTATTTTATTTGCCTTTGCAGCAGCTGCCTGACACTGGCCACTAAATGTGAGTTTGTCGTCCACCCATACACCCAGGTCTTTTTCAGTGACAGTTTTGCCCAGTGTTTTACAATTAAGCACAGAATTATACATCTTATTTGTTCTACCCAAGTGCATGACCTTACATTTATCCCCATTAAAGCTCATTTGCCATTTATCAGCCCAAGCTTCTAGTTTACAGAAATCCTCCTGTAATATAAAATTGTCCTCCTCTGTATTGATTACCCTGCAGAGTTTAGTGTCATCTGCAAATATTGAAATTCTACTCTCTATGCCCCCTACAAGGTCATTAATAAATATGTTAAAAAGAAGCGGGCCCAAAACTGACCCCTGTGGTACCCCACTGCTAACCGTGACCCAGTCCGAGTGTGCTCCATTAATAACCACCCTTTGTTTCCTATCCCTGAGCCAGCTCTTAACCCACCTACACATATTTTCCCCTATCCCCATTGTTCTCATTTTATGTATCAACCTTTTGTGTGGCACCGTATCAAAAGCTTTTGAAAAGTCCATGTACACCACGTCCACTGCATTCCCTTGGTCCAGTCCGGAACTTACCTCTTCATAAAAGCTTATCAGATTAGTCTGACAGGAACGGTCCCTTGTAAACCCATGTTGATATTGGGTCATAAGGTTATTCTTCCCCAGATACTCCAGTATAGTATCTCTTAGAAAACGCTCCAGGATTTTACCCACAGTTGAGGTTAAACTTACTGGCCTATAATTTCCAAGTTCAGTTTTTGTCCCCTTTTTGAATATTGGCACCACATTTGCTATACGCCAGTCCTGTGGTACAGACCCTGTTATTATGGAATCTTTAAAGATTAAAAATAATGGTCTATCTATGACTGTGCTTAATTCCTGCAGTACTCGGGGGTGTATCCCATCAGGGCTCGGGGATTTGTCAATTTTAGTGATTTTTAGACGCCGCCGTACTTCCTGCTGGGTTACGCAGGTGACATTTAATGGAGAATTTTTATCCCTGATCATGTTATCTGTCATGGGATTTTCTTGTGTAAATACTGTTGAAAAAAAGTCATTTAGCATATTGGCTTTTTCCTCATCCTCATCCACCATTTCACCCAGACTATTTTTAAGGGGGCCAACACTATCATTTTTTAGTTTCTTACTATTTATGTAGTTAAATTATATTTTGGGATTATTTATATTTTCTCTGGCAATGAGTCTCTCTGTCTCAATCTTTGCTGTTTTGATTTGCTTTTTACAGAATTTAATTTTCTGTATTTATTTAATGCATCATCACTACCTACTTGCTTTAATTCTCTAAATGCTTTATTTTTATCTCTTATTGCGCCCCTTACAGCTCTATTTAGCCATAGTGGTTTCCTCCTATTTCTAGCATGTTTATTCCCATACGGTATATATTGTGCACAGGTCCTATTCAGGATGCTAATAAACGTCTCCCATTTTCTTTGAGTATTTTTATGTCTTAGGATATCGTCCCAGTTAATTGCACCAAGATCATCTCTCATCCGTTGGAAATTTGCCTTCCTGAAGTTTAGTGTCCTTGTAACCCCTCTACTACACAGTTTATTAAAGGATACATGAAAACTTATTAATTTGTGATCACTATTACCCAAGTGACCCTCAACCCTTATATTCGATATGCGGTCTGGCCTGTTGGTTAATATTAAGTCTAGCAGTGCCCCCCCTCTTGTTGGGTCCTGAACCAGTTGTGAAAGGTGATTGTCTCTCATAGTTGTCAAAAACCTATTACCTTTGCTGGAACTGCAGGTTTCGGTTCCCCCATGTATTTCAGGGTAGTTGAAGTCCCCCATAATAATGACTTCTCCTTGAGTCACAGCTTCATCTATTTACTTTATGAGGACATTCTCTGTTGCTTCCATTATTTTTGGAGACTTATAACAAACCCCTATCAGTAATTTACTATTTTTCCCCCTCCCCTTATCTCTACCCACAGGGAATCTACATTTTCATTAGATTCATATATATTATCACAAAGGATGGGTTTTAAGGATGATTTTACATATAAACATACTCCTCCCCCTCGCTTATTTGTACGGTCATTTCTGAACAGACTATAGAGCTGTAAATTAACCGTCCAGCCATGTCTCAGATATCCCCACCATGTGATAATTACAGTCATGGCCAAAAGTATTGACACCCCTGCAATTCTGTCAGATAATACTCAGTTTCTTCCTGAAAATGATTGCAAACACAAATTCTTTGGTATTATTATCTTCATTTAATTTGTCTTAAATGAAAAAACACAAAAGAGAATGAAGCAAAAAGCAAAACATTGATCATTTCACACAAAACTCCAAAAATGGGCCGGACAAAAGTATTGGCACCCTCAGCCTAATACTTGGTTGCACAACCTTTAGCCAAAATAACTGCGACCAACCGCTTCCGGTAACCATCAATGAGTTTCTTACAATGCTCTGCTGGAATTTTAGACCATTCTTCTTTGGCAAACTACTCCAGGTCCCTGATATTTGAAGGGTGCCTTCTCCAAACTGTCATTTTTAGATCTCTCCACAGGTGTTCTATGGGATTCAGATCTGGACTTACTGCTGGCCACCTTAGAAGTCTCCAGTGCTTTCTCTCAAACCATTTTCTAGTGCTTTTTGAAGTGTGTTTTGTGTTATTGTCCTGCTGGAAGACCCATGACCTCTGAGGTAGACCCAGCTTTCTCACACTGGGCCCTAAATTATGCTGCAAAATTTGTTGGTAGTCTTCTGACTTCATAATGCCATGCACACGGTCAGGCAGTCCAGTGCCAGAGGCAGCAAAGCAACCCCAAAACATCAGGGAACCTCCGCCATGTTTGACAGTAGGGACCGTGTACTTTTCTTTGAATGCCTCTTTTTTCTCCTGTAAACTCTATGTTGATGCTTTTGCCCTAAAAGCTCTACTTTTGTCTCATCTGACCAGAGAACATTCTTCCAAAATGTTTTAGGCTTTTTCAGGTAAGTTTTGGCAAACTCCAGCCTGGCTTTTTTATGTCTCGGGGTAAGAAGTGGGGTCTTCCTGGGTCTCCTACCATACAGTCCCTTTTCATTCAGACGCCGACGGATAGTACGGGTTGACACTGTTGTACCCTCGGACTGCAGGGCAGATTGAACTTGTTTGGATGTTAGTCGAGGTTCTTTATCCAACATCCGCACAATCTTGCGTTGAAATCTCTTGTGAATTTTTCTTTTCCGTCCACATCTAGGGAGGTTAGCCACAGTGCCATGGGCTTTACACTTCTTGATGACACTGCGCACGGTACACACAGGAACATTCAGGTCTTTGGAGATGGACTTGTAGCCTTGAGATTGCTCATGCTTCCTCACAATTTGGTTTCTCAAGTCCTCAGACAGTTCTTTGGTCTTCTTTCTTTTCTCCATGCTCAATGTGGTACACACAAGGACACAGGACAGAGGTTGAGTCAACTTTAATCCATGTCAACTGGTTGCAAGTGTGATTTAGTTATTGCCAACACCTGTTAGGTGCCACAGGTAAGTTACAGGTGCTGTTAATTACACAAATTAGAGAAGCATCACATGATTTTTCGAACAGTGCCAATACTTTTGTCCACACTCTTTTTTATGTTTGGTGTGGGATTATATCCAATTTGGCTTTAGGACAATTCTTTTTGTGTTTTTTCATTTAAGACAAATTAAATGAAGATAATAATACCAAAGAATTTGTGTTTGCAATCATTTTCAGGAAGAAACTGAATACTATCTGACAGAATTGCAGGGGTGTCAATACTTTTGGCCATGACTGTATGTTCCAACAACATTAATTCCAATTCCTCCATTTTGTTGGCGAGGCTTCTGGCATTAGTATACATGCACTTTATGTATCTCTCTGTACCTCTATTCTTTCTTAAATTATTAACTGTTCTAACCCCACCCCCAATGTGCTCAATTGGATTCGGGTCTGGGGAACGGGCAGGGCAGTCCATAGCTTCAATGCCTTCATCTTGCAGGAACTGCTGACACACTCCAGCCACATGAGGTCTGGCATTGTCCTGCATTAGGAGGAACCCAGGGCCAATCGTGCCAGCATATGGCCTCACAATGGGTCTGAGGATCACATCTCGGAACGCAATGGCAGTCAGGCTACCTCTTGCAAGCACATGGAGGGCTGTGCGGCCCTCCAAAATAAATGCCACCACACACCATTACTGACCCACTGCCAAACCGGTCATGCTGAAGGATGTTGCAGGCAGATCGCTCTCCACAGCATCTCCAGACTCTGTCACGTCTGTCACATGTGCTTAGTGTGAACCTGCTTTCATCTGTGAAGAGCACAGGGTGCCAGTGGCAAATTTGCCAATCCTGGTGTTCTGTGGCAAATGCCAAGCATCCTGCATGGTGTTAGGCTGTGAGCACAACCCCCATCTGTGGACTTCGGGTCCACAAACCATCCTCATGGCGTCAGTTTCTAACCATTTGTGCAGACACATGCACATTTGTGGCCTGCTGGAGGTCATTTTGCAGTGCTCTGGCAGTGCTCCTCCTTGCACAAAGGTGGAGGTAGCGGTCCTGCTGCTGGGTTGTTGCCCTTCTACGGCCCCCTCCACATCACTTGGTGTACTGGCCTGTCTCCTGGTAGCGCCTCTGGACACTACGCTGACAGACACAGCAAATCTTCTTGCCACAGCTCGCATTGATGTGCCATTCTGGATGAGCTGCACTACCTGAGCCACTTGTGTAGGTTGTAGAGTCCGTCTCATGCTACCACGAGTGTGAAAGCACAACCAACATTCAAAAGTGACCAAAACAACAGCCAGAAAGCATTGGTACTGAGATGTGGTCTGTGGTCCCCACCTGCAGAACTACTCCTTTATTGAGGGTGTCTTGATAATTGCCAATAATTTCTATCTGTTGTCTATTCCATTTGCACAACAGCATGTGACATTGATTGTGAATCAGTGTTGCTTCCTAAGTGGACAGTTTGATTTCACAGAAGTTTGATTTACTTGGAGTTATATTCTGTAGTTTAAGCGTTCCCTTTATTTTTTTGAGCAGTGTACTATATACACTAGATATTTACTGAATTATACCACCAAAGAATTATTAAAAAGAAAGTGACCAATATTACCACCATACATTGACCATACAATAGGAGATACCAATTTTGCATGCGTGCTTACAGTACATTCAAATATAGTGACCAGGGCTGGCCGGACTGGATAAATAGAGTTTCTGGCAACTGCCAGATTGGCCGATCTGGCTGTTGGATGCATCATTTGTGACTCTTAACAGTGTCAGCGTCCTCAGGACACTGGTATTGTTAACAGCAGTGGCAGAAGTATCCAGTGGCCTGCTGGAGGCTGATGCCATGAAGGTGACATTGTGCAGCGCAATGACGTCACTGCATTGTGCCGCCTGCATCCACTGCAAGACAGGATAGAAGAGCAAACAGCGGCTATGGTGGATGCTGAGGCTGGATTAGGTGAGTATAAGTGCAACAGCCCTGGTATGGGGCTATTCCATTCACTGTTATCCACCCCCACGCAGTGTCCACAGCCGATAGAATAACCACAGACAACAGGTCTCGGGGATAACAGCTGCTTTACCTCAGAAGAACGGGGAGAAATAACATGGAGTTATGTTAAAAGTTCACGTGGGGAATCCACGACCAATACAGTTCAGGATTGGATTCTGACACAGAATTGAGGTTCTGGAGCTATAGGCTGAGTGCAGACGGAGTTTTGAGCCCTGCGGATTTTTCCGTGCAGAATGGAAGAAAACCGCAGGTCAAATGACCTGCATTTTTCCTGCGGATTTCTTCCATTTTTCACGCGGTTTTCGTGCGGTTTTCCATTGCGGTCTTCCCACTGCGGATTTGGTAACAGGGGAGATAGAAAACCGCACAAAAGAAGCAACATGCTGCGGATTTTGTACCGCAGGAAAAATCCGCAGCGTCTGCACAGCGTTTTTTTTTTTTTCATTCATTTTAAAGGTACTGTACATCACAATGCGGATATGCAATGTTTCTGCGCGGTAAAATCCGCTGCGGAAATGCTGGAAATCTGCATCGTGTGCACATGGCCTTAAGGACCTGTATTAGTTAGGAGCAGTACTTGCAGGTAATTATAAGATAGTTCAAAGCCTCTTGGTGGCATAAAGGCAGAAGAGGGAATATATGGCAATATGTACAGACTACAGACCTGAAATCCCGTCTTCATTTTCTCAGCTGGTCACGGTACGTGCAGAAGTACACGAAGTAAATAACGGATAATTTGCGGTGAGGCGGGAACCCTCGATTTCCTAAAAAAGCAGAGCAATAGGTTCTTCTGCGCACATTTAGTGCGACCTAATGCTGGAGGAACACGCCTTAAACCGGACAGCGGGGATCCAGGGTTAAAATAAAGGTTAAAAGTCTTCAGCCATCCTGGCTGTAGAAGTCAGGGGAAGATCCAAGGCATTAGGCCTGGCTGTAAGTCTTGAGATGAAGAGAAGGATGGACCTCCAGACCTGGAGGGGGTCAGGAGACCTCTCACATGAGGTCTGCTCTGGGTCACATCATGAACCAGACTCCTCAGGGAATTTTCCAGAACGCGGTCTTGTCTCCACAGAGACTGGAGGTAGCTCCTCCCATTGAACCTTGGTGACAGGGTCACCGACCAATAGGATAACTCTCAATTCTTGTGTCAGACTTCATATTGTGAGATTAATATATAAATCATGAATATATGAGATTAGTGAGTAAAGGATTAAGCCATATAACAGTAAAAGGATAACTTAGGAGTGAGCTGCAGTGTACAGAAGCTACTCACAGTCCAGGGTTACTTAAAGGGACATACCCAGTCTGGACTGGGTCACTACATACTCCCCCTCTTAAGGTGAGCCGTCCTCGGCGTTTGTGCGAGTAAAGGGCTACTAAGAAAGGAAGGCAAAATACATGCAATGCTAAGTAATGACAAGGCAAAAATATTCAGACATATGGAATAAATAACTGTAAAACATGACGGTGGTGCCAGTGTGGAATAGAGTCTCTTTCCGCAATATACTATCGTCCAAATGAAAGGCTCTGGAATGGCACTTTTAGAAGCAAGAGAAAAAACATATCTAGTCCATGACGGTAGATGAGATAATACAAATAATAAACAAGGTGCTTGGTATTACCCAGGTACAGAGACTCGAACATTACTAACCTGACTAAATAAGTACAAGAAGATATACACTTGAAAAAGAATATGGTTGTGTAAATCCTTACTTACATAAACCAGCTACACTTGTGGCGGGGGTGGCTTTTATAGCATCTACCCCAGAACTTCAGAGTGATAAGAAAAGGAAATTGGGTTTATTAAAGCGCTTCATTTTTTTCTTATCAAGCCCAATATAAGACATTTTATAAACTTTCAGTAGAAAGTGGACTCTATAATAAATGAGCAATATACCTTTAAGATCAAAGCAGACAGAATTCTGTACAAAGCGCATCAGGCTGCTTTTTTTTTTTCCAACCTGGGTCTGCAGTCATATTAACCCTTTTGGCTTTTATGGATTAACAATTGAGTTTCTATACATACCCTAAACTATTTCTCTGTGTCATCTAACACACAATAACGTCTACTTTATGCTAAATTATTTATATCAAACCATAGTAACTTTATTTTATAAACTGTCCAGTCTCTTATCGAAGAAAAAGGCACTTAAATAACATGGCCGGATGCTGGGGTGCATAGCCGTCCTCTGTGGCCGCGTCTGACCCCAGAGGATAAGTGAATGCTGGATGTGTCACCTGCCGCTGGTCTCAGGGCTGTGACTTTCTGTACAGTCTCTTGCTCCTGGATCTGGGTCATCATGTGCCTGGCTGGAGGACTTGGCATCCCCACCTGCTGATAGGGCAGCAGTGGCGGATTATAATGAGGTCAATCTGGGCGGTAGCCCAGGGCCCAGTGGTGTGGGGGGGACCACCAGCCCAAGGAAAATGGCCCCATTATAATCCGCCACAGCGCCACCCCCCCCCCCCCATGTACCGACCCCTTGCTCCCCCTCCCAGACCCACCGGCCACCGCAGCGCCAGACCCTCACTGATAAATCCCTGCTCTGTGCGCACAGGACCTGTGATGAGGTCACAGGAGGGGAGGAGTCAGGGGTTACATGATCAGGGGCTTCAGTAGGAGGCCCCTGATCATGTAACAACTGACTCCTCTCCTGTGACGTCATCACAGGTCCTGTGCGCACAGCCCTCAATATATTGTATGCGGGACTCTGCAATGTTTTGTATGCGGGACTCTGCTGTGCTGGTTGTCATGGTGCTGGATGAGGGAATTATGTGTGGGGTCAGGAGGGGTTTACAGGGTGGTTGTAGCTGCGTATGTGTGCAAGGTGTACGGAGCAGAGCCGCGAATGTGCGAGGTGTACGGAGCGGAGCTGCGCGTGTGCGAGATGTACGGAACAGAGCCGCACGTGTGCGAGGTGTACGGAGCGGAGCCGCGTGTGTGTATGAAGTGTACGGAGTGAAGCCGCAAGTGTGTACGAGGTTTACGGAGCGGAGCCGCGTGTGTACAAGGTGTACGGAGCAAAGCTGCGTGTGTACGAGGTGTATGGAGCGGAGCTGCGTGTGTACGAGGTGTACGGAATGGAGCCCTTTGTGTACAGCGCTGAGCCGTGTGCTTATGGAGCGGAGCCGCGTGTGTACGAGGTGTATGGAGCGGAGCTGCGTGTGTACAAGGTGTACGGAGCAGAGCTGCATGTGTGTACGAGGTGTACGGAGCGAAGCCGCATGTGTGTACGAGGTGTATGGAGCGGAGCTGCGTGTGTACGAGGTGTACGGAATGGAGCCCTTTGTGTACAACGCTGAGCTGTGTGCTTATGGAGCGGAGCTGCGCGTGTACAAGGTGTATGGAGCAGAGCTGCGTGTGTGTACGAGGTGTACGGAGCGAAGCCGCATGTGTGTACGAGGTCTACGGTGCAAAGGCGCGTGTGTGTACGTGGTGTACGGAGCGGAGCCGCATGTGTACGAGGTGTACGGAATGGAGCCCTGTGTGTACAAAGTGTACAGAGCTGAGCCGTGTGCTTATGAGGTGTGCAGAGCCATGCGTGTATGATGGGGAGCATTCATACCTCCCAACCGTCCTAGACGGACGTCAGAAGTGCTGACGTGTTTCTATGATACTTTTCCTCTGACTGCTCCACTGCTGGTTTTGAAGAGAAGAAGGAGACATTCTAGGAGACCATGCTGCTGCGAAAAAGGAGTAGTTCCATGTGTGGCAATACTTTAAGTAGCTTTTATTAATACATTTCAGGTTTGTACCAAATTCTCTCTCAAAACTGAACCACAAAAAAAAAATATCAGACTAATTGAGTAGAATAGATGTATTGAGCTATCTGTAAAAATCTCAGGTCCAGGAATGAGATCCATGCTTGTATTATTCTGTCCCAATGTGTTCTATTCTGTTCAACGGGTCCGTGTGCAGTCAGGTGACGAAATCGAGCGGCCTGGTGACATTTCACATGGATCGGGTAGTGTAGTCTAAGGCTACTTTCACACATCAGGTTTTCGGCGTCAGGCGCGATCCGTCGTCGTGCCGGAACGCCGGATCCTGCAAATGTTTTGTAAAACCGGATGTGACGGATCCGGTTTTCTATCCGTTTTTCGACGGATTACGCCGGATCCGGTTTTTAAAAACACCCCTTGTGGCCTTCCGAACGGGATTGGCTACTGGAAAACTATATATAGCGTGTTCCTACAGCCCTTCTTTGACAGGTTGTAGAGGAGAAAGTGCAGGTTGGAGAGAAGAGCAAGTTACTGGCGAAGATGGATGTCATTGGAAATATTTTGAAGAATTTGGCGGATTTTACAGCGGAGGCGAATCGTTTGAGGGTGATTGTTCTGGAGAAGGAGAGAGCGAGACAGCAGCGCATCAGGCATCGTAGACGACGTTTGTGGATCCACCCCATCACAGCCAAGAGAATGACGCGTGGTGTCTATTCTACACTCTGCATGGACCTTCGACGAAACCCGGATAAATTTTTTGGATATGTTCGGATGAAAATGGAGAATTTTGATTACTTGGTGGAGCGCATTGCACACCTCATAAGAAAAGCGGACACCTATTGCCGCTTCTCTGTTTCACCCGCAGAGCGTCTGATGGTGACTTTAAGGTAAGCCACATTTTTGGATATGCTCGCATCAGAGCACACTTTCACTGCAATCTTGTTGGTGGTAGTTTGTATCTCCAAGTGTTATAGCTGAGTTTTGGTATGTAATGCTGTGATTTAAAACTAATTGATTGTTTTTTAATTCCCCACAGATTTCTTGCAACTGGAGAATCCCTTTCGTCACTGCATTTCCAGTACAGACTCGGGATTTCCACCATATCTGGAATTGTGAAGTACACATGCCGTGCACTGTGGGACTCCTTAGCTGAAGAGTTTTTACCAGAGCCCACAACAGAGAGGTGGATTGAAATTTCAGAAAAGTTTCTACAGATATGTCAGTTTCCCAACTGCTTGGGCGCTGTGGACGGGAAACATATCCGCATTGTAAAGCCAGCCGGATCGGGATCGGAATATTTCAATTACAAGAAATATTTTTCAATTGTCCTCATGGCCATCGCTGACGCGGAATACAAATTTATTGCTGTTGATATTGGGGCCTATGGCCGCTCCAATGACTCTCAAGTTTTCAAACTGTCTGCCATGGGGCGTAAACTGTATGGAAACACCTTCCAGTTCCCACCACCTAGACCGCTGCCGCAAACATCTGGTCCACCTATGCCATTTGTCTGTGTAGGGGATGAAGCCTTCCAGCTGTCAGAACACCTTTTGAAACCGTACTCTAGCAGAGGATTGACAAGAACAAAACGCATTTTTAATTACCGCCTCACAAGAGCAAGAAGAATGGTTGAATGTACCTTTGGTATTCTGACAGCCAAATGGCGGGTCCTATTGACTGCGATCAACCTCAAGACAGAAACTGTGGACGAGGTGATCAAAGCTTGCGTGGTACTCCACAATTTTGTTATCTGCAAGGAACCCATTTCCATTGAGGACACCTCTGAAGAAACCACCTTGCAAGATTACCATGACATTACCACTAGAAGTTCTGTGACGGTTTCAGTAATGAGGGACAATTTTGCAATATATTTTATGTCACCTCAAGGCAGAGTACACTGGCAGGATGACAGAGTGTGAAAGATTTGTGCCCAACCAAACTTGTGTACCTTCTGTACCAACAGTATATACCTTTGCCAACCAAAGTTGGCTATCTTGTCATGGTCTCTATTTTTACCTTTAGGCCACAGGTGTGTACCTGGTTGTGTTTTATGCAAAGTATTTCACCTTTTAACAAAAGTTGTGTACATTGTTAGGAAATCACCAACAATAAACACAACTTTTTAGGTGAAATACTTTGCTTCAAACACAACCAGGAACACAACTGTGGCAAAAAACTAAAATTTACCCACAGTTATATACCTGGTTTTGAATACCTTTTTACCTTTTAAATACCCTGTATTTAACCTTTTTTTTAAACATATTTCGCCGCAGAAAGAAATGACAGACAACCAGTGTAAACAATAATTTAACTTTTATTTAAAATATTTTTTTTTTGTAAACTGTTTTTAAAGTTAAAAAAACTTTTTTAATAAAGGTTTGAAACCAACAGGGCATTTTTATTACAAAACACATCATAAATCTGTGTAGTGTGGGGTGGAAATACTGCTGGAGGGGCTGTGGGACACTTCGACACTGGGAGTGTGGAGAGAGGATTGGGATCGTGGTGGGGAAGGAACAGTTAGAGGTGATGGTGTGGAAAAAGCTACAGAATGGGTGGACATGTGGGAGGCAGAAGAGGTGGTGGGCGGTGGAGTGGAGGGTTGGGCAGGGACTGTAGGAGCAGATGATGTTGATGGCAAGTTGTATGGGGAAGGAGTTTGGTACGGGGAAGGAGTTTGGTACGGGGCAGGTTGCTGGAAGTGGGGAGATGTCTGGTACTGGGGAGGTTGCTGGTACTGGGGAGGTGGCTGTTGCTGGGGAGGTGGATGGTATGTAATAGGAGGGGGAGGATGGAAAGTGGCTGGAGGGGGTGCAGGTGGAGGAACTACTGTGGTGGGAGGAGGAGGTTGGGAGGTAACGTACTGGAGAGCACCGTGGCATGAATGCATTACATGCATCTGCTGGGTAGGAGATAGCGTTTCCATGCGCTCCACAACAGACCTGAAAAAGGTGTGGTTTGACGAAGATCTTGCTTCTGAATGCATGGTTTGCAGAAGTGTCTTCACCTCCAGAATGCTGGAGTTGATCTGCTGAAAGCCTGCGGAGATTTGCTCTGACAAGACTTTTAGACAGTTCTGGAAAGATGCATTCAGATGCAAGAACTCTGGCGCATAAGTCTTTTCCTGACCCCTCTGCCGCTGCCGCCCAGTACCCGCAGGTGTACTAGAGGTGGCAGGGGCAGAAGGGTGGGGTAAAGGGAAATCGATCTCCTCACCAGCAGCTTCATGTAATGTAGGCGGCCACGATGCTCCTGTGCTGGTGGATGGGACAGATGGGTCGAATGTGTGGGAAGGCTGGGAAGGTGCAGATGTACCGGGGCGGTCGAAGTGTCCCTCGGTGCCGGTCTCCTCAGGGATCGCCTCAGAAGGGTCCAATCGTGCAGGCTCCCGAGTGCTGCTCACCGTGCTGTGGAATAAAGAGAAAAAAAAACAATTAAAATAGTGACATGGTATGGCCCTGGCTGAAAAAAAAAAGTTACATCTAACATTTTTTTTCACATGTGGTGTGTAATATTTACCTTCTAGTGACCATTGTTTCCCGGAGGAACGACAGGGCTTGTGCGTACTTGTACTTGCTCCTGCGTCCTCCAGATCCACTCGGGGCCCGCATCTCTTTATTGAACTCCTTCTTGAAACGATCCCTCACAGACCGCCACCGCTTCACAATTCTGTTCCCTGAAACGAGAAAGGAGTGGTTAGTATACAACATTAGTGTTTCCCAAACTCCAGTCCTCATGGTCCCCAGGGGTCATGTTTTCAGGATTTCCATAGTAAATAGAAATCCTGAACACATGATCCGTGGGGACCACGAGGACTTTTGTTCGGGAAACACTGGTTTACATCAAGCAACCGGTACTGTATATACTTATGCTCTTTAATCTGGGCCCGAGCATCGAGGTCCTCCCAGCGGTCCACAAGGAGCGAACAGATTTCCTCCCAGAGTCGCCGGGTAACAATCAGGTCAGCGTGGCGGCGGTCAGCCATATTCCAGAGCGGCTCCCTTTCTCTGACGAGATCGATGAGGTGGTCCACATCGATTCCTCCATCCTCACCGTCAGAGTCGGGAGAACGCTGTGAAGGCTGTTAAAGAAAAAGACAAAAATAACATAATTAGCCTCCACAAAAGAAATGAAATAAAAAGTGCAAAAAAACAAAGCAAAAATATTTATACTTACACGCTGGTGACCGCCGCGTTGCTGTCGCCGACGACCCTGGGAGGCACTGCGAGGACCTCTTGGCCGAGCACCAGATTGGGAAGACTAGAGAAGAAAACAAAAAATGTTATGTCTTTGGATGTAGGCATTTGTTTGCTGTGTGTGGTCTGCAGAACATTGTTTTCTATGTGTTGTGTGTAGTGTGATGTTGTGTTTCTGCGTTTGATGCCAAAAACTTACCAATTGTGAGCCCACTCCAGGTGTCTGTCCACCCCTTCCTTCTTCTGGGAGCTCCTCTTCATCTTGTGATTCCTGTTTTGAAATAAAAGGCAATGAATAGACATATATTACAGAGATGATGGATTTTGGAAATAAAAACTTACCGTCAAACGCTGACGATGCGAGGGAGGGCTCCCAGAAAAAGATGTGCTGTCTTCCTACTGGCCAGACTCCATGCCTGTGGGTGGTGGTACTGCTGCTGCCAGTGCTTCCAGTGCTGCTGCTGCATCTCTTGGACGGCTGTTGAATAAAGAAAAACAAAGGGGCAATGAATATCTTGATATTCCATGGCCCTAGTTTGGAGGAATGGGGGATTTGATAATTACCGTCTCTCATCTGCTGCTGGACTCCCCTCCCGTTGCTCAGCATGCTGCTCCATTTGGGGTGGTCGTGGTGCTGATGGTGCTGCTGCAGATGTCTCCTGCCTTCTCCTGCTCCTGGTTCTTGGCTTGGGTGGCATGTTGGGTGTGGCTGAGGGTCCCATTGTCTTGCTTTTATATATCTCCTGTGGGCAGAGCTACTGAGCATGCTCAGACCAAAAATACCGGATCCGGCCGCCGGATCCGGCGCATTGCGGCGCTCATAGGCTTTCATTGTGTGAAAAAGCCGGACGCGCCGGATTCGGCGTGTCCGGCTTTTTCGCCGGAGACAAAAAACGTTACAGTAGCCGTTTTTTCCAGACGCCGGATTGAGACATAATGCCGGATCCGGCGAAAACCGGATGAAAGGCATGGCCATCCGGCGCAATCCGGCGCAAATGCAAGTCAATGGTGGGGAAACCGGATCCGGCATTGCATTTCGCCGGATCCGGTTTTTGTCAAAAGCGCCGGATCGCGCCTGACGGCGAAAACCTGATGTGTGAAAGAGGCCTAAGGCATAAATAAGGCACTTAAGCTCGTGTTGAGAGACCTACGGCAGGTCCGTGCATCATGGCCTGTACTCGGACTGTGAAACCTACCTACCTGTGATTTGACACTGCCGTGCCGCTATTCCTTAGGCTCACTGTCTAGTAGGGGATTTCTTTCACCCACATGCACTTTGTCTACGGGTATTCAAACAAACATGCTACCACAGCTGATCAGTCTCTCTACTGTCTTGTTTCATCTGTGGTGGCCATGCACTGCAGGTACTTCCTTTTCCTTTGGTTGTCACCTTAGGCCAGAGCATGGGTTTCCAACCTGTTTCTGCTTAATTACATGTCTCCTCTTCATTTCTCCACCAGCTTCACCCTCGTGTGTCACACCTAGGCCCCGACCGTCACTGGAACGGCCATTACCCGGCTCACGCTTTTCTCACATGGTAGATTGTTGACACACAATCCAACCACTTCTGTGAGACCTTACTTCTGCCTGAGGCCTAAAGTCTACTACCCGGACACCATAGACAAGGCGGACTCTGCGCTCTCCGCCATAATGGCTCATTTTATGGTCTCTGGCCACCACTTGCCATGCTGGATTCGGTGCACAGTGCGATCTGGTGCCATCGGAGTCTGTGGATTGTACAATATTCCTAATATATTTGGAAATACGGCACGGGACTCGCCGCAAGGGGTTTCCAATATAGTGTTAGATGGCAAAACGAAACGTGAATTGTGTAAATGAGACCAAATGACACAAATTAGAGCTCTGGAATGTTCTGGGTTTAGTAGTGTGTTTCACAAATTACTTCCACTTGTGTACTGTATTAATTCTACAGTAAGAACAATAAATGAACCGTCAGGTTCCAGGGTTTTCAGATGTTTCATCACACTCAGCGTTTAGTAATGAGAGGTTACAGTACATACCTGGGACCGCCAGGTGGCGATGTGTTGAAAACGTTTCTTCTAGACGCTCTGGGTTTAGAGGAAATCACGGACTCTATGACGTGACTTCCTTTCACGTCTGGTGCTGGTGCGGTGGTGGACGGCGTCTAGACTGAGCCGCAAATATGCGCATAGAGAAGTGTTATTTCTGCTCGGCGCCCATCTACCCGGGGCACGGCATGATGTTTGTTAGGAACGACTGCAAGGTGAGCGCGGCTGTGCCCGTGGTTGTATATGGGGGAAGAGACAGGCCGCGCGCGTGTATATGGGGGGGTATAGAGACAGGCCGCGCGCGTGTAAAAGGGGGGGGGGGGGGGGGTATAGAGACAGGCCGCGCGCGTGTATATGGGAGGGGGGGTATAGAGACAGGCCGCGCGCGTGTATATGGGGGGGGGGGGGTATAGAGACAGGCCGCGCGCGTGTATATGGGAGGGGGGGTATAGAGACAGGCCGCGCGCGTGTATATGGGAGGGGGGGTATAGAGACAGGCCGCGCGCGTGTATATGGGAGGGGGGGTATAGAGACAGGCCGCGCGCGTGTATATGGGAGGGGGGGTATAGAGACAGGCCGCGCGCGTGTATATGGGAGGGGGGGTATAGAGACAGGCCGCGCGCGTGTATATGGGAGGGGGGGTATAGAGACAGGCCGCGCGCGTGTATATGGGAGGGGGGGTATAGAGACAGGCCGCGCGCGTGTATATGGGAGGGGGGGTATAGAGACAGGCCGCGCGCGTGTATATGGGAGGGGGGGTATAGAGACAGGCCGCGCGCGTGTATATGGGGGGGGGGGTATAGAGACAGGCCGCGCGCGTGTATATGGGGGGGGGGGTATAGAGACAGGCCGCGCGCGTGTATATGGGAGGGGGGGAGGAGACAGGCCGCGCGCGTGTATATGGCAGGGGGGGAGGAGACAGGCCGCGCGCGTGTATATGGGAGGGGGGGAGGAGACAGGCCGCGCGCGTGTATATGGGAGGGGGGGAGGAGACAGGCCGCGCGCGTGTATATGGGAGGGGGGGAGGAGACAGGCCGCGCGCGTGTATATGGGAGGGGGGGGGAGACAGGCCGCGCGCGTGTATATGGGAGGGGGGGGAGACAGGCCGCGCGCGTGTATATGGGAGGGGGGGGGAGACAGGCCGCGCGCGTGTATATGGGAGGGGGGGGGAGACAGGCCGCGCGCGTGTATATGGGAGGGGGGGGGAGACAGGCCGCGCGTGTATATGGGGGGGGGGGAGACAGGCCGCGCGTGTATATGGGAGGGGGGGGGAGACAGGCCGCGCGTGTATATGGGAGGGGGGGGGAGACAGGCCGCGCGTGTATATGGGAGGGGGGGGGGAGACAGGCCGCGCGTGTATATGGGAGGGGGGGGGGGAGACAGGCCGCGCGTGTGTATGGGAGGGGGGAAAGAGGCTTGCGCGCGTGTGTATATGGGAGGGGGGAGATTGAGGCTGCGCGTGTGTATATGGGAGGGGGGAGATTGAGGCTGCGCGTGTGTATATGGGAGGGGGGAGATTGAGGCTGCGCGTGTGTATATGGGAGGGGGGAGATTGAGGCTGTGCGCGTGTGTATATGGGAGGGGGGAGATTGAGGCTGTGCGCGTGTGTATATGGGAGGGGGGAGATTGAGGCTGTGCGCGTGTGTATATGGGAGGGGGGAGATTGAGGCTGTGCGCGTGTGTATATGGGAGGGGGGAGATTGAGGCTGTGCGCGTGTGTATATGGGAGGGGGGAGATTGAGGCTGTGCGCGTGTGTATATGGGAGGGGGGAGATTGAGGCTGTGCGCGTGTATATGGGAGGGGGGAGATTGAGGCTGTGCGCGTGTGTATATGGGAGGGGGGAGATTGAGGCTGTGCGCGTGTGTATATGGGAGGGGGGAGATTGAGGCTGTGCGCGTGTGTATATGGGAGGGGGGAGATTGAGGCTGTGCGCGTGTGTATATGGGAGGGGGGAGATTGAGGCTGTGCGCGTGTGTATATGGGAGGGGGGAGATTGAGGCTGTGCGCGTGTGTATATGGGAGGGGGGAGATTGAGGCTGTGCGCGTGTGTATATGGGAGGGGGGAGATTGAGGCTGTGCGCGTGTGTATATGGGAGGGGGGAGATTGAGGCTGTGCGCGTGTGTATATGGGAGGGGGGATAGACAGGCTTGCGCGCGCGTGTGTATATGGGAGGGGTGAGAGACGGGCTTGCGCGCGCGTGTATATGGGAGGGGGGAGAGACGGGCTTGCGCGCGCGTGTGTGTATATGGGAGGGGGGAGATGGAGGCTGCGTGCTGGAGTATCGGATGCTAGATGTGCTTGTTACAGTAGATACTTATAGTTGACATTTTGATTTTTCAGATGTTCAGGTTCTGTCGCTCAAAATGTCACAAGAACTTCAAGAAGAAGCGTAATCCCAGAAAGATCAGATGGACCAAAGCCTTCAGAAAAGCGGCTGGTAAAGAGTTAACTGTGGTAAGTTGCACTTTCCAGAACTGCACATCTATAACACATACTGATGCCTCTTGTACAAAGGTGATGATATTGGTGATTTATACTATTAGAGGAAAGAAGCTGCAGAAATAAAACGTTTTACTTGCATTTTTTGCTGCAGTTTTGGCATGCTAGATTTGTCTTTTGTACATGCTGATAAAGTTTAGTGTTGTAAAAAAAATAAAGTCCTGTTCTATAGAATCAGGGTTTGGCACACAAAAAAAAACGTTTTTTCAACACCCATTCATTTCAATGGGTGAAAAACGCTGAAAGTGATATGCACCATTGTTTAAGAATCCATGCAAAGCACAAAATCATGACAAAAAGCAAACAAGCTGTGTGCATGAGCTTTCGGAAATCTCATAGACTTTGCTAGTACTGTAAAACGCAGCTGAAAAATTTGCAAAAAAAAAGCTGCAAAAAACGCCTAGTGTGAACTTTGCCTAATATAAACACGTCACCACTTCTACATCTTTCACCCACTCCAGATTTTTACGTAAAATACAGACTAAATACTGCCCTGTGAATGTGACCTAACGGCGATCATAAAAATTAACCAGTTGCAGCTAAAGTATGTCTATCACCAATTTGTGCCTTCCCTTTTAATAAGAGTGGGCATCCTCAGATACGTGATTTTACTAAATATAACTTGTGGTCAAAAGTGCTCCTAATGACTCCCAAAAGGGTAAGGCTAAGTGCACACGTACCGGAACTCTCGCGGAAATTACCGCGAGAATTCCGGAATTCCAGTCCGCGGGAAAATCGCATTTTAAATTCCCGCGGAAAAACTAGCATTTTGCAAGCGTAATTAGCTTGCAAAATGCTAGCGTTCTCCAAGCGATCTGGAGCATCGCTGGGAGAACTGATTGACAGATTGGTCACACTCGTCAAACATAGTGTTTGACGAGTGTGACCAACTTTTTACTACTGAGGCCGCCTATGCAGCATCAGTAGTAAAAAAAATAAAAAATGGTGTTATTCTTACCCTCCGACATCCCGCGCATCCGTTCCCAGTAATCCTTTGCGAAAATGCCCGCGATGGCGTCCGTTCTCGCGGGATCGCGACGTCTCGCGGTGATTCGCGATGACGTCGCGCGAATGACCGAGAGACTTCGCGATCCCGCGAGAACGGACGCCATCGCGGGCATTTTCGCAAAGGACTACTGGGAACGGGAGCGTGGAGAGAAGCGGGAAGACTGCGCGGAACGTCGGAGGGTGAGAATAACAATATTTTTTATTTTTAAATTCTATTTTTTACAGGGGTATGGTACCCAAAGCCTGGAGGACAGTCTCCTCTCCTCCGGACCGTGGGTACCATCCGCAATTGTTCTGCTTACTTTCCGCATGGTGTGCACAGCCACATGCGGAAAGTAAGCGGAACAATGCATTCCTATGGGTGCGGGATCGCCGCGATTCCGCAAATTAATGAGCATGCTGCGGTTTTTACCGCGAAGCGATTCCGCCGCGGTAAAAACCGCAGCATTAGCACAGCATTGCGGAATCCCATAAGAATGCATGGGATGCTTATTTTTCGCGGCAAAATCGCGCGGTTAAAACAGCCGCGGAAACGCGAAAAAAACGCCACGTGTGAACTCAGCCTTAGACTTTCTATGTTGTGGGAACTCGACATGAAAGCTAGATCCCATAACCCTTTGAGGTCATTCTCGCATTGAAAGAGTAGGATATTGTTAGATTGGTAGCATTAGAACAGTTACCATTCCGTAACAGCTTAGTAAAGCATGTGTTATCAATGGGTTAAGTCGTAAGAGCAATATATCTCCAGATGTTGTTCTTCCACTGTGAGTGCGCCTGCTGAAGGGTCCCATAACTTGGAAGTTCATGTCTAAATTTGATAGGCCATTTCAGGGGCGTTAGATGCTTTGATGAGCACTTTTGACACTTATATTTAGTAAAATCATCAGTATGGAGCTGCCCAATGGTTTATTAAAGGGAACCTGTCACCAGAAATAATGCTGTTAATCTTCAGGTTAACAGTGTTATGATGCTGCCCGGCGCCTGCACGCAGACTAATGCACTGGGGACAACATGAACTTTATTCTCCTCACCAGCATTCATTATATAGTCATGGCGACGGTTCAGTCACTGCTCTGAATATACAGAAGCGTATGTAACCGGGCCTGATTACAGGGCTGGGGGGGCACGATTACATTGGTCGCTCTATTTTCAGTGCGGTGACTGAATATATAATGCTGGTGGGGAGAATAAAGAACTTTTTCGCCATGTTGAATTTGGCTACGTGCAGGCGCCGGGCAGCATCATAACGCTATTAGCCGCATATCTGCAGGTTAACAGCATTACTTCTGGTGACATGTTCCCATTAACCCCTTTCTGACATGAGACGTACTATCCCGTCCATGGGACCCGGGCCCCTATGCCCATGGACGGAATAGTACGTCTAGCGCGATCAGCGGCGCTCACGGGGTGAGCCCCTGATCGCGTTAACCCCTGGCACACTGCAATCAAACACGATCGCAGTGTACCGGGTGTTTAGGGAAGCATCGGCAGGGAGGGGGCTCCCTCCGTGCTTCCCTGAGCCCCCCGGAGCAGCGCGATCTGCAGCGCTGCCACGGGGGCCTCCTTCCCTGCAGGTCCCTGGATCCAATATGGCGGCAGGGACCTTCGGGGGCCTGCCGGCGATTGGAAGGCATGAGGAAGCCTGCTGCAGTGCCTGTGACAGATCGCTGTAAAAATAATTTATAAAAAATCGCTAAATAAAGAAAGAAAAAAAAATTCCCTAATAAATTCATTTTTTGGAAATAAGAAAAAAAACAAAACCATACAATAAAAGTGCACATATTTAGTATCGCCGCGTCGGTAACGACCCGCCCTATAAAACTGTCCCATTAGGATAAACCCTTTAGCGAACCCCATAAAAAATAAAAATAAAAAACAAAGCAAAAAAATGATGCTTTATTATCATACCGCCGAACAAAAAGTGCAATAACGCGCGATTAAAAAGACGGATATAAATATCCATGGTACCGCTGAAAACGTCCTCTTGTCCCGCAAAAAACGAGCCGCCATACAGCGTCATCCGCAAAAAATAAAAAAGTTATAGCTCGCAGAATAAAGCAATGCAAAAATAATTATTTTTTGTATAAAATTGTTTTCAGTGCATAAAAGCGCCAAAACATAAAAAAACAAAAATGAGGTATCGCTATAACCATACTGATCCGAAGAATAAAACCGCTTTATCAATTTTACCACACGCAGAACGGTGTAAACGCACCCCCCAAAAGAACTTCTTGAAATGCTTGTTTTTGTTCATTCTGCGTCCCAAAAATCGGAATAAAAAGCGATCAAAAAATGTCATGTGCCCGAAAATGGTACCAATAGAAACGTCAACTGGTCCCGCAAAAAATAAGACCTCACATGACTCGGTGGGTCAAAATATGGAAAAATTATAACTCTCAATATGTGGTGATGCAAAAACTATTTTTACAATAAAAAACGTCTTTTAGCGTGTGACAGCTGCCAAACATAAAAGCCGCCATAAATAGTAAATCAAACCCCCCATTATCACCCCCTTAGTTAGGGAAAAATAATAAAATAAAAAAAAAGTATTTCCATTTTCCCGTTAGGGCTAGGGTTAGGGGTGTGTTGGGGTTAGGGTTGGAGTTATAATTGGGGGGTTTCCACTGTTTGGGCACATCAGGTGCTCTCCAAACGCAGCATGGCGTCTGATCTCAATTCCAGCCAATTCTGCGTTGAAAAAGTCAAATGGTGCTCCTTCCCTTCCAAGCTCTGCCGTGCGCCCAAACAGTGTTTTTTCCCCCACATGTGGCGTATCAGCCTACTCAGGACAATTTGCAAAACAACTTTTGGGGTCCAATTTCTCCTGTTACCCTTAGGAAAATAAAAAATTGGGGGCAAAAATATCATTTTTATGGCCTGGGCGTTATAAACTTCTGTGAAGCACTTGGGGGTTCAAAGTGCTCACCACACATCTAGATAAGTTCCGTGGGGGGTCTAGTTTCCAAAATGGGGTCACTAGTGGGGAGTTTCAACAGTTTAGGCACATCAGAGGCTCTCCAAACGCGCCATGACACCCGCAGACCATTCCATCAAAGTCTGCATTCCAAAACGTCACTACTTCCCTTCCGAGCCCCGATGTGTCCCCATACAGTCGTTTTCTCCCACATATGGGGTATCGGCGTACTCAGGACAAATTGGACAACCCTTGGGAAAATTAAAAAAATTGGGGACTAAAAGATCATGTTTGTGGAAAAAATGATTTTTTTTATTTTCACGCCCGGGTGTTATAAACTTCTGTGAAGCCCTGGGAGGTTCAAAGTTCTCACCACACATCTAGATAAGTTCCTTGGGGGGTCTAGTTTCCAAAATGGAGTCTCTTGTGGGGGGGTTTCCACTGTTTTGGCACATCAGGGGCTTTCTAAACGCGACATTGTGTCTGATCTCAATTCCAGCCAAAAAAAGTCATATGGCGCTGCTTCCCTTCCGAGCTCTGTCATGCGCCCAAATAGTCATTTACACCCACATATGGGGTATCAGCGTACTCAGGACAAATTGCACAATAACTTTTAGGGTCCTGTTACCCTTGGGAAAATAAATTTGGGGTGAAAAGATCATTTTTGTGGAAAAAAAATGATTTTTTAATTGTACGACTACGTTATAAATGACGATTTGGATTTCTGGATCACGGAGTGAACTACTTATACGATGGACTACTTGCTAGAGATGGGGTGCACCTTACGAAGACTGGAAAACATGTATTTGGAAGTCGCCTTGCTACACTTGTAAGGAGAGCTTTAAACTAGAACAACATGGGAAGGGAAGCAAAAGACCAGAAAAAGCCATACACCTGACAAATGCTACTGAGAACTCTGCTATTAGAAGTGGAAAGGAAGAACAAAGACAAAAGAATCTAATTAAAAAAAATATTGGAGAAAGAGAAACCAATCACAAACTAAAATGTTTCTATACTAATGCACAAAGCATGGGCAACAAACAAGGAGAATTGGAACTACTAACACAGGAAAAGAAATATGATGTCATTGGAATCACTGAAACTTGGTGGGACAATACACATGATTGGAATACAAGACTAGAAGGATACAACTTATTTGCAAGAAACAGACTTGATAAACGAGGAGGGGGTGTCGCATTGTATGTTAGAAATGCGTATATCTGCACAGAGATTGAAGCTTCAGAGACTGGGAGTTCTGTGGAAACTGTTTGGGTAAGAATACAAGGACAGAACAATGGAAAGGACACCATTGTAGGCATTTACTACAGGCCGCCTGTGCAAGCTGAAGATATGGATGAACTCTTTATGCATCAAATGGCCAAGTTCTCCAAAAAATATGACATAGTTGTCATGGGAGATTTCAACTATCCAGACATTTGTTGGGAATCTCTCTCAGGCAAAACTAACAGGTCAAGGAAATTCTTATCCTCTCTTGCTGACAACTTTATCTTCCAAAAGGTAAAGGAGAAAACAAGGGGAACTGCTACCTTGGATCTAATCCTTATAAACAGGGAGGAAATGGTTGAGGAGGTAAAAGTGGCTGGGACCCTAGGAGGTAGCGACCATGCTATTTTAGAATTTTGGATAACTAGAGGCGGAAGACCTGTGAAGACTCAGACGTCAAGGTTAGATTTCAGAAAGGCAGATTTTAAGGGATTCAGAAAGAGAATTGGAGGGATCCAATGGCTGGATATCCTTAAAGACAAAAATGTCCAGGAAGGATGGGAAGTCTTGAAAAATGAAATTCTCAAAGCACAGTTGTTAACAATTCCGAAAAGAGGGAAGAATAGGAAGCATTTAAGGAAACCAGGATGGATGAACACAGAACTTAAGCACATGCTAAAAAGGAAGCAAAAAATGTTTATAAAATGGAAAGAAGGAGGCATATCTAAAGAAGAATATAATGCTGTCTGCAGAACCTGCAAGGCACAAATCAGATTATCTAAAGCTGAAAATGAATTGAGGCTTGCAAGAGATGTCAAAAGCAATAATAAAGGATTTTGGGGATATGTCAAAAGTAAAAGAAAAGTCAAAGATGCTATAGGATTTTTACAGGATGAAAATGATGAAATGGTAAGACAGGATGTTGAGAAGGCTGAACTTTTAAATTCCTATTTTGCATCTGTTTTCTCTCAGAAAGGAAATGTAACATCAACTGTTATTCACTGTCCTATTAAGGGAATAGAAGAATCCAGGATATCTATAAACAGAAAGATAGTGAGGAAACACTTAGCTAACCTAAATGTATTCAAGTCTCCAGGTCCAGATGAATTACACCCCAGAGTACTGAAGGAGATAGCAGAAGAAATTTTTGAACCCCTCTCCATAATCTTTGAAAATTCTTGGAGAACAGGAGAAGTGCCAGAAGACTGGAGAAGAGCAAATGTTGTTCCTATCTTCAAAAAGGGGAAGAAGGTGGACCCAGGCAACTATAGGCCGGTTAGTCTGACTTCTATACCAGGAAAGATCTTTGAACAAATTATTAAACAACATGTATGTCAATACCTGGATAAGAATGAAGTGATTAAACAGAGTCAGCATGGGTTTGTAACTAATAAGTCATGTCAGACTAATTTAATTTCCTTCTATGATGGTATTACTGATTGGGTGGATCAAGGAAATGCTGTAGATATAGTATATCTTGACTTCAGCAAAGCATTTGACAAAGTCTCTCATACAATCCTTATTGAAAAAATGACTAAGTATGGAATGGACAAGGCAACTGTTAGGTGGATTCATAACTGGCTTAGTGATCGGACCCAAAGAGTGGTCGTAAATGGCTGCACATCCAGTTGGAAGAATGTCTCAAGTGGGGTACCACAGGGCTCTGTCCTGGGCCCTGTATTGTTCAACATCTTTATCAACGATTTAGATGAAGGAATTGAGGGTAAACTGATTAAATTTGCTGATGACACAAAGCTAGGAGGGATAGCTAATACTAGAGAAGAGAGAGAGAGGATTCAAAAAGATTTAAATAAACTGGAGAAGTGGGCAGCAACTAACAGAATGGTTTTTAACAGGGAGAAATGCAAAGTACTACATCTGGGCAATAAAAATGAAAAAAGCATATATAGAATGGGAGGAATAGGGCTAAGTGACAGCACATGTGAAAAAGACTTGGGTATACTAATAGATCACAGACTGAATATGAGTCAACAGTGTGATGCAGCAGCAAAAAAGGCAAATGCAATTCTAGGATGTATTAACAGAAGCATACAGTCTAGATCACGTGAAGTAATTATTTCCCTCTACTCCTCTTTGGTCAGACCTCATCTGGAATATTGTGTCCAATTTTGGGCACCACATTTTAAAAAAGACATCAACAAACTGGAGCAAGTTCAGAAAAGAGCGACCAGAATGGTGACCGGTCTGCAAACCCTGTCTTATGAGGAAAGGTTGCAGGATTTGGGAATGTTTAGTTTGCAAAAGAGAAGACTGAGAGGAGACTTAATAGCTGTCTACAAATATCTAAAGGGCTGTCACATTGTAGAAGGATCAACTTTATTCTCATTTGCACAAGGAAAGACTAGAAGCAATGGGATGAAGCTGAATGGGAGGAAACACAGATTAGATATTAGAAAAAACTTTTTGACAGTTAGAGTGATCAATGAGTGGAACAGGCTGCCACGAGAAGTGGTGAGTTCTCCTTCAATGGAAGTCTTCAAACAGAGGCTGGACAGACATCTAACTGGGATGATTTAGCGAATCCTGCTTTGAGCAGGGGGTTGGACCAGATGGCCCAGGAGGTCCCTTCCAACTCTACGATTCTACGATTCTGTGAAGCCCTTGTGGGTTCAAAGTTCTCACCACATATCTAGATAAGTTCCTTGGGGGGTCTAGTTTCCAAAATGGGGTCACTTTTGGGGGGGTTTCCACTGTTTAGGTACATTAGGGGCTCTCCAAATGTGACATGGCGTCCGATCTGAATTCCAGCCAATTTTGCGTTGAAAAATTCAAACGGCGCTCCTTCCCTTCTGAGCTCTGCCATGCGCCGAAACAGTGGTTCCCCCCCACATATGGGGTACCAGCGTACTCTGGACAAACTGCACAATAACTTTTGCAGTCCAATTTCTCCTGTTACCCTTGGTAAAATAAAAAAAATTGGACCTGAAGTATTTTTTTTGTGAAAAAAAGTTAAATGTTCATTTTTTTTTTAAACGTTCAAAAAATTCCTGTGAAGCACCTGAAGGGTTAATAAACTTCTTGAATCTGGTTTTGAGCACCTTGAGGGGTGCAGTTTTTAGAATTGTGTCACTTTTGAGTATTTTCTATCATATAGACCCCTCAAAGTGGCTTCAAATGTGATGTGGTCCGTAAAAATAAAAGTGTTGCAAAAATGAGTAATCGTTGGTCAAATTTTAACCCTTATAACTTCCTAACAAAAAAAAATTTTGGTTCCCAAATTTTGCTGATGTAAAGTAAACATATGTGACATGTTACTTATTAAGTTTTTTGTGTGCCATATCTCTGTGATTTAAGGGCATAAAAATTCAAAGTTGGAAAATTGCGAAATTTTAAAAATTTTCGCCAAATTTCTGTTTTTTTCACAAATAAACACAAGTTATATGAATGAAATTTTACCACTAACATGAAGCACAATATGTCACGAGAAAACAATGTCAGAATCACCGTGATCCATGGAAGCGTTCCAGAGTTATTACCTCATAAAGGGACAGTGGTCAGAATTGTTAAAATTGGCCCGGTCATGAACGTGCAAACCACTCTTGGGGGTAAAGGGGTTAAATTAAGAAGAGCAGCCCCAGATTGGTATTGGGTACTCTTTAAAGGAAATTTGTACCTTGATTACAGCATTCTGTCACTTACTGGTCTGTTTGCTGCGGTTTTAATAAGAGTAATTTTATCAGCAGGAGATTATCCCTAGAGGACTAGTAAACCTGCTGCTATTGTGTCCTCCGTATTTACAAGCTATGTATAACCTCGTCCCCACCACTGATTGGCAGCTTTCTGCCTGGGCAGTGTACACATAATGCTGGCAATCAGAGGTGTGGGTGGGTTATATAGAGCTCAGCGTTGAGAGTAGATCTGTAGCAGACAAAACAGTGCTAGCTCAGTAAATGACACATCACTGGAATCTGGTTCTCTGCCCCTATATCGTGCTGCTCTCAGATGGGATAGCCAATACCTGCTGACAGGTCTGCGTTTCCTCTACACATCTGCGTGACGGATCACTCACTAGAGAAGACCTGAGCGTCACCGTGCAGGTATAACCTGTGAGGGGAATGAGCTTGGGGGGTCAGGAAGTGATGGCACATCGTAGTATGTTACATGGTAGTAACGTCAGTATCATTTTACTGTATTTACTGCAGGTTTCTCCAGTATCATTTTTACAACTGTAGAAGGTGTTGCTGGCACTGTGAGTCATCCCACTTTTACTGCTAGCCCTAGGCCCATGCTCCCATAGTGATGGGTGGTACACTGCCTATAATTGTAGCACTTGTGAGAAGTTTGTTTGGGGCTTTGTGTAGGGGACACATGTGTACAATGTAATAACAGATGACATTTCTTGTGCAGGATAATTCATTTGAATTTGAAAAACGAAGAAATGAACCTGTGAAATACCAGCGGGAGTTATGGAGCAAGAGCGGTAATGGTTTTTTTTTTTTATCTCAAATCTTGTAGATTTACACATTATATAGGTTAATTTATTGTTCTTTGGAACAAAAATCAAAGAAAATAAGATTTCCATCTATTTACTGCTGGTGAAAAAAACATGAGCAGGAAATCATGGCAAGTTCACAACCTTTTACGATCTGCTCTCACGATTGATTGTTCTTGCAGCATATTATATGTAAGCATCACTGTGGAGCGTAGAGTCAAGTTTAGTCGATTCATTTGTGTTATTTTTTTTCTTTAACGTATTAAATTCTCTCTTTTAGTTGAGGCTATGAAGAGAGTAGAAGAGATCAAGCAGAAGCGTCAGGCCCGATTTATCATGAACAGGTAAGAAAGCATCGGGTCACAGGTAGCTCAGCTCCTTACTGTCTGAGAAGTCAAGCAAGAGGTCATGCACGTTTCTGTCTTGTAGACTAAAGAAGGGCAAAGAGTTGGAGAAAGTTCAAGATATCAAAGAAGTCAAAAAGAACATACATCTTATCCGGGCCCCACATGCTGGTAAGTTGCTTAGTCTGCCAGAGGACTTGGATTTTTCTTGAATTCACATGTTTATTACTTTTCTGGAGATGTTAGTCTTTCTGTGTAGTATATCACTGTGTATATTGGCAATTACCCGACATTGCTGTTTTCCTGAGTTTTACAGAGTTAATCAACGGTTAAGAGTATGTATTTGACCCCTTTGACTCGCTGAATGGCCTGTCATTACTTTTACCCTATGGGCTTCAACTGTTTACAAATAACAGCGCTTTACTGCCCACCTCTGCCATAGCTCCTGCTCCTTGCTGCGGCTTACGGCCTTTGTTGATAGGCTGCAGAGGTGATGTTACAGCGGAAGTGAAGAATGCAGCAAATCATTGAGGCTCAGTGGAGATGCCAAGCAAGTTCACAAGAGACTGCTGAGCCCAGTGATTGGCTGCAGCAGTAATGTGCACTCTAGTCATGACATCACCACTGCAGATTGTCAACAGAGACTGGGGACAGCCAGAGCTGAAGTGAGGGTGGGTGAATAAAGCTGTTTGTTAAACAGTGTGAAAACTTATAGGAAAAAAAGTAGTTCATGTTAGTGACCTATCTTATCCATAGGATAGGTCATCAGTATCAGATTGGTGGTGGTCCTACACCTCGCATCCCCACTGACCAGTTGTCATTTGCTCCTGCTGTCCTTTAATGTAACATTTTGAAAGGATCTGTAAAGCGCAGCTCTGTGTAAGCCACTACTCCAGCGTTTTGGGTATTTTAACGCTGTAGTGGTACTAGTAATCTTAAGTTCCCTGACCCTAGTATTATACTCATCTGTCTTCAGTTCTTCCTGGTGCTGCTCCGTTCACGCTCCGCCATTCTGTGACCGCAAATACTGACTGACCGGAGGTAACGGTCACAAACTTTTAATGCAAGTCTATTAGAGCGTTGTTCTGTCTCTGAATGACTTGCATTGAGTAGTGACTTTTGGCTCACCCAACAAACACAGGAGCGATCCGGCAGGTAACAAGCTGCAAAAGACTGACTGGAGCAGCATCAATAACAGATGAAGATGGTAAGTTTAAGACTGGGGGCAGGGAACTTAGATTAGTGGTAGCACTGCAATAAAAAATGCTGGAGTGGTGCTTTAATGAGTAAGTGCTGCTGCTGTGCACTGCTCAACTACGCCTGTCTTTTGATAGTTTTCTTATGGCCGGATAAACCTTTTAACACCAGTGCTAAAGCACTTTCTACTTGAGATGAAAATCCACTTTCAAGTCTAAAATATGACTATCTGTGACATACGAATATTCAACTTGGATGAAGTAAGCCCTATGTAAATTTGGTTGAAATGGCTATCCAGCACCTCTCACTTCTGCGTCAGGAGATGAGGGGCTGCTGATGTGGCATTCATCCTTCGATTGTCAGGTTATGTGCATGCCTAGCAGTATCGCATGCACGAGGTCTGTAAGGGACTGGCAGGCACCACCTCAGCAGTGCCTTTGTTATTTTTTATGCTTAACGCTACACCCCTGATGTGACAGGCACTGGATAATAACTGTAACTGTACAGCTTGGTTAATAATGACCAGCAAATTGTTAGCTTACCAGATTTTTTTGTATTTGTCTTGGATCCCCTTGTGCGAAATGCCACACATAAAGTTGTCACTAGTATGTGATTAAAATCTTTGATGCTCTGACTATAATGGCTAGGATTGGTTTACAAGTGGGTCTGATATAAACAATAGGAAGGGATGTCTCCTCTATCCTACTGTGACCCCGCCATGCAGTGTGTGGTCTTTGTATATGAACTGCAAATGCTCAATATGTCCTGCAGAAATGCATGTTATGGCATTTTATAGCGAAGTCCTAACACATGCCAGTGCTTAATATTTACTCATTCTGGAAAACATTGTAAAGGTATATAATTTACTAAACTGTATATTTCTTCTCTAACTATATATTTGTGTTCATTTACATTTCTCTTCCTTTCATAGTCTAGTGTGGTGAGTTACATATATATTTTTTTCTGTCATTTTCAGGAAAAGCAAAATTGTTGGAAGACAAAATGGTTCATCAGTTACAAGCGGATGTGGATATGGACGACGATTCTTAGAAATCGATACTGCTGTCATCTTGACATTGTTACAATGTATGCCTCAATTTGGGAATGTTTTTACAGCACTTTGGACTGTTGCTCGAGTTTCATATTCGAAGCCGGAGATCTTGGGGGAATACTGTTTTAAGTACAGTCAGCCTGAAAAATAAATTTTTAGTTCCTCGTGTTTCTTTGTGCATAGGTAGTGTTAGGTCTTTCTTTATACAGTGTTGTGATCTGTCATACACAGCTTTTACTGGTAGAACTATGGAAATGTGATTTTATAAAAACACTCATCCTCCATCAAAATTTGTATCCTCTTAATATATTGCAATCATATTATATGGCATTGTGTACTTACAATTGCTCACTTTGACTTTCTGCACAGCTAATTCTTTTCCATTTGGTCTATTAAATCACATGATTAAAAACTGACTAGTTAAATCCATCTGAGCTCTATGTAGAAATAGGAGGTCAATTTGTCCCGTATGACTCATAAGTCTCTGCAGAAGTCTATGGCGGGGGGCTAGAGGGAGTAGCTTGGTCAGGAGTTGAAGAGGGGAATGATAAATACAGGGACAAGAGACTTCCTGTTTTGACATAAAGCAGAAAAGAGAATAATAAACTGTGTAGAAAGGCAAAAGGAGCAATTGTAAGTACACAGTGCTATATAATATGACTGCATTATATTAAGAGGATAAAAACTTTGATGGGAGGAGGAGTGCTTCTTTAACTGTTGTGATCAAAACATCAGTGTAGCTACACTAGCCTGGATTATTTAGATTTATTCATCAACCAGATTTTGTGAAGAAATATTTTGCATTGATCTTGAAGCCCGAAATTTTCATCTTTCAAAACTTTTATTTCTATTTTAGCAGTCGAGATATTTGCAAATATAGAAGTACACCATTTCCCATAGCTATTGATAGGGGATGCTGACCCATCACTGCTAGAGATGTGCTCTCTTCCACAGCCTGTTGTAATATGTTGTATGGCACCGAGAGCCATTCTATATGACAGAAACATTGAGTGAACCTCGCCTGTCCTATTCCAGGAGTGCACAAGCCCACATTTACTATGTTTTTGAGTCTACCTTTTGGTGTAAGTTGCACCTTCGCTCTGGCGCAAATCAATTTAGGAAATTGTATTTGCTCCAAAAAGAACAGATCTATGTGTGCCTCGCTTAACACCCTTTAAAAGTTTTTAGGCACATTTTGTCTAAAGTAAATCAAATAAGAGTTGGTGTAAGTAATATAGATGAGAGAATCTTTTGAATTTGAATTCAACTAATTTTCCCCAAAAATTTGATTTGCGGTGAATACATTTGTTCTAACCTCCATGCTGGAAAGTTTTTAATTGCTTGAAAAATACACGATCGTGAGAAGAGAGAGTACACCCTGCTTGACCATAAGTGCTTATATACTACTGGAGAGAGCGAAAGAAAGGTCCCAGCTCACCCAAGGAGCTTATACTCTACAGAAGAGAGAGGTCCCTGCTGACCATAAGAGCTTACACTCTGCAGAAGAGAGATGTTCCTGCTGACCATAAGAGCTTACACTGTAGAGGAGACTCATACCCAGTGACTGCAGATGGCAAACCACTTCGCTGTCCAAACTGCTCCGCTGGGAGCCACCGATCTGTCATTACCCAGGTACTGACCACCACTGTAGGTATAATAATCCGTAAGATGTTATCGCTGCAGGACATTATGGGGAGACCAACAGGGCAATGCAAAATTACATTTTTCTGATGCTTCAACAGTGTGGGAAATGATTCCTGGCAAGTTGTTTTTTTTGTGAATCAAATCTCAGAATGTTCGAGTTTGCGTGAAGCTGAGAATTTCAATAAACTCGAATTTGATCCTCTGGATTGAACCACTCCTTTCTAATAAATATTAAAAAGCTGAGCAACATGCACAAAATCTTACATTTTTGCATCCACCAATGGGATAATTTTTGAACTGACTGGCTAAGTTTAGACTATGTACTTGCAAACATATGTTCACAGGGTTTTCCAGTTTGTGTGGAAATTGGACTGCACTTTGACCAGTATTAAACAATGTAGTAGTGCTCATGATTTTTTCTCCTCCATATGGACACCTTCAGTATGGCATTCCAATAGTTTCTTTGGTTGTTTTGTAAATTGTGCCTTTTTTTATTATTGAATCTTACTATTAGCATACTGTTTCTTTATTTTATTTATTTTTTTTGTATGTTTTCTTCTAGTATGCATTGAATCGATCCCACTTATTTTTTCTGATGGTGCCAGCCCTTTTGTACCCAGAGAAATTAGTCACTATTCACAACACTAACAGCAGCGACTGTAAGGAGTATATGAGTGCAGAGCTGGCTGTCAGTCCGTGCCGAGGTGTGCTTACAGCCGCCACTTTCAGTGCGGTAACGTAACTGCTCCTTGCACATCTGCATGACTGAAAACTGGTGTTTCACAGGAAAAAGTTTTCTCCCGGGTGCTGCACTTTCAGTACTGCAGCTGGGCACCTTCATAATGCTATTAAACTACATTAATCTCATATCTTCAGGTTAATATCATGGACCTTACAGGTTCCCTTTAAGTATATTTAGTGTATTAGGTACCTTAATAAGCATCTTTCCCTTAGAGTATGATGGCCCTAGCATTCTTCCCCACACACATGATATGATGCCCCCATAGAGTATTATTTCCCCACACAAGTACTGACATAAAACTACTCTCCTCACCCCTTTCCCCCAATGCCCTGCTCCATTATGTACAGTGTAGAAGCACAACGATGCACACCTCCTGTGCTCTCGGGCACACAGATTCAATTGTGCAAGAGGGAGCTGATGGTTCCCTGTTCCATCATTGTATTCATTGATATTTGTGTCCTAAGGCCGGGGTCACACTTGCGAATGCAATGGGAGAAACTCGCATGAGTCTCTCGCATCGATAACCGACACTGCTGCTGCCACTTGAGACCGGAGTGTGTGGCTGCATATATTTCTATGCAGATGAGCGCTCCGGTCCTAACCACCGGTGGCAGTGCTGGGTATTGATGCGAGTTTCTCGCATTGCAGTTGCAAGTGTGATCCCGGCCTAAGGGTGCAGATACTGGTGAAAATGAGATGCTGGTCAGGGGCCAACCGGGTGGTGGCGGCTGCATCCGGGATAGTTAAGGGGTCGCACTTTGCCCAGATCTGCATTAGCAGAAGTAAAAGGAGGCCATTGCTTTTAGAACAGAACAATGTGCCCCAAGGAAGTGGCACATAAAGTATCTGCAGGTCAGTAATTGTATATTCCCATAATGTGTCCATGTGGCTAAATCACCATATATCCTATCAGACACTATTGTAGGATAGCAGTGTATGAATATTATATTGGATGGTGCTTGCAGTGAGCCAATAACAGAAAACTCAAGTGTGACTTTTTATTCCACACTGATGTCCATGAAATTTTGATAGGGGAAGATGTTTGGCTAGTGCGCTTGTCACATACTGCATGCCTGTGCCTAGAAAAGAAAAACTTCCCTCTTCTTGATTTGCGCCTCTGTTTGCTTTCTTTTAATCCCTATGCTATGACTACGGATCGTTGGTGGGATCGCTGGGACATTGAAGCGTGTAACGGGACCCTTAAAGGGCACCTGTCACCCCCTGCAGGCGTTTTAAGTAAAAGAGCCACCTTGTGCAGCACTAATGCTGCATTCTGTCAAGGTGGCTCTTTTATTTAGTGTCCCTTCCACCGCCAAAATAATCGTTTTTAAAATTGGTCAGACATACCTGATTTGTCAGGGGGGCAGGGCTTTCCCCCTCTGACAGAGCCGCCTCACATAAGTCAGTCATGTCCAGCTTTTGAATTTGGCGCCGCCTCCTCAACGTTTATTTCTTCTGCCTGCTGCACTGCTACCCTGCTTAGCTCCGCCCCTACTGGTCACATGTTGTCATCACGGGTCCTGCTGCACCACTGAAAGAATATTACAGCGCAGGTGCAGCGTTCATTTCTTTTTCTTGCACCTGCGCTGTAATATTCTTTCAGTGGTGCAGCAGGACCTGTGATGACGTCAGCACCATGTGACCAGTAGGGGCGGAGCTCACCAGAGCAGTGGGTGCACGCAGGACCTGTGATGACGTCCGCACCATGTGACCAGTAGGGGCGGAGATAAGCAGGGCAGCTGTGTAGCAGACACAGAGAAAAAGAAATGAACGCTGAGGAGGCGGCGCCAAATTCAAAAGCTGGACATGACTGACGTTTGTGATAGTCCAGTCAAAATACGAAAAAAAAATCCTTTACCCTGAACAAATTCCAAGAAAGCGTTTTGTTTTTTTGGTAGTATTACATGTAGGGAAAAAGATACTAAAAGTTTACCAAGACAGGGTTACCACAAAGGGTCCAAATGTGACGTCAAAGAATATGGCCGCCAAAGCTGTAAAATGTTAAATGCGACTGTGTCTATCATATTTCTTTTAGAATTACTATTATATTTATTATTTAACGATTTATTTATCTTCTTTTACAGAGCTGAGAATGATTGAAAGTCAAGAAACTTGCCCCTTATGCAGCCATAAAGTAGAAGATGACGGAGAAAGAGTGGTGATTGGTGCGAAAGGAGCTGAAGGGATCAATAAAGCCAGTATGGAGAGGGGCGTTAGCACTGTGGTAGCTGCTGGCACAGTGCTGCACAAGAGATGTCGTATGAACTACATAAACAAGAAGCAAATAGACTTGCATAAGAAAGCTACTTCCGTTCATCGTTCACCTGCCAAGAGAGGTACACGGTTGTCTACTGGATCCTATGATAGCACGACGCAGTGTTCTGTGGACATGAAGTGGTGAAGACAAGATCTAGTAGTGATTTCGATGACTACAGCTTTGTTAAAATGGATGGATTTGTAAGGTCCATCTTGTCACATTGCAAACAGCGTAATGATGACTGGGCAATCACCATTCAAGGGAGAACTGCGTACTTTGGGAAGGACTTACATGCTGCAGACTCTATCATCGTTCATGTGACATTAACTTTCGGACAAATTACGGAATTCCTATGCATCGTGGTGGATCTACTACAAAGAAACGGCGGAAGGTAGGGAGGCCGATGAACATGGACCAAGAGTAAGCATTCTTGAGAATGTGTGCATTTCTCGAGGACAACGATGAAGAGCAACTGACTGTCACAGATCTTGCAAAGAAAATTACGGAGTATCTTGTAGAAGGAGACAGTGCTGCCTATAGTAATAAATGGCTGAAGTATAGGCTGGAGGAGAGGTATGGCGATTCGCTATTCATAGCAGAGTGTGAAGGGTTGTAACGCTCTGTGAAAAGACCAGAATAATCCTGAGGGACTATTTCCGTAGTCAGGAAACAGAGAAGAAGCCCAGAAGAGAGCCATCATAGAGACTGCGGCCAAACTAATCAAGAGCGATAAAGTCTAAGATCCCATCTTCAACCGATGAATATCCGAAGACTTCTTCGCTTGAATGTCAGTCTGCCTTAGATTATCTCCCCCTGAGTTTGCTTTGCTTGCTTGAAACCCTCTTCGTTGGAAAGGACATTCACAGGAAGGTCGCAAGCATTGGACAATCAGTTGTTCAGGCTGCAGTCCAGCTCCATCATCATTTCAGGTCTCGATTTCTTGTAGACAGTCTCTCAGCCATGGGATATTGTTCATCATATTCGGAAGTTCAGCGATTCGAGGAAAACGCTGCCGCTTCTTTTGGCCAGGATGTACTCGGTGGTACCATAGGCAGACTGGATACGGCACTGCTGTTTGCTGCGGACAACGTCGATCATAATATCACATTAGGTGGGAAGGGGACTTTCCACGGCATGGGGATGGTAGCTACTGTGACTCCAGGAAGGAAGCTCAGTCGCACTGTTCTCAGACGGAAGACTGCGGACTTGGAGATAGCTGAACAAAGCAGAGTTGATGTAAGGGAATACCGTTTCGCAAAACACACTCGCCAAAACATAAGATTCAAGCCCTTGCCATTTCTCGACGCCATTGACCATCGTGTTGATGTATTGTGGGAGATGCCTTTACGCTTCAAACAGCCTGCACCGAGCTGGAATGGAATGATGCACATGCTACATAAAGACTGTGATCATCCGGGGTCGTCTTCGGTAATCTTCCTGCCCATCACTGACATGTATTCCGGAGACAAGTCATGCATCTTCTCTACTCTTGAGTATCTGTGCAACCTTGCTGATAAACACCGATCCGCTGCAGTTGTTACATTCGATCAGCCATTCTACTGGAAAGCGTCAGAAATCATATACGAGGTGCCTGAAGACAGCCCGGTTCGAGATGTTGTCCTGATGCTTGGGAGCTTCCACACATTGATGAATCTTATGGGTGCCATAGGAACGTTGATGGATGGGAGTGGAATCAAAGAGATCTTGGGAACAATTTACGGTGACAATGCTGTGCAACACACCATGACTGGAAAGGCAGTTCAGCATGCAATTCGTGGCCATCTCCTCCTTGATCAGTGTCTTACTCAGCAAGTTGCAAAGTACTTTGCGACCATCCCGGTTTTGCAGACCTGTTGCAAGAACTTGAGCAGTTGTATGCTCGGACACTGACGGGAGAGTGACTTGAATTCGGTCATCACTTCTACCTGCCTTAGTGAAATTGTCCACCTCTTGTCCACCAAAAGAAACGGATTATCCGCTCACTCGCACCAGTAAACTACGGCTGAATTACCAACAGATGGTTGGAATTGCAAGGGAGCTTATCGAGGCCGATCGTACAGGATCCTGGCTGATGCACCTTCATGCTGTAGCCGAATGTTTGCCCATTCTTGCAGCTGCTGGGCATGGGAACTATGTGAAGGCTGCCTACCTTTACCTCCAGTCTATGACGACTCTGGAAGATGATATGCCATCAGGCTTCCATAGATTTATGAATGGTTTGCATGTTGTAAGGCGGACTAATCAGTACTGGGCAGGCCTGGGTTGCAACCTAGTCATCGAGCAAGCTCTGATGCGCTCCCTAAAAACTGCAGAAGGACTTACCAGAGGAAGTGGAATGTCCGAACATCAGAGGGCCTTGTGGACTCTGTGCCAGTGTCCTCTTCCTACAGTGATGCAATGCAGGGTTTCACTCGCCAGAGTTTTGTCACAAGTGAACAACACAAGGAGGCAAGAACGTCAAGGACGAGGAGATCGTGAAGACCTGGAGAAAATTGCAGATAAACTCTAGACCTTTTCACCGTTCTCTGATGAAGTGTCTCTTCGCAACATTATCACCGGTGTCAATGCAAATAAGGATGTGAATGTCCATAACCTGTTCACCATTGGCAGAGAAATAGTGGCAACAATGGAGGGTCAATCACTGTTTTCAGTTAAGTACAAGCGGTCAATGAAAGCCAAGACCCTGGCATCCAGTGAGGCTATTGACGTTGCTAAGGACAAAACAATAGACCCCGCTCTTTTGTTCCAAAGTTTTCTTGTGGTGTCTCAAACTGCTGATCTTTCCCTTGAGTTGATGGCCTATGAACTTTCACCATACCCACCATCCCTCTTTGAGGCAAAATATCTCTTACGCAAACCAAACAAAGCACAACTGATGGCTGCTATAAAAGAACAGAGTTTAGATGACGCAGTACTCAAGGATGTACCAGAAGTGGAACATTATGTTCTTGACGGAGGTTCTCTTCTCCATCGACTGAAGTGGTCAGAAGGAAAGACATATTGTTCAATCGCTGAAGACTATGCATCTTTCACACTAAAGCACTATGGTAAGGCTACGATAGTATTTGATGGTTACATTGGAGGACCAAACACTAAGGACATTACCCATCAGCGACGGCGCAAAAAATGAACAAGTAAAGTGAACATTGCTGAAGGAACTAAATTTGTCGGGAAAAAGGAGGACTTCCTTTCGAATGTGGAGAACAAACAGTCTCTTGTCAATCTCGTTTCACAGCGCATGAATGACAGAGGTTGCCACGTAATACAATCAGAGGGGGATGCAGATGTGGAGATTAAGGCAGCAGTGTCAATGTCATCCAACAAAAGTACTAGTCTCATTGGCGAAGATACAGATCTTTTGGTGTTACTTCATCACGCGCCAACAAGCTTTATTTCTACTCGGATAAAGGGAGTCCTGCAATAGTATATGACATTAAGATTATGAAGAAGTTCCTGGGAAACCCATGTCTGCAGCAGTCTTCTGTTCCTTCATGCATTCACGGGTTGCGATACCACTTCCGCGGTTTTTGGAATCGGAAAAAAACTCGGTCTACACAAGGTTTTGAAGGGAGACTCGGTCTTAAATAGCTGTGCTAAAATCTTTTCCACACCTAACAAAAACAGAGCTGAGATTGAAGACGCTGGGTGTAAAGCGATGGTGGCATTGTCTCCAGGTTTGCCCCCCGAACAATCTGTCTGCAATGAGGTATTCTACTCTCTGCAAAAAAGTTGGTTCAGCCAAAATCTTTGTTACACCTGAACGACTGCCACCGACTTCCTCTGCAACGAAGTATCATGCCCTTCGGAGTTACCTCCAAGTGATGCTTTGGATGGACAATGGTGAGGCCATGGACACTACTGAATGGGGATGGGAATTGCAGAACAACAGTCTAGTTCCAGTGATGATGGATACTTCACCCGCGCCAGAAACACTTCTGAAAATAATTCACTGCAATTGTTCTCGTGGTTGTAGTACACTTCGGTGCACTTGCAAAAGACACGGACTTACCTGCTCACGGGTATGCGGACCATGTCAAGAAGGGCATTGTGACAATATGAGTGAGGAAGCAGTGTCTGATGAAAATAGTGACTATTGACCTGACACACTTATTCAGTGATGAAGTAGGTCTTAAAATGCACTGTGTATTAATTCTATAATTTCTAGAAATGTACATATATGTCATGACCTCGCCTGTCCATACAGTTAGTATAAAACTTTGTATAAAAATTGTTATATGAAAATATATAGTATACAAAATGCAAACTCTTCTGTAACCTAAAGCTACAGCTTTGAAATAAGGAAATATTTGTTATTTTTAGTGCAATGGCTGTCATCGTCTTATGACGTCATAGGACCTTTGTGGTGATCAATTTTTGGAAAACTTTTAATATGTTGTTCCCCACATATAATAGTAATAAAAAAAAAATCATAAAACGCTTTCTTGGAATTTGTTCCGGGTCAAACCGTATTTTGACTGGACTATGAGGCGTCTCTGTCAGTGGGGGAAACGAAAGGCCTGCCCCCCTGACATCAGGTATGTCTGACCAATTTTAAAAACGATTATTTCGGCGGTGGAAGGGACGCTAATTAAAAGAGCCACCTTAACAGAATGCAGCATTAGTGCTGCACAAGGTGGCACTTTTACTTAAAACGCCTGCAGGGGTGACAGGTTCCCTTTAACCCCCCCACCCAGACCTTGTATCACAAGGCAAATGAATGTGAAAATGTGACTGTCTTCACTGTGCTGCACTTCGTGGAAGGCTAAGTGCACAGAAGCGTATTTTCTATCCTAGTGCGATCCGACAAAACATCGGATTACATTCGGACCAATGATATTCTATGGGACTGTGCGTGTGTCTGAGGTCCCCCCCCCCCCCTTGTACAGAGGTTGTATGCCCAACATTTGGATCACAATAATGCAAGTCTGAGTGCATGGGAAACATCGGACTACACTCAGGTGACATCTGAATGCAGTCTGATTTCCACGCACTCATAGAATGGAAAAGATGGAGGCATTGTTTTCTCAATCATCTCATCTGAGAGAATCGGATCGCACTACAAAAGGAAGCGCAATAGCATTGATTTCAGTTTCCCCACTTGAATGTGCCAGGCAGCATAGCTGATCAGCCTGCATCTTATAAGAAGAGAACATAGGTCCTAGTATTCCTGGTCTGAGAGCTCCTACTGATTCCTATGCATGTGGCTTATATTTGATTGAAAGGTAACTTGTCACTAGATTTGTCCCATATGAGGTAAGGCCAGTATCTGTAAGCCCTGATCTACAGCATTGTAGTAATCCAGACAATCAGGTCATCCATATCATCAGGCCATCAAGACCTTTTATTATACTCACAAATGGGACAGCAGGGTTTGATGGGCATCCCTGTCCTGGTCCGGCGCCTTCCTTCTTGCGGTGCCGTCCTCTATCTTGCTTTGTGTGGATTATACGGTACGTCCTATGTCATCCAGACATTCCTCCGACATTGTACTCCTATGCACGCGTACTTCTCTGCCCAGGGCTCTTCTGCATTTCCCAGCGACTGCGCACTGCAGAACTTTATGTAAGGCACTTCATCCACATGAAGTTAGAGGACGGCATCACAAGTAGCAGAGTCACCAGATCAGAACTGCGACGTCCATCTTTCCTGACTGCCCTGTAGGTGAGAATTATTAAGAGGTGTTTTTCTTGTCTTGCAGGCTGGATTGGGGGCATAGATACAGCATATTACAGTGCTGAAAGGTACTGGCCTTAACTCAAAAGGGACAAACCTGGTGACAGGTTCTCTTTAATAGAATGTGCATGCAAGAGAAAATCTGAGTCAACAGGTGAATGAAGTAAAAAAATCTTACAATCTTTATTCAAATATGTAGAAAAACATCATATCAAAAAAATGTGGTAAATAAAATGACAGCACCACGAGGTAGACACAGCTCAACCCAGGGTCATACCCACTCCCAATTGCCTTATATAGCAAAGAATACATGCGGTATATGCATATGTAAATAGAGAGCAAGTGCAGTTATAAGCCAACATGTCAAAGAATAATGCCCAGAGAAACACCATGGGATACAGATGGATAGCGATCGCATAAGAGCAACATATGTAACGCGATATCTTACCAAGGTGTAGGCAGGAGCGGGATGACCCCAGGGCCAGGTGAGGGAAAGCCCGACGCGCGTTTCGCGTGAAGAGACCACGCTTTCTCAAGGGAAGTCAGACTGCCATACAGTGACCCCTGTAACCCATAGGCTATTATGTAATCTTTTAAACATTTACTACAGGGTATAGTGGTATCGGATAGTGGAGTTTATTAAGCTACTAGCTGAAGAGCCCGGCGCTGCCCGGGCATAGTAACTAATAACTAACTATGGTTAGTTATAACAAATTATAGTGAGATTATATATCTATATATATAAAGCTGAGTGTAGAGCCCCGCCCACTCCACATAGCCCCATTCACTATAATATCCCACATCCCGTCAGCCAGAGCTACTGGACTACTACCCCTAATATCCCACATCATCCCGTCAGCCAGAGCCACCGGACAACTACCACTAATATCCCACATCATTCTGTCAGCCAGAGCCACCGGACAACTACCACTAATATCCCACATCATCCCGTCAGCCAGAGCCACCGGACAACTACCACTAATATCCCACATCATCCCGTCAGTCAGAGCTACCGGACTACTACCCATAATATCCCACATCATCCCGTCAGCCAGAGCTACCGGAGTACTACTAATATCCCACATCATCCCATCAGACAGAGCCACCGGACAACTACCACTAATATCCCACATCATCCCGTCAGCCTGGAGTCAGGACCAATCCACTCAGCGCTCTGGTTCTGATGCCAGGCCTCTCTTAAAGGGATCCCCAGTATGGAAGTTAGGACCGTTCCACTCAGTGCTCTGGTTCTAACTTCCATACTTGGGATCCCTTTAAGAGAGGCCTGGCGTCAGAACCAGAGCGCTGAGTGGATTTGCCCTGACTTCCATACCAATGATCCCTTTAATAGAACCCTGGGGGCAGAACTACAGCACTGAGGGATTTGCCCCAACTTCCATACAGGAGATCCCTTTAAGAGAGCCTGGGGTCAGTACCAGAGCATTTGAAGGCAATTGCCCTGACTTCCATACCAGGGATCCCTTTAAGAGAGGCCTGGGGTCAGAATTAAAGCGCTGGATGGATTTGCCCTGACTTCCATACCGGAGATCCCTTTAAGAAGGGCCTGGGGTCAGTACCAAAGCGCAGAGTGGATTTGCCCTAAATTCCACACCAATGATCCCTTTAAGAGACCCTGGGGTCAGAACCACAGAGCTGAGTGGAACTGTCCTAACTTCCATACCAGGGATCCCTTTAAGAGAGGCCTGGGGTCAAAACCAAAGCGCTGGATGGATTGGCTCTGACTTCCATGCCAATGATCCCTTTAAGAGGGAAGAGTGCCTACGGGATAGAGGATGTGTGATGGGTATATGGGCACGGGAGGGGGGATTCATTTGTCATGTGCTTTTTTGCTCCTTTCAAGGGGCAGACAATGGCTGGGAGCTTATGTTCCCAGGGATGCTAGATTTCTCCCACCATGTCAGTGTCTGCTGAGGTGTTGTCAAGTGGGAAAACCGTTGCTCATAGCAACCAATCACAGCTCAGCTTCTTTTGAACAGCTCTGGTGAAATGAAAGATGCTTCGTGATTGGTTGGTGATACACACACACATTCATTTTTATATATAGAGATTCCATACCAGCTTTTTGGCAGTATGTTGACCATATATCACACAGCTATAGAACGAAACATTTGAAAATTTAGCTCTGTCGCCACATTTATTGACTAGCCAGAGTTCGTCTGTTATATACCCTAAATGTAGGGCAAAAACATGATGTGAACACTGAACATTGCCTTAATTTTGTGACTGAAAATCAGTATGGACACAAAAGCCATGGATGCCGTACTACAGAGTTGTACAATATGCTCTGAAATATGACCCAAGTACATGAGGCCTTGAACGTCATGGCTGACATTGGTTCTTTTAATAGATGTATTTTTAATCAATTTTAACTGTTATAAGATGTCTCTACATGCCTATACAGTACACATCCACTTGGGATGCAGCCTGGTTGCGTATTTGAAATAATATTACTTATCCTTGGAGGCAACAATAATTTAGGCCTAAACTGCAAGGCCAGATTCTTCAGAAAGAAATTACGAACACTTTATCATATTTTCTGCTTTAGTGACTCATCCCGCAACTTCGTGCTTGGCCATATAAGAAAAAAAAGAGTTTAAAGAGAGAGACCCTTTCTAGCAAGTGGTAAGCGTTGTTCCCTTGTATTGAATTTTGATAAATGTTTCAGTCCAGATTCAGTAGGCACACTAAAAAGAAAAATATATTCTGTTATTTTCTACGCAGCATGCCATTCTGGCTTCTGACTACCAAATACGGCAAGATTTGCTAAAGGCCTCCTGAAGGGGCATATATAAAGATGGGGGGCCTATACAAGGATGGGGGATGTATACCAGGATGGGGTTGGAAATGTAAGAATGGAGGGATATATATCAGAGTGGGGTCATGTGTACCAGGATTGGGGGGCATATACCAGGATGAGGAATATATAATATTTTACATTTTAAAAATTCCAAAAAGGAAATTAGTTTGATGCAAAAGTTTGGGCACCTTTGGGTATTTGTGTGCTCAGATAACTTTGACCAAGATTTCAGACCTTAATTAGCTTGTTAGGGTTATGGCTTGTTCACTATCATCGTTAGGGAAGGCCAGGTGATGCAAATTTCCCACCTTTATAAACACCCATCCTCCTCTAACCTTGTGCCAAGAAAGAGCAGCCATGGGTTCTTCTGAGCAGCTGCCTAACACACTTAAAATTAAAATGGTGGAGGTCCGCAAAGCAGGCGAAGGCTATAAGAAGAGACGAAGCGTATTCAAGTTGCCCTTTCCTCAGTTCAAACTGTAATTAAAATATTTAACAGGAACAATGGAGGTCAAAATAAGGTCTGGAAGACCAAGATAAGCTTGGTGGTGCCCCCACTCAATGCCTACTAAATTTTCTTTATCACCTTTCTTTCATATTTCCTCTGTTCCTCGACCATCTTCCAAAGTTTCTTTTCACCATCTGGCTTATCAATACCAAGATTGTCTATTGCTGCCTTTGTTTTTTTTAGCCACTAATACCATTTTGTATTCCTCCTCTAAATACAAATGCCGGTGCCTTACTTCTTACCAGGTATTTTTTTCCCAACATTTACATGTGAGAATCTGATGAGTCAATGACAAAACGCATTGGGATCACTAAGGGGCTTTCTTTCTGTTGATCCCCGGGAGCCCTATTGTGGAGGAATGTGCTGCTTTTTTTGTGACAGTGCCCTCACCTCCTCTCTTCTATCCGGCATATAGAACTTGATCTATCCGGCACAACAGATCTGACCTTGACCAAATACTATAGGACACCACCTGATCACACAGGGAGATTGTTTCTATTATTTCTCTGTACGGAATATACAATGGGTACGGAGAGTATTCAGACCCCTTTAAATTTTTCACTCTGTTTCATTGCAGCCATTTGATAAATTCAAAAAAAGTTCATTTTTTTTCTCATTAATGTACACTCTGCACCCCATCTTGACTGGAAAAAAACAAAACAGAAATGTAGAAATTTTTGCAAATTTATTAAAAAAGAAAAACTGAAATATCACATGGTCATAAGTATTCAGACCCTTTGCTCAGTAGATTTGGGGATCCTCTGTCATTCTTCCTTGCAGATCCTCTCCAGTTCCGTCAGGTGGGATGGTGATCGTTGGTGGACAGCCATTTTCAGGCCTCTCCAGAGATACTCAATTGGGCTTAGGTCAGGGCTCTGGCTGGGCCAGTCAAGAATGGTCACATGAAGCCACACCTTTGGTATTTTAGCTGTATTCTAAACTGTTCTGCTTTCACGGTCTCAGCGACAGATGACACTGTCTCTCCACCTAATTATAGTCCCCTACCACCCCGACATCTGTCTGACGTCTGGCCTTTGCTCCACTCCTATCTCCCTCATTCCTACAGCATTCATTTTCCTGGTTGCTAGAAGCAATGTCCTGCTGTTGTGATCCCAGTCCTGGGTTTGCATTCCTAATATCAGTCAAAGAGGCATATTTACTAGGTTGTGCCAGGTCAGGACAAGGTTCCCTGGCACTTTTCCCCCTACCCCTTTTTCTGTTACCCAGCTACCTACTTCTGTGACCTTATTTTCCCACCTCCACTCAACTCTATATCAGTGGCCCCAGCCTCAGTGACATCGAGTTCAGATATATTCACTGTTACGCCCAACCGTGGTGCATGTGGGTTTTTGGATCCACTGTGCGACAGGACCGGGCCTGTCCAGGAAGAGGCGTAGCTAAGCGGCTACCTGGTGTTCACTGGAGCTCCTGATGGTGGAGACAGACTGGGCTGCAGGTAGCCACCAGGTACTACTCCTGGACAGAACCCAGTACTGCAGTTGCTGATCCCATGGGTTAGGTATGCTGACACTGATTAGGGCTAGGGCAATGTTCAGACACAGTGGTCTAGGATATTGGAACAGGAACTGGCCACACACATATTGGGAAACAATCAGGGCTGCCACTAGGAATTTCGGGGCCCCATACTGGCTAAATTTTCAGGGCCCCCTTGATACTCTGCCCAGGCTGCATCCCAGCCCCGCCTCCCCCCCCACAGTCAAAAGATTTTTTAATCCGCCACCACAAAAAGGTAGACTCTTTTGGCCGGGCCCTACTCTACTCTAACCTAATAAACATTTGTTAAAATATCCAATACAATTTAGGTAAATTTTTATTTATTTTTCAATTTTTAAAATGACCAATAATATCACATACAGGGGACAAATACCAGCGCACCATGACCATACACCATATTACCACCACATAGTGACCTATAATACCACATACAAGGAACAAATACTGCCACATCATGTCCAGACCACATATTACCACCACAGTAACCGAATAACACCACTTACAAGGAACAAATACCACCACACCATGTCCAGACCATATATTACCACCATATGATAACCAATAATGCCACATACAAGGAACAAATATCACCACACCATGACCAGACCACATATTAGCACCTCATAGTGACCAAATAATAGCACATACAAGGAACAAATACCGCCACACCATGGCCAGACAGTATTTTATCACCATAGAAGAAAAAAAAAAAAAAGGTGTTCAGCTCACCATTAGATGAATTCCTGTGGCTTTGGGTGTGGACTCCAGGATGGTGCTCGGAAAAAGCGGCTGTGGTAATCAAACAAAAAAGTTCGAGCAACAAACATCCAAATCAGATGTTTGAATAGACATTAAAACTTCTTCTTTATTGCAATGCCTTTAAAAACATACTGTTAAAATTGTAAATCCAGGGGATTACGCATTTCGAACAAAAATGTTCTTAGTCATAGCCATGTCTCTGCTTTTGTACTGATCACAGACATGGCTATGACTAAGATCATTTTTGTTCGAAATGCGGAATCCCCTGGATTTACAATTTTAACAGTATGTTTTTAAAGGCATTGCAATAAAGAAGAAGTTTTAAAGTCTATTCAACCATCTGATTTGGATGTTTTTTGCTGGAACTTTTTTGTTTGAGTATTTTATCACCACATAGTGACAATACTACAATGCTGATCAGTAATAAAAAGCATTAAAAAAAAGCAATACTAATGTCACCTTAATGCCATTATACACAGGAGGTCTGTACTTAGTATGCATTGTTTGTGTACAGGTAATACAGTGATCACCGTGACATTGTACACAGGAACGATGTATACACAGTGCTGTGCAAATTAATTGGGCACTTACACCTGTTCAAAGCAGTTAAACTGGTTTGAATCACTGACTGGTAACCAACTTACAATTTTACTTAAAAAAATGCTTTGTCACAATTTATTTGCATAGCACTGTAGTATACAGTGTATAGTGTCAGTGTACAGGTAACACACTGACTCACAAGTGATGTCTCTAGGTGAAGTTCTTCATCTTTGCTTTTAATCTTCATCCAGCACAGACGGCCGTCACTTCTTCCAGCCAGGGCTCGTCTCTGCAGGAAATAACACAGTTATCTAGAGCACCGCTTGCAGAACACATTACTTATTTTTTCCCAAATTCTAAACTACACCAGATGAAGAAAAAAAGGCGACATAGTGTTGCTGTGCACAGTAACATGACCGCCCACCCATTTAAAATAGTATCCTCAAAAAATAAATACATCACTGCAGTAATAATATCCCTTAATTAGCCCCTATGGTAATAATAACCCCCATTCTGGCCCTCGGGTGTCTCATTCCTGGCTCCAGCCATATGTTCCTGCCCCATGTGATGTCCCATCCTGCCCCATCTGTCCCATGATCCTGACCCATCTGTCCCATGGTATCCATCCTGCCCCATGATCTTGCCACATCTGTCTCCATCCTGCCACATGATCCTGCACCATCTCTCTCCATCCTGCCACATGATCCTGCACCATCTCTCTCCATCCTGCCCCATATTCCTGCTCCATCAGTCTCCATCCTGCCCTGTGTCTCCATTCTGCCCTGTGTCTCCATTATGCCCCCTTGTCTCCATTATGCCCTGGGCAACATTGGAATGTGGGCCCCCTGCTGCCCTGGGCCCTGTTGGAATACGGCCCCCCTTCCTTCTGGGCTGGGGCCCTGTTGGAAATCTGCAGCCCCCTGCCTGCCCTGAGCCCTGTTGGTGGAATGCTGCGGTCCCCCCCTGCCTGCCCTGGGCCCTGTTGGTGGAATGCTGCGACCCCCTTGCCTGCCCTGGGCCCTGTTGGTGGAATGCTGTGGACCCCCCGCCTGCCCTGGGCCGGGGCCCTGTTGGAATGATGCGCCCTACCTGCCTGCCCTGGGCCCTGTTGGTGGAATGCTGCAGCCCTCCTACATGCCCTGGGTCCTGTTGGTGGAATGCTGTGGCCCCCCCGCCTGCCCTGGGCCCTGTTGGTGGAATGCTGCGGGGCCCCCCTGCCAGCCCTGGGCCCTGTTGGTGGAATACTGCAGCCCCCCCGCCTGCCCTGGGCCCTGTTGGTGGAATGCTGCGGGGCCCCCCTGCCTGCTCTGGGCCCTGTTGGTGGAATGCTGCGGGGGCCCCTGCCTGCCCTGGGCTGTGTTGGTGGAATGCTGCGGGGCCCCCCTGCCTGCCCTGGGCCCTGTTGGTGGAATGCTGTGGCCCCCCCTGCCTACCCTGGGCCCTGTTGGTGGAATGCTGCGGCCCCCCCTGCCTGCCCTGGGCAGTGTTGGTGGAATGCTGCGGCTCCCCTGCCTGCCCTGGGCCCTGTTGTTGGAATGGTGCAGCTCCCCCTGCCTGCCTTGGGCCCTGTTGGTGGAATGCTGAGGGCCCCCCCTGCCTGCCCTGGGCCGGGGCCCTGTTGGAGTGCTGCGGCCCCCCCAGTGCCTGCCCTGGGCCCTGTTGGTGGAATGCTGCGGCCCCCCTTGCCTGCCCTGGGCCCTGTTGGTTGAATTCTGCGGGCCCCCCCTGCCTGCCCTGGGCCAGGGCCCTGTTGGAATGTTCAAGCCCCCCCTGCCTGCCATGGGCCCTGTTGGTGGAATGCTGCAGCCCCTCTGCCTGCCCTGGGCCCTGTTGGTGGAATGCTGGGGCTGGGGGTTCCCCCGCCTGTCCTGGGCCGGGGCCTTGTTGGATTCCTGTGGCCCCCCTGCCTGGCCTCTGTTGGTGGAATACTGCGCCCCCTCCCTGCCTGCCCTGGGCCCTGTTGGAATGCAGGCCCAGACCCACCGCCGCCACACCACCGGAGACGGAGAGAGTCAGAGAGACTACTCACCCTGCTCACCTGCTGCCTTCATCTGCACCTGCATATCCAGTCTGCACGCCGCCGCCTCTTTTCTTCTGGTCTGCGCCTCACCTTGCCGTCCGCCATCTTCTGCTCCTACGTGGCACAGCGCACGCTGCTCTGCTCCGGAATAAGGAAGTGGAGCAGAGAAGCGTGTGACGTCACATGAGGCAGACTGGACCATGATGCACCGGGCCGTAGCTTAAAGCTACAGTGCCTGCCCATTTCCTTTGGCCGACCGGGAGTTATGAATATAAAGCGGCGAAGCCTGAACAAAATGTCGGGGGGCCCGAGCACGGAGCGGGCTGCCAGCATGCTCAGGCCCCCTATTCACTGGGCCCCATACAGTAGTAAGGGCTGTAATGCCCTGATGGTGGCCCTGAAAACAATGTTCATGCACTGGCCGTTCCAGGTCCAGGTGATGACATTCAGACACTGGCCACACTGGGACCAGAGGATGAGGTTCAGGTACTGGCCACTCTGGAACCAGGGGCCAAGGTTCAGGCACTGACTGCTCTGGGACCAGGCGCTGAGGTTCCAGCCCTGGCCGCTCCAGGACTGGGACGGTGAGTAAGCCAGTGTCACTGCATGGAGGGAGAAGGGGACACCATGCAGGGACAGCTTCAAACAGCTGTTTAAGGCTAGTTTCACACTAGTGTTTATTTCCTGCAGCGCACGGCGCTGCTAAGCCCCGCCCCCTCCCGGCTCCATGCCCGCCCCATCCGGTTATCGGCGCCTTCTAGCGCACATGGGCGCTTGTGATCTGCGCACCCTATCTTTAACATAGGGTGCGCAGATTGTGCGCTGGCCGTGCGCTAGCAGGATTTTGCCGTGCGCTGCGCACTTTTGAAGGTGCGCCGTGCGCGCCGAAATGCAACATGCTGCGTTCGGCGCACACGGGCGCACCTTCAAAAGTGCGCAGCGCACGGCCAACGCACGATCTGCGCACCCTATGCTAAAGATAGGGTGCGCAGATTGCAAGCGCCCATGTGCGCTAGAAGGCGCCGATGACTGGATGGGGCGGGCAGGGAGCCGGGAGGGGGCGTGGCTTAGTGGCGCCATGCGCTGCAGGAAATAAACGCTAGTGTGAAACTAGCCTAAGGCATGCATACTTCTCACAAGATGCACACCTAGAAGCATTGTTTATGGAACACATATTAAATGTGGATAAACAGTGGAGAAAAGGCAGAAAAACAATGAAAAACTAGTATGGAAAACACCAAACTATGATCTTGAGTTAAACTATGATATTATGTTTAAATATGCACTTATCTGCAGCCCTACACTTATGCTATGTACCCAGGTTGCAGAAATGCTGCGGAAATTTCCGCAACATTTCCGCACTCCCTCCGCGGGTAAAACACATGCGAATTCTCATGCGTTTGTCCTGCGGAAAACAAGCGTTTTGCAAGCATTTTTCGCTTGCGGAATGATTGCGCATTCCAAGCGATTAGCATCGCTTGGAATGTGATAGGTAGGATGTTAAAATAAAAAAAAAATATTGTTATTCTCACCTTCCGAGGGCCCCCAATCTGCTCTGCGGCACTCCTGGCATCTTCCGGTCCCAGTAATGCTTTGCGCGAAGGACCTGAGATGACGTCACGCTCGCGAGAGCACGACGTCATTGCGGTCATTCGCGCAAAGCATTACTGAGACCGGAAGATTCCGAGAGCATGGAGAGAGGCGGGAAGGACTTCGGGGGCCGCCGGAGGGTGAGTATATCACTATTTTTTATTTTTATTCTATTTTTTACTGGATTATGGTACCCAGGGCCTGGAGGAGAGAGTCTCCTCTCCTCCAGGCCCTGGGTACCATCCGCATATGATCCGCTTACTTTGCGCATGGTGGGCATAGCAACATGCGGAAAGTAAGCGGATCAATGCATTCCTATGGGTGCGGAATCGCCGTGATTCCGCAAAAAGAACGGGCACGCTGCGGATTTTTATAGAATTGCATGGGATGCGTTTTTTTTGCATTTTCGCGGCGATTCCGCAGCGGGAAAACGCAAAAAAACGCAATGTGTGCACACAGCCTTAAGATGCAACCTCTGCTTCTCCCACACAGCTGTAGTGTAGAGATAAGGAGTTGAAAATGAAAATTCACAAGTTTCCAATCTTGGCTGCCCGGATGATGAAAATGGTTCCCTGGGTTCATTACTGAACAGATTGCTCTATTCAGGGGTCCAGCAGCTGGATTTGTTATACTGCAAAGTTCATCACAAGTGAAGTGATACTGACTATTAGCAGATGAAAACTTTCCAACTTACATTACAGAAGACATTTCTTAGATCTTTATATAACATATGCAAACAATGTAATCACACAACATTTAACTCTTAGCAACTTGCCTCAACGTCTTCTTGAGAGGGATACTACTCCTGTCCGCCCTCTCATAAGCAGGGCTTCCACTAGGAATTTCGGGGCCCCATACTGGCAAAATTTTCGGGGCCCCCTTGGACTCCGCCCAGGCTCCCCCCCTCGAACTGTTCACAGTCCCACCGCTTTTTTAAGCCGCCACCACAACACGGTAGACTCTTTTGGCCGAGCTCTACTCTACTCTAACCTATTAAACATTTGTTAAAATATCCAATACTATTTAGGTATATCTTTATTTCATTTTTGAATTTTTAAAATGACCAATAATATCACATACAAGGGACAAATACCACCGTACCATGACCAGACACCAAATTACCACCACATACACCAAAGACACCAGGCTATAATACCACTTACAAGGAACAAAGACTGCCACACCATGACCAGAGCACATATTACCACCACAGTGACCGAATAATATCACATACAATGGACAAATACCACCACACCATGTCCAGACCACATATTACCACCCCATGGTGACCAATAATACTACATACAAGGAACAAATACAACCACATCATGGCCAGACAACATATTACCACCACATAGTGACTGTATACTACAATACTTGAAGATTGTGAGCCCTCGCGGGCAGGGTCCTCTCTCCTCCTGTACCAGTTATGACTTGTATTGTTTAAGATTATTGTACTTGTTTTTATGTATACCCCCCTCACATGTAAAGCGCCATGGAATAAATGGCGCTATAACAATAAATAATAATAATAATAATACGGATCAGTAATAAAAAAAACAATACTAATATCACCGTCTGTCTCCATCCTGCCCCATGATCCTGCGTCATCTGCCTCCATCCTATCCCATGATCCTGCCCCATCTGTCTCCATCCTGCGCCAAGATCCTGCCCCCTGTGTCTCCAATCACGCCCCCTGTGTCTCCATGTCTGTCCCTGGCAGGATGGACACATGTCTCCATCCTACCAGCTTGCCGCTTTCAATAAAAAAAAAAAAAACAAACAAACCCTTTCTCCTTACCTTGCCACGCTCCTGCCTGCGAGCGATCTTCTCTCCAGGCTGGAAGCACACACTCACCGGCGAATGACAATGACGTCAGTCGCCAGCGACGTGCGCGCTGATGTCAGCTGCCAGCCTCCAATTGGCTGGCTGCTTTAACTATTGCCTTGCGGGCCCGTGCCTGCACGGCAATAGAGTAACTAAACCTAGGTTCAGTTACTTGATCGGCAGAATTCTGCCGCTGGGGCAGTGGGGCCCGTTGGGCAGAAGTGATCAGGCCCCATACGCTAGTCAGGGCAGTAATTCCCTGATGGCGGCCCTGTATACACCTATACTATGTGTATATATCTTGTCTATCTATTCTTTTCAAACCTATTCTATTCTTTACTGTACACGGCATCTGCTGGCTTTTACTATATATATATATATATATATATATATATATATATATATATATATATATATATATATATATATATATATACATACATACATACATACACACACACATATATGTTTTGAAGATTATTTTGTTTTAAAACAAACGATGTGTACAGTTTTTTGTTTTTTTTTAACAATGCCATTTTAACATGAGATTTAACATAGAGAGAACTGCTGTATGTAAAAGCTCATGTTAAAATTGCTTTGCATACGGATTGCATACGCATGTCATACGGATTTTCCATGGGGGGGGGGGGGAAAGTCGCACGGAAATCACATTAAACTCGTCCGATTTTTCGGTACGGAAATCGAACCGTTATTTTTCTCGCAAATGGCTATGAGCCCTGAGTGTAGTTCTCTGTCATTTACTTACCAGCAAATAAAAATGGAAGACCCCAGTGGCTCAGTTACCATGTTGTGTAAAAAAAAATTACAAAGTTTAATTGTAAACATTTATCAATAAACTTTTAACAGACTTCAAACATTTTTTTCAAAAGTCATGATTAATAATTACCTTTAACTTTATATGTCTCCGTTTGGAGATGAACCCCCAGTCATTATGGTTCTGTTCAAATGAGAACATACAGCTAATGTTGCTTCATGCACAAACACATTTCAAGGTGGTGAAGATGAAGTATCATTTCATTTATGCTCTTTTCTGGAACATTAATCAGCAGTAATGCTTACAATTTCACTCCTACTGAGTAGATTGGTCGAGTTGTGGGGGGATCGTTGGAATATAATTAGAGATTCATAATATAAAATCATTAATTCCATTATTCATTTTACTCACAGACAAAAATATCTAAACACAATTACACAGCAGCAAAGCCTCTGTAAGTCTTATAGGAAAGAACGAGGCCACAAAATATAGAATTGTCAAAAATCAGTGAAGGTAATTTCGAGCAGACATAAAACAGATGTCATACCCACATAGCCCAGGTCAATAATGCAAACCAGTCAAAGGTTTTTACAATACATAATGCAGAAATAGCGACTCCAATAATCTACTACTGAACAGCAGGAGAACCAAGGAGTCATAGTGCTATTTAAATATTAACATTTTATTCAGACACAATGAAAAACAAGCATGAAGTTCAAAATACGACTACCAGCAAAGTAAGGCATGGGAGAACCAAATTGGAAGTGGACATTATAATTATTATTTTTCGAGCAACATTGATTACATGGTGCTGTAAATGTGAGATGGGGGATACATTAAATTAAATGAACACGATAACAATGACAGACAGGTACAGAGATGAGAGGGTCTTGCCATCGCGTGTTTACAGTCTACCAGGTAGTGGTGAGGTGGTGGGGGGAAGCGCAGGCTGTAGTGAGGTGGCAGCGAGGTCAGTGCAGGCTGTAGTGAGGTGGCAGCGAGATCAGTGCAGGCTGTAGTGAGGTGGCAGGGGGGCAGTGCTGGCTGTAGTGAGGTGGCGGTGGAGACAGTGTAGGCTGTAGTGAGGTGGCAGCGAGATCAGTGCAGGCTGTAGTGAGGTGGCGGGGCGGGGGGGGACAGTGTAGGCTGTAGTGAGGTGGCAGCGGGGGAAGCGCAGGCTGTAGCGAGGAGGTATGAAACCAAAAAAGGAGTGGAATAAAGGGCAATAGATAAAAATTAAATAATTTTATTGTATATACCAAGAGATGAATAAAATACAAAATCTAATAATTCATTCAAAAGTTGAATACAAAAGGGTATCAGCGACACTTAGTATCACCACATGAGCAAGGAAAGCTGAATAATTGGCAATATAGACATAATTGCATGTATAAATGAGCCAGATAAAAAAGCACAATACTCAGAAAAATGTGTATTACAATCCACCAAAAAAGTGGGACAATTGCAAAAAATGACCGTCTTATATAAAAGACACACAAATATCTATCTTGATCAAAAGTGTAAAAATAAAGTGCATAGTGCAAAATTATCACTGTGTGACAAAAAGATAATAATTCCTCTTAGAGATCAGAAAAAGTGCAAAAAGTGCATACAAAAAGAGGGTCTATAGAACATATGTGTATCTGTTTATAGTTATCTGATGTAAGTATATAACTGCTGTCACAGATAATGAAGTAATCAAATATGAACCACATATAAACCTCAAGTGAGGGGCCTGAATGTGACTACTGCCAATAGAAGCAAGTATATCATTTAGTGGTTTAAAAAAGAATCAGATAACCCAGAAAGAGCCACACATAAATCTCAAGTGAGGAGCCTGAGTATAACTGCTACCAGTGAGCACACTAAATGGTGAATACATGCCATTCAATTAATCCTGAAGTGGAGCCAAAAACCAACCATGCTACCACGTGGAGACCGGGACCCCAACGCTTCTTCAAAGAAGCTAAGGAGCGAAACGTGCGTTGGGGTCCCGGTCTCCACGTGTTAGCATGGTTGGTTTTTGGCTCCACTTCAGGATTAATTGAATAGCATGTATTCACCATTTAGGCTGAGTTCACACGTGGTGGTTTTTTTCGCGTTTCTGCGGCGGTTTTAACCGCGCGATTTTGCCGCGAAAAATAAGCATCCCATGCATTCCTATGGGATTCTGCAATGCTGTGCTAATGCTGCTGCGGAATCGCTTCGCGGTAAAAAACGCAGCATGCTCATTAATGTCGCAGAATCGCAGCGATCCCGCACCCATAGGAATGCATTGTTCTGCTTACTTTCCGCATGTGGCTGTGCACACCATGCGAAAAGTAAGTAGAACATTTTCGGATGGTACCCACGGTCTGGAGGAGAGGAGACTGTCCTCTGGGCTTTGGGTACCATATCCCTGTAAAAAATAGAATTTAAAATAAAAAATATTGTTATTCTCACCTTCTGACGTCCTGCGCAGCCTTCCCGCCTCTCTCCACGCTCCCAGTAAGCCTTTGCGAGCGATGACGTCCGTTCTCGCGGGATCGCAAAGTCTCGCGGTCATTCGCGCGAGACTCGTGATCCCGCGAAAACGGACGTCATTGCGGTAATTGTCGCAAAGGATTACTGGGACCGGGAGCGTGGAGAGAGGCGGGAAGGCTGCATGGGACGTTGGAAGGTGAGAATAACAATTTTTTTCCTTTTACATTCTATCTTTTACTATTAATGCCGCATAGGCAGCCTCAATAGTAAAAAGTTGGTCACACTCGTCAAACATTATGTTTGACGAGTGTGACCAAACTGTCAATCAGTTCTCCAAGCGATGCTACAGGTCGCTTGGAAAACGCTAGCAAAACGCTAGTTTTTCCGCGGGAATTTAAAATAAGATTTTCCAGAATTCCGGAATTCTCGCGGTAATTTCCACGAGAGTTCCGCTACGTGTGAACTTAGCCTTAGTGTGCTCACTGGTAGCAGTTATACTCAGGCTCCTCACTTGAGATTTATGTGTGGCTCTTTCTGGGTTATCTGATTCTTTTGTAAACCACTAAATGATATACTTGCTTCTATTGGCAGTAGTCACATTCAGGCCCCCCACTTGAGGTTTATATGTGGTTCATATTTGATTACCTCATTATCTGTGACAGCAGTTAGGCTACTTTCACACATCAGGTTTTCGGCGTCAGGCGCGATCCGGCGTCGTGCCGGAATGCCGGATCCGGTAAATGTTTTGTAAAACGTGATGTGCCGGATCCGGTTTTCTGCCGGATCCGTCTTGTTCTTGACAGACAAAACCGGATCCGTCTCATCCGGTTCATCCGTTTTTCTATCCGTTTTTCGACGGATTACGCCGGATCTGGTTTTTAAAATTGACCCTTGTGGCCTTCCGAACGGGATTGGCTACTGGAAAACTATATATAGCATGTTCCTACAGCCCTTCTTTGACAGGTTGTAGAGGAGAAAGTGCAGGTTGGAGAGAAGAGCAAGTTACTGGCGAAGATGGATGTTGTCATTGGAAATATTACCACTAGAAGTTCTGTGACGGTTTCAGTAATGAGGGACAATTTTGCACTATACTTTGTCACCTCAAGGCAGAGTACACTGGCAGGATGACAGAGTGTGAAAGATTTGTGCCCTAACCAAACTTGTGTACCTTCTGGACCAACAGTATATACCTTTGCCAACCAAAGTTGGCTATCTTGTCATGGTCTTACTATTTTTAGCTTTAGGCCACAGGTGTGTACCTGGTTGTGTTTTATGCAAAGTATTTCACCTTTTAACAAAAGTTGTGTACATTGTTAGGAAATCACCAACAATAAACACAACTTTTCAGGTGAAATACTTTGCTTCAAACACAACCAGGAACACAACTGTGGCAAAAAGCTAAAATTTACCCACAGTTATATACCTGGTTTTGAATACCTTTTTACCTTTTAAATACCCTGTATTTAACCTTTTTTTTAAACATATTTCGCCGCAGAAAGAAATGACAGACAACCAGTGTAAACAATAATTTAACTTTTATTTAAAATATTTTTTTTTGTGTAAACTGTTTTTAAAGTTAAAAAAACTTTTTTAATAAAGGTTTGAAACCAACCAAATGGGCATTTTTATTACAAAAAAAACATTATAACTCGGTGTAATGTGGGGTGGAAATACTGCTGGAGGGGCTGCGGGACACTTCGACAATGGGAGTGTGGAGAGAGGACTGGGACCGTGGTGGGGAAGGAACAGTTAGAGGTGATGGTGTGGAAAAAGCTACAGAATGGGTGGACATGTGGGAGGCAGAAGAGGTGGTGGGCGGTGGAGTGGAGGGTTGGGCAGGGACTGTAGGAGCAGATGATGTTGATGGAAAGTTGTATGGGGAAGGAGTTTGGAACAGGGGAAGGAGTTTGGAACAGGGGAAGGAGTTTGGAACAGGGGAAGGAGTTTGGAACAGGGGAAGGCGTTTGGAACAGGGGAAGGCGTTTGGAACAGGGGAAGGCGTTTGGAACAGGGGAAGGCGTTTGGAACAGGGGAAGGCGTTTGGAACAGGGGAAGGCGTTTGGAACAGGGGAAGGCGTTTGGAACAGGGGAAGGCGTTTGGAACAGGGGAAGGCGTTTGGAACAGGGGAAGGCGTTTGGAACAGGGGAAGGCGTTTGGAACAGGGGAAGGAGTTTGGAACAGGGGAAGGAGTTTGGAACAGGGGAAGGAGTTTGGAACAGGGGAAGGAGTTTGGAACAGGGGAAGGAGTTTGGAACAGGGCAGGTTGCTGGAAGTGGGGAGATGTCTGGTACTGGGGAGGTTGCTGGTACTGGGGAGGTTGCTGGTACTGGGGAGGTTGCTGGTATGTAATAGGAGGGGGAGGATGGAAAGTGGCTGGAGGGGGTGCAGATGTAATAGGAGGGGGAGGATGGAAAGTGGCTGGAGGGGGTGCAGATGTAATAGGAGGGGGAGGATGGAAAGTGGCTGGAGGGGGTGCAGGTGGAGGAACTACAGTGGTGGGAGGTGGAGGTTGGGAGGTAACCTGCTGTAGAGCACCGTGGCACGAATGCATTACATGCATCTGCTGGGTAGGAGATAGTGTTGCCATGCGCTCCACAACAGACCTGAAAAAGGTGTGGTTTGGCGAAGATCTTGCTTCTGAATGCATGGTTTGCAGAAGTGTCTTCACCTCCAGAATGCTGGAGTTGATCTGCTGAAAGCCTGCGGAGATTTGCTCTGACAAGACTTTTAGACAGTTCTGGAAAGATGCATTCAGATGCAAGAACTCTGGCGCATAACTCTTTTCCTGACCCCTCTGCCGCTGCCGCCCAGTACCCGCAGGTGTACTAGAGGTGGCAGGGGCAGAAGGGTGGGGTAAAGGGAAAGCGATCTCCTCACCAGCAGCTTCATGTAATGTAGGCGGCCACGATGCTCCTGTGCTGGTGGATGGGACAGATGGGTCGAATGTGTGGGAAGGTGCAGATGTACCGGGGCGGTCGAAGTGTCCCTCGGTGCCGGTCTCCTCAGGGATCGCCTCAGAAGGGTCCAATCGTGCAGGCTCCAGAGTGCTGCTCACCGTGCTGTGGAATAAAGAGAAAAAAAAACAATTAAAATACTGACATGGTATGGCCCTGGCTGAAAAAAAAAAGTTACATCTAACATTTTTTTCACATGTGGTGTGTAATATTTACCTTCTAGTGACCATTGTTTCCCGGAGGAACGACAGGGCTTGTGCGTACTTGTACTTGCTCCTGCGTCCTCCAGATCCACTCGGGGCCCGCATCTCTTTATTGAACTCCTTCTTGAAACGATCCCTCACAGACCGCCACAGATTCACAATTCTGTTCCCTGAAACGAGAAAGGAGTGGTTAGTATACAACATCAGTGTTTCACAAACTCCAGTCCTCATGGTCCCCAGGGGTCATGTTTTCAGGATTTCCATAGTAAATAGAAATCCTGAACACATGATCCGTGGGGACCACGAGGACTGGAGGAGTTCGGGAAACACTGGTTTACATCAAGCAACCGGTACTGTATATACTTACGCTCTTTAATCTGGGCCCGAACATCGAGGTCCTCCCAGCGGCCCACAAGGAGCGAACAGATTTCCTCCCAGAGTCGTCGGATAACGATAAGGTCAGCGTGGCGGCGGTCAGCCATATTCCAGAGCGGCTCCCTTTCTCTGACGAGATCGATGAGGTGGTCCACATCGAGTCCTCCATCCTCACCGTCAGAGTCGGGAGCACGCTGTGAAGGCTGTTAAAGAAAAAGACAAAAATAACATAATTAGCCTCCACAAAAGAAATGAAATAAAAAGTGCAAAAAAACAAAGCAAAAAGTCTTAGTTACTCACCGGTTAACGGTATTTTTCGGAGTCCATGACAGAACCACCTGAGAGAGGGGATCCGCCCTTCAGGAACAGGAAACCTACAGATACAAAAGGGCGGCACCTCTCCCACGCATCAGTTGGATTACAGAGCACAGAGGACCACAATGGTTAATAGCATAACTTATATACAATACACGACTATTTAAATTACCCGTGTACGTATAAGAGGAAGGAGTGCACACCCAAAATAGACTAAAAGGGAGGGAATATACGGGTGCTGTCATGGACTCCGAAAAATACCGTTAACCGGTGAGTAACTAAGACTTTATCGGTCGTCCATGACAGCACCACCTGAGAGAATTACAGAGAGTAATAACTATTTAGGGAGGGACTACAGCCTGCAGCACCCTTATACCAAAAGAGAGGTCTGTGGAAGCACCCAGGTCTAGCCTATAATGACTATAAAAGGTGCTCGGAGAGGACCAAGTAGCCGCCTTACATATCTGGTCGATGGAGACTTCTGATCTCTCGGCTCACGAGGTCGCCATGGCTCTGGTGGAATGCGACCTCAGCTTCCCAGGTGGAGACCTGCCTTTTGAAGTGTATGCTACAGAAATTGCTTCTCTAATCCACCTGGCTAGTGTATTTTTTGACACTCTACAACCTTTCCTAGGGCCTTGGTGGGAAATAAATAGGGCATTATCTTTCTTCCAAGGATCGGTAGCTGCCAGATATTCTATGAGGCAATTCCTAACATCCAGGGTATGTAGTTTTTCTTCCTTCTCATTAGCTGGATTAGGGAGGAAGGATGGAAGGACTATTTCCTGAGTCCTATGAAAGTTAGAAACCACTTTAGGTAAGTACGCCGGATCAGGTCTGAGTATTACCCGTCCTAACCTGTATATAAGGAGGACGCCTAAATAATGCCTGGATGTCGCTTACTCTGCGAGCTGAGGTTAGAGCTACCAGGAAGGCTACTTTGAGGGACAGATTTTTAAAGGAAGCTGATGAAATAGGTTCGAATGGAGCTTCCGTCATGGCCGTAAGGACTAGATTCAAGTCCCATGGCATGAATCTATCCTTCACTACTGGCCTGGACCTACCTGCTGCCTTAATGAACCTACGGATCCAGTAATTACCTGCGATGTTGCAGCTAAAGAGAGCCCCCAAAGCTGATACTTGTACTTTAAGAGTACTAGTGGAAAGTCCCATATCCAGACCTTTCTGAAGAAACTCTAAGATCTGATTTATTGGAGTTGAACCCCCAGCAACTATTTCAGAGCGCTGCAGGAACTTCTTTCAAATTCTAGCATAGATCTTGGTAGTAATGGCCTTCCTATTCTTAAGTAGGGTGTTAATCAAGTCTGGGGAGAAGTCTTTTTCTTTTAAGAGTGCCCGCTCAAACTCCACGCCGTCAGATGTAGGCCAGCCACCTGAGGGTGGAAGACTGGGCCGTGGGATAGGAGATCCGGGATGTCCGGAAGAACCCAAGGATCGGACACCGACATGGTCCTAAAGGCATGAGAACCATGCCCTCCTGGGCAAAAATGGAGCAATGACTATGACCCTTGCTCTGTCTCTCTTGATTTTTCTCAACACCAAGGGTAGTAGCGATAGGGGAGGGAAGGCGTATGCTAGCCTGAAGTCCCGCTTTATCAGAAAAGCATCTACCGCCAGGGGGTTCTTTCTGGGATTTTGGGAGCAGAATAGTCTTAATTTCCTTGGTGGCGAAGAGATCTACCTCTGGCTGTCTCCATTTTTGTATAATCAGGTCGAAGATTGAATTGTTTAGGGACCATTCTCCTTGTTTTAGTAGGTTGCGGCATTTCTGTCAACAGGACAAGGGATTCCCAGCCAGTCTCCCATGCCGGTACTGGCCCGGCCTCAAGCTGCTTAACGGCTGCGCTCTGACGAGGGCATGCACATTCAGCTTAGAATGGCTGTTCTGCTAGTTGGAACAACCGTTCTGCCACATTCCTCAGGGGTTTGGAACGAGTCCCACCTTGGTGGTTGACATAAGCCACTGTGACCTGATTGTCGGAGAACACTCGCACATGATGGCCCTGCAGATACATAAGTAACTTCTTAGCTGCCTGCTCTACTGCTGTCAGTTCTTTTCAAATTAGATGACATTTTTATCTGGTGATGGTCCCATAGGCCCTGGACTAGGACTTCACCCATATGAGCCCCCCAACCGGAAGGGCTAGCATCCGTAGTGACTATGGGGGATATGTCACACTCCCAGGGAACCCCTCTGGACAAATTATCCTTTTCTAGCCACCACTCTAGGGACTCCCTTGTGCTTCGGGCCTCGACGACTCCATGATGGACGATCTGAAGGAAGTCCCGTCCTCTAGGAACAGGAAACCAACTGATGCGTGGGAGAGGTGCCGCCCTTTTGTATCTGTAGGTTTCCTGTTCCTGAAGGGCGGATCCACTCTCTCAGGTGGTGCTGTCATGGACGACCGATAAATATTTATACTTACACGCTGGTGACCGCCGCGTTGCTGTCGCCGACGACCCTGGGAGGCACTGCGAGGACCTCTTGGCCGAGCACCAGATTGGGAAGACTAGAGAAGAAAACAAAAAATGTTATGTCTTTGGATGTAGGCATTTGTTTGCTGTGTGTGGTCTGCAGAACATTGTTTTCTATGTGTTGTGTGTAGTGTGATGTTGTGTTTCTGCGTTTGATGCAAAAAACTTACCAATTGTGAGCCCACTCCAAGTGTCTGTCCACCCCTTCCTTCTTCTTCTGGGAGCTCCTCTTCATCTTGTGAATCCTGTTTTGAAATAAAAGGCAATGAATAGACATATATTACAGAGATGATGGATTTTGGAAATAAAAACTTACCGTCAAACGCTGACGATGCGAGGGAGGGCTCCCAGAAGATGATGTGCTGTCTTCCTGGTGGCCACACTCCATGCCTGTGGGTGGTGTTCCAGCTGCTGCCATTGCTGCTGCTGCACCTATTGGGCGGCTGTTGAATAAAGAGAAACAAAGGGCCAATGAATATCTTGATATTCAATAGCCCTAGTTTGGAGGAATGGGAGATTTGATAATTACCGTCTCTCATCTGCTGCTGGCCTCCCCTCCTCAGCATGTTCCATTTGCTGCTCCATTTGGGGTGGTGGTGGTGCTGATGGTGCTGCAGTTGTCTCCTGCCTTCTCCTGCTGCGCTTGGTTGCTTTCTTGGGTGGCATGTTGGGTGTGGCTGTGGGTCCCACTGTCTTGCTTTTATATATGTCTTGTGGGCAGAGCTACTGAGCATGCTCAGACCAAAAAAACCGGATCCGGCCACCGGATCCGGCTTTCGCCGGATCAGGCGCATTGCGGCGCTCATAGGCTTTCATTGTGTGAAAAAGCCGGACGCGCCGGATCTGGCGTGTCCGGCTTTTTCGCCGGAGACAAAAAACGTTACAGTAGCCGTTTTTTCCAGACGCCGGATCGCGACACATTGCCGGATCCGGCGAAAACCGGATGAAACGCATGGCCATCCGGCGCGATCCGGCGCAAATGCAAGTCAATGGGGGGGAAACCGGATCCGGCATTGCATTTCGCCGGATCCGGTTTCTGTCAAAAGCGCCGGATCGCGCCTGACGGCGAAAACCTGATGTGTGAAAGAGGCCTTATATACTTAAATCAGATAACTATAAACAGATACACATATGTTCTATAGACCCTCTTTTTGTATGCACTTTTTCTGATCTCTAAGAGGAATTATTATCTTTTTGTCACACAGTGACAATTTTGCACTATGCACTTTATTTTTATACTTTTGATCAAGATAGATATTTGTGTGTCTTTTATATAAAAGATGGTCATTTTTTGCAATTGTCCCACTTTTTTGGTGGATTGTAATACACATTTTTCTGAGTATTGTGCTTTTTTTATCTGGCTCGTTTATACATGCAATTATGTCTATATTGCCAATTATTCAGCTTTCCTTGCTCATGTGGTGATACTAAGTGTCGCTGATACCCTTTTGTATTCAACTTTTGAATGAATTATTAGATTTTGTATTTTATTCATCTTTTGGTATATACAATGAAATTATTTAATTTTTATATATTGCCCTTTATTCCACTCCTTTTTTGGTTTCAAGATTTGCTGTGGTGGATGAGCTCTTATTGGCAGCGGGGGGTCAGTGCAGGCTGCAGTGAGGTGGCAGCGGGGGGTCAGTGCAGGCTGCAGTGAGGTGGCAGCGGGGGGTCAGTGCAGGCTGCAGTGAGGTGGCAGCGGGGGGGGTCAGTGCAGGCTGCAGTGAGGTGGCAGCGGGGGGGGTCAGTGCAGGCTGCAGTGAGGTGGCAGCGGGGGGTCAGTGCAGGCTGCAGTGAGGTGGCAGCGGGGGGTCAGTGCAGGCTGCAGTGAGGTGGCAGCGGGGGGTCAGTGCAGGCTGCAGTGAGGTGGCAGCGGGGGGTCAGTGCAGGCTGCAGTGAGGTGGCAGCGGGGGGTCAGTGCAGGCTGCAGTGAGGTGGCAGCGGGGGGTCAGTGCAGGCTGCAGTGAGGTGGCAGCGGGGGGTCAGTGCAGGCTGCAGTGAGGTGGCAGCGGGGGGTCAGTGCAGGCTGCAGTGAGGTGGCAGCGGGGGGTCAGTGCAGGCTGCAGTGAGGTGGCAGCGGGGGTCAGTGCAGGCTGCAGTGAGGTGGCAGCGGGGGTCAGTGCAGGCTGCAGTGAGGTGGCAGCGGGGGTCAGTGCAGGCTGCAGTGAGGTGGCAGCGGGGGTCAGTGCAGGCTGCAGTGAGGTGGCAGCGGGGGTCAGTGCAGGCTGCAGTGAGGTGGCAGCGGGGGTCAGTGCAGGCTGCAGTGAGGTGGCAGCGGGGGTCAGTGCAGGCTGCAGTGAGGTGGCAGCGGGGGTCAGTGCAGGCTGCAGTGAGGTGGCAGCGGGGGTCAGTGCAGGCTGCAGTGAGGTGGCAGCGGGGGTCAGTGCAGGCTGCAGTGAGGTGGCAGCGGGGGTCAGTGCAGGCTGCAGTGAGGTGGCAGCGGGGGTCAGTGCAGGCTGCAGTGAGGTGGCAGCGGGGGTCAGTGCAGGCTGCAGTGAGGTGGCAGCGGGGGTCAGTGCAGGCTGCAGTGAGGTGGCAGTGGGGGTCAGTGCAGGCTGCAGTGAGGTGGCAGTGGGGGTCAGTGCAGGCTGCAGTGAGGTGGCGGGGGGGCCAGTGCAGGCTGTAGTGGGGTGGCAGCGGGGGTCAGTGCAGGCTGTAGTGAGGTGGCGGGGGGGGCAATGCAGGCTGTAGTGAGGTGGCAGCGGGGGTCAGTGCAGGTGTAATAAGGTGGCATGAGGTGGTACTCATGTCCGAGTCTCTTAAAGGAACAGTCCAGAAACACCCTAGCCCCTTGCACATTAGGCTGGTTTCACATTAGCGCTTTTGTGCGCAGCGCATCGTGCACACCCGTGCGCATGCGCACTGCGCACCTATACTTAACATGACGTGCGCATGGTCTTGCGCATACTTGCGTTTTCGTGCGCATGCGTTTTTTTGTCTTTTGCGCCAGGCGCGCCAGACGCAACATGTTGCATTTTTGGTTCCGCCCTGTCTCGTCAAAAAAACGCATGCGCACGCTTGCGCACGGAATGCGCAAAAACACCACATTGGAGCCTATGGGAACGCATGCGTGCGCATGGTCTTGTGCACGCTTGCGTTTTTTTGCGCATGCGTTTTTGAGTTAAACAAGTCTAGAATGTTCTCTAGACAATGGAAAAAACGTCACACTTAAAAACGCATGCGCATAAAAACGCCAACGCATGCAAAAAACGCATGTAAAACGCAAACAATGCTGCGTTTTTTTTACACATCAGCGTGCGCATGACGTTAAAAAAACGCGCGTTTGTTTTGCGTTTTTCTTTGCGTTTTTTATGCGCCCGATGCGCTGCGCAAAAAAACGCTAATGTGAAACTAGCCTAAAACAGACCAGTACGGTCCCAATTCTGCAGCACAGTCAGTTACCTTCCTTCCACGCTCACTGCAGTCACTGAATGTGAGGATCCAGGTACAGTTCTGCTCCAACAGGAAAAACTTTACTGTACATGAAATAGTGCTTCCTGCTCTGTCCCTGTATCTGCCTGAGGCCGGTCAGCATCAATGGCTCCTCTTCAAACTGGAGTCTTTCTGAAGACAGTCCTACAGTCCCAGGATCCGTCCACTCTGTGTAGCAGACGAAAGCAGAAGTCTGCAGCAGCCCTTATTCCCCAGCCGGGAGTCCTTTCTGTCCCAAAGGAGGACACATGTTCTGCCTCAGGCAATCCTGCCAGGGCTCTGCCCGGAAGCAGGAACTTCCTGCTCCTTACCCACTGGCTGGAACAGCCCCTTTTATTAACTCTTTCTATCCCTAACCTATCAATACAACAGAGAGCATATACAATACAAGTTATACATTAAGGGAACATATTAAGACAATACAAACAGCACATGGATTAAATACAGATAAATGACATAAAACATTACAGGCAAACCACCCAGGTACCACACAAGGCAAGAAAGAGAGGGGAGGCAAATGAGGGTCCCCACCACATCCTTGCACCGGCTGTAGTGAGGTGGCAGGGGGGTAGTGCTGGCTGTAGTGAGGTGGGAGGGGGGGCAGTGCAGGCTGTAGTGAGGTGGGAGGGGGGGCAGTGCAGGCTGCAGTGAGGTGGCGGGGGGCAGTGCAGGCTGTAGTGAGGTGGGAGGGGGGGCAGTGCAGGCTGTAGTGAGGTGGGAGGGGGGGCAGTGCAGGCTGCAGTGAGGTGGCGGGGGGCAGTGCAGGCTGTAGTGAGGTGGCAGGGGGGCAGTGCTGGCTGTAGTGAGGTGGCAGGGGGGGCAGTGCAGGCTGTGGTGAGGTGGCAGGGGGGCAGTGCAGGCTGTAGTGAGGTGGCAGGGGGGGCAATGCAGGCTGTAGTGAGGTGGCAGGGGGGCAGTGCTGGCTGTAGTGAGGTGGCGGGGGGGCAGTGCAGGCTATAGTGAGGTGGCAGGGGGGGCAATGCAGGCTGTAGTGAGGTGGCAGGGGGGGCAGTGCAGGCTGTAGTGAGGTGGCGGGGGGCAGTGCAGGCTGTAGTGAGGTGGCAGGGGGGCAGTGCAGGCTGTAGTGAGGTGGCAGGGGGGGGCAATGCAGGCTGTGGTGAGGTGGCAGGGGGGCAGTGCAGGCTGTAGTGAGGTGGCAGGGGGAGCAGTGCAGGCTGTAGTGAGGTGGCAGGGGGGCAGTGCAAGCTGTAGTGAGGTGGCAGGGGGGGCAGTGCTGGCTGTAGTGAGGTGGCAGGGGGGCAGTGCTGGCTATAGTGAGGTGGCGGGGGGGCAGTGCTGGCTGTAGTGAGGTGGGGGGGCAGTGCAGGCTGTAGTGAGGTGGCAGGGGGGGCAGTGCAGGCTGTAGTGAGGTGGCGGGGGGCAGTGCAGGCTATAGTGAGGTGGCAGGGGGGGCAATGCAGGCTGTAGTGAGGTGGCGGGGGGCAGTGCTGGCTGTAGTGAGGTGGGAGGGGGGGCAGTGCTGGCTGTAGTGAGGTGGCAGGGGGGGCAGTGCAGGCTGTAGTGAGGTGGCGGGGGGCAGTGCAGGCTATAGTGAGGTGGCAGGGGGGGCAATGCAGGCTGTAGTGAGGTGGCAGGGGGGCAGTGCAGGCTGTAGTGAGGTGGCGGGGGGGCAGTGCAGGCTGTAGTGAGGTGGCAGGGGGGGCAGTGCAAGCTGTAGTGAGGTGGCAGGGGGGGCAGTGCAGGCTGTAGTGAGGTGGCAGGGGGGCAGTGCAGGCTGTAGTGAGGTGGCAGGGGGGGCAGTGCAGGCTGTAGTGAGGTGGCAGGGGGGGCAGTGCTGGCTGTAGTGAGGTGGCAGGGGGGCAGTGCAGGCTGTAGTGAGGTGGCAGGGGGGGCAATGCAGGCTGTAGTGAGGTGGCAGGGGGGGCAATGCAGGCTGTAGTGAGGTGGCGGGGGGGCAGTGCAGGCTGTAGTGAGGTGGCAGGGGGGGGCAATGCAGGCTGTAGTGAGGTGGCAGGGGGGGCAGTGCAGGCTGTAGTGAGGTGGCGGGGGGGCAGTGCAGGCTGTAGTGAGGTGGCAGGGGGGGCAGTGCAGGCTGTAGTGAGGTGGCGGGGGGGCAGTGCAGGCTGTAGTGAGGTGGCGGGGGGGCAATGCAGGCTGTGGTGAGGTGGCAGGGGGGTCAGTGCAGGCTGTAGTGAGGTGGCAGGGGGGGCAATGCAGGCTGTAGTGAGGTGGCAGGGGGGGCAGTGCAGGTTGTAGTGAGGTGGCGGGGGGGCAATGCAGGCTGTAGTGAGGTGGCAGGGGGGGCAGTGCAGGCTGTAGTGAGGCGGCGGGGGGGCAATGCAGGTTGAAGTTAGGTGGCAGGGGGGGCAATGCAGGGTTCTCGTGGAACCCTGCATCGTAACACGAGATGTGCTGGGAGGCGGGTGGAATAAGATGATACAAAAGAGTGGGAAGAGTGAAAGTTAGAAGTTAGTTGGTTGGAGGAGAGAGAAGAGAGAAGATGGGTGTCTGAGGGACGTGCTGCAGCAGGTCCCAGTGATCTGGGCTGCTGGCACTAGAAAGACCAGAGAAAGAGACTGATAAGATTGATAACCTAACCTTCCATAAGAGAGAGAGAGAACAGATCGGAACGAAGGAGAATAGAAGGACGGTGGGAAGCAGGTTGAGAAAGAGAGAGAACCCTTCCAGTCCAGAGAGCACAAAGGCCGGGGCCCGGTCCCCAAGGTTGATTGGATCTTTATGTCCGGCAACAGACAACGGAGGAGTAGTGAGCCGCTAACGCCTTGCTCCCATCATAGACTTGGGACACAACAGCAACTGAATAGAGAGCCGGGACGCAGTGAGGAGTCCCCGAAGCAGGCTACAGCTGTCTGTCATACAAGTAAAGACTAGGAACACCTAGAGAGAGGCATTCCAGGGTAACTAAGTACTGGAGTGCTTCGCACCTAAAGGCGCATTGGAGGAGTCGTTCAGTAAGGTACATGTTGGCGGAGTGTGGAAGGGAGAATCCTATCCTGCCTGGAGGTTGGCTGGAGAACACAGTACGGAGGCAGGCAGTTGTGTGAACTGCAAACAGTGAGTAAAGCTTTGGAACCGCACACTCTGGTGTCCTCCAGTTATTCCAGCACCACTACACCTGGGTACCAGCCTCCATACCATTCTGCGCCTCTCCTCATCCATTGCACCTACACTGCTCTGGGACTACAGCTCCACCTGTGGGGAGCTATACCATCTCTGCTGCACCACATCATCAGTCCCAGCAGATCTGTATGCAGCGTTGGCTTACCATCTCACTTGCCAAACACCACGGGTGGCGTCACAAACTATTCATATAAACTTTAACACCATTAACATCACCGCCATTGATATTGGGCGCCCAGGGCCACGGACCGGGTCACCGCTGCTGTGACACATTCCCGCTTTGACACCGGCCCGGTACAGAGTACTCCCGCTGCCCTGGGTGTGCGAGGGCGACCCAATTTTGGCGTCATGAACAGGATGACGAGACCCGATGCCATCGGGTTCTGTGTGCCTTGGATTTACAACTTTTGAAAATGTGCAGAAGACCAAATTTAATAGACTGTAAAATGGACATTAGAAATGGCCGCTGGAGCGGAGAAGAAGGGCGTGAAGAGATGGGAGGTCCTAAGAAAAGACCGTGAAGAGTCTTGGGCTGTCCCTGCCTGAATTACTGTGACCGATGCATGGCCCACCGTATACTGGCTTGGTATGGAGGCGTGGGAAGAAGACACCGCCTCCGGAAGGAGGGGCAGAGAAAGCCAGTGGCGAGCAGAAGGGCGGAGCAAGAAGAAGAATGCCAGAACGCCATCTTGGAGAGTGAGGGAAGGAGGCCTGCGGAGCGCGGGGAAGCGGATCTCCCCGGCGCCATGGCTGACGGCTCCAACCCTGAAGCTGGCATGATTTGCCAGCAGCTACAGGATGAGATCACGGAACTGACTAACCATCTGCAGCTAAGAAGAGAAGCGCTGGAGAGGCTGAGACGGCAGCGCGCCCCGGTGGGGCCTACATCAACGGTACCCCCTCCATCGGTACCCGCCGCTATCGCACCGGACTGTTCCCCGGCAACGTTAATTTTCACCTCCACGCTGTCCATGCAGCTGAGGTCCGCTCGCCCGAAGAAGTCACCGGAGGACCCGGGAGCTGAGACCGTGCTCCCGCCCGGACCTGTTGTGGCTGCACAGGTCCCGACCGAAGCCCCCGCGGATCCGGAACCACCATCCGCGCCATCACCGCCTGCACCGGACCAGAGGCCGCACCACCAGGAGGCCCCAGGTATGTCGGATGTTCCTCCACCTGGGAAGGCCCCGGGGTGTGCTGCAGTCGCAGCGGCTGGCCAGGTCGTCCTGGATCTGGTCTGGGACCAGGATGCTGGTGCCGTGGGTGAGAGCAGGTCCCGGGAAGAGCGGGAGAAAGAAGAGAGTTGGGCAGGATGTCGGAACACTATTCGGCAGCTGGCAGCGGAATATTGGGAGAGGGCGCAGAGGAAGCAGGCTGTGCTGGGCCCGGATCTGGCCCAGAAGGAGAGGGCCCATGCAGGTCATCATGGCCCCCGGGATGCAACCAGTTGGGGGCAGGTGCTGAATGTGAATAAGGAGAGGGGTTTTGGATTCATCGCGAACCCCAAGCGCATTGGTGACCTGTTCTTTAACCGGAGGGATGTTGAGTCGCATTTGAGAAAGGGACATCCTGCTAGAGACCTGCAGCCTGGGGAGTATGTGACCTTTACCCGGCATGAAGGACTCCGGGGGTGGTACGCCCTGAATGTACGACGTATCCCAGCAGAGTTCGTCGGGAGGTACCTGCAATCGAAACCAGTCAATGCCCCTCCATCCACCGGTACCACTCAGACTGCTCAGGTACCTGATCCTAGGAACCAGGCTGCTCCTGCAACACCTCCAGTTCGGCAGCCCAAACCAAAGATCCCTGGCTTGACACCGTGGGAAGAGGAGTGCCTACGGATTGCCATTGACTACTTTGAATCTGGTAGCCGCTATTGAAATTTACATTTACCAAATCTCGTTACCCAGGAGGGTTTGTTGCACCAGTTGTGCTTTGTTGCTTTTTGCTATCATGTTTTTCTGGTAGCACTTTTGTTGCCTGTTTCTACAAATGGAACTGTGGAGATCATAGACGCTGATTGATCCAAAAACTTTTATTGTAAATAGTTGCACCTCATTAGGTGCACTTTCTTGGTTTTACATATAAAGAGACTCCTTGCGAAGATAATGTTTTTGCATGGACACTTTTCGAAGAATGATGTCTACCTCAAGGGACACTGCAAGAAATCCCAGCTGGGAGCAGTGTTCAGCACTTACAAGAATTTTGAATGTTTTATGATAATGTATTTGATAATGTTGTGTCTTATGAAAAGTAAATGTCTTTTATAGAATGTTTGATACAGAGAATTAGAATAGAATGTGAGAATTGAATAAAGAATACAGAATTGAAAGTGACAGGTGACAGGCCAAGCGTAGATGGTCAGTGTCTTGCGTCCAGTAGGAGAAAGAAAGAAAAAGAAGATAATTGATAGAAAATGTAATAAAGAAAATGTGTTGAGTATAGCACTTTGAATTGAGAATTGCACTTAAGTAAATTTTTGATACTAAGATAGGAAGTTAACCTGTTTGTAACGTTTAAGAAATGTGCCTCCTACATTAGGAAGATTAGATAAGTATTGTTGAATAGCATTTAAAATTTTTTGTGTGTTCCTGTATTGTACCTTTTGTTGTCTTACAGCCCGTGAACGTGCTGTGTTTAACGGGGGGGTATGTGGCGCCCCTGAGGCTTCAGTCGCCACAGAGGTACTGCACCTTCGCCTAAGGTGTAGTGCCCCACCATCCAGGTAAGGTGGGAACTCCTGACCACGCGCCACACCTGCATTCCACACACAGGATAGTTCAGTGGGGCCCACTAACAGCTTCATGCTGGGGGTTAGCAGAGCACCCCTCGTGGAACCCTGCTTCATAACACGAGATGTGCTGGGAGGCGGGTGGAGTAAGATGATACAAAAGAGTGGGAAGAGTGAAAGTTAGAAGTTAGTTGGTTGGAGGAGAGAGAAGATGGGTGTCTGAGGGACATGCTGCAGCAGGTCCCAGTGATCTGGGCTGCTGGCACGAGAAAGACCAGAGAAAGAGACTGATAAGATTGATAACCTAACCTTCCATAAGAGAGAGAGAGAACAGATCGGAACGAAAGAGAATAGAAGGACGGTGGGAAGCAGGTTGAGAAAGAGAACCCTTCCAGTCCAGAGAGCACAAAGGCCGGGGCCCGGTCCCCGAGGTTGATTGGATCTTTATGTCCGGCAACAGACACCGGAGGAGTAGTGAGCCACTAATGCCTTGCTCCCATCATAGACTTGGGACACAACAGCAACTGAATAGAGAGCCGGGACGCAGAGAGGAGTCCCCGAAGCAGGCTACAGCTGTCTGTCATACAAGTAAAGACTAGGAACACCTAGAGAGAGGCATTCCAGGGTAACTAAGTACTGGAGTGCTTCGCACCTAAAGGCGCAATGGAGGAGTCGTTCAGTAAGGTACATGTTGGCGGAGTGTGGAAGGGAGAATCCTATCCTGCCTGGAGGTTTGCTGGAGCCCTGACCTGGAGAACACAGTACGGAGGCAGGCAGTTGTGTGAACTGCAAACAGTGAGTAAAGCTTTGGAACCGCACACTCTGGTGTCCTCCAGTTATTCCAGCACCACTACACCTGGGTACCAGCCTCCATACCATTCTGCGCCTCTCCTCATCCATTGCACCTACACTGCTCTGGGACTACAGCTCCACCTGTGGGGAGCTATACCATCTCTGCTGCACCACATCATCAGTCCCAGCAGATCTGTATGCAGCGTTGGCTTACCATCTCACTTGCCAAACACCACGGGTGGCGTCACAAACTATTCATATAACTTTAACACCATTAATATCACCGCCATTGATATTGGGCGCCCAGGGCCACGGACCGGGTCACCGCTGCTGTGACACATTCCCATCTTGACACTGGCCTGGTACCGAGTACCCCCGCTGCCCTGGGTGTGCGAGGGTGACCCACAGGCTGTAAGCTTTTTTGAAGAGAGGATTTAAAAGTTATGTCTGATTATCTACCACATTCGGATCTTTCAGATGGGTTGGGGCAGAAAATTTCAGAGGATGGGTGATACTTGAGATATCCAGATGCATGAGCAAAGACATCCACAATACACACATTTACGTTACCTGTTATCTCCTGTACTAGATAAGATAGACAGGGCAGACAGCAGTGTGAGCAGCATCTTTTTTACCTCAACACACTTAAGTTTACATCGCACAGTTAACAACTGTATTAAACACAGCCAATTAACATGTGCATCTATGCTGAAGGCCTTTACAACATCCTAACAACTTTTGTAAGTTCTTTTTTAATACCATGGTCATTTTTCATGCAAAAAAGTTATCATCAACATCTATGACTTTGAGAAGAGTACAGAGAAATGACAACTCCCGCAGATTGGAAATTTCAGTGGATTATGAATTTATTCATTTAGCATAGCAAGGGTTTTCAAGGACACACAGACAACAGGCTTCTGCATTTCAGAGGTGCACAAAATACCAACAAAACTAAAGCTGGCCAGTTTCAAAGATTATTTAGACACCACATTTTAAAGGGAACCTTAAAGCAGAATTTGTAAAGTCCTGCATCAGCCTCCTAATCAGGGCCGCCATCAGGACATGACAGCCCTTACAAGTGTATGGGGCCCCAGGGATAAGGGGGGCCCGGCCGGCGCCCAAGCACGCTGGCAGCCCGGTCCGCGCTTGGGCCCCGGCCGGGCCCCCCCTACATTTTGTTCAGCCTCAGACTTCCGCTTTTCCAGCGTCCCCCCGGTGCACCATGGTCCAGCGCCAGCGCCGCCCCCTCACGTGACATCACACGCTGCTCTGCTCCACTTCCTCATTCCGGAGCAGAGCGGTGTGCGCGCGCCACGTGGCACTGGGAGCGGTGGGCCGGTGGCAGAAGATGGTGGATGGCGGCAGGACGCAGACGGCAGGCAGAGTCACGAGGTGGCGGCGAGCAGGGGAAGGTAAGTAGTCTGTCTGTCTCTCTCTCCGTGGCGGCCGCGCTGATGATGGGGAAGCCAGGGGGCCCGGCTGTTGGCTGATGATGGGGTGAGCGTGAGCCAGGGCCAGGGGCTGATGATGGGGGAGCCGGGGGCCCGGCTGATTAGGGGGGAGCCAGGGGGCCAGGGGCTGATGATGGAGTGAGCCAGGGGGCCCAACGGATGATGGGGAAGCCAGGGAGCCGGCCAGGGGCTGATGATGGGGGAGCCAGGGGGCCTGGCTGATGATGGGGAGACAGGGGGCTGCTGATAGGGTGATCCAAGAGGCTGCTGATGGGGTGATCCAGGGGGCTGCTGATGGGGGAGCCAGGGGACTGATGATGTGGGAGCCAGGGGGCCCAGCTAATGATGGGGTGAGCCTGGGCCAGGGGCTGATGATGGGGTGAGCCAGGGCACAGGGGGACAAATCTCCAGTGCCCATGATTAGTAGGCACATTGTTGACTGTCTCCACAGTCTCCACCTGCAGCTCAGCCCGTAGTCCAATCCTTTTAGTCAGCACAGACTATGCTGACCAGTACCAGCATGTTGACTGTCTCTACCTGCAGCTCAGCCCTTAGTCCTATCCTTTTAGTCAGCACAGACTGTGCTGACTAGTACCAGCATGTTGGCTGTCTCTACCTGCAGCTCAGCCCATAGTCCTATACTTTTAGTCAGCACAGACTGTGCTGACCAGTACCAGCATGTTGACTGTCTCCACCTGCAGCTCAGCCATTGTCCTATCCTTTTAGTCAGCACAGATTGTGCTGCACAGTACCAGCATTTTGACTGTCTCCACCTGCAGCTCAGCCATTGTCCCATCCTTTTAGTCAGATACGATGGAGACAGATGGGGAGATCATATGGGGTAGAATGGATACTCATGAGTGCGGGATGGGAGAACATATGGCTGAAGCCAGGAATGAGACACACGAGGGCCAGGATGGGGGATATTATTACCATAGGGGCTAATTAAGGGATATTATTACTGCAGTGATGTATTTATTTTATTTTTTGAGTATAATGTTTTAAATGGGGGGGCGGTCCTGTTACTATGCAGAGGGACACTATGTCACCTTTTTTTCTTCATGTGGTGTAATGTAGAAGTTGGGAAAAAATAAGTAATGTGTTCTGCAAGTGGAGCTGTAGATAACTGTGTTATTTCCTGCTAAGACAAGGCTGGAAGACGTGATGGCGGTCTGTGCTGGATGAAAGATATGAAAATAAAATATGAAGGACTTCACCTAGAGACGTCACTGGTGAGTCAGTGTGTTACCTGTACACTGACACTATACACTGTATACTATATACAGAGGTCCTGTGTATAATGTCACCAGTGATCACTGTTTTACCTATACATTATATGCAGAGCTCCTGTGTATAATGTCATTGGTCACTTTGTGGTGGTAATATGTGGTCTGGTCATGGTGTGGTGATATTTGTTCCTTATATGTGATATTATTTGGTCCCTATGTGGTGGTAATATGTGGTCTGGACATGTTGTGGCTGTAGTTATTCCTTGTATGTGATATTATTGATCATTTTAAAAATAGAAAAATAAATAAAAATATACCTAAATTGTATTGCATGATTTAACAAATATTTAATAGGATAGAGTAGAGTAGAGCTCGGCCAAAAGTGTCTACCGTGTTATGGTGGCAGCTTAAAAAATCTTTTGACCAAAACATAAGCTGTCAGCTATATGTGTGATCTGGTGATGGGAACTGTTAATTTGTGATTGTGAGAAGTGGAGTTTTTACAAGAGAGAGTGGTGGGACTGGTGACAGTTCGAGGGGTGGAGCCTGGGTGGAGTCTCAAGGGGGCCCTGAAAATTTTGCCAGTATGGGGCCCCGAAATTCCTAGTGGCAGCCCTGGGTGTGTGTATATATATATATATATATATATATACTAGCTGTAGAGCCCGGCGCTGCCCGGGCATAGTAACTAACTGTGGTTAGTTATAACAAATTATAATTATCCTCCATCCCATAGTCCCATGCCCATATACCCATCATACATATCCTCCATCCCATAGTCGAGTGCCCATATACCCATCACACATCCTCCATCCCATAGTCCCATGCCCATATACCCATCATACATATTCTCCATCCCATAGTCCCATGCCCATATACCCATCATACATATTCGCCATCCCATAGTCGAGTGCCCATATACCCATCACACATCCTTCATCTCATAGTCCCATGCCCATATACCCATCATACATATCATCCATCCCATAGTTCCGTGCCCATATACCCATACATATCGTCCATCCCATAGTCCCGTGCCCATATACCCGTCATACATATCCTCCATCCCATAGTCCTTTGCCCATATACCCATCACACATCCTCCATCCCATAGTCTCGTTCCCATATACCCATCATACATATCCTCCATCCCATAGTCCAGTGCCTATATACCCATCACACATCCTCCATCCCATAGTCCAGTGCCCATATACCCATCACACATCCTCCATCCCATAGTCCCGTGCCCATATACCCGTCATATATATCCACCATCCCATAGGCCCGTGCCCATATACCCGTCATACATATCCTCCATCCCACAGTCCAGTGCCCAAATACCCATCACACATCCTCCATTCCATAGTCAACCATTATGACATCATAATGAGCGGCGGGGCTTGCAACCTATGATGAATCAGCGTAGCCATGGCAACCATTGTGACATCATAATGAGGGGCGGGGCTTGATACGCACACACTGTTTCCCCATTATGTAGATAGGGGCATTATGACATCATAATGAGGGGCGGGGCTTGACACGAACACACTTTTTCCCCAGTATGTACATAGGGGCAAAATTGTTTGGTGAATTGGAATGCGCGGGGTTAAAATTTCACCTCACAACATAGCTTAGGACGCTCTCAGGGTCCAGACGTGTGACTGTGCCAAATTTTGTGGCTGTAGCTGCGACGGTGCGGATGCCTATCCCAGACATACACACACACATGTATTAGATATACTGTATATATCTAATACATACATACACACTTTGAGCTTTATATGTTAGATATATATATATATATATATATAATATATAAAGCTCAAAGTGTGCATGTATGTATGTATGTGTGTATGTCTGGGATAGGCAGCCGCACCGTCGCAGCTACAGCCATAAAATTTGGCACAGTCACACGTCTGGACCCCGAGAACGTCCTAAGCTATGTTGTGAGGCGAAATTTTAACCCCGCGCGTTCCAATTCACCAAACAATTTTGCCCCTATCTACATACTGGGGAAAAAGTGTGTGCGCGTCAAGCCCCGCCCCTCATTATGATGTCATAATGCCCCTATCTACATAATGGGGAAACAGTGCGTGCGTATCAAGCCCCGCCCCTCATTATGATGTCACAATGGTTGCCATGGCGACGCTGATTCATCATAGGTTGCAAGCCCCGCCGCTCATTATGATGTCATAATGGTTGACTATGTAATGGAGGATGTGTGATGGGTATATGGGCACTGGACTGTGGGATGGAGGATATGTATGATGGGTATATGGGCACGGGCCTATGGGATGGTGGATATGTATGACGGGTATATGGGCACGGGACTATGGGATGGAGGATGTGTGATGGGTATATGGTCACTGGACTATGGGATGGAGGATGTGTGATGGGTATATGGGCACTGGACTATGGGATGGAGGATATGTATGATGGGTATATGGGCACGGGACTATGGGATGGAGGATGTGTGATGGGTATATGGGCACTGGACTATGGGATGGAGGATATGTATGATGGGTATATGGGCACAGGACTATGGGATGGCAGATATGTATGATGGGTATATGGGCACGGGACTATGGGATGGACGATATGTATGATGGGTATATAGGCATGGGTCTATGAGATGAAGGATGTGTGATGGGTATATGGGCACTCGACTATGGGATGGCAAATATGTATGATGGGTATATGGGCATGGGACTATGGGATGGAGAATATGTATGATGGGTATATGGGCATGGGACTATGGGATTGAGGATGTGTGATGGGTATATGGGCACTCGACTATGGGATGGAGGATATGTATGATGGGTATATGGGCACGGGTCTATGGGATCGTGGATATGTATGATGGGTATATGGGCACGGGACTATGGGATGGAGGATAATTATAATTTGTTATAACTAACCACAGTTAGTTACTATGCCCGGGCAGCGCCGGGCTCTTCAGCTAGTATATATATATATATATATATATATATATATATACGGACCAAAAGTTTGGACACACCTTCTCATTCAAAGAGTTTTCTTTATTTTAATGACTATGAAAATGGTAGATTCACTCTGAAAACACCAAAACTATGAATTAACACATGTGGAATTATATAATTAACAAAAAAGTGTGAAACAACTGAAAATATGTCTTATATTCTAGGTTCTTCAAAGTAGCCACCTTTTGCTTTGATTACTGCTTTGCACACTCTTGGCATTCTCTTGATGAGCTTCAAGAGGTAGTCACCAGAAATGGTCTTCCAACAGTCTTGAAGGAGTTCCCAGAGATGCTTAGCACTTGTTGGCCCTTTTGCCTTCACTCTGCAGTCCATCTCACCCCAAACCATCTCGATTGGGTTCAGGTCTGGTGACTGTGGAGGCCAGGTCATCTGGCGTAGCACCCCATCACTCTCCTTCTTGGTCAAATAGCCCTTATACAGCCTGGAGGTGTGTTTGGGGTCATTGTCCTGTTGAAAAATAAATGATGGTCCAACTAAACGCAAACCGGATGGAATAGCATGCAGCTGCAAGATGCTGTGGTAGCCATGTTGGTTTAATATGCCTTCAATTTTGAATAAATCCTCAATAGTGTCACCAGCAAAGCACCCCCACACCATCACACCTCCTCCTCCATGCTTCACGGTGGGAACCAGGCATGTAGAGTCCATCCATTCACCTTTTCTGCGTCGCACAAAGACATGGTGGTTGGAACCAAAGATCTCAAATTTGGACTCATCAGACCAAAGCACAGATTTCCACTGGTCTAATGTCCATTCCTTGTGTTCTTTAGCCCAAACAAGTATCTTCTGCTTGTTGCCTGTCCTTAGCAGTGGTTTCCTAGCAGCTATTTTACCATGAAGGCCTGCTTCACAAAGTCTCCTCTTAACAGTTGTTGTAGAGATGTGTCTGCCGCTAGAACTCTGTGTGGCATTGACCTGGTCTCTAGTCTGAGCTGCTGTTAACCTGTGATTTCTGAGGCTGGTGACTCAGATGAACTTATCCTCCGCAGCAGAGGTGACTCTTGGTCTTCCTTTCCTGGGCCGTTCCTCATGTAAGCCAGTTTCTTTGTAGTGCTTGATGATTTTTGCCACTGCACTTGGGGACACTTTCAATTTTTTCCAAATTTTTCGGACTGACTGACCTTCATTTCTTAAAGTAACGGGATGGCCACTCTTTTTTTTCTTTACTTAGCTGCTTTTTTCTTGCCATAATACAAATTCTAACAGTCTATTCAGTAGGACTATCAGCTGTGTATCCACCAGACTTCTGCACAACACAACTGATGGTCCCAACCCCATTTATAAGGCAAGAAATCCCACTTATTAAACCTGACAGGGCACACCTGTGAAGTGAAAACCATTTCTGGTGACTACTTCTTGAAGCTCATCAAGAGAATGCCAAGAGTGTGCAAAGCAGTAATCACAGCAAAAGGTGGCTACTTTGAAGAACCTAGACTATAAGACATATTTTCAGTTGTTTCACACTTTTTTGTTAATTCTATAATTCAGCATTTGTGTTAATTCATAGTTTTGATGAATTCAGAGTGAATCTACAATTTTCATAGTCATGAAAATAAAGAAAACTCTTTGAATGAGAAGGTGTGTCCAAACTTTTGGTCTGTACTGTATATATCACCAGACGCTGTGTTTCCTCCTTTTTGATGCTCTGCCAGGCCTTCACTGCGGTGGTTTTCAGTTGCTGTTTGTTTGTGGGCCTTTCTGTCTGAAGTTTAGTCTTTAACAAGTGAAATGCATACTCAATTGGGTTGAGATCAGGTGACTGACTTGGCCATTCAAGAATATTCCACTTCTTTGCTTTAATAAACTCCTGGGTTGGTTTGGCTTTATGTTTTGGGTCATTGTCCATCTGTAGTATGAAACGATGACCAATCAGTTTGGCTGCATTTGGCTGGATCTGAGCACACAGTATGGCTCTGAATACCTCAGAGTTCATTCGGCTGCTTCTGTCCTGTGTCACATCATCAATAAACACTAGTGACCCAGTGCCACTGGCAGCCATGCATGCCCAAGCTATCACACTGCCTCCGCCGTGTTTTACAGATGATGTGGTATGCTTTGGATCATGAGCTGTACCATGCCTTCGCCATACTTTTCTCTTTCCATCATTCTGGTAGAGGTTGATCTTGGTTTCATCTGTCCAAAGAATGTTCTTCCAGAACTGTGCTGGCTTTTTTAGATTTTTTTTAGCCAAGTCCAGTCTAGCCTTTTATTCTTGATGCTTATGAGTGGCTTGCACCGTGCAGTGAACCCTCTGTATTTATTTTCATGCAGTCTTCTCTTTATGGCAGATTTGGATATTGATACGCCTACCTCCTGGAGAGTGTTGTTCACTTGGTTGGCTGTTGTGAAGGGGTTTCTCTTCACCATGGACACTATTCTACGATCATCCACCACTGTTGTCTTCCATGGGCGCCCAGGTCTTTTTGCATTGATGCAAAACCAGTGCTTTCTTTCTTTCTCAGGATGTACCAAACTGTAGATTTTGCCACTCTTAATGTTGTAGCAATTTCTCGGATGGTTTTTTTTCTGTTTTTGCAGCTTAAGGATGGCTTGTTTCACCTGCATGAAGAGCTCCTTTGACTGCATGTTTCCTTCACAGCAAAACCTTCCAAATGCAAGCACAACACCTCAAATCAACTCCAGACCTTTTATCTGCTTAATTGAGAATGACATAATGAAGGGATTGCCCACACCTGTCCATGAAATAGCCTTGGAGTCAATTGTCCAATTACTTTTGGTCCCTTTAACAACAGGGTGACACATGTTAAGGAGCTGAAACTCCTAAACCCTTCATCCAATTTTAATATGGATACCCTCAAATGACAGCTGAAAGTCTGAACTTCAACTGCATCTGAATCGTTTTGTTTAAAATTCATTGTGGTAATGTCTAGAACCAAAATTAGAAAAATGTTGCCTCTATCCAAATATATATGGACCTAACTGTAGCTATAACAATTAATGACATCACACATTCCCCAGTACCGGAAGTCCTCTGCCTCGGAGTAACCTTTGACTCTGCCCTGTCCTTCAAACCGCACATCCAAGCTCTTTCTACCTTCTGTCGCCTCCAGCTCAAAAATATTTCCAGAATTCGTCCTTTCCTCAACCCTCAATCTACTAAAATGCTTGTGCATGCTCTCATCTTCTCCTGCCTCGACTACTGCAACATCCTTTTCTGTGGTCTCCCTGCTAACACCCTCGCACCTCTCCAGTCCATCCTTAACTCTGCTGCCCGACTAATTCATCTCTCTCCTCGCTACTCCTCCGCTTCTCCCCTCTGAAAATCTCTTCACTGGGCTCCCATTCCATCAGCGTATCCAGTTCAATTTACTAATACTGACCTACAAAGCCATCTATAACCTGTCTCCCCCATATGTCTCTGAACTAATCTCCCGATACCTTCCCTCATGTAATCTCCGGTCCTCCCAAGACCTCCTTCTCTCCTCCACACTTATTCGCTCCTCATCCAACCGCCTCCAAGAGAGGGAGAGAGAGATAGATAGCAGAATAGCCATTAATTCATTTGTCGTCTTCTGTAAAATAATTGCAGAACCTGACAAGATAGGAGATATGGTTTACATATAGTAAACCATTGCATATCAGGGAGATATATATATGTCAGTGACTACTACTTTTATTAGTGTGTTTGTGTAAAATTTTGGATCTGTAGGTGTTAAATGAAAGAATATAATCACGGAAAAACATTGGGTGGGCTCCCGTGCAATTTTCTCTGCCAGAGAGGGAAAGCCAGTGACTGAGGGCAGATGATAATAGTCTAGAAAGGGACCATTGTTTTTTGCTCCCCCCCCGGCTGAAAACATCTGCCCCCAGCCACCCCAGAAAAGGCGCATCTGTAAGATGCACCAATTCTGCCACTTAGCCTCTCTCTTCCCATTGCCCTGTAGTGGTGGCATATGGGGTAATAAGGGGTTAAAGTCACCTTGCTATTGAAAGGTGACATTAAGCCAGGTTAATAATGGAGAGGTGACAATTAGACACCTATCCATTATTAATCCAATAGTATGAAAGGGTTAAAAAACCCACAAACACAATAAGAATAAAGTCTAATTAATGAAATAATTAAACACACAGGTTTCCCATCTTTATTAAACTACCAATCCAAGCAAATCCCTCGTTCTCCTGTAAAAAAAAAACAAAAAAAACAAACAATATCCCATACCTGTCCGCCGTACAGTTAAGTCCCGCGCTGCAATCCATCTCAAGGGGTTTAATAGTTTACAACCGGGAGTGGTGCTAATGCTACCGGTCTGGCTGTAAACCACTGTGTAATGAATGAAAAGCTGCCTGCTCAGCCTCCCCGCCTGACTGGATATAAAATCTGTAGCGTGCGAAAGTTTCTGAACATTTTCCCATGCTGCCGAGTTCACCTCAGGTTAGGTGGGGCCTCTGGACAGCCTCAGTGATGTCAGCGCTAGTCACTGAAGACCCTCTACTTTGGGGCCCCTGTGCAGCTGCACAGGCTGAACCTGCGGTATGTCCGCCCCTGATATAGAGCTCCTATTTATAATGATCACTGTATTATATGAACACAGAACACTATCATGATATCCTATCTGCTGATATTGTGTGTATATTGTAAAAAGTGATCACTGCATTATCTGTACTCTTACACTGTATACTATCTGCAGTGGTCCTGTGTATGTTTTTTTCTTACAATTTGTTTTTTTTTTTAATTTTTTTTTACATATTTCTTTATAGACTCTCTCAATGTCATCAGGGAAAATGCATCTGAGCAGCATGCTAGCGGAGGAGGGAGGCCCTCTAGTCACACCTTAATGATACATTTGGAATGTAAATTATGCCATCCCACCTTTTTTTTACATCTTTAGCTATGCTGAATTAACCCATGGCCAGGTCCTTAGGCTTTCAGGCATTTTGGGCCCCTTTTGTCATTTTAATCTTTTATTCCCCTACAGCATTGTCTTTGGGCAAATGCATTGTGTTTCTATGTATGTATGAAATTCACAGACAGACATTTGGGCAGCACAGCTTATTCCTCATTACACCCTCAGTATTCACAAGTACTCAGATTGAAATATATTCTGTTGAATGTAGTTGAAATATATTCTGCTGACCTTTTTTCTCACAGTGCAATCATTCTCTTTATTTCCTCTTTTGAAATCTTGCCTTGTGCTTGTACATTTTGATTTCCTTTTGTTCTTCTAAAAAAAAAAAAATTAATAACTGTTTTGACTGGTACCAACAGCCTGCAGGAAGGTTGGATCACAAACGATCAGGGTTATGATTGGACTGTAGTCCTCATGGAGGTGAAATAAGGGCGGAGCCAGCATGATGTCACAACGCTGACCCTTGTGTGCTATTGGTCCATTGTGGTTACTAAATATTTATGTAGATTGGTATGGTGAAGAGTACGGAGTGCCATTGGGGCATGAGGGAGCAGGTATCACTTCCACAACAAGTAAAATAAGTAAGCAGGGCCTCTAAGCTTCACCCTAAACAGCCTTATAATATGGTCCTGATGTTTTGTATTGTTAGGTAAGGGAAATCCCTCTCTTTCTCAGAGGTTAGCTCCCAAAACATTGTATATAAGATAAGAAAATATTAGACAAAATATGTATGAGACTAGAAAAATGTTAATACTTCTATATCAATGTCAGTGAGGGAGTTGTTGCACAAACCCAATTTTTCTAGGTATAATCCATAAATCAGAAGTTATTATGAAGTTAAGGTGGCATTTTAAACTCTGGGACTATTTCTGTTGCCGGAGGTAAAATCCCCTCTTACCGTAAGTTGGCCATACACACAATATAATGGTCTGTCTAACGTTCGTTCTGCAGAGAGCTATGTCTCCCAAAGAAAAAGAAGTGAAAGCTGCTGCCAGGCACCCTTAGCATCAGCTTATCTTCTCTGAAAACGAAAGGGTCAGACATTGAATTTCCAACATCCGACATCATCTGTTGAGGCAAAATTGGCAAATCCCCATGTACATCCAAATGGACAGCTGATTCTGGCTAAACTGGCGAGTTCAGCCAACATTTATCTAATGTGTATGAGGGCCTTTAATTTTAGAAAAAAAGTAAAAAATAGATAAACACAAAATCTACTTATCTGAATTTAGGCCTTCGTAGAGCATTGAGGATCTAAAATTGGCTCAATAGAAATACAGTAAGTTAGATCTGTTAAGTGGATGCTAAAAGGTTGCTATATTATAGTTATGTAATACCTGCTTCTAGCACAGTTCCCTTTATAATTCTATGCAGCTAATATTGCATTCTTATAGTCTGCTCCTGTACAGGTGTAAGATCTGCCTTTAACAGGTACCATGTCAAACCTGGTGATTACCGTTCTCATTTTGGCTTGGCTGTGCAGCATTATGGTATGTGATGATATAGATGTCAATTTCTGGTAATACTGAATATTTGGATCAAAAGCTAAGAAATATCTCTCTATATAAAAATCAATGTGTGTGTGTGTGTGTGTGTGTATCACCAACCACTCACGAAGCATCTTTCATTTCACCAGAGCTGTTCAAAAGAAGCCTGGCTGTGATTGGTTGCTATGACCAACAGTTTTCCTTGCAACCAGTCACTAAGCATCTCTCATTTCACCAGAACTGGTAAAAAGTAGCTGAGCTGTGATTGGTTGCTATGCGCAAGTTTTCCCACTTGACAACACCTCAGCAGACACTGACATGATGGGAGAAATATAGCATCCCTGGGAACATAAGCTCCCAGCCATCGTCTGTCCCCCAGAAAGGAGCAGTGAGTACATGACAGAAATGAATCCCCCTCCCGTGTGGTATCATTAAGTGACACACATGAATATAGGAAAGTGCACATATTAAATGTCATGTGGATTTAATATTTTCTCACAGACACTTTTATGCATTATTGCTGTGTTACTGTGCTCTGATGCTGTGAGTTTTTTTAAGTGCTACTTTCCCCATAATTCATCTGAATATACCCATATAACACGTAATGCTTTTCCCATAACAACCCATTAAATATGATACTATACTGCATACAGATGCTGTACATCCATGATCAACTCAGCCGGACAAATTACAAGTTGACCTGGGATCTTAGTGAACCATGTTTCTGTGCAATTTCACTATTCTACTTTTACTGGCTTTGACGGGATGATGTGGGATATTAGGAGTAGTAGTCCGGTAGTTCTGGCTGACGGGATAATGTGGGATATTTTAGTGAATGTGGCTATGCGGAATGGGCGGGGCTCTACACTCAGCTTTATATATAACGATGTGGGATATTAGGGGTAGTAGTCTGGCGGCTGGGGCGGGATGATGTGGGATATTAGGGGTAGTAGTCCGGTGGCTCTGGATGACGGGATGATGTGGGATATTAGGGGTAGTAGTCTGGCGGCTGGGGCGGGATGATGCGGGATATTAGGGGTAGTAGTCCGGTGGCTATGGCTGACGGGATGATGTTGGATATTAGTAGTCCTGTGGCTCTGGTTGACGGGACGTTATGGGATATTAGGGGTAGTAGTCCGGTAGCTCTGGCTGACGGGATGATGTGGGATATAATAGTGAATGTGACTATGCGGCGTGGGCTGGGCTATACACTCAGCTTTGCACACTAACTAACCGTAACCGTAGTTAGTTACTATGCACGGGCAGCGCCGGGCTCTTCAGCTAGTGTAATATAAAAAATCTCGTTTTACAAAAAGCTTTAGTTTATGGACTCAGTGTTATCTTATTCTGCTTTACCTGGTGTCTCATGATTAAAGCTAATTGCTGTAAAGAGAAGAATGCTAAAAGAATAAAATTGACTTTCACTGTAGACGTAAAGCTTTAAGTCTGGCTTAATAAAGTCAGCTCTTCATTCTATCTTTAGCTTGTTCCCTTATGTTGGCCATAAAACAGTCTCCTCTTTCTTTCATACTGTGGCATATAATTTGGATCGGTTCAATGAGCCATTTCGTGTGACCTTATTATCATGATTCTGCATAATTACCATTAAAATGTTTAGTACTGAGTAAGGCTGGGGTACATGTGCTTCATTTCTATATATAGCCTCTTGCTAAACTGGTCAAAGTATTAAAAATTTGTCTATAATCAGAAGCGCAACTTGAAATTCACAGGTCCCGATGAAAGATTTGTAAGTGGCTCTCACTGGTTTACAGAAAATGCACACACTGAGGTCACAGCAAATAAAGAAACTACTGGTATGTCACAGAACCTGGAACGTACCAGGACAATATCCTACCGCAAAGATAATAAACACAGTGATGTCACAGTTCATTAATCAAATTTATAGTAATTTCACAGAACCTAAATAATGTACCTAATGATCCACCACCACAGATATTCTATAATTGTAGTGATATGACATTTTAGTTTTACCAAATGGCAAAATATCGACATAACAAACAGGACTTCACAGTATTGGAAAACTGGTATATATGTATAGATACATACAGTCATATGCTAAAGTTTGGGCACCCCTATTAATGTTAACCTTTATTCTTTATAACAATTTTGGTTTTTGCAACAGCTACTTCAGTTTCATATATCTAATAACTGATGGACTCAGTTATATTTCTGGATTCAAATGAGGTTTATTGTACTAACAGAAAATGTGCAATCTGCATTTAAACAAAATTTGACCAGTGCAAAAGTATGGGCACCCTTATCATTTTCTTGATTTGAACACTCCTAACTACTTTTTACTGACTTCCTGAAGCACTAAATTGGTTTTGTAACCTCATTGAGCTTTGAACTTCATAGCCAGGTGTATCAAATCATGAGAAAAGGTATTTAAGGTGGCCACTTGCAAGTAGTTCTCCTATTTGATTCTCCTATGAAGAGTGGCATCATGGGCTCCTCAAAACAACTCTCAAATGATCTGAAAACAAAGATTATTCAACATAGCTTTTCAGGGGAAGGATACAAAAAGTTGTCTCAGAGATTTAACCTGTCAGTTTCCACTGTGAGGAACATAGTAAGGAAATGGAAGAACACAGGTACAGTTCTTGTTAAGTCCAGAAGTGGCAGGCCAAGAAAAATATCAGAAAGGCAGAGAAGAATGGTGAGAACAGTCAATGACAATCCACAGACCACCTCCAAAGACCGGCAGCATCATATTGCTGCAGATGGTGTCACTGTGCATCGGTCAACAATACAGCGCACTTTGCCCAAGGAGAAGCTGTATGGGAGAGTGATGCGAAAGAAGCCGTTTCTGCAAGCACGCCACAAACAGAGTCGCCTGAGGTATGCAAAAGCACATTTGGACAAGCCAGTTACATTTTGGAAGAAGGTCCTGTGGACTGATGAAACAAAGATTGAGTTGTTTGGTCATACAAAAAGGCGTTATGCATGGAGGCTAAAAAACACAGCATTCCAAGAAAAACACTTGCTACCCACAGTAAAATTTGGTGGAGGTTCCATCATGCTTTGGGGCTGAGTGGCCAATGCCGGCACCGGGAATCTTGTTAAAGTTGAGGGTCGCATGGATTCAACTCAGTATCAGCAGATTCTTGACAATAATGTGCAAGAATCAGTGACGAAGTTGAAGTTACGCAGGGGATGGATATTTCAGCAAGACAATGATCCAAAACACCGCTCCAAATCTACTCAGGCATTCATGCAGAGGAACAATTACAATGTTCTGGAATGGCCATCCCAGTCCCCAGACCTGATTATCATTGAACATCTGTGGGATGATTTGAAGCGGGCTGTCCATGCTCGGCGACCATCAAACTTAACTGAACTGGAATTGTTTTGTAAACAGGAATGGTCACAAATACCTTCATCCAGGATCCAGGAACTCATTAATAGCTACAGGAAGCGACTAGAGGCTGTTATTTTTGCAAAAGGAGGATCTACGAAATATTAATGTCACTTTTATGTTGAGGTGCCCATACTTTTACACCGGTCAAATTTTGTTTAAATGCAGATTGCACATTTTCTGTTAGTACAATAAACCTCATTTGAATCCAGAAATATAACTGAGTCCATCAATTATTAGATATATGAAACTGAAATAGCTGTTGCAAAAAACAAAATTGTTATAAAGAAAAAAGGTTAACATTAATAGGGGTGCCCAAACTTTAACATATGACTGTACATAATATACTGTATATACATATATATATATAGATATATATATCTTTATATATAATTGCCTTAAATTGTCTGTCATCCACTTCCGTCTGGATGTCCCCGAATCCCACAATCCGCCGCGCCGTATCGGATGTACACCAACCACCATTTTGAAAAACCCAAGTGATGCCGCTTGGATCCAGGCCGCTCCTGCGATCCCGATCACCGCTTGGATCCCAGCTGCCGCTCTGATCCAGGCCACCGCTGCGATCCGAACCGCCGCTGGGATCCCAGCTGCTGCTCGTATTCAGGCTGCCACTGCGATCCCAAACGCTGCTGCGATCCTGACCACCGCTGGGATCCCGGAAGCTGCTTGGATCCCAGCCGCCGCTCGGATCCCAGTTGCTGCTCGGATCCAGGCCACCGTTGCAATCACGAGGCTGTGAAAGGGGTGTAAAGAGGGGGTATAATGAGAGTGGTGTAATGAAGAGGGTATAATGATAGGGTGTAATGAGGGGGAGTAATGAGAGGAATGCCGCCGCCGGACCCCCACCAGGACCCACCGCCTAACTACACGCGCCGGATCCCACCGCTGCCTACGTGGTGAGCGCCGATGATCGCGGCTGGGTGTCAGCTAATTATCACAGCTGACACCCGGCACAATGTGTCAGGGGCGGTCACGGACCGCCCCGACACGTTAACCCCTTGCACACCGCGATCAAACATGATCGCGATGTACCGGGGGTTAAAAGGAAGCATCGGCAGGGAGGGGGCTCCCTCCGTGCTTCCCTGAGCCCCCCACGGCAGTGCAATGTGCAGTGCTGCTGCGGGGGGCTCCTTCCCTGCAGGCCCCCGAATCCAAGATGGCGACAGGGGCCTTCGGGGGCCTGCAGGGAGCTGGCTTCCTCAGTGCCTGCAAAGCGCAGGCATGAGGAAGTCTGCGGCAGGGACTATGTAATAAAGTTAAAAAAAAACAAAAAACGCCAAATAAATTAGAAAAAAAAAATATTCCCCCAATAAATCTATTTTTTGGAAATAAAAAAAAACAAAACAATAAAAGTACATATATTAGGTATCACCGCGTCCGTAATGACCTGCCCTATAAAACTGTCCCATTAGTTAACCCCTTTAGCGAACCCCTTAAAAAATAAAAATAAAAAACGAAGCAAAAAATACTGATTTATTATCATACCGCCAAACAAAAAGTGCAATAACGCGTGATCAAAAAGACGCATATAAATATCCATGGTACCACTGAAAACGGCATCTTGTCCCGCAAACAACGAACCACCACATAGCATCATCAGAGAAAAAATAAAAAAGTTATAGCTCGCAGAATAAAGCGATGCAAAAATAATTATTTTTTATATAAAATAGTTTTCATTGCATAAAACCGACAAAACATAAAAAAATGACCTATATGAGGTATCGCTGTAACCGTACTGACCCGAAGAATAAAATCGCTTTATCAATTTTACTGCACGCGGAACGGTGTAAACGCACCCCCCCAAAAGAAATTCATGAAACACTGGTTTTTGTTCGTTCTGCGTCCCAAAAATTGGAATAAAAAGCGATCAAAAAATGTCACGTGCCCGAAAATGGTACCAATAAAAACATCAACTCGTCCCGCAAAAAATAAGACCTAACATGACTCGGTGGGCCAAAATACGGAAAAATTATAGCTCTCAATATGTGGTGATGCAAAAACTATTTTTACAATAAAAAGCGTCTTTTAGCGTATGACAGCTGCCAAACATAAAAACCCGCCATAAATAGTAAATCAAACCCTCCGTTATCACCCCTTTAGTAAGGGAAAAATAATAAAATTAAAAGAAAATGTATTTATTTCCATTTTCCCATTAGGGTTAGGGTTTGGGCCAGAGCTAGGGTTAGGGCCAGGGCTACGGTTAGGGTTATTGCTAGGGCTAGGGTTAGGGCTAGGGTTAGGGTTAGGGTTAGGGCTGAGATTAGGGTTAGGGGTGTGTTGGGGTTAGGGTTGGAGTTAGAATTGGGGGTTTCCACTGTTTGGGCACATCAGGTGCTCTCCAAATGCAACATGGCATCTGATCTCAATTCCAGCCAATTCTGAGTTGAAAAAGTCAAATGGTGCTCCTTCCCTTTCAAGCTCTGCCATGCGCCCAAACAGTGTTTTACCCCCACATGTAGGGTATCAGCCTACTCAGGACAAATTGCAAAACAACTTTTGGGGTCCAATTTCTCCTGTTACCCTTAGGAAAATAAAAAATTGGGGGCAAAAATATCATTTTTGTGGAAAAAAATGATTTTTTTATTTTCACGCCCGGGCATTATAAACTTCTGTGAAACACTTGGGGGTTCAAAGTGCTCACCACACATCTAGATAAGTTCTGTGGGGGGTTTACTGTCCAAAATGTGGTCACTTGTGGGGAATTTCAATAGTTTAGGTACATCAGGGCTCTCCAAACGCACATGACACACGCAGACCATTCCATCAAAGTCTGCATTCCAAAACGTCACTACTTCCCTTCCGAGCCCCGACGTGTGCCCATACAATAGTTTTCTACCACATATGGGGTATCAGTGTACTCAGGACAAATTGGACAACAACTTTTGGGGTCCAATTTCTCCTGTTACCCTTGGGAAAATAAAAAAATTGGGGACTAATTGATCATGTTTGTGGAAAAAATACGATTTTTTTATTTTCATGCCCGGGCATTATAAACTTCTGTGAAGCCCTTGGGGGTTCAAAGTGCTCACCACACATCTAGATAAGTTCTGTGGGGGGTCTAGTGTCCAAAATGTGGTCACTTGTGGGGAGTTTCAATAGTTTTGGTACATCAGGGGCTCTCCAAACGCACATGACACCCGCAGACCATTCCATCAAAGTCTGCATTTCAAAACGTCACTACTTCCCTTCCGAGCCCCGACGTGTGCCCATACAATAGTTTTTTCCCACATATGGGGTATTAGTGTACTCAGGACAAATTGGACAACAACTTTTGGGGTCCAATTTCTCCTGTTACCCTTGGGAAAATAAAAAAATTGGGGACTAATTGATCATGTTTGTGGGAAAAATACGATTTTTTTATTTTCATGCCCGGGCATTATAAACTTCTGTGAAGCCCTTGGGGGTTCAAAGTGCTCACCACACATCTAGATAAGTTCCTTAGGGGGTCTAGTTTCCAAAATGGGGTCATTTGTGGGGGGTTTCCACTGTTTAGCTACATTAGGGGCTCTCCAAACGCACATGACACCCGCAGACCATTCCATCAAAGTCTGCATTCCAAAACGACACTACTTCCCTTCCAAGCCCCGACATGTGCCCATACAGTAGTTTTCTCCCACATATGGGTTATCAGTGTACTCAGGACAAATTGGACAACAACTTTTGGGGTCCAATTTCTCCTGGTGCCCTTGGGAAAATAAAAAAAATTGGTGACTAAAAGATCATGTTTGTGGAAAAAATACAAATTTTTTATTTTCACGCCCGGGCGTTATAAACTTCTGTGAAGCAGTGGAGGGGTCAAAGTGCTCACCACACATCTAGATAAGTTCCTTGGGGGGTCTAATTTCCAAAATGGTGTCATTTGTGGGGGTTTCCACTGTTTTGGTACATCAGGGGCTTTCCAAACGCGACATGGTGTCAGATCTCAATTCCAGCCACTAACATGAAGTACAATAGGTCAGAATCACCGGGATCCATGGAAGCATTTCAGAGTTATTAACTCATAAAGGGATCAGTGGTCAGAATTGTAAAAATTGGCCCAGTCATGAACGTGTAAACCACCCTTGGGGGTGAAGGGGTTAAAATTTTAAAAATTACAAAAAGGAAAATGGGCAGATGCAAATGTTTGGGCACCCTGTATGGTTAGTACCTAGTAGCACCCCTCTTTGAAAGTAGCACAGCTTGTAAATGCATTTTGTAGCCAGACATTAGTCTTCTAATTCTCGTTTGAGAAAACGGGGATGAAGGTGTCACTCAATGCGCTGCTGATAAAATCTCAATGACAAAGTATACTAAAACATTTAGTGTGCAAGTTTTTAAAAGTTAACGCATTTCGAGGTCACGCAGGACCTCTACATCAGGACAAAAACCTAGAGGTCCTGTGTGACCTCGAAACGTGTTGACTTTTAAAAACCTGCACAAACCTCCCCGGTTTCTCATCAAGTTTGGTCTTTACGACAGGTGTCCTGCAGCAGCTGAATTACATGCCTATCACACATAGCTTCAGTGCAGCCCTACCAGGTGAGTGGAACCATTTCCTTTTATACCTCGGTGTTATCGGATAAGACCCTAATGTGCTTTCTTGTTTCCCAGTTACTCATCTTCAATTCTTGTTTGAGGGATTTTAATCCATTCTTCCTTGGAAAATTCTTCCAGTACTGTAAGATTCCTGGTCGTCTTGCATGCACTGCTATTTTGGGGTCTGGCCACAGATTTTCAATGATAACCATATAGATCATATGACAAGAAAGTCACATTTAAATCAAGACGTGTACAAAAGCAATATAAACATCAACTCTTCATTTATAACAATTTAAAACTATATATATATAGAATTAAAAAGGTGCCTCAAAACAAACAGAGGGAAAACAGCTAAAGTAAATAAATAATATTTCACATTGCGATTCTTTAATCATTACTCAGAAGTGTAGAGCAACAATAAAATAAGTCTTAGGTCACCAATATACTGTATATAACCATGGGGTCAACTCCATCAGATCTACAGGTCCAAGAGTCTCAATCCTGGGTCTACAACCAGTCAGCCAGGGTGAGACAGTTCAGCCCCAGGGAACGGGTCCTCATGCTTATTCCTATGGTAGAGGAGTAAGTTTTTGGCTAAGTGGCAAGGCCTCTATGAGGTTGTAGAAAAGCTGGGTGAAGTGAACTACAAGGTTCATCAACCTTGGAAGACGTAAGCCATACCAGATCTAACATGTAAATCTTATCAAGCCATACTTGACTAGGACCCCGTTGAAGCTCCATGTTTGTTGGTCAAGCCAGAATGGGACATTGAAGGTGTCACAATAGCAGAGATGCTGTTGAAGGCCCAAAAACAGCAGTGTCGGGAATAGCAGGATTTACACTTCCATGTGGAACATAGAGCTGAAATTTGCATTGCAATACCAATGCTCTGTCGAGAATCCCGTGTCTAGTGGTAGAAGGTACCCAGCCACATGTGTTGTGAGTTCATTTTCCCCTTCGTCACTGGGGTCTGGTGAACTCCCTATTCTGGTAAAGGAAGGTAATGAGCCTGATTATCAGGCACCTGAGTCTAATGAGGATGACTGGCTGAGTGGAGTCACGGACTGGATATAAGGCTGCCGACGCCCTTCTGCCCTGCGGGTGATTTCTCTGTGGACTTCTAGGACACCAGTCTGATTCCTGCTCCTCTAAAGCTAAGTTTCTGTTTTGCCTGTTAGCTTTTTGTTTTGTTTTCCTTGCTTTTCAGTATTCTCCATTCCCTGCTGGGGTGTGCTGAATCTCCTTTTGCCTGTAGCTCTGTCTTCAGTATATTCCTGAGTACTGACATAGCTTTTTTGAAGCCTAGCGTCTTCAGGGCCTTTTTCACTGTCAGTCTGTTGGCTCTTATTTTCATAGGGTTTTTCACGGATTGCAGACAGCAGCCTTCCTGTCCTTTTCTATTTAGTTAGCTTGGGCCCCTCTTTGCTCAGTCTATCTTTCTGTCTGTGTTAGTATTTTCATCTTGCTTCACCGTCATTATATATTGGGGGCTGCCTATTGCTTTGGGGTCTGCTCTGGGGCAGTTTAGATTTCCCCTTTCTTTCTTTAGGCCTATTTAATTCTCCGGCTGTGATCGAGGGGTCTAGGGCATCGTAGGAACCCCCACGGCTACTGCTAGTTGTGTTGATAGGTTCAGGGGTCTGCAATCCGATAGCTGCCAACTTCTCTGGTTTTCTGGACTTAGCTAGCATTTCTGTTTTTACCTCCTACGGTGACTCAATCATAACACACATGGCTTTTGGCAGAGGGGGAGGTATGTAAGGTGACTGCTGGGCACAATGTGAATTGGAGATATGTATCACAGAGGTACATCTCATCTGATATCTTGGAGTAATGCTCTAGTACACATAGTACTAAGAGGGGTTAATTGGCCATGTTAGGCCTAGCTCTAATTACTAGCAGCTGAAGAGTTAAGGTACTGTCACACTTAGCGATGTACCAGCGATCCCGACCAGCGATATGACGTGGTCAGGATCGCTGGTACATCGCTAAGTGGTCGCTAGTGAGCTGCCACACAGGCAGACCTCACCAGCGACATAGCAGCGTTTGGGGTTCGCTACTTACCTGTCAGACGAGGCGATCCTGACGTCCTCCCGCCCGCGTCCATGCGTCGCTCGTCGTCACAGCAGGGAGCCCAGCAGGAAGCTGACGACGAGAAACGGTCCAGGACGTTCTCGCGCGATCAGCGATAACCAGCGGGGGAGCCGGTCGGAGGTATTAGACATAGCGATATCACTAGCGATATTGCTATAACGTCACAAAAACCAGTGACGTTATAGCGATATTGCTAGCAATATCGCTTAGTGTGACAGGGCCTTTAGTGAGGGTAGGCAGCTCATTATATCTCCACCCCTGGGTGTGGTTCACATTGTAAAATGGGATCTGTTTATCTGAAAAGATGGTTCTGTGTATTGAGGTGGAGGTGGGTAGACTTCCAAGGTTGTGCGGCTTTGCTAAAGGGCTAAGAAACTGGACACTAAGCCAAACAGGCGAACCCGCAGAAATGTATGGACTGTTTACTTTATGTTTCACTTTGTGCCCGACAAGGACTGTATTTAAGTTTTCCTGTGAAGTGGTTTACCCTGGGTCGTGGGGAAGTAGCATCATCGCTTGGCACAGGTATTTTATTTAGTATAATCATGTAATAATATCAGTGTTGAGCCTGATCATGCTCATTACTGCCATAGTTTGAGTCATACTATGATTTTTTTATGTTGGAGCCTGATCATGAACTCTAATTTCTGTTATCATCCTGGTATCAATATGAATTGTTAGCTTTTGAGCATTATCATGTATCCTATATGCTGCTAAAATTTTATTCCAAAATAATTTGCACTTTATTATATGTTTAAGGCCAATTTTAGTCTCAATATTCAACATTAATACCAGTGCTTTGTAATTGTCTTTATGATGGCTTAATAATATGCTAATAATGGTATCTACGTCTACAAGTACCTGATTCATGCCAATCCATGGTACCCTGTGATTCTGGCTCTCAGCCACTATTCACCTTTCGAATCCCCCTGTACACTTTTATATTTGTATGTGTAATATAAATAAAAATTGTTGTTATTTGTACAATCAGTTCCTTGTGCACGTTTTCATTTTATATGATCCAGCTATTTAATAGCGTGGAAGCTATTGAATACCATAGTCCTGTATGGGTATCATAGACAAATGCTAGAATACTAGGTTAATAACATAGATTTAAAAATTTCTTTTGGTGGGGTACCATACCAGAGGTAAACCTTTTGATTATATTCACCTTGGTTTTTTTTTAATGCAATTTCCCTATATGCTCTTCATGTTTTTGCATATTTTCGCACTAAACCCGCTTGTCCTCACTCATATAGGTACACTAATTTAATTTATGTAGAGATCTTCATATATTGTATGTACTGTTTTTGCTAGCTCCATATAAGATTACACTCAAATTATGAAACAATATCTCCAAACTATCTTGATTGCATTGTGGACTGTCAACCCGGGAAGGGACCACAGACATGTCCTGTGAAAGTAAATGAAGTACTGTCTGGACTCTTGGACAAAGGGAGCCTAGTGACCCTCATAAAGGCCACATTCCCTCACCAGTTGATCCCTGGAAGAATTGTAGGCATCTGTTGTATGCACGGGGACACTAAGGAATACCATGTCACTTGAGTGTCCGTAGAAGCAAACTGTAGTACTGAGTCCCTTGAGATCAGAGTGTTCAAGGACCTGATACACTCAGTTATAATAAGGCAGCACTTTACCTTATTCTGTGACTTATGGCGAAAAGGAGAGGTGCCAAGTGACTCAGATAAGAGCAGGTTCACCCTTAAAAACTTCTCGTCCGGGTCGGAGGCAGATGGGTTTCCCCTGTGTGTGATTGCAGGCGATGAGGACACAACATTCACCCATGAGGCCAACATCCCTGAGTTGGGGGCTTCCGGGGAGAACCTGCTCAACTGAAAGACCTTATCCTAAAAGGGGCATTTCATAATGTCACCATGTTAGGCAGGGTTGCTCAAGAGTCGGGGGCCAACACCCGGTTTCCACACTTTGCAGTAAACGGGGATTTGCTATATCAATTCACTAAGTTAAGGTGAGAGGTACTGAAACAACTGGTAGTACCAGGGCCCTAGGATGTTAGACCTGGCTCATTCTCATGTCTTGGGTGGGCATCTGGACATAGACAAGAACGAGAGATTTCAAACTATTGTAGGTCCTGTCCCACTTGCCAGCTAAGTGCCCCAGTCTGTAACTTCTGGAGTCCCCTAGTGCCGTTACCCATTATAGAGGTCCCGTTTGACTTCATTACCATTGATCTAGTAGGACCCTTAATAAAGTCCACCCGAGGGCATCAATGTATCATTGTGGTCCTGGACTTTGCAACATGGTACCCAGAGGCAGTACCCCTAGGAAACTACTTGGCCAGAAATATAGCCTGAAAACTGGTCCATATTTTTTCCCAGACCGGCTTGCCAAAGGAGATCTTGATGGACCAGGGAACTTCACTCATGTCCTATGTGATGAAAAAGTTGTGTAGGGCTCTTCAGATTACACAACTCAGTATATCGGTATACCATCGACAAATGGATGGCCTGGTGGAGAGGTTTAATATAACCCTGAAGGCCATGCTCAAGAAGGTCATGGAGAAGGATTGTCAAGACTGGGACTGCCTTCTCCCGTATCTGCTGTTTTCCATCAGTGAAGTTCCATAGACTTCTACGGGGTTCTCTCCATTTGAACTGTTTTATGGCCGGCACCATCGGATTCTCCTGCATGTTGCAAAGGAGACCTATGAAGCAAAATTTACACTCCACCAGACCTTCATTGAGCTTGTGGCCCGGACTCGGGAGAGAATTTCAGAAGTAATGCTGATTGTGAGAGAGCCTCCTCCAGTCACAAGAGGCTCAATTCAGGGCCATACAAAGCAGTCGAAAAACTGAGCAAAGTTAACTATAAGGTCCACCAGCCAGGGAGAAGAAAACTATCTTGTCTACCACTTTAATCAGTTCAAGGCATGGCATGATAGGGATCCAGTGGAAGCTCCATGCCTGGGGGCTAACCCAGGAGACAATGTTGAGGCTGTCGAGGTGGCAGAGACACTATCATCAGCCCAGAAACAACAGTTCCAAGACCTCCTCCAACAAAGCAGAGATCTGTTTTTAGAGTTACCGGGATGTACTCAGACAGTGGAGCATGAAGATCTGATGGAACTGCACATGCTGGAAAACCTTAAGCCGTATTGAATCCCTGAAGCCCACCGCAATGTGATTTCAAAGGAGGTGAGAAGAATATTGAGCCTTGGGTGTCACTGAAGAGTCGAAGAGCAGCTGATCCAGTCCCATTGTCCTTGTACTGAAGTCAATTGGAGAATGACAGTTGTGTAAAGATTATCATAAGCTGAATGAGGTGTCCAAGTTTGATGTGTATGCAATGCCCCTGGTCGATGAGTTCATTGAGAGGTTGGGGTCTGCAAGATACATCACCACCCTTGACCTAAAGAAACGGACAAAGAGAAGACAGCCTTCTCTTCATCTGATAGGTGTTTTCAATAGACAAGGATGCCTGTTGGTCTGCATGCAGCTCTAGCCACCTTCCAGAGAGCGATGTACTGGGTCCTAACTTCTTACAAGAAATATTCTGTAGCTTATCTACACGCTATTGTGATTTTCAGCGCGGATTGGGAAAGTCATCTGTAAAAGTTAGAGGCGGGACTGGAGGCACAGAGTAAGGCAGAGATTACAATAAACATGAAGAAGTGTGCAATGGGGAAGGAGGAGGCCAAGTACCTAGGCTATATTATCAGTAGGGGCGAAGTCAATCAAGCAGCAGGAGAACAAGGTGGACGCAATCAAAATTGGCCTCAAGCAGTCTCCAAGAGACAGGTTAAGGCATTTCTGGGAATAATGGGATACTATTAGCAGTTCATCCCGAATCTTGCCATGAGAGCCGCATGGCTGACCAACTTTCTTAAAGGCACAAAGTCATCAATTGCCAAGTAGACTTCAGAAGCGGAGATGGTTTTCCAGAAGTTGAAGCTAGCCCTGTGTAAATAGCTGGTCTTGGTCGCACTGGACTTCACAAAGGAATTCACAAAGGATACTTCAGAAGTCGGTTTGGGAGCTGTATTATCACAGAAAATAAATGGGGAGGAACATTCAATCCTTTATCTAAGTAGGAAACTTTCCTCCTGTGAGAAAAATTATGCCATCATGGAAAAAGAATGCTTGACTATCAAATGGCCATCAAACTTTGAAGTACTATCTGCGGGATCAAAAGTTTAGGCTAGTGTCAGACCTTACACCCCTGAGATGGCTGAGGAAAAAGAACGTGAAGAATGCCTTGTTGACTTTGTGGTTTCCGGCACTCCAGGACTTCAGCTTCCATGTGGAGCATAGGCCAGGAAAACTACATGCGAGCAGAGATGCCCTGTCAAGACTTCCCTGTTTAGTGACTGAAGGTGACAAACCCCCTGGCTTTGGGCAGAGGGAGGGGAATATGCAAGAAGGTCACTGGTAATGTGCAGGAAGGGAGTTATGTTTCACTGAGGTTATTAGCTTCAGTGATCTGAACCTGGAACTTTTTTTCAGCAAGTTATGTGCTGAGAGGGGTTAATTGGCCATGACAGGGCCAGGTTTATTGTGAACATCTGAAGAGTTGGGTGGGAAGGCTGTTAACCATATCTCCAACCCAGGGTTTGATCCAGAAGGTAAAAGTGAAACCTTTGGATTTATTGATTGGTGTGTGTTCTCTCTGGTGGGGAGCTGAACTTCAGAGCTGGTCTCTTGGTAAATAGAGCTGAACCCTGTTTCCTGAGTGAGTGGACTCCACAGTTATAAGGACTATAGTGAGTGCTGTTTTGATTAAGTCAAGAAGACTAAATATGTCTATTTCTTTTATTTGGACTGGTTTATGTAGCCCGTTTTAATAAACCGATGTGACACTATATACTGTATATACACTATATACACACCAAATACACACCCAAATACACTTTAGAATACATAGCCAGTCCAGATAGGAAATGCATATCTTAACAGATAATACCCCTCATCTGCTAAAATTCAGAACTCCTACTTAGTATAAGAATACCATAGAGCATCTAGTGTATGCTCAGCACATAGTACGGCTCCCACTGTATGAACTCCCTCCTCACACATGGATATTTAGGCCAATGAAATAAAATATTCATCACAAAATAAAACCTTTTTCTCAGCAGTAGACATAGGTGGCTAGGCATCCCTTTTTCTCTGGTGTACCAGTCCCAGATTACCTCATGTTACAAGGGCCGGGAATGCTGAACTGTCACCTCTGTAATTTGATGTGATACAGATGAGAGCATGGCACCAAAGCCCTGAAATAAAACCCACTGCTGGTAAATAACACATCCATTAATTGGAGCAGGAAATGTGGATTTCATTTGTTTCACATATGAGACCGCTGGCAGGTTTTTTTTGTTTTAATTAGAGAATGAAATAATGAAGATTAAATATTCATTAATGGCACATAATTTATGTGCATTTTTAGCCTCTGCATCACATAATGGCCTTTAGTCTCGAGATTTGACTTCAGTTTTGCTTTTCTAAAATTGTTGCATTTGATTTGTGATTTTGTGCTTAATAAAAATCAGAAGACGTTCCACCAGACAGTCATTACAGAAGTGTCAGCAATGCTACAACTGCAGTCATTTGTAATGTCTAGAAAACAAGGGACACAATAATACTGAGCTCTTTGTACAGTTGTGGCCAAAAGTATTGACACCCCTGCAATTCTGTCAGATAATACTCAGTTTCTTTCTGAAAATGATTGCAAACACAAATTCTTTGGTATTATTATCTTCATTTAATTTGTCTTAAATGAAAAACACAAAAGAGATTGAAGCATAAAGTAAAACATTGATCATTTCACACAAAACTCCAAAAATGGGCCAGACAAAAGTATTGGCACCCTCAGCCTAATACTTGGTTGCACAACCTTTAGCCAAAATAACTGCGACCAACCGCTTCCGGTAACCATCAATGAGTTTCTTACAATGCTCTGCTGGAATTTTAGACCATTCTTCTTTGGCAAACTGCTCCAGGTCCCTGATATTTGAAGGGTGCCTTCTCCAAACTGCCATTTTTAGATCTCTCCACAGGTGTTCTATGGGATTCAGGTCTGGACTCATTGCTGGCCACCTTAGAAGTCTCCAGTGCTTTCTCGCAAACCATTTTCTGGTGCCTTTTGAAGTGTGTTTTGGATTATTGTCCTGCTGGAAGACCCATGACCTCTGAGGGAGACCCAGCTTTCTCACACTGGGCCCTACATTATGCTGCAAAATTTGTTGGTAGTCTTCTGACTTCATAATGCCATGCACACGGTCAAGCAGTCCAGTACCAGAGGCAGCAAAGCAACCCCAAAACATCAGGGAACCTCCGCCATGTTTGACTGTAGGGACCGTGTTCTTTTCTTTGAATGCCTCTTTTTTTCTCCTGTAAACTCTATGTTGATGCCTTTGCCCAAAAAGCTCTACTTTTGTCTCATCTGACCAGAGAACATTCTTCCAAAACATTTTAGGCTTTTTCAGGTAAGTTTTGGCAAACTCCAGCTAGGATTTTTTATGTCTCGGGGTAAGAAGTTCAGTCTTCCTGGGTCTCCTACCATACAGTCCCTTTTCATTCAGACGCCGACGGATAGTACGGGTTGACACTGTTGTACCCTTGGACTGCAGGGCAGCTTGAACTTGTTTGGATGTTAGTCGAGGTTCTTTATCCAACATCCGCACAATCTTGCGTTGAAATCTCTTGCCAATTTTTCTTTTCCGTCCACATCTAGGGAGGTTAGCCACAGTGCCATGGGCTTTAAACTTCTTGATAACACTGCGCACGGTAGACACAGGAACATTCAGGTCTTTGGAGATGGACTTGTAGCCTTGAGATTGCTCATGCTTCCTCACAATTTGGTTTCTCAAGTCCTCAGACAGTTCTTTGGCCTTCTTTCTTTTCTCCATGCTCAATGTGGTACACACAAGGACACAGGACAGAGGTTGAGTCAACTTTAATCCATGTCAACTGGCTGCAAGTGTGATTTAGTTATTGGCAACACCTGTTAGGTGCCACAGGTAAGTTACAGGTGCTGTTAATTACACAAATTAGAGAAGCATCACATGATTTTTCGAACAGTGCCAATACTTTTGTCCACCCTCTTTTTTATGTTTGGTGTGGAATTATATCCAATTTGGCTTTAGGACAATTCTTTTTGTGTTTTTTCATTTAAGACAAATTAAATGAAGATAATAATACCAAAGAATTTGTGTTTGCAATCATTTTCAGGAAGAAACTGAGTATTATCTGACAGAATTGCAGGGGTGTCAATACTTTTGGCCACAACTGTATATTCTGGGGGTATAAGGGGGATAGTTACAGATGTTGCAGCCACAAAGATGACCGCCGGCGTGCTACGTTAATAAGTGCGCTATTTGCATAACGCTATCACTGTCACGCCTATTTACATTCAGTGAGCAACACATCGCAGAAATATCAGTCTTGCTACCCTATCGGTGTGGCGTACCATGGCTGACATGTTGGTGGCTGTTGCAGCTGTATTATTACGTTTTTATTGAATAAAAGTTATTAATTGAACTAACATTATTGTATAGTATGTGTGCTTTTCCAGCATGATAACAGCTTATTTATTTAACCCCACTAATACATTTTTTACAATGGTTATTAAAGGGTTATTTTCAAAATATTACATTATCTCCTACAGGGGACAACCTACAGATGGCTGGGGGTCTGACCCCCTGGGACCCTCAGAGAACCAGAGCTTGGAGTTATGGAACCTGGGAACTGGGATCTGCAGAGCTCCAACTTTAAAGGAGCAGTTCCCAAATTTCAGAGAAACAATCTCGGGATCATGGGAAGTGGAACCCCAGCAAACAGTTGGTTATCCCCTGTCCTAAGGGCCGGCTTTAGACAAAGTGGGGCCATCGGCAAAAGTTTACAATGAGGCCCTAAACGCTCATATATTGCACATCACACCCAAACGTTTTGGTTGTATTTACATGGCAGCACTTCTGCAGTTTACACCGGGCAATGTGCTGCTGAGAACAAGGATTTATGTTCTGCCATGAAGGATCCAACCACCCGATGAATAAGCAGCATTTTGCTCGTTACTTGGAAAATTGCCAACATGTTTTCATCTATGAACTCTCATCTATACAGCCGTTATTTAGAAATGTGGATGACACACACAGTGCGTGTAACATACTGCCTGTGTGTCTATACCCGACCATTTACATATACTGTTACGATATATACAGGTTAGAATAATGCAATAAATTGTATCAACATACACACTTATACATACATACATACACGGCACACACATGCTGCACAACAAATGCTCAGTAGATACACACATTACATACAGGACATGTGGAGCGGCGGCGTGAGAGCGCGCGCGCGATGAGCAGGACCGTGGGGTACTCGGTACCGGGCCCGTCGACTTCAATGGGGGACGGTGTCACTGCGGCGACCCGGTCCGTGGCCCTGGGGCGTCCATTAAAGAAAATAAATAAAATAGGGGATAAGGGAAAAGTTGTTTGAGATGTTGAAGTGTGGTAAAAATGAAGATAAAGTTTATAGATGATTAAATACGTGACGCCACCTGTGGTATTCTGGTCAGAGGTGACCAGCGCTGTGGTGTTGTTCCCCTGAGACTGTTGATGTGGCGCAGCTGAGGTGAAAATAGCTTTCCACAGGTAGAGCAATAGTCCCAGAGCAAAGATGTTAGATTAATAGTCAAAATGGCTGTGAACGTTGGGGTGCAGAGAAATGAGAGGAGCACACAGAGAGGTGCAGTTTCTTTACCTTTTACTGGTAATTGGTTGCAATCCGGAGTACCACATACAGGTGATGGAATGAGTCTGGCTCGCCTGCAGGAACTCAGGGGATCCACTGTTGTGAATTCACTTTCTGGCCTACCTCTGGTTGCTGGTGAAGGTAGTGGAGATGGTTGTATTGACAGATGGGTTGCGAGTTCTCTTTCCGGGCTCCCTCTGGTGGTTACAGGAGGTAATGGAGCTGATCTAATTAACAGAGGCCTGCCACCTGATAATGAAGAGGATGATTGAACATTGGGAGTTTCTGACTGGATTTAAGACAGCCGACTCCCTCTATCCCTGCTGGTGATTTTTCCTGCCTCCTGAGGTCTTAGTTTCCAGCTCAGTCCCTGCATGCTTAAGCTAAGTGTTCTTTTGCTATTGTTCACATTTGATTTGGTTTTGTCTATTCAGTTCTGTGTGGTTAGCCAGCCCCGGCTGGGGCTGTGCTGAATTTCCATCCTTATGTTATTGTTTGTGCCAATTTGTTTTTGTCCCTTATTAGATTGGCCTCTCTTTGCTCTGTTTTCAGAATATACCAGAGTGCTGATATAGTGGGCAAAGTCTAGTGACTTCAGTATTTTTTCTATCAGATGTGTTTTTTGCAGGGTTTTTTGCGTGATTGCAGACAGTGTCTTTCCTTTCCTGTCCTGTTTAGTTAGTTTGGGCCCCATCGTTTGCTCAGCCTATTTTCCTACCTGCGTTTGTTTTTTCATCTTGTCTCACCGACAATATATGTTTGGGGGCTATCTATTCCTTTGGGGTCTGCTCTGGGGCAGTTTAGATTTCCCCTTTCTTGCTTTAGGCTTATTTAGTTCTCCGGCTGTGTCGAGGCATCTAGAATCATCGTAGGTACGCTCCACGGCTACTGCTAGCTGTGTGGCTAGGATCAGGGGTCTGCAATCTGCTTAGTTACCAACCTCTCTGGTTTTCTGTGGCTTAGCTTGGTCTTGCTTTGCTCCTCGGTGACTCAATCATAACAATCCACCTTGCCAGGTGGGGATTTTGGACCTTCCTTTTGCGGTTTGTGTGTGGGTCTCCACTGTTTAAAACTAAGCTGTCACCCTCAATTGCGTGCTGATTTCACTAACCTGTACGGCTGTCAGCATGAGCCTATTCCATGGGTCCTGTCCTTCTCACCGTCAGCCTCGGGCTCCTTATCTGCTGCCGTGCCCTCAGGTGCTCAATGTCGCACAGGAATTTACAATCCCCTGTACTTTCAGATTCGGCGATCAGGACATACAGTTCCTGACCACCAAGGACTCTGGCGTCCCTTTCTCTCCAATAGCGCTTTGCTCTGGGGGCTGCTATATGCAGTTTGTAGCTTCCCCAGAGCCTCTTGTATCAGCTCCCTCTCTTGAACTGACAGGATCTTCCAGAAAGATCTTTTTACCTCACGTTTAACTGTCTTGTTTTTTTCCTCACAGCTGCCCTCGTTTCCATGACAACCCCCTCAGCTCACTTCTAGCTGACTCACCAACCCCCTCTGCTGGCCAGAATTTATAAGGCAGCTCCCTTTTCTGACCTGCAGAAGGAATTGTGATTTAATCTATGTTACCTGGCATGGGGGTCCCCTTCTACCTCCAAGCATGACTTCACCTCTTAGGGTATGTGCACACGCTGCGGATTGGGGTGCGGATTTGGCCACGCGGATTTTGTAAAATCCGCAGGTAAATTGCAGGTTAAAAGACCTGCGGTTTTACCTGCGGATTAGCCTGCGGATTTGCCCTGCGCTTTTTCATCTCCTCAATGGAGGCTATGGCAAACCGCAGCGGAATCCGCAGAAAGAATTGACATGTCAATTCTTTCTGCGGTTTGGAAACCGCAGGAAAACCGCGTGGAAAAATCCGCACCGTCTGCACTGCGTTTTTAATATCCATAGGATATTATGGTACTGTACACCGCAGCAAAAACTGCTGCGGTTCCGCAGCGGCCAAATCCGCTGCGGAACCACAGCAGAATCCGCAGCATGTGCACACACCCTTAGAGGGAGGCAATGTCACTGTGACAACCGGACTCTGGGGTGTCACACATGTATGCAGGACAACAAACGTTCATGTAAACGCATACACATATCTGAGACACAGCACACACTACACATACCTCAGATACACATTACACAAACCTGATATACATACATCTCAGATATACATACTACACACATTACACACACCTCAGATACACATTACACATAACTGCACACACTTCAGACATATACACTGCACACACTACACATACCTCAGATACACACATTACACATACCTGATATACACACACCTCAGACATATACACACTGCACACACTACACACACCTCAGATACTCACACTGCTTTATTTTGGAGGGAATAAAGATGTTCCACACTATGAACTGCAGCTTCTCCTCTGCTGGGACTGCTGACAAGAGCAGGAGGGAGCTGACAGGAGCCGCTTCTACCATCATCAGGAGCAGCACAGTACACAGGTGGATACAGGACAGTTTATCTGGCAGCTCAGCGTGGTACATGCAGGGTCTCTGGCTCCCCCTCAGAGGCGCCGTGTAGGACAAGAGCACTGGCCAATGAGTGCTTCTATCACTCTGATGGGGGAAGGTTCAGCGGACAGTTTTCTTGTCCTTCACTGCGTGCTCCTTTTTCAATGCCAGGTCCTCATCAAACGTCCTGAAGTTGCCCTGAGGGCAAGGCCTGTGGTAACATCACGGTCACTTGATTATGATGTCACTACAGGTCCTGAAATAGTCTCTACAATGCCATTATCAGCGAGGCTCCTGGTGTAGAAGCTGGGAACCCCCAAGGAACTGAGGACCTTAGGCAGATGCCTAGTCTGCCCTGCCCTAGCACCGGCCCTGCCTGTCCTTTGGATAGGTGATAACTAGATATTTAGGGAAGTATTTTGTTTAGCTGTGTTCCCACGATGAGTATTTGATGAGTTTTTCATGCTGCAGATTTTCTGGAGAATTTCTTTTCTATTAAGTAAAATAGGTTACTTGTGTTTTTTTCATTGCAAGCAATATTTTTATTGCGTTTTTGACCAAGTGGCTTTTGTCTCCTAGAAATTTCTAGTAGTTTTATGTGCAACTTATAGGGTTAAAGTGGAATTATTTGGAAACTGTGTAAAAGATGATTTATTTATTGTATGGCAATGGGCTGCACAGTGGCTCAGTGGTTAGCAAATACCACCAAGGGCAATATCTGCAAAGAGTTTGTATGTTCTCTCCATGTTTGCATGGTTTCCTCCAGGTCTTCTCGATTCCTCCTACACTCCATAGACATACTGATGGGCAACTTAGATTGTGATCGCCAATGGGGACAGTGATGATAATGTCTGTAAAGTGATGTGGAATTAATGGCGCAATAAAAAGTGAGTACAAATAAAAAAATAAATATAATACTGTTTGGGCACTGAATGACAGTATTGAAGGGACAATATATGTAATTATTATTTGCAGAGTACGAGGAATACTTTACATGTTACATAAGGCCTCATTTTCTATAATGATGACCCTGATAGTACGACAGCAATGTCGTAATGGGGAGGGAGCAATGTAGTAGAGGACAGATGTAGTATAATCAAAGGGACTCTGTGAGCACAGAATGACTTTTCAAACCATGTACAGGCGTTTGGTGCTTCACGGCAGAGCCTATCATTAATATACACCTTCCCACCTGCTTGTTTTCCATCTTTCTCCACTAGCGTCGGATTGCAGCAGAGAAAATCATTCTTGGGGCCAGCCATGTAGCTACATAGAAATAAATACAAGACCACCAATTGTGCGGTAAAAACGCTAATATTAGGGTATAATATAAGGTAGTACACATCTTATTTATGTAGCAGGGGTTGGGGTAGCCCCCCTCATAGAATATAATGCTGCCCTCATATAGCATAATGCAGCCCCCTCATAGAATATAATGTAGCCCCCCTCATAGAATAAAATGCAGCCCCCCCATAGATTATAATGTAGCCCTCTCATAGGGTATAATGCACCCCCAACATAATATAATGCATCCCCCCTATAGGCAGCCCTCCCATAGAATATAATCCAGCCCCACAATCCTACAGTCTTATGGCCACTAGGACTCACTCACTGCTATATATACAGTATATGAAAAAAACAAACACAATACTCACCTTTCCTCCTCATCCCAACGCTGCTCTTGGCTCTGCACCGGTATCAGCAACTGCTGTCTACCCGACAAACAGCGGGTACGTGATGAAGTGATGTCATCATGCACCTGCTGCGTCAGAGTCAGAAGGGAATGATGGGAGAGGGAGTGTCATCTGACACTCTCTTCTCCATTATTGCTTTCAACTGTATTGGCATCTAGGAAGCCGATACACATGAATGCGGTGTGCACCATGGGGTATTGCTGGCGCCGGGCCCCCCTGACTTACGGGCTCCATAGTGGCCGCGTGGGCTGGGGGCACCTGGAGCAGCAGGGGTCCTAGGCACTACCGGCCCTGTATGCCAGCAGGTGTCAGTGCCTGGGCCCACCGGAGAATCTTCTGGTTCTATGGTGGACAAGTCCGACCCTAATCTCCACCCTCCTCTGGCTCTATGAAGCCAGAGGTGTCAATCAAATGAGGGGGTGGAGTTAGAGGGAAAACAAGCAGTTAGGAAGGTGTATATAAATGATTGCCCTGCCGTGAAGCTCCGATCCCCTGTTCTTGATTTGAACAGTCATCCTGTGCTGACAGAGTCCCTTTAAGAATAGTAATGCCACCATTATGGAGAAATATTTTATAGCAAGTGTAAAAAAAAATAAATAAAACCATATTTTGGATTATAAAACCTATAAAAGACAAAATGAAAAAAACCCTGCTATAATTAAATAAGTAGAAAGCAAAAGTGCATTTAAATCATACAGAGTTCTTAGTAATACTGTATTTGATCAAACATAGCATAAAAGCCGTCCCACCATCGACAAGGTGACTCTGTGGTCGGGGCGGTCCTACACTGTCTAGTATTAATAACCTTATCATGTGTCAAAGTTGACGTCTGTGTGAATAAGGGCAGACAAGGACCGGGTCCCAACCACATGCATTTATATGCTGCATGTGTACCAACTCAAACCAAGCTCAATTTTTGTGTTTTATATTTTGGATTATATAGACTATATAATATTTATAAGGCTACACTAGACCTTAGTATTGTCACATTGGATCAGGGAGAGGCAAGGTGCACAGGAATGGGAAGAGGGACGGGGAAGCCCAAACAATAGGAAAGGGGGAGAGGAGACCCCTAGGATGATCTACCAACATATAAATAAAAGAAAGTCCAGCTCACCAGTTATGACATCCCAGGAATCGGAGCACGGAACCACCGTGTCAAGACGTGAAGCATAGCAAAATAAGGGAAAAATCCAGGTCCACGATATAGTGAAAATAAACAATTCTTTATTCGTTTGATATTTGTCAGGAACACCGCACTGCACTTGCTCATTGAGCCAGTGCGCGTGTCCTGAGTACAAAAACAGTGCTCAAAGATACCTGTGGAGCAGGGCAGTAGCAGTGACGATGAATGTTCCAGGACCTGAAGCACGTGACTGCTGGGGGCGTGGCCTAAGCTCCACAGAGCTAGGAGCTGAAGGGAAACTCCTAGAAAGGTAACTACAGGAGAATGTTACCAAGGGGCATAGACAGGGACAGAAACTAGATCAAGCCAGGTCAAAGCACGAGATAGCAATAGAGTACCAAAGGGTTAGACAGAATGGATAGTCAGGACGTAGCAATAGATCAGAAAACCAGAACGGGCAATAGACGGTACAAAAGGGACAAACTGTAGCGGAGTAACAATAGCCAAGCCAGGAGGTCAGAACCAGAAAAGACAATAGTACCAAAACGAGAGACGGAAAACAGAGTGAGGGAACGGACCGGGTCATACACGGGAAGCAAACAAGCAACGCAGAATACACGCACACCAGGGGTCAGACACACCAGAACAACAGTATAGCTGACAGAGAACCCTGGTAAAGAGTGAGTATCAATACCCCTCCCAGATCCAGAAAGAGGCCACGAACACTTTAACCCTGTGAGTGCAGGGCAAGTAGGCAAGTACCCTGTTCAAACCATGATAATATTTCAAGCATGGAGGATAAAAGTATCAGCATAGATAGCAGCAAATCATGCGTTATCAACGCGTTTCGGGTGGTGCAACACCCTTAAGGGGGTTTTACACATAGTGATATCGCTAACAATATCGCTAAAGCATCACCGATTTGGTGACGCAGCAGCGATATTGCTAGCGATATCGCTATGTGTGATACTTACCTCCGACCAGCTCTCCCGCTGTCCAGCGCTGATCGCGCGAGATTGTGCAGCTCCATTTCTCGTCAGGCGCTTCCTGCTGGGCTTCCTGCTGGCGCCGACGAGCAACGCTGGACGCGTACGGGAGGACGCAGGATCGTCGCATCTGAAAGGTAAGTAACGACCGCTAGATCGCTGCTGCATCGCTGTGAGATCTGCCTGTGTGGCAGCTCACTAGCGACCATTTAGCGATACACCAGCGATCCTGATCGTTGTTGGGATCGCTGGTGCATCGCTAAATGTAACGGGGCCTTTAGTCATGATAGCGAAATGACGGTGCTTCTCAGGTAGGTGAGTCTAGGTGTATTTTATTACACTCTTCTGGGCCAAATAACCTATGGTTATAACTTAGTGGAAAACCCCTTTAATGCCCGTAGAACATATTTTTATATATATGCCAAGATTAGCATACCATATTATACAATCCATTGGGACAAACACCATCGCAAGTTACATTGTTTCAGAACCAAACTCAATTTTTGTGGGTCTTTGTTCTAGAACAATAGATTGGACAGACTAACCTCATTTGATGGACTCTTGAGATCATCTTGTAGAGCTTCTGTCACTTCCATTGTAATGATACCAGGGAATGCATAGTTTCTTTGTGTCTGAAAAATAAGACTGCAATGGACAGTAATAAAATAGAACAAGCTTTATTAGTTGTTTGGGAGTTGGCATTAATGTAAGACAGAATTATCTGTGGCCTGTGTATTTGGAAACTTTCAGTGATATGCTAGCCATTACTTGGTAAATATGCTGATAGAAAATGTTATTAGTCATTTCCACATTACTTCTCTGTTCTTTTTCCTGCATAATATTCCCATTCCTTCAAAACATTTCCAGCCCAGATAGTATTCAAAAAATATTATCATTTGCTGAGACAATACATTTCTACTTGAGAGAATTTCATTTTTGCGGAACGTTAGCTTCCACCTAATGTCAGGCTTAATGGCAGGAAATGGCATGAGTATGGCAGAGGAAGAATGCAATTACTCCATAGAATATACAATGTACCCAAGAAGTTTGGTGATCAACTATCTCTGGGGTTATTAACTATGGGAGAGTGATGACACATAAACCAGTAGGCCCATATCACACAATAACTTGCGGTATTGTTAATAAGGCAGATGGGGGCTACAGCCTAGGGACCTTGCAGGGACTTTGGGACTGTCACATATTTTTTGGCTGAGGCACCATAATCTGCACTTAGGGTAGGTTAAAGGCACTTTGCACCACAGTAATATATACAATTGAGTGTACAACTAGTCCGATTTTTCTCCCAAACAGACAGTAGATTAATAGCTTACTTTTCAGGCTTGAGAAGCCATGCTGCCAACTCACTTACTAAACTGCCATGAGCAAAAGTCTGGTTATGACCCTGAGTACATGTGCTCAAATATTTCCATTGGCTTTAAGGGACCAGTCAAATGAGTATTGAAAAACATCAATTTTTCAGCCAACATCTACAAGCACGAGTCAGGATATCAAAAGAGAAAAGAAAAGGTAGGGTGATTGCATAGAGACTCAAGAGGTAGGGGGTCACCTTCCATCTCCAAAGCAGGTGGATTTCTGCAGAGACCATATAGTGTTGTTGCATAGGGGAGCTCCTCAGTCTGTGTACACTCCTGTGGCTACCATACAATTTGGTTCCCTCATGCAGTCTTCTTCATGGCATTATTCGAGTGGTCTTGTCAGATTCACAAAATGGCGCATAGTGATGTATTCTACACTGCAAGTGGAATTAGACATCACATACTAAGCATAAGGTGTCAAACAGTGTCTAAAAAAACATGAGAAATAGTTTGCATTACATTAGGCTGTGAGCCAGATGTCCAGCTACAGGTGTTCCAATGATCTCAGGCCACTGCTTACAAAAGCTATCATTGTGGAAGACGGTATTGGAGTGTGGAATGTAGGTCTATCCTCTTCAGAGCTGTTCAGCTATTGTCTTGTGCACCTTGATAGCCGGAGACTAGTCTGTAGGTCACATGGGCAACTCTGCAAAGAGGTCTTCATGAGTAAATGTGAAAGTGTCTCAAGAGCAGTTTTTCAGTATGACAACATTAAGCCACAAGTTGTTTGCACTACTGTGTGGTCTAAAACTGCTACCTTGGCCTACAGTGTCTTGGCCATCACATAGGGAATTGCCAGCAGCAGATCTTGATGATTTGAGAGCTCAAGTGTATTCATCACAGCAGACTATTTCTCACACAACTATTAATAACCTCACTGATAGCATGTCAAAATGTCTAAGTATGTGTATTTCTATGTGCCGTGATAATTTTTCAAAATTTTGTTTCCATTTTTTAACCATTTTATAGAATCATAGAATGTTAGAGTTGGAAGGAACCTCCTGGATCATCTGGTCCAACCCCCTGCCCAATGCACGATTCACTAAACCAGTGTTTCTCAACTCCAGTCCTCAAGACCCACCAACAGGTCATGTTTTCAGGATTTCCTTAGTATTGCACAGTTGATTGAATTAATGATTGAGCAGGTGTTGAAATCACCTGTGCAATGCTAAGGATATCCTGAAAACTTGACCTGTTGGTGGGTCTTGAGGACTGGAGTTGAGAAACACTGCACTAAACCATCTCAGACAGATGTCTGTCCAGCCACTGATTGAAGACTTCCATTGATGGAGAACTCACCACCTCTCGAGGCAGCCTGTTCCACTTATTGATCACCTTCACTGTCGAAAAGAGTTTTCTAATATCTAATATGTATCTTCTCCCTTTCAGCTTCATTTCATTGCTTCTCGTGTTTCCATGTGCAAATGAGAATAAGGATGATCACTCTACACTGTGACATCCCTTCAGTATTTGTAGATAAGTCTCCTCTTAGCCTTCTTTTTTGCAAGCTAAATATTCCCAGTTCCTTTAACTGTTCCTCTTAGGACATACTTTGCAGTCTGCTCACTATCCTAGTTGCTCTTCTCTGAACTTGCTCCAGCTTTTCGATGCCTTTTCTAAAATGTGCTCCTCAGAACTCAACACAGTATTCCAGATTAGGTTTGACTAAGGGGGAGTAGAAGAGGTTATTACTTCATGTGATCTAGACTCTATGCTTCTCTTAATGCATCCCAGAATTATATTTGCCTTTTTTTGCTGCTGTATCACCCTGTTGACTCATGTGCAGTCTGTGATCTATTAGTGTTCATAAGTCTTTTTCACACCTGCTGTTGCTTTTTTCTATTCTTTCCATTCTGTATGTTATTTTCATTTTTTTGCCCAAATGTAGAATCTTGCATTCCTCCCTATTAAATACCATTCTATTAGTTGTTGCCCATTGTTCAAGCTTATCTAGAGTCTTATAAATCTTTTCTCTGTCTTCTCTAGTGTTAGCTAGCCCTCCTAGCTTTGCATCGTCTGCAAATTTTAGTTTATCTTCAGTCCCATTATCTAAATCATTTATAAAAATGTTAAACAACACTGGGGCCAGGAAAGAGCCTTGTGGTACCCCACTTGAAACAGGTAAAAAGAAAAGAAATCCAGCACAATCATCTGTCGGTAATAAATTATTCCATTTTATTAGGAATTCATTAAAATTAGAAGAAGAAAAAAATTGGTGAAGAAAATTTTTATAAATTCTTTCTCGTTTCAAGTGGAACAATTGCCCTTAATCATAGCATAAAGCATAAAGAAAATGAAAAACACAGCATATACCATATATACTCGTGTATAAGCCGACCTGTGTATAAGCCCCCCTAAATTTGCCACAAAAAACTGGGAAAACTTATTGACTTGCGTATAAGCCTAGGGTGGAAAATGCAGAAGCTACTGGTAATTTCAAAAATAAAAATAGATACCAATAAAAGTAAAATTAATTGAGACATCAGTAGGTTGAATGTTTTTGAATATCCATATTGAATCAGGAGCTCCATATAGTGCTTCATAAAGTTCATGATGGCCCCATATGATGCTCCATACAAAATACACCCCATATAATGCTGCGCAAAGGTTAATAATGCCCCATATGCTGCCCCATAAAGGTTATGGCCCAATGAGATATTCCATAGATTATGCTCCCATAAAATGCTCCATAGATTATGCCCCCATATGCTGCTCCATAGATTATGCCTCCATATGCTGCTCCATAGATTATGCCTCCATATGCTGCTCCATAGATTATGCCCCCATATGCTGCTCCATAGATTACGCCCATATGCTGCTCCATAGATTATGCCTCCATATGCTGCTCCATAGATTATGCCCCATATGCTGCTCCATAGATTATGCCCCATATGCTGCTCCATAGTTTATGCCCCCATATGCTGCTCCATAGATTATGTCCCCATATGCTGCTCCATAGATTATGCCCCCACATGCCGCTCCATAGTTTATGCCCCCATATGCTGCTCCATAAATTATGCCCCCATATGCTGCTCCATAGACTATGCTCCCATATGCTCCTCCATAGATTATGCAACCATATGCTGCTCCATAGATTATGCCTCCATATGCTGCTCCATAGATTATGCCCCATATGCTGCTCCATAGATTACGCCCCATATACTGCTCCATAGTTTATGCCCCCATATGCTGCTCCATAGATTATGTCCCCATATGTTGCTCCATATATTATGCCCCCATATGCTGCTCCATAGATTACGCCCCCATATGCTGCTCCATAATTATGCCCCCATATGCTGCTCCATAGATTATGCCCCAATATGCTGCTCCATAGACTATGCTCCCATATGCTGCTCCATAATTATGCCCCCATATGCTGCTCCATAATTATGCCCCCATATGCTGCTCCATAGTTTATGTCCCCATATGCTGCTCCATACTTTATGCCCCCATATGCTGCTCCATAGTTTATGCCCCCATATGCTGCTTCATAGTTTATGCCCCCATATGCTGCTCCATAGTTATGCCCCCATATATTACTGTTCCATAGTTATGCTCCCATATATTGCTGCTTCATAATTATGCCCCATATATTGCTGCTGCTGACGCTGCAAATAACAAAAAATGACATACTCACCTCTCGTCGCTGGGGGCCCGGTTCCGGTGTCCTGAGCTGGCGGCAACAGGTTCTGATGTCACCGCTGGCTCAGGCCCCCGACACTGGTAATACTTACTGATCCCCGCTCCATGGCTGCATGTCTCTCTGTCCTCTCCTCCGCGTCCTGTCAGTGATGTCCAGGCAGAGGGCGCGGTGCGCACTATGTCACTGCGCCCTCTGACCTCAACATCACAGACAGAGGACGCGGAGAGGACAGAGCAGCATGCAGCGATGGACCCGGGACAGGTGAATATAGCTTATACTTACCCATTCCTGGCACGGTCTCTGCAGCCCCGCTTCTCCCGGTCTCAGGCTCCTTCCTTCAGCGGTCATGTGGTACCGCTCATTAAAGTCATAAATATGTGCATATTCATGACTTTAATGAGCGGTACCATGTGACCGCTGAAGGAAGGAACCTGAGACCGGGAGAAGCAGGGGGGCTGCAGAGACCACGTCGGGGGGTAAGTAGGACCTGACACCCCCACCCCGCCGCCGACCCCCTGGTATATGACTCGCGTATAAGCCGAGAGGGGGACTTTCAGCCCCAAAAAATGGGCTGAAAATCTCGGCTTATACGCAAGTATATACGGTGTATATATATATATATATATATATATATACAGTATATTATAAACACATACATATACTTTACACTCCCACAGAAACTGCGACCACACCCAGAAGGCAGCCCCCTGAGGAAGTCTTCATGAAATGCGCTTTGGGGCTGCTTAGGTACTTGGTCCAGGTGGGAATGGCTATGGTTTTTCAGTACAGTCATAATGAATTATCCTATTGATGTGTCCATATGGTGCATTAATGTATTAGTATGTGACGCGCCCCAGGGGCCGCGGGGTACTTGGAGCCGGGCCCGTTGACTTCAATGGGGGACGGTGTCACGGCGGCTGGGACCCGGTCCGTGGCCCCAGGCGGTCAAAGGCAATTGCTTGTGTGGTATTTACGGCGATAGGAATAATGTTTATGGTTGGATACGTGACGCCACCTGTGGTATTCTGGTCACAGGTGACCAGCGCTGCAGTGTTGCTTCTCTGGGGTGGATGTTGGGCGCAGCTATGATGTTGTAGCCCTCCACAGGTAGGGCTGTAGTCCCAGGGCAGAATAGATGAAGTTGTTGGTAGGGTTGTGGTGTGGAGTGGAGGAGTGGTGCAGGAATAAAATGGAGGACACAATCGCATGTAGTTCAATGGGCTTTACTCACAGTCTGTCTGCAGTACAGATGCCCACTTCAGTACTGAGTCCTCCAGGTCAGGGGTCCAGTAAACTTCCAGGTAGATGAGTACACCCCTCCAACACTCCCTTTCAGTATGTTCCTTCCTAGGCCGTCTCACTGTACTGGATTCCTCTCCTTCCTCCCTTTCCAGCACCTTCACAGTCAGGGTCCCAGGCTAGCTGCCGCGGATCCTGTCAGAATTCGTCACTCAGGCGGTTCCTTGCCCCTATGTGGCTGCCTTTCTGGGAAGGTAACTGTGGGATTCGCTGTGGCCCATACAGCAACCACAACTGTCAGCTTGCTAGTTAAGTTCGTTGTTTACTTCACTAGTCTAGGGGCTGAGACCCTTCTGCGACCTAATTTTTTCCCCCACCTGATAGCAATCAGCGTGGGACTCTAGAAATTCCACTCTTTCCTCCCGGGAGCTTTTCTCCCTTCCAATGTATCCGGCAGCTCCTCGACAGGAGCTGCTTCAAGCGCATCCTTACACCTGCTCTTCCCATGAGGAAACTCTCTTCAACTCACTTCAAATCTCGCACTCTTGCTCTAAGCTCTGCCCACTCGCTGTTCCCATTGGCTACTCTACATCACTCCTCTTTCTAAGCTCCTACCCTTTACCTACCTTCCCCACTAGCTCCCAACACCTTTTCCTAGCCAGTCTGGGATGAGGCCCTCCTCCCTAGGGGAACGCCCAGGTGCCCTGACTAGCTAGTGTGTGTTGAGTGCAGTGTAAAGAGTCTGGTGAGGTGCCCCCATCTTACCTGGTCGTGAGATACCACACCTCTGGATGAGATGCAGTACCTCTGTGGCGACCGGACCCGCAAGCATACTTGTTATGTAACGCTTATAATCTAAACACGCCTGACCTTTACTGCATATGGTATTAGTGATATACAATCATACGTATTCCTATTGTATACTATATTGATAATTATATCTTTTTGTATTGCATTTTATTCTATATTTACAGTCATATGTTAAAGTTTGGGCACCCCTATTAATGTTAACCTTTTTTCTTTATAACAATTTTGTTTTTTGCAACAGCTATTTCAGTTTCATATATCTAATAATTGATGGACTCAGTTATATTTCTGGATTCAAATGAGGTTTATTGTGCTAACAGAAAATGTGCAATCTGCATTTAAACAAAATTTGACCGGTGTAAAAGTATGGGCACCTCAACATAAAAGTGACATTAATATTTCGTAGATACTCCTTTTGCAAAAATAACAGCCTCTAGTCGCTTCCTGTAGCTACTAATGAGTTCCTGGATCCTGGATGAAGGTATTTGTGACCATTCCTGTTTACAAAACAATTCCAGTTCAGTTAAGTTTGATGGTCGCCGAGCATGGACAGCCCGCTTCAAATCATCCCACAGATGTTCAATGATATTCAGGTCTGGGGACTGGGATGGCCATTCCAGAACATTGTAAATGTTCCTTTGCATGAATGCCTGAGTAGATTTGGAGCGGTGTTTTGGATCATTGTCTTGCTGAAATATCCATCCCCTGCGTAACTTCAACTTCGTCACTGATTCTTGCACATTATTGTCAAGAATCTGCTGATACTGAGTTGAATCCATGCGACCCTCAACTTTAACAAGATTCCCGGTGCCGGCATTGGCCACTCAGCCCCAAAGCATGATGGAACCTCCACCAAATTTTACTGTGGGTAGCAAGTGTTTTTCTTGGAATGCTGTGTTTTTTAGCCTCCATACATAACGCCTTTTTGTATGACCAAACAACTCAATCTTTGTTTCATCAGTCCACAGGACCTTCTTCCAAAATGTAACTGGCTTGTCCAAATGTGCTTTTGCATACCTCAGGTGACTCTGTTTGTGGCGTGCTTGCAGAAACGCATCACTCTCCCATACAGCTTCTCCTTGTGCAAAGTGCGCTGTATTGTTGACCGATGCACAGTGACACCATCTGTAGCAAGATGATGCTACAGGTCTTTGGAGGTGGTCTGTGGATTGTCCTTGACTGTTCTCACCATTCTTCTTCTCTGCCTTTCTGATATTTTTCTTGGCCTGCCACTTCTGGGCTTAACAAGAACTGTACCTGTGTTCTTCCATTTCCTTACTATGTTCCTCACAGTGGAAACTGACAGGTTAAATCTCTGAGACAACTTTTTGTATCCTTCCCCTGAAAAGCTATGTTGAATAATCTTTGTTTTCAGATCATTTGAGAGTTGTTTTGAGGAGCCCATGATTCCACTCTTCATAGGAGTATCAAATAGGAGAACTACTTGCAAGTGGCCACCTTAAATACCTTTTCTCATGATTTGATACACCTGGCTATGAAGTTCAAAGCTCAATGAGGTTACAAAACCAATTTAGTGCTTCAGGAAGTCAGTAAAAAGTAGTTAGGAGTGTTCAAATCAAGAAAATGATAAGGGTGCCCATACTTTTGCACTGGTCAAATTTTGTTTAAATGCAGATTGCACATTTTCTGTTAGTACAATAAACCTCATTTGAATCCAGAAATATAACTGAGTCCATCAGTTATTAGATATATGAAACTGAAATAGCTGTTGCAAAAAACAAAATTGTTATAAAGAATAAAGGTTAACATTAATAGGGGTGCCCAAACTTTAGCATATGACTGTATCTCTTCCTTACCCAAATACTTATATATGGCATGTACTATATTGACCCCTGCATATTACTTGTCTGCATATCTTGTTCTTATTGTTATATGCCATTTTTTATATATTAATTTAATAACAATTACTATTTTTTGGATGGTCTAGTTACTACATTTTTTCTAAGTGTACTAATTTCAACACTCAGTTTGCATAACCTAAGAATTTCTGTGCAAACTGTCAGAAACCGTCTCAGGGAAGCTCATTTGCATGCTTGTTGTCCTCATCGGGGTCTTCACCTGACTCCAGTGGGTAAATGCTCACATTCGATGACATCTGGCATGTTGGAGAGGTGTTCCCTTCACAGATGAATCCTGGTTTTCACTGTACAGGGCAGATGGCAAACTGTGTGCATGGCATCATGTGGGTGAGCGATTTGCAGATGTACCATCATTATATAAATACATCACCAGAACCATCATCAGTACATGAACACATTGTCAAATTCAGTAAAGTGTTCAATTATAATGTCAGGTCAGCACCATATGCAATTAACCTGCAACTCCCGGTCTGTCTTTATCAATAGTAAGGAGATCCTGGAAGTTGTTGTTGAAAGTCATCATCAGACTATGGACCATACAGGAACTACATTACTGATGAGATGTAGTCTGTATGAAAATTTGAGTGGTGAGTGCCGTGAGTGGTGACTATAATTGATACAGGCACATCTGTATGACTGAAAGCCGGCGGCTCCTGGGAGAAATAAAGTTCCTTTTCTCCAGGGGGCAGCACTTTTACATTTGTGGCTGAGCACCTTTACTATGTTTTAACTTGCAAATTAACCCTATCTCAGCAGGCTAATAGTGTTATTAGATCTGACCTTTGAAGGTACTAGACTAACCATGATGCAGATTCTGACCATTATCATTTCTGACATGTTCCAGATACTTGATCAGCTAAAGCAGTGATCACTTAAAATGTAGAAAGACCATATACACAGTACACAGTACATACTGGGTCACTGTTCCTGTCATTATTTTTGCTTCCAGGATTTCATGGCTTATAAAATAAATCTCATATTGAGGTCTGAGCGACTACGGACCATGATGCCCGAACTGGCTGTGGGTCTCTTCTCCCAAGCTCGACAGCCTCATATGAAGCTGTCAAGCTCGTGTCAGGAGATCCTGTGACCAGTCTGCGCATCGTGGTCCGTACACAGCTTGTGGTACAAGAACATCTGGTTGAGGCCTAATAGAAAGTGACACTCTGTTTTTCTTATTTGTTTTCTTAGTCATTTTCTCCCCAGAGATTAACTATGATTTTTTTTGGTTTCGGACTTGTTGAAAGTTCTCTGTTAATCGAATATGGTCAAGGAATAAATGTATACGTCAGTCATTGATCGTCAATGTAACATTCTGCTCTACGTCATTGTCCACTTTTCATATGACCAGCATTATTGGCAGCCTGCATAGAGAATAGTGCTGGATTATGTCCCTCACTGACAGGTGCTGCACTCGATATTCATAATGGAGGCATAGCGGTCACTAACTCATGTAATTTTCATGAATGTCCTGTAGATGGCAGTGGTCAGTTTCCAATGAATGCACAAACAAAAACCAGTGTCGAAAAGGCTCCCATTTTATTGAATGCCCTTCACATTCTAATGTGAAGTCTACATTTTAAATTGATGACATTATTTGAATGCCATTAATAGGAATATATGAGTTTCTGTATATTGAATCAAAAAGTTAGATGCATCCCTGTTAATTCTATGAACAAGACTTAACACCGTAAATAATCGCAAATTGCCGTCTCTCTTGTCTGTCCTTATAATAGCCGTGCTAATCTGGACGAGAATATAGATTTATCTGGAAGAGAATAAAGATTAAGACACACAGACTTGAATTTCAATTTTTAACCTTATAAACTGAACTTTCTCTGCTGTCCTATTCCTATATTGCAAATGAACTCCACTGTATAATGCACTGTATAAAATGCATTTATTAAAATATTTCGCTCATATTTTAGCTTAGTGTCAGCATGTTGTATAACTTAAATAATAGTGAATGTCCTATATAAAAATAGTAGTAACCTCCTGTCAGTTTGTCATTTGTGCAGCAGTGGCTTTTCCAGGCCTGTAACATTGACGGCCCATTCTCAGCATAGACTATTGTTAACTGATCCACTACTAGTCTGCTCACACAGGGTATTGTGTGTCAGGTGCCAGTCATTGCCACAACCAAATATACAGCCCTGTGACTGGTAAACAATGAAGGCCAGTCAATGCATAATTGCTGTTTCCAGCAGATTACTGATGGCTTCCATAAAGCAACAGACTTTTTTTATGAGACTGAAGTTGCTTTATTGGACAGGGTCACAGTAATGCATATTCGCTCATCCCTGAGAATTGGGTCGATTATGCAAATTACACTCTGATCAGAATTTAATCACAGTGTAATCCAATTATCTTAGATTAGGAGAAGATGGAGAAAAAAAATGACTCCATTTTGTCATCCCTTGGAAATGGGACTGCTCTCAGATGTTATCCAGGTGCAACCCGATGGTTTCCACGGACTCATTGACTTTCATTAGGGATGAGTAGATCAGGCAAATTTCGAATTGGCCTGTAAGCACAGATTTTCCTGGGAAATTCCATTTGCGGAGTAGGTATTGTTATCCGCTGGGATTCGCCTGCTGCACAGGATAGATTCTAAGCCTTGTGTAGTGCAGCAGTCTCTCATTCAGGCTTGGCCACTGGGATGACTGCTTAGCACAGACTCCGCAATTGTCCTATAGTTGCAGTTTCGCCATCACCGCACGGTGGACCCCCGGTTGCGAATGCACTTTATTTTAATTTATATTTGGTCCTAACAGTTATTCTCTGCATGATAAATGTAATATGTAAAAATTAATAAAATCCTTATACTCACCTTACTGCTCACCTCTCCAGGTTTCAGCTCCTCACCCACCCGTCTTATCCTCGTTGTATCTTTAAATCATTGTTGGCTGCGCTGAAATCCACGGGGCCGGGGCTTCTGGTATCTGTTCCTTTTTGTAAGGAGGATCAAGGGGAGCACTACCAGAGTCCTATAAAAAGACTACCAGAGGGCTAATGTAGTGCATGCTTCTAACCCAATTGTCAGGAACAGACTCCATGAGTGTAGAATGAGGGTCCGACATCTTGTATTGAACCTATGCTCATTGCCCAACATCATGCCTCGATTTATATTCTCCAAAGAACTCTAGAATTGGCAGGTCCGCCATTGGTGCCCTATTCGCTTCATAGATGAGAGCAGGTTTATAATGAGCACACGTAACAGATGTGGAAAAGTCTGGTGTCACCCCTGTGAATTTTATGATCTAACATGAGCAGTTTAATGTTGGGTCAGTAGTGGTTTGGCGAGGCATATCCTGACTGTTCTGATACAAATAGAGAAAAAGACCAGCACATTCAAGCTAGTGTGAACAGGTGCCAACCATAAAAAGCATATACGTTGAAAAACGATAAAGGTTGCACCATGATTTACCAAGAAAGATTACTCTAGAACACTGAAACTGTCGTTAGGTACTACGATGAAATCCTCATTACCATTGACAGGACCATTCCTGACCTCTTTTGGCCAGAATGTGTAGGTGGTTCATGGATGACAAAGGCAATGATGTCATCTAGTGCACCTCACATTCTCCAAACCTTATTCTAATGGAAAACCCTTTGGACATTATTTTTCAGTGCGTCAGACACTGATAAATAGCTCCTCAGTCTATCCAGGAGCTCACTATTGGCTTGATTCAGGTTTATGAGCAGATCTCCTAGGACACCATCCTCCATCTCATCTGGCGCATGCTCAGAATAAGAGCCAAATTATCAGTTGTCAAGATGAAATTCATTTACTGTTGGTGATGATTTGGTTCCCATTGACTGTTGATATGCCATTTTATTCTCGATAAATGGCAAATTATTTAAGCAAAGATGTTCTACTTGAATCTTTCATTCATCAATATATATTCTGTGGATTATATTGCACCATTGTAGTATCTTCTAAAATATCAACAATATGACTATTGCTCATTGAGACTGGTCTTTTCATTACTCTTAGCAAAGATTCTGCTTTTTGCACTCATGCGCAGTAGACTAAAGTTGGAGGAACCCGTCAACCTTCTTACTCCAGCAGATGATGTGGGGGGAGATTAGGTTCCATCCTACTCAATTTCAGCAACCAATAACTTTGTTTGATAAGGAGATAATCTGCTGTCAGAGGAGTCTCACAGCGGAACAAAGAGGATGTGTATGGGGGAGTCAAGAGAGATAGCTAATTAATGTGTATGGGAGCCTTAAAAATGTGGCAAAAGTTACAACCTGCCCCACCCAGTTACATTAACTGCACCCAACAATTAATTGCCACACTGCAGAAATATATAACTTAACCCTTGTGTGCATGCATGGACTGTTTCTGAAATTACATACTGACCCTATTAGGTACTGATATATTTTAAGTGCTTTTTTCTGTCTTTTGTCTTAAGGCCCCGCCACACACAGCGATATCGCCAGCGAGATCGCTGATTTTGTGACGCCACAGCGATCTCGCCAGCGAAATTGCTGTGTGTGACACCTAACAGCGACCGACCCCCCGTCGGGTATCGCTGATCGTGCAGGATCGTCCTGGGCCATTTTTTGATCGTTGGTCTCCCGCTAGCCAGCGAGCATCAGAGAGCAACGATCAGCGATGCTGCACGCTGGTTTCCAAAGTAAACAGTGGGTATCTAGGAGCCGTGCGGCTCTTAGATACCCGCTGTTTACATTGGAAACCAGCTTGCTCGCTGGTCCTGATTGCTGGTGGGGCTGTCTATGTGACAGCTCACCTGCGATCACCTAACTATGTCCCAGCGATCCCATCCACGCCGGATCGTTGGTGGGATCGCTGAGACATTGCTACGTGTAACAGGGCCCTTACAGTCACTTGTGACAAAATATTAAAGAGTCACCATCCACCCAAACTTGTCTATTCAGACTGTATTATACCTTAAAAAAGACTCAACTTTAATGGGCAACAACAAATGTGATACATTACATGTGATATGTGACCTGGAGTTTATCTAGGATATCATGAACCCCCAAAATATTTCCATATATTTAAAAATTGAAAGTATTCCTAGAATACTTTAATATTTATGAGATGTACTAGAAATAGGCCCAATGCTATTGCATCGGGAGTGCGGTGAAATGAACATCCGTCGGTGGGTGGGTCAGCCAATGAGTGGTGCCGTGCGGCTTTGGAGGGGGATTTGAATCCCCCGCCCCGCCGGCTGAGCCAATGAGCGGTGCCACGCGGGATTCAAATCCCCTGCCCCGCCGGCTGAGCCAATGAGCGGCCCTCTCACCCCCCTATCCTGGTATGCATGGTCCTCTAACCCCCCTATCCTGGTATGCATGGTCCTCTCACCCTCCTATCCTGATATGCATGTGTGACACCCCAGAATCTGGTTGTCACCGTGATATTGCTTCCCTCTAAGAGGCTTGGAGGCAGAAAAGGGACCCCATGTCAGGTAACAGAGATTAAAAATCACAATTTCCTGCTGCAGGACAGAAAAGGGAGATGCCTTATAAATTCTGGCCAGCAGAGGGGGTTGGTGAGTCAACTAGAAATCAGCTGAGGGGGTTGTCATGGAAACGAAGCAGCTGTGAGCTGTGAGGAAAAATGACAGTTAAACGTGAGGACGTGAGGTAAAAGAGATCTTTCTGGAAGATCCTGTCAGATGAAGGCAGGGAGCCGAGCTGAGAGGAGCTCGATAGGCAGAGCTGATCTGTGAAGAGGGAAAGGACAAGAGCAGAGACCCACACACAAAGCGCAGAAAGGAAGATCCTAAATCCCCACCTGGCAAGGTGGATCCCCTGAATGCCTCCTGGCGAGCCGGACTCATTCCATCACCTGTATGTGGTACTCCAGACTGCAACCTATTACCAGTAAAAGGTAAAGAAACTGCACTTCTCTGTGTCTTTCTCTCATTTATCTGCACTCCAACGTTTACAGCCACTTTCACTAATTATTTAACATCTTTGCCCTGGGACTACAGCCCTCCCTGTGGAGGGCTACAACATCATAGCTGTGCCCAACATCCATCCCAGAGAAGAAACACCGCAGCGCTGGTCATCTCTGACTAGAATACCACAGGTGGCGTCGCGTATTTCACCATCTATAAACATTATCTTTATTTTTACCACAAAAATACCACACAACTTTCCCCTATTCCATTTACTGGACGCCTCTGGGCCACGGACCGGGTCGCCGCCGCCGTGACACCATCCCCCTTGGAAGTCGACGGGCCCGGTACCGAGTACCCCCAGGCCCCGCGGGGCACTCCAACTGGCGTCATGAAGAGGATTTAGCGAGCCTAGCAAAGTTGGGTACAAGGAGCCTGGCAAAGCTGGGTACTGTGCACCATAGACTTTATTAAATTGTGTGCTAAAGACTTTAATGAGCTTTCAAATAACCGCCATAGCTGCGTCATACAGCGCATGCGAGCAGAGAGGGACGTGCAATTGTGGATAGAGCCAGAAATAAAGCACGACCCGAAGCACCTGCCCGTGCTCTGACGTTAGTGAGCAAGTGAAAAAGCAGGAAGAAAAATGCTCAACGCGGGTGAAGATTCAGCGGCGGTCGCAGCTGCAGCCCTCATAATGCCGCTATCAATGCCATATATATACAAGGAGTAGCCTGGTTACCTCAGTACTCAGGGTAGTCGCACACCCTGAGCGATTTTAACGAAAGACTATGTAGTTTGTTCAAAGTGTACCCCCTGTCAGAAAGCCAAAAAGTCAGTATCCTCATTGGCCAGTTAACTGGTGCGGCTCAGAGGGAAGTAAAGTCCTGGCTGGACACTGATAAAAGAACTGTCAAAAAAATCTTGGCCAGACTGAAGAACACTTTTGATACCCATACTGCAACAGAGATAGAAATGAGATTTTTTGGGTGCAAACAGAGAGTGCAGGACAGTATACGGGACTATGCCCTTAATCTTCAGGAGGCACTATGCGCTGTAAAGCAGGTTGATCCTGAGAGCGTGCAAGATGAAGATAGATTATTAACAGAGCAGTTCATAGAGGGACTCCAGTCTAACAACCAAAGGACACAGCTGCGCATATTGGCTGTACAAAATCCTGAATTGGACTTTGCACACTTTAAGGATAGAGCCATCAGAGTGCTGCGTGAACCGAACCCTAGCATCACAGAGCCCTCCAAGCATCCTGCAATTACATACCAGCAGGAGACAGCATCCTTTCAAAAGACCTCTATTGAGACTGACAAGCCGTCCTAAGATGATGATTCTGCTGCAGACTTATGTTTCCAAGTCAAGGAACTAACCAAAAGTGTGGCTGCACTCACAAAAACTGTGCAGTCCCTGCAAGTGACCCCAAAGAAGAAAATCCAGCTGGCCTCCAGCCCAGATGACGTCCCATGGCGACAGCAGAAGAGGATCCCACCGACCAGAGGGAGAGACAGCGATCGTTACGACGAGGTCGGACAGCCCATCTGTCGCCGCTGCAACAAGGCAGGACACCTAGCAAGATACTGTCATTTAAACAAGCAACCCCTGGGGCAAAGGGCCAAACCTCAGGAGTAAGACGACCAGGCCCACCAAATTGGCGAGACAAGTACATAGGAGGACGACCAGTCTTGCCTGTTGTGATTGACGGTTTTCCGATGAACGCTTTACTAGACACCGGTTCCCAGGTGACAATGATACCATATATTCTTTTTAAGCAGTACTTTGCAAATTCAGACATTACTCATAGCCCAGATAAAGACCTTACCATTTTTGCCAGCAATGGTCAGCCCTTGCCTCAGATGGGATATAAAGAGGTGACCATCAAGATTGGCCGAGTAGAATTGCAATCGCAAGGTTTGATAATAGTTGATATTGACAAACAAGAATGCCATCCTATGATCACTTTAGGCACTAATGTAATTGAAAATTGTCTTGTAGAAATTATTGTTTTGTTACAACAGGTAGCCGAGACCGCCAGCTCCAGTCAGCAGCGGGTCCTGCAAAAGGAGATCAGAGCCCTGATGCAGAGACAACAGGTAGAGCTGTCTGGTGGAGAAGTCGGCAGTGTCAGAGTAAGTGATCCTTTCCCCATTGCAGTACCTCCCAGAAGTGAAATATTAATTTGGTGTCGGGCAGCAATAGGCCACAGGGGTCAAGATTACCAAGCCTTGGTAGAACCCATGTACTCTGATAGTAAGCCCACTATCTTGACAGCCAGAGGGGTAGTTGATGTCCGCAAGGGGAGATTACCGATATGCATCATAAATTGTGGGGAGAGAGAGGTCTAGTTACCCCGGTATGCCACCCTTGCTAAATTGTTCACCGTCAGTAACAATGCAATCGAGACACTAGAGCCCTTGCTTCCGTCTGACAAGGTGGAAGAGAATGGCTCTGAAGGGCAAAAGGAGGATTGGTGTCAGCAACTACACGTAGGCACTGACTCCACCCCTTCACACCAAAAGCATGGGGCTTACCGGGTGGCTCGAGAATTTGAACGGGTTTTCAGCAAGCATCCTCTAGACTTTGGGCAGGCAAAAGAGGTTCAGCATCATATTCCCACCGGAGATCATCCACCCATTAAAGAGAGACACCGGCCTGTACCCCCAGCACACTACCAATGTGCCAAGAGTATGTTACGAGAGATGAAGGAGGCTGGGGTAATCATAGTTAGTTGTAGCCCCTGGGCAGCGCCATTAGTCCTCGTTAAGAAGAAAGACGGTACTATGAGAATGTGTGTAGACTACAGGCGGATTAACAGCATTACACATAAAGACGCGTACCCATTGCCTAGAATTGAGGAATCACTAGCTGCACTGAGAACTGCTAATTATTTCTCTGCCTCAGATCTCACCAGTGGGTATTGGCAGGTTCCTGTAGCAGAGGCAGACAAAGAGAAGACAGCGTTTACAACACCAATGGGCCTCTTCGAGTTTAACTACATGCCGTTCGGGCTCAGCAATGCGCCAGGAACATTTCAGCGTGAACAAAACAAAGAAGCAGGGATGGGCTATACGCGGGGGGATCACCACAGACAAATGGTTAGCATTTTAGATAAACAGCTTTTATTAAACATGTATAAACCACACAGATTAAAAGCATTAAAAAGTCACACATGTGACTTGACAGTCGCATATACTGGCTCACAATAAAACCTACACCCTGCAAATACACTCCACAGGAGACCTGACTATATAAACAGCATACCAACTGATGGCTAAGTGTAAGAAATGGAATAAGGGATATGAATATACATGAGCATAAAATAACACCCACCAACCGTAATGTATAAAAAGATAGAAACCAATGATGTTCAATGATGTTATATCCCCTAAATGAGTTCCATAAATAACACCTAATCACCATCGCCCACAGTGCCCGTCATGAGAGTCATGCATACACAAAACCGTCAACAGATAAATGCATACTCAAGCCCAAAAATAGAGAAGACAAGAGCTCATGACCACTAATGGACAGGATCAGTATCCCATAAGTATTGGGATAAATGGCACAAGGCGCAGGGCCCATGTGGAGCGAAATCAGGAAGGAAAGATGCCCGACGCGTGTTGCCACCCGCAGTGGCTTCGTCAGGGGTAATGAGTGCAGTAACAACACGTCCTTATATAAGTGGAGTTGATGAATCATGGCGCACAGCTGCGCCGCTTACCAGACCAGCGTGGGGATAGCTTGATGTCCCATAGACACAAACGCCGGTGACCAGCCGTACTCAGAGACACTGCGCATGCGCCGGCGTGTGATAACAGGAAATGCGTCACAACTCACAGTTGCCATGTGAATCTATACACAGGGTTACTGCGCATGTCTTGTGGTGCATAATTGAGTCAATAGCCCGGCCAAAGGTAGCGATGAATCGCTATACAAAGTCACAGGCTCCGGTGACTGACACTAGTCAGCAACCATGCGCATGCGTCAGCGTATAATACACAAAGTATATCCTAACTCGAATCTACCAATAGTTACTACACATGTGTATGGGCCCAATTATGTCAATTAGCCCAGCTAGGAAAAACGGAGGATATTTACACAAATGCCGGTAATCCACCGCAGACACATTCACTGCGCATGCGCCGACTCATGATGACAAATGTATCATGGCTCGAAACGGCCATATGAACCAATGCATTTAAACGCTGCGCATATAAATAGGGCACGGTTTTGTTTGCCAGCCTGGCTAAGGAAACATTAATTATAAGAGTACACACGCCGATAAGTCGTTATGGTCAGAGACACTGCGCATGTGTCGACATGCAATGACAGAAGGTACACAGAGGTTCGAGAATGTCATAAAAACCCACGCACATAGTAACTGCGCATATTTATGATGTGCAATTGCGCCGCTTGCCCAGCTTGAATAGCACTAAATACAAGCGCATGCGCTAGTGATTCGCACTAATTACAAAAAACGGACGCGTACGCCAACATAGGATGACAGAGAGCGGATCATGGCTCAGAGAGTATCCTGAGGACCTGAACCTATAAGTATTGCACATGCTTCTTGTACAACAATGTAGATATATGGGACGAAAGTAGCAATGGCCACAGACACAAATATCGATACTCGACCATAATTGGGGATAATACCCATACACCAGTATATGGCAATAATAAATGCAAAATAGTTAAAAAACACCACAAGAATAAACATGTGCATAGCACTCAAAAATTGAAAAATGCACTATACATGCATTAAAAGGCCGAACACCAGTCAAACCCAAACCAGAATTAAAGTATAATGAGAAGATTAACCCCAAAGAACATGTCCCTAGGGACTCTTAATGATATACAAATGGGTAAATAAAGGTTTTCATAAGGACACGAAGTTTATTCAAAATAGCAATAGAGTCATTTTAGGACAAACCTAGGCATCATATACAGGTGGGTGGATAAAAGTTAACAGTTAACATAGGCACAAAAAGTTTATTCAGAATAGCCATGATGTCATTTTAGAACAACCCTAGGCATCATACATGGTCAACCATGCTATGACACCTGCCAGATAATAGAGGTCTATGATAGACCAAGATTAATCCACAAGTGAAAGTGTGGACCTCACTAATCCAATACAGTGGGAGCATCCGTGCAAAGTGCACCATTAGGACTAGAGACCAAAAATGGCAGTTACATGGTGTCGAAGCGAACAAAAAGCATGTTCAAGGAATAACGAGTGCCTCTCAGCTTTGACATAAAAAATATATACAGAAAGCTGGTATGCTGTTTATATAAAGATAGAAAAGACACCTAAAGAACACACCAAACAACTCCCATAATAAAACAGTCACCAATGGTCCAAGGGGCAGGAGGGTCCTCAGATTTACAGTATTGAGGCGAGAATCAATTCTGTTTGTAGAACCCTGTAAATAACAGATCCTCGTTGAGGCCAACAGGAGCTAGGGAATTGAGGTTAAAAATCCATTTGGATTCCCGTCTAAGGAGCTCCAATGTTATATCCCCCCCCCTAATGTCCGGTTGCACAGACTCCAATCCCAAAATCCTTGTTCCATGCCACTGTGAGTTATGTGCCGCAAGGTAATGCGAGGCAACTGACGTGAGCGTATTGCCCTTTTCTTTATCCTTTTTAGCCGTGGTGATGTTAGAGAAATGTTGCTGCACCCGCCTTCTCAATTCCTGAGTAGTCTGTCCCACGTATACCTTCGGACAAGGGCATACAAGAGCATAGATAACAAAATGCGATTTGCAGTTGAAATAAGATGCAGTCTTAATCTGAAAAGGAGAGAAGGGGAGAGTCACAGAATTATCATTGACCATATATGGACAGATGTTACAGTTCCCACATGAAAAAGTACCTCTCAATCGTATGCTCCTATTAAGCCTGGTGACAGGGCGTTTGAAATGGCTGTGACTTAAACAGTCTTTAAGATTTCTAGCCCTCCTTGCCACCAAACTTGGTAGTGTGGAGATGTGGGGCTTTAATCTTGGCTCACTAAGGAGAATTCCCCAATGCCTAGAGAGGATACCCCTAATGTCATACCACTGGTTGTTATAGGTGTTTATTATGCCCAGTGGTTTGGGGGGGCCCTTGATACGTGGTTGTAACAACCTATTCCTATCTGAGTCTCTGTCCGTCCTAAAGGCATTAGAGATTACCTTTTTGGGGTAACCCCTATCCTTGAACCGGCAAGTCAAATCACGTGCTTGGATCAAAAAATCATCTCTATTGCTGCAGTTTCTTTTGGCCCGAAAGAATTGGCCTTTTGGGATGCCCTTTTTAAGATGTTGAGGATGAAAACTTGTAAAGTGCAATAAGCTATTTGTAGACGTGGGTTTCCGATAGAGGGTTGTGGTAATCCGAGATCCATTAAGGGAAAGCTTAAGGTCCAGAAATTCCACCTCACTTTGCGAGAAGTGTGAAGTCAATCGGATGTTCCAAGGGTTGACATTCAAAGAGTCCACAAATAGCTGGCAGTCATCCAGGGTGCTTGTCCAAAAAAATAGTATATCATCAATATAACGATACCAGTTGGTAATGTATCTGGAGAAAGCCTCCATGCAGAACACCCTGGTGACCTCCCACCAACCTAGAAACAAATTTGCATACGAGGGCGCGCAACGCGCGCCCATCGTGGTGCCAGTAACCTGTCTATAATGGACCCGATCAAAAATAAAATGATTTTTGTCTAAGATGAAAAAAAGCAGGTCCAATAGAAATGAATCATGTTTTCTATCTCCTGTGGAGTGCTGATCTAGAAAAAAAGACACTGCTTGAATGCCGAGATCATGCCGTATACATGTGTACAGCGATTCTACATGTAATGTTACGAGCCACACACCAGGTGTGACTGTGAAATCCTGTAACTGTTGAATTAGATAGGTGGAATCTCTCACAAAAGATTTGAGAGAAGTCACCAATGGCTGTAAGAAAAAATCAATGTAAATGCAGGGACGTTCCAACAAGCCACCGATCCCGGACACGATGGACCTACCTGGAGGTGCCTGGAGGGACTTATGGACCTTTGGAAGCATGTAGAAAGTCGGGATCCTCGGATGATGATTTTTTCATGTGGGAACTGTAACATCTGTCCATATATGGTCAATGATAATTCTGTGACTCTCCCCTTCTCTCCTTTTCAGATTAAGACTGCATCTTATTTCAACTGCAAATCGCGTTTTGTTATCTATGCTCTTGTATACCCTTGTCCGAAGGTATACGTGGGACAGACTACTCAGGAATTGAGAAGGCGGATGCAGCAACATTTCTCTAACATCACCACGGCGAAAAAGGATAAAGAAAAGGGCAATACGCTCACGTCAGTTGCCTCGCATTACCTTGCGGCACATAACTCACAGTGGCATGGAACAAGGATTTTGGGATTGGAGTCTGTGCAACCGGACATTAGGGGGGGTGATATAACATTGGTGCTCCTTAGACGGGAATCCAAATGGATTTTTAACCTCAATTCCCTAGCTCCTGTTGGCCTCAACGAGGATCTGTTATTTACAGGGTTCTACAAACAGAATTGATTCTCTCCTCAATACTGTAAATCTGAGGACCCTCCTGCCCCTTGGACCATTGGTGACTGTTTTATTATGGGAGTTGTTTGGTGTGTTCTTTAGGTGTCTTTTCTATCTTTATATAAACAGCATACCAGCTTTCTGTATATATTTTTTATGTCAAAGCTGAGAAGCACTCGTTATTCTTTGAACATGCTTTTTGTTCGCTTCGACACCATGTAACTGCCATTTTTGGTCTCTAGTCCTAATGGTGCACTTTGCACGGATGCTCCCACTGTATTGGATTAGTGAGGTCCACACTTTCACTTGTGGATTAATCTTGGTCTATCATAGACCTCTATTATCTGGCAGGTGTCATAGCATGGTTAAACAAGTATGATGCCTAGGGTTGTTCTAAAATGACATCATGGCTATTCTGAATAAACTTTTTGTGCCTATGTTAACTGTTAACTTTTATCCACCCACCTGTATATGATGCCTAGGTTTGTCCTAAAATGACTCTATTGCTATTTTGAATAAACTTCGTGTCCTTATGAAAACCTTTATTTACCCATTTGTATATCATTAAGAGTCCCTAGGGACATGTTCTTTGGGGTTAATCTTCTCATTATACTTTAATTCTGGTTTGGGTTTGACTGGTGTTCGGCCTTATAATGCCAGTGGATTTTAATGCATGTATAGTGCATTTTTCAATTTTTGAGTGCTATGCACATGTTTATTCTTGTGGTGTTTTTTAACTATTTTGCATTTATTATTGCCATATACTGGTGCATGGGTATTATCCCCAATTATGGTCGAGTATCGATATTTGTGTCTGTGGCCATTGCTACTTTCGTCCCATATATCTACATTGTTGTACAAGAAGCATGTGCAATACTTATAGGTTCAGGTCCTCAGGATACTCTCTGAGCCATGATCCGCTCTCTGTCATCCTATGTTGGCGTACGCGTCCGTTTTTTGTAATTAGTGCGAATCACTAGCGCATGCGCTTGTATTTAGTGCTATTCAAGCTGGGCAAGCGGCGCAACTGCACATCATAAATATGCGCAGTTACTATGTGCGTGGGTTTTTATGACATTCTCGAACCTCTGTGTACCTTCTGTCATTGCATGTCGACACATGCGCAGTGTCTCTGACCATAACGACTTATCGGCGTGTGTACTCTTATAACTAATGTTTCCTTAGCCAGGCTGGCAAACAAAACCGTGCGCTATTTATACGCGCAGCGTTTAAATGCATTGGTTCATATGGCCGTTTCGAGCCATGATACATTTGTCATCATGAGTCGGCGCATGCGCAGTGAATGTGTCTGCGGTGGATTACCGGCATTTGTGTAAATATCCTCCGTTTTTCCTAGCTGGGCTAATTGACATAATTGGGCCCATACACATGTGTAGTAACTATTGGTAGATTCGAGTTAGGATATACTTTGTGTATTATACGCTGACGCATGCGCATGGTTGCTGACTAGTGTCAATCACCGGAGCCTGTGACTTTGTATAGCGATTCATCGCTACCTTTGGCCGGGCTTTTGACTCAATTATGCGCCACAAGACATGCGCAGTAACCCTGTGTATAGATTCACATGGCAACTGTGAGTTGTGACGCATTTCCTGTTATCACACGCCGGCGCATGCACAGTGTCTCTGAGTACGGCTGGTCACCGGCATTTGTGTCTATGGGACATCAATCTATCCCAACGCTCGTCTGGTAAGCGGTGCAGCTGTGCGCCATGATTCATCAACTCCACTTATATAAGGACGAGTTGTTACTGCACTCATTACCCCTGACGAAGCCACTGCGGGTGGCGACACGCGTCGGGCATCTTTCCTCCCTGATTTCGCTCCACATGGGCCCTGCGCCTTGATGCCATTTATCCCAATACTTATGGGATACTGATCCTGTCCATTAGTGGTCATGAGCTCTTGTCTTCTCTATTTTTGGGCTTGAGTATGCATTTATCTGTTGACGGTTTTGTGTATGCATGACTCTCATGACGGGCACTGTGGGCGATGGTGATTAGGTGTGTTATTTATGGAACTCATTTAGGGGATATAACATCATTGAACATCATTGGTTTCTATCTTTTTATACATTACGGTTGGTGGGTGTTATTTTATGCTCATGTATATTCATATCCCTTATTCCATTTCTTACACTTAGCCATCAGTTGGTATGCTGTTTATATAGGCAGGTCTCCTGTGGAGTGTATTTGCAGGGTGTAGGTTCTATTGTGAGCCAGTATATGCGACTGTCAAGTCACATGTGTGACTTTTTAATGCTTTTAATCTGTGTGTGGTTTATACATGTTTAATAAAAGCTGTTTATCTAAAATGCTAACCATTTGTCTGTGGTGATCCCCCCGCGTATAGCCCATCCCTGCTTCTTTGTTTTGTTCATACAGTCTCGTTGAATGGGCTTGGGTTGGATCCCACCTTGTTATTTATTGATTGTGGTGCCCCTACTCTTGGTTTGCAGGAACATTTCAGCGGTTAATGTAACGCTGCCTTGGACATAAAAACTTTGAAACCGTTCTGCTGTACAGGGATGACATCATCGTCTTCTGCAAAACCTACGAAGACCATTTGAAGCACCTAGCTGAGGTATTCGAAGCCCTGTCAAACTTTGGCCTGAAAATAAAACCGTCCAAATGTTACCTTTTGAAACCCAAGGTGCAGTACCTAGGCCATGTGGTGAGCGCGGAAGGTGTGGCACCCGATCCTGACAAAGTCACCGTTATCTGGGACTGGAAAAGACCCAACACTATCCATGAATTGAGGCAATTTCTTGGTTTAGTAGGCTACTACTGAAGATTTATCAAGAACTTCACCAAGATAGCAGCACCGCAGCAAAATGCAAGATCTTCTAGTGGGCCAATCCAAGAAGGCGAAGAACAAAAATCCGTTTGAATGGAACAAAAGGATAGAAGAGTCCTTCACCAAGTTGAAATTGGCCCTCACAGGAGATGAGGTCCTGGTCTACCCTGACTATAACCAACCATTTGTACTTTTCACTGACGCCAGCAACGTGGGATTGGGAGCAGTGCTGTCACAAGTGCTGAAAGGCATAGAGAGAGTGATTGCCTACGCCAGCAGGAAGCTTTGTCCCACTGAGAGGAACCCCGACAACTACGGTTCCTTTAAGCTGGAGTTCCTTGCCATAGTCTGGGCGGTAACAGAGCGCTTTAAGCACTACTTGGCTTCAGCAAAGTTCACCATCTACACGGACAATAATCCGCTAACCCACCTTGAAACGGCAAAGCTCGGGGCACTTGAGCAGTGATGGATGGCCCGGCTGTCCAAATACGAGTTCACCATCAAGTACAGAGCAGGACATAAGAACGCTAAAGCGGATGCGCTGTCCAGAATGTCCAATTCACCAGACGGGGGAGAAGATCCAAAAGAACTCAAAGAAATCGAGTTAACAGCCTTCCACCGTCCAATTGCAGCCCAGCACTCTCAAGGAGTAAGGAATAAGTGCTTTGTCATACGAGGTAACACTGAATCCATTACCCCATCATGAGTGGGCAGAGACACAAGACAGTGACCCAGCTGTTCACCTATTAAAGGAGTGGCTGGCACAAGCTGATGCACACCCTGGTCCAGATGATCCACAGGAAGCACAACAGCTATGGAAGGAGAGAGGCAAGCTGTTCATCTACGAGGGTAAACTGTGTCGAAGGAACATCATCTCGCGCACACACGAACTGGTCTGGCAGGTGGTAGTCCCGAAGAGGGATGTGCCAATGGTCTTAGAGGCGTACCACAATAGCGCAGGACACTTCGGTTGGAAGAAGTTGGAAATTCTACTTCGTGAAAGATTCTACTGGGTTGGCATGAGGAGTTCCATTGAGAAGTGGTGCTGAGAATGTGGCCCATGCAACCTGTGCAGAAAAGACAGAGCAGCCAGAGAGCCCCATTAGAGCCGATCATCACAAAACAGCCGCTTGAACTGGTAGCCTTGGATTACGTGAAGTTAACTCTGAGTAGGAATGGCTACACCTATGCTTTGACCATCGTGGACCGTTACTCAAGGTTCTTGGTAGTTGTGCCTGTTAAAGACCAAACAGCGAAGACAGCAGCCAAGGCATTTCAGCAACACTTTTGTCGACCGCACTGATACCCTGAACAAGTGCTCACCGACCAAGGTCCAGCCTTTGAAGCAGAAGTGTTCCAGAAGTTCTGTAACATGTACGGTTGCAAGAAAATCAGAATGACGCCATACCATCCACAGACAAAAGGCATGTGTGAGAAGATGAATCAGGTGGTAATTGACTTATTGAAGACCTTACCTCTGGAGGAATGAAACCAGTGGCCAGAGAAGTTGCCAGTTGGTAGATCTATATAATGATATATCGGTAAATTCCACCAATTTCACTCCGACCTACTTGATGAGAGCGAGACCTGGCAAGTTACCTATTGATTTAGACATGGGAGTCTTAACACAAGAGACAACATCACCAGATGCAGACTGGGATACAGAGCGGCAGCAACAATACCGCAAAGTACAAGAATGTGTGGAGAAAAGTTTGTCCCAAGCAAGACAGAGACAGGAAGGAAATTACAATCAACGCGCCCCTGCAGTTCCCTTGACACCAGGAGAACAAGTACTTAAAAGAAAGAGATGTGTTCACAAACTAGATGACCAGTGGGAAGCAGAGCCATACACTGTGATACCTTCAGACTTTAATAACACCAAAGTATGTATCATCAGCAAAGATGGAGGAAAAACCTTAGAAGCAGTCTCAAGAGATCATCTAAAGATGTGCCCTGATCAATTGAAGGACAAGAAAGAAGTCCAAAACACTCCACGGCCCATAGTAGAGGTGGAAGAAAAGATTCAAACTATACTTTGAGAATTTCCTCGGACATGGACACAAGTGAATCAGGCAATAGTAGTACCAGTCCTAACCTTTCATCAGCCTACTGCACCAGATGAAGTAGAGACTCTAAATGAAATGGCTCCAGTAACAGATGCCACATCTGCAGTGGAATGCGGAAATCTGTCCCCTGCTAACAGCGAATCTGACAATCTCATGGTGAGTCTAGGAGTAGAGAGAAGGCAGTCTAGAATACCTATCTTACACAAGTCTACTTATAGCGTAGTGACTAATGCACCAACAGTAGACATCAAAGAACAGGTCAGGTCATCAGAAATACATATACTGCGTAGATCCACTCGTAGTACTAGAGGTCAGATCCCTGCCCGTTACAGAGATTACGTAATGTAAATAAAGTAATAATAATGTATAGTAGTAACCGTTAAGCATGAGAGCCTACAGAGACTTACTGTAAGAACCCTTTCAAATATTCGCAATAACCAGTTAAAGTACAATTGGGCCACAGGACTATGTGTGGTCAGAACTGCATTTGTAAAAATAGTTACTCCAAAAAGGCCTTGAAAATAAGCCACCGGCGTGGCCGAAAAACAGGCCCATCTACAGAGCACCCTGTAGCCACACCCAGGGATGACACACAAAGTGGGCTAAGGCGGTTCCCACCAACCAAACTCCAGGTACAAGCACAAAGACAATTCCTGGACAGCAGCGTAAAGACTGGTCGCTGCAGTAACTGTGCTATTGTTTTCTTTTTCTTGTCTGGTTTTTGACAATTTTTACAATTTTAAGACTTTGTAGATTTGCATTAATTGTTACTGTTAACAATTCTTGTTATATTTTCCTCAGTCCAGTAGTACTGAACTTAACTGGGGGGGAATGTGACACCCCAGAGTCCGGTTGTCACAGTGACATTGCCTCCCTCTAAGAGGTGAAGTCATGCTTGGAGGCAGAAAAGGGAACCCATGCCAGGTAACAGAGATTAAAAATCACAATTTCCTGCTGCAGGTCAGAAAAGGGAGATGCCATATAAATTCTGGCCAGCAGAGGGGGTTGGTGAGTCAGCTAGAAATCAGCTGAGGGGGTTGTCATGGAAACGAAGCAACTGTGAGCTGTGAGGAAAAATGACAGTTAAACGTGAGGACGCGAGGTAAAGGAGATCTTTCTGGAAGATCCTGTCAGATGAAGGCAGGGAGCCGAGCTGAGAGGAGCTCGATAGGCAGAGCTGATCTGTGAAGAGGGAAAGGACAAGAGCAGAGACTAAGAGACTCTAAGGAAGCTAAAATACTGCGTATAGCAGACCCCTGATTGAAGCGCTAATAAAGAGAAAAGGGACATCAGAGTCCTGGGCTGACAGGAACTGTACGCCCTGATAGCCGAATCTGAAAGTACTGGGGATTGTAAATTCCTGTACACATTGATCACCTGAGGGCACGGCAGCGGATAAGGAGCCCGGGGCCGACGGTGAAGAGAACGGTACCCGTGGAATAGGCTCACGCTGACAGCCGTACAGGTTAGTGAAACCATCACGAATAGAGGGTCGCAGCATAGTTATATACAGCGGAGACCCACACACAAAGCGCAGAAAGGAGGGTCCTAAATCCTCACCTGACAAGGTGGATCCCCGAATGCCTCCAAGCGAGCCGGACTCATTCCATCACCTGTATGTGGTACTCCAGACTGCAACCTATTACCAGTAAAAGGTAAAGAAACTGTCCTGATGCCAGTGCTGGGTGACCGGCACTTCTGGGGTTAATGTTTTGATCTCAGTGCAGACTCTTACCTGCACACCTGGGACCTATTATGGTGGCCTCTCATTGCTTCTAGGAAAGCTTCTTATAGCCTCAGGAAGCTCCCATCCCCCGTCAGTTATACTTTCGCCCTTGGCATTGTGTGGTGACCCCTGAGTGTGTTTGTGCTGTGTTCCGGTTGCTTGATTCTCTGTGTACGACTCGGTCTGTTCTCTGGATATTGCTTTGGATTCTGCTTGGTACCTTCTATGTCTGTTTGGTTTTGACTTCTGCTTGGCCCTGACTATCCATTCTGTCTCATCCGTGGTACTTTACTGATATCTCTGTGTATGACCTCCTTTTTGCCTGACTCTGAGTATTTCTGTATAGTGTCCTGCCATCTCTGAAAGCAGGACGCTAAGCCCCGCCCCCTTGCAGTCACAAGACCGTAGGTCCTGTGACTGCTTGCCAAACTCAGCGTCCACAGGTCCTGTGTATCTGTATTTTCTGGCTGTACCTGACCCGGGCCCCCCTACAGTGCGGGTGAGTCCCTGCTCAGCGGAGGCTGCATGCCGGCGCTGACAGGATCCTGACAGAAACTGCACCTCTCTGTGTCTTTCTCTCATTTATCTGCACCCCAACGTTTACAGCCACTTTTACTAATTATTTAACATCTTTGCCCTGGGACTGCAGCCCTACCTGTGGAGGGCTACAACATCATTGCTGCGCCCAGCATCCATCCCAGAAAAGCAACACCGCAGCGGTGGTCACCTCTGGCTAGAATACCACAGGTGGCGTCACGTATTTCACCATCTGTAAACATTATCTTTATTTTTACCACAAAAATACCACACAACTTTCCCCTATTTTATTACTGGACGCCTCTGGGCCACGGACTGGGTCGCCGCCGTGACACCATCCCCCATGGAAGTCGATGGGCCCGGTACCGAGTACCCCAGGCCCCGCGGGGCGCTCCACATGGTCCCCTCACCCCCCTTTCCTGGTATGCATGGTCCCCGAACCCCCCTATCTTGGTTTGCATGGTCCTCTCACCCCCCTTTCCTGGTATGCATGGTCCCCTCACCCCCCAATCCTAGTATGTGTGGCGCCCCTGAGGGATCAGTCGCCACAGAGGTACTGCACCTCCTCCTGAGGTGTAGTATCCCACTTCCCAGGTAAGATGGTCCCCTCACCCCCCTATCCTGGTATGCATGGTCCTCTCACCCCCCAATCCTGATATGCATGGTCCCCTCACCCCCTATCCTGGTATGCATGCTACCTTTCACTCCCCAATCCTGATATGTATGGTCCCCTAACCCCAAATCATGATATGCATGGCCTTCTCACCCTCCTGTCCTGGTATGTATGGTCCCCTCATCCCCCTATCCTGGTATGCATGCTGCCTCTCACCCCCCTATCCTGATATATATAGTCCTCTCACCCCTATTAAACTGCACACATGCATTGAACCCTGGCTGCCATATCGGAATACCCATAACTTTGGTGTTCCAATATGGCGGTGCCGTTTTTGTAACAGCTTCCGGCCGCGGTGGATTGTGGGATAGCAACACAATCACCAGAAGCTGTGACAGAGCCGATTGGCAATTATATATTAGATGGAGAGCAACAGAATACCAGGGACGACTGCATTGTCAGACTAGAAAACTACAGATTGTATTCCTGTCTTTTACCAATCAGTAGTAATTAGCAGAAACATAACCATTCACATTATGTATGTCTGTTGAGCTCTATACTCATCATTACTGAGTTCCATTCATTGTAATGGCTTCTGTGGTGTGGAGTTTATCTCTAAAATAACAGGGTCGGTCTGGGCTTCTCTAGCTGATGTTTTTCACATTGTTTCCACTGAATGAAGCACAGCCAATAAATAAAAATGGCTATAATTTAAAAATGTAGGAACCTCTGAGTGAACAATGTACAACGTGAGACTAAATCAGAAAAAAGAGTGCAAGGACTGGTAAGAGAATAATCATAATAATCATAATAATAATAATAATAATAATAATAATAATAATAACTTAGAGGACAGAATACAAAGACATTAGCTATGTGTTTTATAAAATTGATAAGATATCTTAATGTGACTTTCACATGTTATTTTTACAGATGATAATAAATTCTGCAGAGGAGGATAACTTAATGACACAGAGTTATTTATGTGAACTGGAGGATTGGGCTGAGAAATGGCAATTGAAGTTCTAATGTAGATAAATGTAAGGTCATGCACTTGGGCAGAGGAAATAAAATGTATAATTATGTACTAAATAATAACACACTGGCATTGAAAAAGACTTGGTTAGGCTGGTTTCACACTTGCGTTTTTTTGCGCTGTATTTTAGCGCTAAAAACGCATGCACTTTTTTTTCCTTTACTTTGCATGGGATGCGCTTATGTGCGCATACACATGCGTTTGTATGAGTTTTTACGCCCATGCCTGTTGCATTTTTTGGGCGTCCGACTTGCCTCAAAAAAACGCATGACACCCATTATAAGTCTATGGGTGCGCATATGTGCGCATTGGCATGCTCATGTATGTGTTTTTTTGCGCATGCGTTTTTTTGTTGACCATTGGTTAGACAATGGAAATTAGGGGTTTGGGTTAGAGTTAGGGTTAGTTAAGGGGTTTAGGGTTAGGGTTAGGGTTTGGGTTAGGGTTAGTATCGTTTGGTTAAGGGCTAGGGTTTAGGGTTAGTTAGGGTTTAGGGTTAGGGTTTGGGTTAGGGTTAGTAGGGTTTGGTTAAGGGTTAGGGTTTGGGTTAGTATGGTTTGGTTAAGGGTTAGGGTCAGGGTTAGGGTATGGTTTGGTTAAGAGTTAGGGTTAGGGTATGGTTTGGTTAAGGGTTAGGGTTAGTAAAGTCATGGTTTGGGTTCGTGTGAGGGGCCAACTAATGTTGGAAAAAAATGAAGACGCGGTAAAAACGCACTAAAAACGCATACAAATGCATAAAAACGCTGCGTTTTTTTCATGCATGCTCATAAAAATGCTTGAAAAAAACGCAGCATTTGTATGCGTTTTTTCCATGCGTTTTTTTGCGGGAAAAACGCGCTGCAAAACAAAGCAAGTGTGAAAGTAGCCTTATATGGGTGTATGGCAAATTCAACTTTAGTGACCAGTGTCAGGCAGCTGCTGCCAAGGCTAATAAAATAATAGGATGAATTAAAAGAAGCAGAGATGCTCATGACAAGAGCATAGTTTTGCCTCTTACAAGTCACTAGTGTGACCACACTTAGAATACTGGGTACAGTTTTGGTCTCCAGTGCATAGGAAGAACATAGCAGAACTAGAGCGGGTGCAGAGAAGAGCGACCAAGGTTATTAAGGGAATGGATGAACTGCAATATCAAGAGAAGTTATTAAACTTGGGGTTATTCAAGTTGAAAATACGACAGCTTAGGGACAATCTTATTACACTATACAAATAAATGAGGGGTCAATACGGAGATCTTTCAAACAACCTTTTTAGAGCTATGCCTGCAACAGGAATAAGAGGGCCTGCTCTGTGTCTAGAGGGAAGAAGGTTTAATCATAATCTCAGATGGAGATTCTTTACTGTAACAGCAGTGAGACTATGGAACTCTCTGCCACAACATGTAATGGTTGATTCACTACTAAAATTCAAAAAGGGTCTGGATGCCTTTTTTGATAAATTTAATATTACACGATATGGGTACTAGATTTTGTTATGGGGCGTTGATCCTATAGTACTGGTAACTTGTCATCGGTTATGTTGGCTAATCATACAGCCAGTAGCAATTTATTTAAGTACAAAGGAAGATAATACAATATATTGGTCACATCTCCCTAATCATACATATTGATACATTGTACAGTAGTAAGAAGAACTGATGAGTGATGAGTTATGGAAACTCTAGCAAGTATACAATCTTGGTGCCTCTGAGCAGCTGACAGTGGAGGTGTGCAGGCATGCCGCACTCGCAGAAAATAGGTGGCGATGTTCACACTCCACTTTTAAACCTACTAATAAGAGAGCTAATTTAAGGTTCTGCAGCCTGATGATAAATTTGCAAAAGGACCTCTCAAATTCAAATGTTAGGCTATGTTCACATGTTGCGTTTTTGCAAAAAAGCAGGTTTTGCTGAGTGTTTGCTGTTTTTTTGTGTAGCATTTCTGCAGCGTTTTTGTGCTTTTTTTACTGCAGTTTTGTCAGGGTACATTTGTCTCTTGTGTCACTCGGTGATAAAGTTTAGTGCATTAAAAAGTAATCTGATTCTACTTCATCCGGGTTTGATACCAAAAACACAGCAAACCCTGATTCCTGCTTTTTTGCAGAGTTTTTGCACTATCCGTTATTGCTTTCAGTGGGTGAAAAACGCTGCAAAAATGCTGAAAGAACTGAAATACTGCATTTTGCAAAAACACAGCTCTTTGACAAAACAGTCAGGAAATTTCTGATTTCTGAAATCTTAGACTTTGCTGGTACTGTCAGATGCAGCTGAAAATCTGCATAATAAAAGCTGCAAAAATGCAAAGTGTGAACATAGCCTAATACTATCAGTTTATCCTCTTATCTAATAAAGAAACCAATGAATGAGCACAGACACCAGTACCTTGGGGAAATTGAGAACTGTCCAATGTACCAATTCCTGACTAGCTTTTCTAGTTAACCAGAGATTGGGGATCATCCAGATGAGATAAAAAAAATTGGCTTCAAAAAGTCTGAAAGTGATTGTGAAGCAAATATATAATCAATAAGGAAAAAGCATAACAGCCGTAGAGTTACATTTAGTTGACAAAAGGGTGAAATTGGATATACCAGTATTATAAGCACAAATGGGCTTTTGCTGGGGGTGTCAGAACTGGCACCTTACCTCCAGGATTCTGAGCTTCAGGTGGGTTAGCCAAGGGTTGTAACTAGAAGGAATATTTCCTATTGTCTGTATATAGAGAGGAAGGGAGGGAGGACACAGGGTATTTGAAATACCACAACTGGGCTCATCATCCATTCACAGATGGCAACTTTTGAATGAGCCAACCCGGGTCATCCTGGAAATATGATCGAAAGCCAAAGACTGCTGATCAGGCTGCAAAGATTGCTGACTCTTATGTGACCAACAGGATGCCAGAAGCCCGGAAGCCATCAGGATTCAGCTGGAAGGGAGGTAAACCAGTTGGGGACTCCTCTCCCTCTGCCAACCAGTCCCCAGGACATTCTCCATTTACTTACTTCAGGGCTCCTGAGATCAGACATTCTTTTGTTGATACATGTCGATGCTTTCCATGTAACAAATTAGGACATGTTAGTGTTGCTTGCCCCAATAGAAATAAAGACCCCAGTATGACCACCATGCCACAGAGGCCCTCGCCTTCTGTCTCCTTGCAATCCTGTGATACACACCATTATTATTCAGTATCTTCTTGATGATGGACTCATGAATATCAACATTAGCTAATGTGAGAAAGTCCTTTAGTTGCTCAGAAGTTACCTTGGGTTCCTTTGTGACCCTGTAGACTGTTAGGGTATGTGCACACGCTGCGGATTCCGCTGCGTTTCCGCAGCGGTTTTGGCCGCTGCGGACCCGCAGCAGTTTTAGCTGCGGTGTACAGTACCATTCAAATGAATGGTAAAAAAAAAACGCTGTGTAGACGTTGCGGAAAAATCCGCGTGGATTTGCTGCGGTTTTGAAACCGCAGAAAGAAGTGACATGTCAATTCTTTCTGCGGAATCCGCAGCGGGTTCCTATCTCCACCATTGTGGAGATGGTGAATCCGCAGGACCAAACCGCAGATAATCCGCAGGTCTTTTGACCTGCGGTTTATCTGCGGTTTTTGCAAAATCCGTGCGGATTAATCCACAGCGGATTCCGCAGCGTCTGCACACACCCTTATACAACTTGCTCTTGGAGTGGCTTTTGTTGCTCAGTAGGGTAATAATTGACTTGATTGTCCTAATTTATTTGTACACTCTGCAATCTGTCTCACTATGGATTGGTCAAATCCAAGCTCTTTAGACTTGGTTTTGTAACCTTTTCCAACCTGACAAGCATCAACAATTCATCTTCTGAGGTCCTCAGAAATTTAATTTGTATGTGCCATCAATATGTTTTGTGAAGAGTAGACTTTGATAGATCCTTTCTTTTATTTTTTTTTCTCTAAACATGTTGCCCACTTAGGTCAAATTTATACAGAAATATGGAAACTTCATACACTTCCAAGCACCACTTAAGCAGAGAAATAGGCTAAGGATTTTTCAGTAAGTGGTGCTTATTCCAGATGCTATCAAATGGGACTAAGGACAATCTGCCAACTGGTCCTGTGTGCCACACTTATCTACCTACTCTATGCGAATCACTGTGTGGAGCCAGTGATGAACAATTCCTTTCATTGTGATCACAACTTCAAACATTTTCTTGTATATTCACTACATTTGCAGCACTTCTCATGCTCACTGTCCTAAATAAAGACATTTCTCTTAGGCGAATCCATGCAACATTCTACATGAATACCAACTATGTGAAATATTTCACAGCAGACAAATTCAAAATTGTCCTTCAGTACCATAATACATTGGTATGGGTGAAAAATAAAATGAGAAAATAGTCAATCTGGAATGAATAGATACTTCATGGCATTGGTAACTGGAGGAGGGTATAGTAACTGTACAGCAATCTATTTTTGGGAGAAAATATAGGAGATAATGGAATATGTGGATAAGAATATTCTAGTTAAGATAATTTGCAAAAATTATTATTATAAAATATATACAAACATAATTTGTATTTCATTTTAGTATATATGGTATATAAATACAGTTGAAACTAGAAGTTTACATCCACTATATAAAAAGACACATATGAATGGTTTTCTCAATATCTGACATGAGATCAGAATAAACTTGGTACCATTGCCCTTCTGGTTTCAACTGTACATATATATAATGCAGTCATATCTAATTATTTTTATAATGAGGAAGTTTTGTTCAAGACAATGAGGATGTAAAATATAATTTACCCTTTCCTATATTTAGTTCATTGATTTGCTATTTTGGACAAGTGCAAAGTATCTTGACAGGGCCATTATGGGGTTCAATAATTTAAAGCCATACATACCACAGGGAAGCTACTGCCCATAGAAATAGCACATGCAGCTCAAGTTATCAAACAGGTAAGGGTGGCAATGTGCATATTGATCATTATTAGTATTAGTGTATATTCACCTGGCAGATTTGTTGCAGAAATGTGTGTGCCCTTAACTTCCATCTGAATAAAGCATGCATAAACTCCATGTGCTTCCTATTAATAATAATAATCTTTATATAGCGCCAACATATTCCGCAGCGCTTTACAGTTCAACAGTTTCAAAACACAAATCATAAGTAACAACATTAACAATACAATCATTAAAGCAAAGTAAGACAACCCTGCTTGTGAGAGCTGATGATTAATCTACTGTCACAAAGTGACTGGCCCTGCGTGACGCGACCCGAAGATCGGACGGTCACAAAACCAACAATGACAAACAAGGGGACACCGGGGACACAATTACAACGGTGGGCCCTGCAATAGGGACCGGGGAAATGGACACCTTATGCACTCTCCTAAGGAAGTGCCCTGAACTCTCCTGACATTCCCTATACAGGTTCTTTCAACCTGTCGCCAACCAGCAGGGGCGTAACTACCACGGTCACAGCGGTTGCCACTGCGACCGGGCCCGAGGGGAGTCAGGGGCCCAGCAGGTCAGACCATGTTATCTCCCAACCGTGCTGATTCTCACGGGACAGTCCTGTTTTGACCCCCCCACGTCCCGCACTGAGCCGCCACGCCCCCCCCCATGCACCCTATCCTCACCCTCCCAGATAGACCCACTGCAGCTCCCCACAGCCTGCAATGAAGTCCTTTCTGTGTGCACCGGACCTGTGATGAGGTCATAGGAGGGGAGGAGTCAAGGGTCACATGATCAGGAGCCTCGTTGTCTGCAGGACTTTGCTGTGCTGGTTGTCATGATGCTGGATGACTTAAAGTTTCTGTGTGGGGTCAGGAGGGGTTTACAGGGTGGATGTAGCAGAGCTGTGTGTGTATGAGGTGTATGAAGCGAAGATGTGTGTGTATGAGGTGTGCAGAGCGGAGCTGTGTGTGCACGGAGTGGCGCCGTGTGTGTATGGGGTGTGCAGAGCGGAGCTGTGTGTGTATTAGGTGTACAGAGTGGAGCCGTGTGTACGAGGTGTACAGAGTGGAGCCGCGTTTGTACGAGGTGAGTGGAACCGTGTGTGTACGGAGCGGATCTGTGTGTATGGGGTGTGCAGAGCAGAGCTATGTGTGTACGAGGTGTACAGAGCGGAGCCGTGTGTGTGTACGAGGTGTGTGGAGCCGTGTGTACGAGGTGTGCGGAGCAGAGCCTCATGTGTTCGAGGTGTACAGAGCGGAGCCGCGTGTGTACGAGGTGTACGGAGCAGAGCCGCGTGTGTACGAGGTGTACGGAGCGGAGCCGCATGTGTTATGATTGGGTCACCGAGGAGGAAAACAAAACCAAACTAAGTCACAGAAAACCAGAGAGGTTGGTAACTACGCGGATTGCAGACCCCTGATCCTAACCACACAACTAACAGCAGCCGTGGAGCGTACCTACGATGATTCTAGACGCCTCATCACAGCCGGAGGACTAAATAAGCTTAAAGCAAGAAATGGGGAAATCTAAACTGTCCCAGAGCAGACCCCAAAGGAATAGACAGCCCCCACAAATGTATTGACGGTGAAACAAGATGAAAGCACAAACAGGTAGGAAAATAGGCTGAGCAAATGATGGGGCCCACACTAACTAGAAAGGACAGGAAAGGAAAGATACTGTCTGCAATCACGCCAAAAAACCCTGCAAAAATGTCCCACACTTCTGAGAGCAAAAAACCCCTTAAGTCACTAGACTTCACCCACTATATCAGCACTCTGGCATATTCTGAGAATAGAGCAAAAAGAGGCCAATCTAATAAGGGGCAAAAAGCAAACTGGCACATACCGTAACATAAGAGTGGAAATTCAGTACAGCCCCAGCCAGGGCTGGCTGACCACACAAAAAACTGAATAGACCAAACCAAATCAAATGTGAACATAAGCAGAGAACAACTTAGCTTGAGACGGCAGGAACTGAGCTGGAAACTAAGACCTCAGGTGGCAGGAAAAAATCACCAGCATGGGAATAGGGAGTCGGCTGTCTTAAATCCAGTCTGAGACTCCAGATGTCCAATCCTCATCCTCATTATCAGGTGGCAGGTTTCTGTTAATTAGATCAGCTTCATTACCTCCTGCCACCACCAGAGGGAGCCCAGAAAGAGAACTCATAACTCCTCTGCCAGCACAAACAGTTCCCTCACCAGAAACCAGAGGCAGACCAGAAAATGAGTTCACAACACGCATGTGTATGAGGTGTATGGAGAGGAGCTGCGTGTGTACAAGGTGTACGGAGCTGAGCCGCGTGTGTACGAGGTGTATGGAGCAGAGCCGCATGTGTATGAGGTGTATGGAGAGGAGCCGCGTGTGTACAAGGTGTACGGAGCGGAGCCGCGTGTGTACGGAGCGGAGCCTCGTGTGTGCAAGGTGTACAGAGCGAAGCTGTGTGTGTATGAGGTGTACGGAGCAGAGCCGCGTGTGTACGAGGTGTACGGAGCAGAGCCACGTGTGTATGAGGTGTACGGAGTGGAGCCGCGTGTGTATGAGGTGTACGGAGTGGAGCCGCGTGTGTACGAGGTGTACGGAGCTGAGCTGTGTGTGTACGGAGAGCAGCCATGTGTGCACGAGGTGTACGGAGCAGAGCCGTGTGTGTACGGAGCAGAGCCGCGTGTGTATGAGGTGTACGGAGCAGAGCCGCGTGTGTACGAGGTGAGTGGAGCTGCGTGTGTACAAGGTGTATGGAGCGGAGCCGCGTGGGTACGAGGTGAGTGGAGCCGCGTGTGTATGAGGTGTACAGAGCGGAGCCGCATGTGTATGAGGTGTATGGAGCTGAGCCTTGTGTGTACGGAGCGGAGCCGCATGTGTACAAGGTGTACGGAGCAGAGCTGCGTGTGTACGAAGTGTATGGAGCGGAGCCGTGTGTGTACGGAACGCAGACGTGTGTGTATGGAGCGGAGCCGCATATGTACGAGGTGAGTGGAGCCATGTGTGTACTAGGTATACGGAACGGAGCCGTGTGTGTACGGAGTGGAGTCGCGTGTGTACGAGGTGTACGGAGCGGAGCCGTGTGTGTACGGAGCGCAGCTGTGTGTACGAGGTGTGCGGAGCAGAGCCGTGTGGGTACGAGGTGTACGGATCGGAGCCGTTTGTGTACGAGGTGATTGAAGCCATGTGTGTATGAGGTGTACGGAGTGGAGCCGCGTATGTACAAGGTGTACAAAGCGGAGCCGCGTGTGCACGAGGTGTATGGAGTGGAGCCGCGTGTGTACGAGGCGGACGGAGAGGAGCCGCGTGTGTACGAGGTGTACAGAGTGGAGATGTGCCTGTATTTTGGCATGGGGGGGCCCCATTTGAAAGTTCGCACCGGGCCCATAACTTTGTAGTTACGCCACTGCCGACCAGGGTACCTTGGTCCTTCACTTGCCCTGCACCTATCCCTTGCTAGGGAACGGGCAAGTGCGGACACTAGTCCCACCACTGTACTAAAAAACACCAAGGAAAAGGAACAGACAGGGAAAACAAACAACACTTAGCTTCCTCTGCTGTCATGCACCGGAGAGCAGAGTAAGGCACCCGAACACCACTTTCAGCTGTATGGCCACTGCACCAGGTAAGCTGCTAACACCACTGCTCCAGATAACTCCTCTCTTTAGAACGGTTGGTTTCCAAAGGTCCTGTATTACCAACAGTCAGCTGGTGTACCAGGTGACCTTTTATAGGAAGGAGGGAGTGGTCACCACCTACTGACTGACTAAACCTGTACTAACACCAGTGGCCACCGGGGGGGCAAAAACCGACCAGCAGACGAACTAAACTTGTAGTAACACCAGCGGCAAAAACTAATATTAACCCCCGATGGCCTGAAAGGAAAAAAGTTTATATAAGAGAATCCAGAATCTGACACATATCCAAAAATGGATCGTGACATCTACATTGAGGTGGTGGAGATACAAAGTACAGGTGTGTATTTACAATGATGGTCCAGCCATCTTGAGGGAGTAAGGGATAGATAGAGATAGTGAATGGGCTACACACGCACACTTACACATAAACTGACTTAGATTAGTGAACGTGATAGGCCGCTGTGAACAAATGCGTTTTGAGGCAGCGCCTAAACTATTCAAGTTGTGGATAGTTATAATTTTTTTGGGTAGAGCATTCCAGAGGATTGGCACAGCACGGGAAAAGTCTTGGAGTCGGGCGTGGGAGGTATGGATTAGTGCCGAGGTTAGTCGAAAGTCATTTGCAGAGCGCAGCGGTCGGTTAGGAAGATAGACAGAAATGTGGGAGGAGATGTAGTGGGGTGCTGCATTGTGGAGAGCTTTGTAGGTGAGAACAAGTACTTTGAACAGGATCCTGTAATGAATGGGAAGCCAATGTAAGGACTGGCGAAGAGTGGACGCGTCCGAGTACCTATTAGCCAGTTGGACGACCCTGGCTGCTGCATTCAGTATGGACTGGAGAGTGGAAAGTCAAGTAACGGGGAGGCCAATTAGTAGAGCGTTGCAATAGTCCAGGCGGGAGTGGATCAATGCGACAGTGAGGGCTTTTGTTGTTTCCATGGTGAGAAAAGGGCAGATGTTCTTTAGGTGTAAGCGGCAAGAGCGGGAAAGAGATTGTACTGTATATGGGATGTGAAGGAGAGATTGGTGTCAAACATAACACATATTCAAGCATCCTCATTTAGATCAATGAAACTGATTTAGTTGCAGAACTTTCTATAAGGCCACATTCACACTTTCAGTATTTGGTCAGTATTTTACATCAGTACTTGTAAGCCAAAACCAGGAGTGGGTGATAAATGTAGAAGTGGTGACTTGTTTCTATTATACTTTTCCTCCGATTGATCCATTGCTGATTTGGCTTACAAATACTAATGTCAAATACTGACCAAATACTGAACGTGTGTACGTGGCCTAACAAGTTTGCAGCATGTGAATGTACCAAACTAATTTCATTCCAGGGTACACAGAGGAAAGCAGCACTGGTCAAGCCACTTCAATGATTAGAAAGGTATATTTATATTCTAGGCTAAGGCCAAGCAGCGCATTTTGGGATGTGACTGAAACTTTCATAGAAATGTTTTAGGGTAAGTTGAGATGGGGCAGGACTGATGCAGTCATGATACAGCTGAAAACTGAAGAAACATTTTTTTACTATGAAATTCTGTCAGTTTGATTTCACCCCCAAACTATTTGTATATACTGTATATATACAGTGGGGAAAATAAGTATTTGATACACTGCCAATTTTGCAAGTTTTCCCACCCACAAAGAATGGAGAGGTCTGTCATTTTTATTGTAGGTACACTTCAACTGTGAGAGACGGAATCTAAAAATAAAAAGCCGAAAATAACATTATAAGATTTTTAAATAATTAAATTGCATTTTATTGCATGAAATAAGTATTTGATCACCTACCAACCAGCAAGAATTTTAACTCTCACAGACCTGTTAATGTTTCTTTAACCCCTTCCTGACATCAGATGTACTATCCCGTCCATGGGACCCGGGCCCCTATGCCCATGGACGGGATAGTACGTCTAGCGCGATCAGCGGCGCCCACGTGGTGAGCGCCGCTGATCGCGGCCGGGTGTCAGCTGATTATCACAGCTGACACCCGGCACTATGTGTCAGGGGCGGTCACGGACCGCCCCCAACATGTTAACCCCTTGCACACCGCGATCAAACATGATCGCGGTGTACCGGGAGTTAAAGGGAAGCATCGGCAGGGAGGGGGCTCCCTCCGTGCTTCCCTGAGCCCCCCACGGCAGCGCAATGTGCAGCGCTGCTGCGGGGGACTCCTTTCCCCCGGATCCAAGATGGCGATGGGGGCCTTCGGGGGCCTGGAGGAAGCTGGCTTCCTCAGTGCCTGCAAAGCGCAGGCATGAGGAAGCCTTGTGCACTGCCTGTGACAGATTGCTGATCTGTCACAGTGATCTGTGATGTGACAGATCAGCGATCTGTCACAGGACAGTGATGTCCCACCTGGGACTATGTAATAAAGTAAAAAAAATTAAAAAAAAAGTGTAAAAATAATTTAAAAAAAAATCGCCAAATAAATTAGTAAAAAAAAAAAAAAATATTCCCCAATAAATTCATTTTTTGAAAATAAAAAAAAACCAAAACAATAAAAGTACACATATTAGGTATCGCCGCGTCCATAACGACCTGCCCTATAAAACTGTCCCATTAGTTAACCCCTTTAGCGAACCCCTTAAAAAATAAAAATAAAAAACGAAGCAAAAAATAATGATTTATTATCATACTGCCAAACAAAAAGTGTAATAACGCGCGATCAAAAAGACGCATATAAATATCCATAGTACCGCTGAAAATGTCATCTTGTCCCGCAAAAAACGAGCTGCCACACAGCATCATCAGCGAAAAAATAAAAAAGTTATAGCTCGCAGAATAAAGCGATGCAAAAATAATTATTTTTTAAATAAAATAGTTTTCATTGCATAAAACCGACAAAACATAAAAAACGACCTAAATGAGGTATCGCTGTAACCGTACTGACCCGAAGAATAAAACCGCTTTATCAATTTTACCGCACGCGGAACGGTGTAAACGCACTCCCCCAAAAGAAATTCATGAAACGCTGGTTTTTGTTCATTCTGCGTCCCAAAAATCGGAATAAAAAGTGATCAAAAAATGTCACGTGCCCGAAAATGGTACCAATAAAAACGTCAACTCGTCCCGCAAAAAATAAGACCTCACATGACTCGGTGGGTCAAAATACGAAAAAATTATAGCTCTCAATATGTGGTGATGCAAAAACTATTTTTACAATAAAAAGCGTCTTTTAGCGTGCGACAGCTGCCAAAAATAAAAACCGCCATAAATAGTAAATCAAACCCCCCGTTATCACCCCCTTAGTTAGGGAAAAATAATAAAATTAAAAAAATGTATTTATTTCCATTTTTCCATTAGGGCTAGGGTTAGGGCTAGGGTTAGGGCTATGGTTAGGGTTAGGGTTAGGGCTAGGGTTAGGGCTGAGATTAGGGTTAGGGGTGTGTTGGGGTTCGGGTTGGAGTTAGAATTGGGGGTTTCCACTGTTTGGGCACATCAGGGGCTCTCCAAATGCAACATTGCGTCTGATCTCAATTCCAGCCAATTCTGAGTTGAAAAAGTCATATGGTGCTCCTTCCCTTCCAAGCTCTGCCATGTGCCCAAACAGTGTTTTACCCCCACATGTAGGGTATCAGCCTACTCAGGACAAATTGCAAAACAATTTTTGGGGTCCAATTTCTCCTGTTACCCTTAGGAAAATAAAAAATTGGGGGCAAAAATATCATTTTTGTGGAAAAAAATGATTTTTTTATTTTCACGTCCAAGCGTTATAAACTTCTGTGAAGCACTTGGGGGTTCAAAGTGCTCACCACACATCTAGATAAGTTCCGTGGGGGGGTCTAGTGTCCAAAATGGGGTCACCTGTTGGGAGTTTCAATAGTTTAGGTACATCAGGGGCTCTCCAAACGCACATGACACCCGCAGACCATTCCATCAAAGTCTGCATTCCAAAATGGCACTGCTTCCCTTCCGAGCCCCGACGTGTGTCCATACAGTAGTTTTCTCCCACATATGGGGTGTCAGTGTACTCAGGACAAATTGGACAACTTTTGCGGTCCAATTTCTCCTGTTACCCTTGGGAAAATGAAAAAATTGGGGACTAATTGATCATGTTTGTGGAAAAAATACGATTTTTTTTATTTTCATGCCCGGGCATTATAAACTTCTGTGAAGCCCTTGGGGGTTCAAAGTGCTCACCACACATCTAGATAAGTTCCTTAGGGGTTCTCGTTTCCAAAATGGGGTCATTTGTGGGTGTTTCCACTGTTTAGGTACATTAGGGGCTCTCCAAAGGCAACATGACACCCGCAGACCATTCCATCAAAGTCTGCATTCCAAAACGTCACTACTTCCCTTCCGAGCCCTGACGTGTGTCCATACAGTAGTTTTCTCCCACATATGGGGTGTCAGCGTACTCAGGACAAATTGGACAACAACTTTTGGGGTTCAATTTCTCCTGTTACCCTTGGGAAAATAAAAAAATTGGGGAATAATTGATCATGTTTGTGGAAAAAATACGATTTTTTTATTTTCATACCCTGGCATTATAAACTTCTGTGAAGCCCTTGGGGGTTCAAAGTGCTCACCTCACATCTAGATAAGTTCCTTAGGGGGTCTAGTTTTCAAAATGGGGTCATTTGTGGGGAGTTTCCACTGTTTAGGTACATTAGGGGCTCTCCAAAGGCAACATGACACCCGCAGACCATTCCATCAATGTCTGCATTCCAAAACGTCACTACTTCCCTTCCGATCCCCGACGTGTTCCCATACAGTAGTTTTCTCCCACATATGGGGTATCAGCATACTCAGGACAAATTGGACAACAACTTTTGGGGTCCAATTTCTCCTGTTACCCTTGGGAAAAAAAAAAAAATGGTGACTAAAAGATCATGTTTGTGGAAAAAATACGAATTTTTAATTTTCACGCCCGGGCGTTATAAACTTCTGTGAAGCACTGGGGGGGTTCAAAGTTCTCACCACACATCTAGATAAGTTCCTTAGGGGGTCTAGTTTCCAAAATGGTGTCATTTGTGGGGGGTTTCCACTGTTTTGGTACATCAGGGGTTTTCCAATCGCGACATGATGTCCGATCTCAATTCCAGCCAAAAACGTCAAATGGCGCTGCTTCCCTTCCGAGCTCTGCCATGCGCACAAATAGTGGTTTACCCCCACATGTGGGGTATCAGCATACTCAGGACAAATTGCACAATAACTTTTAGGGTCCTGTTACCCTTGGGAAAATAAAAATTGGGGTGAAAAAATCATTTTTGTGGAAAAAATATAATTTTTTAATTGTACTGCTGTACGTTATAAACTTCTGTAAAGCCCTTGTGGGTTCAAAGTTCTCACCACATATCTAGATAAGTTCCTTGGGGGGTCTAGTTTCCAAAATGGGGTCACTTGTAGGGGTTTTCCACTGTTTAGGTACATCAGGGACTCTCCAAACGTGACATGGCGTCCGATCTGAATTCCAGCCAATTTTGCATTGAAAAAGTCAAACGGCGCTCCTTCCATTCTGAGCTCTGCCATGCGCCGAAACAGTCGTTCCCCCCCACAAATCAGGTATCAGCGTACTCAAGACAAATTGCACAATAACTTTTGCAGTCCAATTTCTCCTGTTACCCTTGGTAAAATAAAAAAAATTGAACCTGAAGTATTTTTTTTGTGAAAAAAAGTTAGATGTTCATTTTTTTTTAAATATTCAAAAAAATTCCTGTGACGCACCTAAAGGGTTAATAAACTTCTTGAATGTGGTTTTGAGCACCTTAAGGGGTGCAGTTTTTAGAATGGTGTCACTTTTGGGTATTTTCTATCATATAGACCCCTCAAAGTGGCTTCAAATGTGATGTGGTCCTAAAAATAAAATGGTGTTGTAAAAATGAGAAATCGCTGGTCCACTTTTAACCCTTATAACTTCCTAACAAAAAAAAATTTTGGTTCCAAAATTGTGCTGATGTAAAGTAAACATGTGGGAAATGTTAGTTATCAAGTTTTTTTGTGTGCCGTATCTCTGTGATTTAAGGGCATAAAAATTCAAAGTTGGAAAATTGCGAAATTTTCAAAATTTTTGCCAAATTTCCGTTTTTTTCACAAATAAACGCAAGTTATTTGAATGAAATTTTACCACTAACATGAAGTACAATATGTCATGAGAAAACAGTGTCAGAATCACCGGGATCCATAGAAGCGTTGCAGAGTTATGACCTCATAAAGGTACAGTGGTCAGAATTGTAAAAATTGGCCCGGTCATGAACGTGCAAACCACCCTTGGGGGTGAAGGGGTTAATAAGCCCTCCTACTCTGCACTCATTACCTGTATAAAAGACACCTGTTCACACACTCAATCAATCACACTCCCACCTCTCCACCATGAACAAGACCAAAGCATTGTCTAAGCACACCAGGGGAAAAATTGTAGACCTGCATAATGCTGGCATGGGCTACAGGACAATAGGCAAGCAACTGGGTGAGAAGGCAACAACTGTTGGCACAATTATTAGAAAATGGAAGAAACACAAGGTGACTGTGTTTCCATCTGGGGCTCCATTCAAGATCTTGCCTCGTGGATAAGGATGATTCTGAGAAAGGTTAGAAATCAGACCCAGAACTACATGGGAGGAACTGGTCCATGACCTGCACACATCTGGAATCACAGTCTCAAACATTACCGTTGGTAACACACTACGCCGTCATGGGTTATAATTCTGTAGGTCTCCCTGCTCATGCCAGAAATTGTCCAGGCCCGTTTGAAGTTTGCCAATGACCATCTGTATGATCCAGATGTGGCATGGGAGAAAGTCATGTGGTCAGATGAGACCAAAATAGAACTTTTTGGCATAGTAATAGTAATCTTTATTTTTATACATATTCCGCAGCGCCCGATGGGGCTCACAATCTAAATTCCCTATCAGTATGTCTTTGGAATGAGGGAGGAAACCAGAGGAAATCCACGCAAACACGTGGAGAACATAAAAACTCCTTGCAGATGTTGTCCTTGGGGAGACTTGAACCCAGGACTCCAGCACTGGCATGTAGTCTGGTCTAATGGGTATCACTAGTCTATGCTTGATGCTTTCTCTGTTGCTGCAATCGCCGCCGGCCCTCCTACCATGAGTGTCGTGCTTGACATCTATGTGATCCAGAGTCTGTTACATGTGCACAGATCCGAGAACTGAACAGGCTGAGGATGACGCAGGAGATGAAACCCACGCAAACACGGGGAGAATAAACAAACTCCCTGCAGATGTTATCCTTGGTGGGATTTGAACCCAGGACCCCAGCGCTGCAAGGCTCCACATGCTGTGTTTGGAGGAAGAATAAAGATGAGTACAACTCCAAGAACACCATCTCAACCATGAAGGGGAGGGGAAAACATCATAATTTTTGGGGGTGCATTTTTGTAAAGGGGGCAGGATGACTGCACCATATTCCAGGGAGTATAGATGGGGTCATGTATCACAAGATTTTGGCCAACAACTCCTTCCTTCAGTAAGAGCATTGAAGATGGGTCATGGCTGAGTCTTCCAGCATGACAATGACCCGAAACACACAGCCAGGGAAATTAAGGAATGGCTCTGTAAGAAGCATTTCAAGGTCCTGGAGTGACCTACCCAGTCTCCAGACCTGAAGCCAAAAGAAAATCTTTGGAGGGAGCTGAAACTCAATGTGGTCTAGCAGACAGCCCCAAAACCTAAAAGATCTGGAAAAGGTTTGTATGGAGGAGTGGGCCAAAATCCCTACTGCAGTGTGTGTAAACTTGGTCAAGAACTACAAGAAACATCTGACCTCCGTACCTGCAAACAAAGGTTTCTGTACCAAATACTAAGTTCTGTTTTTCTATTGTATCAAATACTTATTTCATGCAATAAAATGCAAATTAATTATGTAAAAATCATACAATGTGATTGTTCTGTCCTCACTAAATGAACCGGAATTCATGTAGCTTATACAGGCAGCTAAACCGCTATACCAGGGGTCCAATAAGTAGACTGTAGGTTGAATCTGTGCTTTATTGAACGTAGTGGTATTCTGATGTGGTGAAACTACAAGTAAAACATATAAATACATCAGTACTGGGTTCATAGGAATACATAATATACATAATACACTAATAGCTAACCAGGGGAGAGCTAACTAAGCAGGCTGATCTGATATAGGAATTATATACAGGAAGCATGTTTACGTACCAGCGATGCTGACACAAGGGGAAAGAGAAATGAGATGTTCCCAGGAAGCAGGCTTGAGAGAAAATGACGAACTGGAGGGAGGAATGGGGGCTGGACTAAACCATAATCCTTTGCAAAGGGCTCCCAGAAGGCACTGCAAAACTTACCATAGTGCTCTGCAACATTCCCAGAATACATTGTGGACGGGGGGGGGGGGGGGGGAGATTCAGGAACCAAACACACAATAACACTGTGGTTATGACTCTGGCCACTAGATGGAGCCAGAAACAATGAAAACATTAAATCTATGGCTGAAACTGAACATTATGGATATTCTCAGCAAATCACTGTATATACAGTCATATGTAAAAGTTTGGGCACCCCTATTAATGTTAACCTTTTTTCTTTATAACAATTTTGGTTTTTGCAACAGCTATTTCAGTTTCATATATCTAATAACTGATGGACTCAGCTATATTTCTGGATTCAAATGAGGTTTATTGTACTAACAGAAAATGTGCAATCTGCATTTAAACAAAATTTGACCGGTGCAAAAGTATGGGCACCCTTATCATTTTCTTGATTTGAACACTCCTAACTACTTTTTACTGACTTCCTGAAGCACTAAATTGGTTTTGTAACCTCATTGAGCTTTGAACTTCATAGCCAGGTGTATCAAATCATGAGAAAAGGTATTTAAAGTGGCCACTTGCAAGTAGTTCTCCTATTTGATTCTCCTATGAAGAGTGGCATCATGGGCTCCTCAAAACAACTCTCAAATGATCTGAAAACAAAGATTATTCAACATAGCTTTTCAGGGGAAGCATACAAAAAGTTGTCTCAGAGATTTATCCTGTCAGTTTCCACTGTGAGGAACATAGTAAGGAAATGGAAGAACACAGGTACAGTTCTTGTTAAGCCCAGAAGTGGCAGGCCAAGAAAAATATCAGAAAGGCAGAGAAGAAGAATGGTGAGAACAGTCAAGGACAATCCACAGACCACCTCCAAAGACCTGCAGCATCATCTTGCTGCAGATGGTGTCACTGTGCATCGGTCAACAATACAGCGCATGCATAACGCCTTTTTGTATGACCAAACAACTCAATCTTTGTTTCATCAGTCCACAGGACCTTCTTCCAAAATGTAACTGGCTTGTCCAAATGTGCTTTTGCATACCTCAGGCGACTCTGTTTGTGGCGTGCTTGCAGAAACGGCTTCTTTCGCATCACTCTCCCATACAGCTTCTCCTTGTGCAAAGTGCGCTGTATTGTTGACCGATGCACAGTGACACCATCTGCAGCAAGATGATGCTGCAGGTCTTTGGAGGTGGTCTGTGGATTGTCCTTGACTGTTCTCACCATTTTTCTTCTCTGCCTTTCTGATATTTTTCTTGGCCTGCCACTTCTGGGCTTAACAAGAACTTTACCTGTGTTCTTCCATTTCCTTACTGTGTTCCTCACAGTGGAAACTGACTGGTTAAATCTCTGAGACAACTTTTTGTATCCTTCCCCTGAAAAGCTATGTTGAATAATCTTTATTTTCAGATCATTTGAGAGTTGTTTTGAGGAGCCCATGATGCCACTCTTCATAGGAGAATCAAATAGGAGAACTACTTGCAAGTGGCCACCTTAAATACCTTTTCTCATGATTTGATACACCTGGCTATGAAGTTCAAAGCTCAATGAGGTTACAAAACCAATTTAGTGCTTCAGGAAGTCAGTAAAAAGTAGTTAGGAGTGTTCAAATCAAGAAAATGATAAGGGTGCCCATACTTTTGCACCGGTCAAATTTTGTTTAAATGCAGATTGCACATTTTCTGTTAGTACAATAAACCTCATTTGAATCCAGAAATATAACTGAGTCCATCAGTTATTAGATATATGAAACTGAAATAGCTGTTGCAAAAACCAAAATTGTTATAAAGAAAAAAGGTTAACATTAATAGGGGTGCCCAAACTTTTACATATGACTGTATATATATATATATATATATATATATATATATATATATATATATACATAAACAAGCAGTCAAAGATCATGAATTATGTTGAAGACAGAACAGTGATTTTCTGGATTTTTTTAAGATTCTGTATAATACTTAGGGAAGGGAAATTACATTAGTGGCACCACTCCAGCGCTGAAATAAAAAAAATGCTGAAGTGGTGCTTTAAGAGTGATAGTTAATATTAGTTAGAGATCTGATAGCCTGGCACCCCCATCAATCAGCTGTTTTAAAGTGTAACTATCACTACATAAAAGTTTTTATATATGACAGGTGTTGCATAGTGCTGCTGATCAGTGGGAGGCTAGGTCCTGAGACCCCCACCAATCAGTTAAAATATCTCTCTGAAATCCGCAGCTCTTGCATGAACTGCGAATATAGACGTGTTTACAGGCTCAATGGTAAGTCTAAGGGTCCGTAGACAGCTCTGTGAACGTGTATGAAGTGTATGTACAGACCAAAAGACTTACTGTTGACAGCCCTTTGTCGGCAGCTCATGCAGAAGCAGTGGACGCCAGAGTGGTATTGTTGAGGGTCTCAGAACCGCACCTCCACCGGTCATCAGCTCTGTGCAGCTTCTGTCATATATAATATTTTTTAGATACCACATAAACCTATCTAGAAGATAATCCTTTTATTATACATGACATTATGAGCACAGTATCTCAAGAACAGCACAAGACAAATAAGCACCTTCCAGCTGTTAAGACTACCATTATATCTATCTGAACAATATTGCCAGTTTATCCAGCATAAATTATCTGATGAAGGCTGAGTGCTCCAGCTATTAGATGTATAGGCCATTAAGAAGTTATATTTGCTGCAGAAAAGATATAAAATCATTAGTAACCTGTGAATACGTATGAGTGTTAGTTTATTTATTTGGGACGACATACCACAAATCTCATCAGAGACATATTGATTTTTTTCTTTGTGCTAAGTTGCTAAATAAATAAGACGACTGATTTACATATATAGCAGTAAGAGGTTTATGTGCTTTGTCTGGGTTATAGGCTGCCTGGCACAAGTGCAAGAATAATGCCCGGTGGCATGCAAGAATTGTAGCTGGTGTCATCCTACCAGCCCTAGAAGTCGGTCACAGAGTGATGATTAGGGCTTATAAGGCTTAGTGTGGTGATTTGTAATTATATTATGGAGTCTCATATGTTTTGCTCTGACTGTATTAATACATGAAGCTGTAACAGATAAGACCTCTTTCACACATCCGTTTTTTCCCGTCAGGCGCGATCCGGCATGTGTGTAAAAAACGGATCCGTTTTTTTCCCCGCCAGATGCGTTTTTTTTCATTGACTAGCACATGCGCCGGATCGCGCTGCATGTGCTTGCGTTTGTTCTGTTTTTTTCCGGATCCGGCTGAAATCTCGTTTCTGGCGGCCGGACACAACGCGTGCAGCAACGTTTTTTTGTCCGGCGAAAAAAAACGGACATGCGCGGATGCGGCGCTCCCGGCTCTGTGGTACAATGAAAGTCAATGGGAAAATCCGTTCATCGGATCAGTCTTTTCCCTGATCCGCCACCGCATTCGGTTTTTCCCCTCTGCGCATGCCCGGAGTGTCTCTCTCTCTTTCCTGCGCCTGCCTCCATACCTTCTGTCATCCCCCGTTCTGCCTCCATACCTTCTGTCATCCCCCGTTCTGCGGCGGCTTCTTGTTGTCAAAGCCGTATCAGGCGCTGTAAGTTGAGCCGCATTTACTTCCGGTGTCTCCGTTACAGGCCGGATATGGCAGTCTGGCTTTTCGCCGCACGCCGCCGGATTCTTACCGCCGGATATGTGAAAGTAGTGAGTCCCCCATAACAGGGCTGTGGGGTACTCGGTACTGGGCCGGTAACTCAGGGGGAAGGTGTCACAGCCGCGGTGACCCGGTCCGTGGCCCTGGGCGCCCAAGTGAAAGGGGGATTGAATGGTGGATAGTGTTGAGCGATACTCTCCAATATTGAGAAATATCGGATAGGATTAGATCGGACCGATACCCAAAAAGTATCGGGTATCGCCGATTCCGATATCGGAAGTCCCATTCAAGTCAATGGGACAGAAATATCGGAATTAAAAAAAACCCCTTTCTTTACTTGCACATCCTGTTCGGGAGGGGGAAGAGTGTGGGCGGTGCGTGGGCGGACACTGTGTGCGTCTGTATGTGCGGGCGGGGTCTGTGCGGGCCTGCCGGGGGGTCTGTACAGGCCTGTCGGGGGTCTGTGCGGACTGCCGGGGGTCTGTGCCGACTGCCGGGGGTCTGTGCCGACTGCCGGGGGTCTGTACGGGCTTGCCGAGGGTCTGTGCCGGCTGCCGGGGGTCTGTGCGGACTGCCGGGGGTCTGTACGGGCCTGCCGGGGGTCTGTGCCGACTGCCGGGGCTGTGTGCGGACTGCCGGGGGTCTGGGCGGGCCTGCCGGGGGTTGTGTGTGTGTGTGCAGGCATCGTCCGATGGGACTACAAGTCCCATCGGGCGATGCCTGCTACAATGACAGTGATTGACACATTAGCCAATGATGGGACAGTAGTAGTCCCATCATCCGGCTAATGTGTTGAATGTAAAAAAAAAAAAAAATACATACTACATATATACAACATTCATACTACATACATACTACATACATACTTCATATATACTACATTCATACAACATACATACATACTATATATATATACACACAACATTCATACAACATACATACATACTACATACATACTACATACAGTGGGGAAAAAAAGTATTTAGTCAGTCAGCAATAGTGCAAGTTCCACCACTTAAAAAGATGAGAGGCGTCTGTAATTTACATCATAGGTAGACCTCAACTATGGGAGACAAACTGAGAAAAAAAAATCCAGAAAATCACATTGTCTGTTTTTTTTTCATTTTATTTGCATATTATGGTGGAAAATAAGTATTTGGTCAGAAACAAAATTTCATCTCAATACTTTGTGATATGTCCTTTGTTGGCAATGACAGAGGTCAAACGTTTTCTGTAAGTCTTCACAAGGTTGCCACACACTGTTGTTGGTATGTTGGCCCATTCCTCCATGCAGATCTCCTCTAGAGCAGTGATGTTTTTGGCTTTTCGCTTGGCAACATGGACTTTCAACTCCCTCCAAAGGTTTTCTATAGGGTTGAGATCTGGAGACTGGCTAGGCCACTCCAGGACCTTGAAATGCTTCTTACGAAGCCACTCCTTCGTTGCCCTGGCAGTGTGCTTTGGATCATTGTCATGTTTAAAGACCCAGCCACGTTTCATCTTCAATGCCCTTGCTGATGGAAGGAGGTTTGCCCTCAAAATCTCACGATACATGGCCCCATTCATTCTTTCATGTACCCGGATCAGTCGTCCTGGCCCCTTTGCAGAGAAACAGCCCCAAAGCATGATGTTTCCACCACCATGCTTTACAGTAGGTATGGTGTTTGATGGATGCAACTCAGTATTCTTTTTCCTCCAAACACGACAAGTTGTGTTTCTACCAAACAGTTCCAGTTTGGTTTCATCAGACCATAGGACATTCTCCCAAAACTCCTCTGGATCATCCAAATGCTCTCTAGCAAACTTCAGACGGGCCCGGACATGTACAGGCTTAAGCAGTGGGACACGTCTGGCACTGCAGGATCTGAGTCCATGGTGGCGTAGTGTGTTACTTATGGTAGGCCTTGTTACATTGGTCCCAGCTCTCTGCAGTTCATTCACTAGGTCCCCCCGCGTGGTTCTGGGATTTTTGCTCACCGTTCTTGTGATCATTCTGACCCCACGGGGTGGGATTTTGCGTGGAGCACCAGATCGAGGGAGATTATCAGTGGTCTTGTATGTCTTCCATTTTCTAATTATTGCTCCCACAGTTGATTTCTTCACTCCAAGCTGGTTGGCTATTGCAGATTCAGTCTTCCCAGCCTGGTGCAGGGCTACAATTTTGTTTCTGGTGTCCTTTGACAGCTCTTTGGTCTTCACCATAGTGGAGTTTGGAGTCAGACTGTTTGAGGGTGTGCACAGGTGTCTTTTTATACTGATAACAAGTTTAAACAGGTGCCATTACTACAGGTAATGAGTGGAGGAAAGAGGAGACTCTTAAAGAAGAAGTTACAGGTCTGTGAGAGCCAGAAAACTTGATTGCTTGTTTCTGACCAAATACTTATTTTCCACCATAATATGCAAATAAAATGAAAAAAAAACAGACAATGTGATTTTCTGGATTTTTTTTTCTCAGTTTGTCTCCCATAGTTGAGGTCTACCTATGATGTAAATTACAGACGCCTCTCATCTTTTTAAGTGGTGGAACTTGCACTATTGCTGACTGACTAAATACTTTTTTTCCCCACTGTATATACTACATTCATACAACATACATACATGCATACTACATATATACAACATTCATACTACATACATACTACATACATACTTCATATATACTACATTCATACAACATACATACATACTATATATATATATATACACAACATTCATACAACATACATACTACATACATACTACATATATACTACATACATACATACTACACACTACATATATACTACATTCATACAACATACATACATAGTACATACTACATATATACTACATTCATACAACATACATACATACTACATACTTCATATATACTACATTCATACAACATACATACATGCATACTACATACATACTACATATATACTACATTCATACAATATACATACTACATATATACTACATTCGTACAACATACATACATACTATATACTACATACATACTACATATATACAACATACATACATACATAGTACATACTACATACATACAACATACATACAACATGCTACAGACATACAAAATACATGCTACATACAATACATTCATACAATACATACAGACATACAGTACATACAACATAGAGTACATACTCCCCATCACTTGTCACTTTGTTCCCCGAAGCCAGTGTCATCTATAAAAAATATGAAAACAACAAACAAGCGATATACTCCCTGATCCGCAGAAATCCACGAGTGTCCCACGACGATCTCCCGTGGAGAACAGCAGCATCAGCTGATGCGACCGCTCTCTAGGGGCCCAAGGAATACAATGACAGGAGGTAGGTATCCTTCCGCACTGTATTCCTCCGCCACTGTAAAAAAATAGTCCCTAGTCTCACTTTTGGCATTGCTGTGTGAGAAAGTTTCCACGCAGCTTTTGCCATAAAGTGAGACCAGTGAACTATAGTAACCTCTCAGTGATGCAGTGCAGGAGATCGTCGTGGGGACACTCGTGGATTTCTGCGGATCAGGGAGTATATCGCTTGTTTGTTATTTTAATATTTTTTATAGATGACACTGGCTTCAGGTAACAAAGTGACAAGTCATGGTTAGTATGTACTCTATGTTATATGTACTGTATGTCTATATGTATGTATTGTATGAATGTATTGTATGTAGTATGTATGTTGTATGTATGTTGTATGTCTGTAGCATGTTGTATGTATGTAGTATGTACTATGTATGTATGCTGTCATGAACTCATTTTCTGCTCCACCAGTTGAGAGTTCCCCTTCCGTTCTCCCTCTGGTGGTGACAGGAGGTAGTGCGGCTGGTTTAAGTGGTAGTGATCTGCCACCTGATGAGGAAGATAACGATTGGATCTCTGGAGTATCAGACTGGATATAAGACAGCCGACGCCCTATCTGGGTGCTGGTGATTTAGTCTGCTTCTCAGGTCCTGGACTTCAGCTCTCTTCCAGTCTTCTCAAGTTAAGTTTGTTTTTTGCTATTGTTCCCACATGCGCTTGTTGGTCAATTCAGTTTTTTGTGTAACCAGCCTGCCCCTGCTGGGGCTATGCTGAAATTCCACTCCTATTAATCAGTATTTGCCAATCTGCTTTTTGTCCCTTATTAGATTGGCCTCTTTTTTGCTCTGTCTCAGAATATTTCAGAGTGCTGATATAGGTTTAGAAGTCTAGTGACTTCAGGGTTAATTTTGCTATCAGAAGTGTTGGACAATATTTTTGTAGGTTTTTTTTGGCAGATTGCAGACAGTGTCTTTCCTTTTCTTTCCTTTTTAGTTAGCCGGACCCCATTGTTTGCTCAGCCTATTTTCCTGCCTTTGTTTGTATTTTCATCTTGTTTCACCGTCAATACATGTGGGGGGCTGTTTTTCCTTTGGGGTCTGCTCTGGGGCAGTTAGTTTTCCTCTTTTCCTGCTTTAGGCTTATGTAGTTCTCCGGTTGTGACGAGGCGTCTAGGACCAACGTAGGAACGCTCCACGACTGATCCTAGTTGTGCAGCTAAGATCAGGGATCTGCAATCTGCATAGTTACCAACTTCTCTGGATTTCTGAGACTTAGCTTGTTGTCTTTTTTTCCTCCTCGGTTTCCCATTCATAATAGTATGCATGTTGTATGAATGTAGTATGCATGTATGTTGTATGAATGTTTTATATATGTAGTATGCATGTATTATGTAGTATGTATGTATGTACGTATGCTGTATGAGTGTAGTATATATGTAGTATGTATGTTGTATCAATGTAGTATATATGAAGTATGTATGTAGTATGTTATATTTATGTATGTTGTATGAATGTAGTATATATGTAGTATGTATGTAGTATGCATGTATGTATGTTGTATGAATGTATTATGTCTGTAGCATGTTGTATGCATGTTGTATGTATGTAGTATGTACTATGTATGTATGTTGTATGAATGTAGTATATATGTAGTATGTATGTAGTATGTAGTATGTATGCATGTTGTATATATGTAGTATGTATGTATGCGTATGAATGTTGTATATATGTAGTATGTATGTAGTATGTATGTATGTTGAATGAATGTTGTATATATGTAGTATGTATGTAGTATGTATGTATGTTGAATGAATGTTGTATATATGTAGTATGTATGTATATCGGACGATGCCTGCACACACAACTCCCGGCAGGCACGCACAGACCCCCAGCAGTCCGCACAGACCCCCGGCAGCCGGCACAGACCCCCAGCAGGCCCCTACAGACCCCCTGCAGTCCGCACAGACCCCCGGCAGCCGGCACAGACCCCCGGCAGGCCCGTACAGACCCCCGGCAGGCCCGCACAGACCGCGCATCATGATGCGCACAGACTGCACATCATGATGACATCATTTCAGCAGCCAATCACAGCCACAACAGTGGCTCATTGCATTATGGGAACTTCTGATTCCGATATTGTAAAAATAACGGTACTCGGTATCGGAATTCAGATACAGCGAATATCGGCCGATACCTGATATTTGCAGTATCGGAATGCTCAACACTAACGATGGAATGTGGTTGATTAAATGAATAGTTCGTTACACCACCTGTGGTGTTCGGCAAGGGAGATGTTAAGCCGACGCTGCATGCAGATCCTCTGGGACTGGTGGTATGGCACAGCAAAGATGTTACAGGTCCCCACAGGTGGAGCTGTAGCCCCAGGGCAGTGTGGATGAATGTTGCGGGAAGGGTGCAGTGGTAGGCACAAGGATGTAGCGGTGCCGGAAAGGTAGCAGGAAGGAGGCAAGGACACAACAGAGTGCAGATTCTTTACCTTTACTTTGGCAAATGCAGTCCAGGATCCTGATTACAGATGGTACAAGGGCAGGCTAGCCTGGAAGCAATTCAGGGATCTCTCTCTCAGCAGATGGGTTGTGTAGTCTCCTTCCTAGCGCTCACTTGAGGTACATCCAGTACTGAGTTACAGTGACGTTCCTCCTTATTATCGTTTCTCTGAATACCTCGTATGGCAGACAGCTGTAGCCGCTATTTCTCTCCTGGCTCACACCGTGCTGTTGTGCCTCCGAGTCTTAGGTGGGAGTCGAGTATTTACAATTTCCTACTCCTCTGGTGTCTGCTGCAGGACCATTAGTGTCCATACAACCATGGAGACCAGGCTCCAGTTCATGCGCTGTCGCTGGAAATGAGCCTTTCCTCTTTGCTCAATCTCCCAGCTCCTTCTCCACGTCTGCACACTTCACCCTCCTCACACTAACTGTTCCCTCCCTGGCCCTCAGAGAGCACTCCTCCCTCAATCCTGGTTCAGAGCTCCCTCTGTTGGCCTGGAATGGAAACTGTGTTGCATGTATAGATAAACTGCTGGAGAGACCCTTCCTTGCTTCCAAGCCTGACATATCCCTCCCTGAAGGAAGGCAATGCCATTGTGGAGACCATACCCCTGGGGGCGCCACATTCCCCCTAGTGCAAGTCAGCACTCCTGGGCTGATGAAAAGCATGAAAAACATATAAAACATGTAAACTGTATGAACAATTATAGTTACAAGATTTGAAAAATGAAAAATTTACAAAAACCAAACGCTCCAAAAAATAGGCCTGTGATGATAAGTTCATGCATCAACGTCCATGGTCCATTCCTGGGCAAATGGTGAACTATTCACAAGATTGATGACCACACACAGTCCTGTGGTTCAGTGTCCAACAAAACAAGGTAAAACTGGAATATTCAGAAAGGGAAAATTCTTACAGTGTATCTGTAGGCACAAGACTTAAACAGTTACGTATTTACATGTTAACAGTTACATTACTTTAACTTATTTTAGATGCGGAATCTAATGGGTGGTATACCTTGGGTGGTATGGGTAGATCTGCGTAATACTGGTGTTGCTATGGACTGAACTGTTTGTCTGGGTCTAACCACTGGTGTTGCATGTAAACTGGGTAGTAAGCGTCTGCTAGCTCTTAGAGTCACTGTGGGCATGACAGATTCACTACTGGCAGGGCGAGGGTTCTCTGACTCCACTGCTGGTGTAGCATCTGCTGCTCGAACTTCCCGATTTTCAGAATTCTCTGGAATCACTTCTTCTTGTACTACCAGTTGGGGAAATGTCAACACTGGCACCACTATGGCATCATTTACTTTAGTCCAATTTGCAGGTAATTCTCCAAGTATAGTGCTGACCTTCTCTTCTTCTTCTAAGGGTTGGATGTTGTTCTGTTCTTCCATTCTTTCCTTCAACAGGTTAGGGCACAATTTCAAATGATTTCTTGATATTGCTGCTGAGGTTTCTCCTCCATCTTTACTAATAAGGCATACTTTGATGTTGTGAAAGTTTGAGGGTAGAATGGTGTAAGGTTCAGCTTCCCATTGGTCATCCAATTTATGCAGTCTTCTTTTCCTTTTTAAGACTTGTTCTCCTTGTGACAAGGGAACGGCAGGTGCATGTTGATTATAGAGCTTCTCCTGCTTTTGTCTTGCCTGAGCTAAACTCTTTTCCACACACTCTTGTACTCTTCTGTACTGTTGTTGTCTTTCTGTATCCCAGTCAGCATCTGGTGATGTTACTTCAGGGGTAAGGACTCCCATGTCCAAATCAATAGGCAGCTTACCAGGTCTTGCTCTCATTAAGTAGGCTGGGGTACAGTTGGTGGAATTCACAGGAATATGGTTGTAGAGGTCTACCAGATCTGGCAACTTTTCTGGGCACAGATTTCTCTCCTCCAAAGGCAAAGTCTTCAGTAGATCAATCACTACCAGGTTCATCTTTTCACACATGCCATTGGTCTGTGGATGGTACCGGGTTGTCCTGATCTTCTTGCACCCATACAAGTTACAGAATTCCTGGAACACTTCTGCCTCAAAAGCTGGACCTTGATCTGTAAGCACTCTCTCAGGATATCCATGTGGTCGACAAAAGTGCTGTTAGAATGCTCTGGCTGCTGTTCTGGCTGTTTGATCTTTGACAGGCACAACTATCAGGAATCTTGAGTAGTGGTCAATGATGGTAAGAGCATAAATGTAGCCTGACCGGCTTGGAACCAGCTTCACATGATCCAAAGCGACCAACTCAAGTGGCTATTTGGTTATTATTGGCTGTAGAGGAGCTCTCTGGCTGTTTCGATCCTTTCTGAGCATGTTACATTGTCCACACTCCCGACACCACTTTTCAATGGCTTTCCTCATACCAGCCCAGTAGAAGCTCTCCCGGAGCAATGCTTCCAACTTCTTCCATCCGAAGTGTCCAGCTCCATTGTGGTATGCTTCCAAGACCATTGATGCCTCTCTTTTTGGGACTACCACCTGCCAGACCAGCTCATGAGTGCGGGCATTGATACTCCTCCGACACAGCTTTCCTTCATAGATGAACAGCCGGCCTCTTTCCTTCCACAACTGCTGGGTTTCTTCAGGAGCATCCGACTCTGGGCGTGAGTCAGCTTGTGACAGTAGCTCCTTCACCAGGCGGACTGCGGGGTCATTATCCTGCGTTTCTGCCCAGTCATGATGGGGCAATGGATTCAGGGTGTCCTCCAAGCCAGACCGTCTGTTTCTCACTCCTTGGGCACGTAGGACTGCAATTGGCTGATGGAAGGGAGGTAGCTGTATTTCTTCAAGAGCCTCAGGGTCTTCTCCTGCATCTGGCAAAATAGGCATTCTGGAAAGCGCATCAACATTGGCATTCTTGTGCCCTGCTCGGTACTTGATGGTAAATTCATAGTTAGACAGCCGAGCCATCCATCGCTGCTCCAGTGCATCTAGTTTTGCAGTCTCCAAGTGAGTCAACGGATTGTTATCCATGAAGATAGTAAACTTGGCTGAAGCTAGGTAATGCTTGAATCTTTCAGTGACAGCCCAGACTATGGCAAGGAACTCCAGCTTGAAGGAACTATAATTGTCAGGGTTCCTTTCGGTAGGACGAAGCTTCCTGCTGGCGTAAGAGATCACTCTTTCTTTGCCATTCTGTACCTGTGACAGTACTGCTCCAAGTCCCACGTTGCTGGCATCCGTATACAACAGAAATAGTTTGTCATAATCTGGGTAGGCCAGAACTTCATCACCAGTGAGAGCCATCTTCAGTCGAGTGAAGGATCTCTCCAACTCCTCAGTCCATTCAAAGGTGGAACTTTTCTGTTTGGTCTTCTTGGACTGCCCCACCAGAAGATTTTGCATAGGGGTGGCTATTTCAGTAAAGTCTTTGATGAATTTTCGGTAGTAGCCTACCAGTCCAAGGAACTGGCATACTTCATGAAGGTTGCTGGGCTTCGGCCAGTCCCAGATGACTGTGACCTTGACGGGATCTGGTGCCACACCTTTTGCACTGACCACATGACCGAGGTACTGCACCTTGGGCTTCAGGATGTGACATTTGGAAGGCTTCACTTTTTGGCCAAAATTGGACAAAGCTTCAAACACTTCAGCCAGGTGCTCCAGGTGGTCCTCATACGTCTTGGAGAAAATAATGACATCATCAAGGTACAACAGGACTGTCTCAAAGTTTTTGTGTCCCAGGCAGCACTCCATCAGCCGTTGAAATGTTCCTGGGGCGGTGCAGAGCCCGAATGGCATATAGTTGAACTCACAGAGACCCATTGGGGTGGTAAATGCTGTTTTCTCCTTGTCTGCCTCTGCCATGGGAACCTGTCAATACCCACTAGTGAGATCCAAGGTGGAAAAATAGTTAGCAGTCTTGAGTGCAGCTAATGATTCCTCAATTCTAGGTAATGGGTAGGCATCTTTATGTGTAAGGCTGTTAATTTTCCTGTAATCAACCCACATTCTCATGGTACCATCCTTTTTCTTTACAAAAACTATGGGAGCTGCCCATGGGCTACAACTGTCTCTAATAACCCCAGCTTCCTTCATCTCTCTCAACAAACCTTTAGCACATTGGTACTGTGTTGGGGGTATAGGCCGGTACCTTTCTTTTATGGGTGGATGATCTCCAGTGGGGATATGGTGTTGAACCCCTTTTGCCTGCCCACATTCTAGTGGGTGTTTGCTGAATACCCGCTCATATTCTTGTGTCACTCTGTAAACCCCATTTTTCTGGTATGAAGGTGTAGAGTCAGTCCCCACCTGCAGTTGCTGGCACCACTCCTCCAGCTGCTTCACAGAGCCATTGTCCTCCACCTGATCGGATGAGACCAAGGGTTCTGCTGCCTGCAGTGCATTGTTACTAACAGTAAGCAGCTTAGCAACGGTGGCATACCGAGGTATTATGGCCTCCTCCTCCCCACAATTCAAGAGGCGTACAGGTACTCTCCCTTTTCGGACATCAACTACCCATCTAGCTGTCAGGACAGTGGTCTGCTATCAGAGTACACTGGTTCTACCAATGCCTGGTAGTCTTTTCCTCTGAGACCTATAGCTGCTCGACATCAAATCAACATTTCACATCTGGGGGGTATTGCAATGGGGAAAGCTTAACTCACTCTGACACTGCCAATTTCTCCGCCAGAGAGTTCTACCTGTTGTCTTTGCATCAGGGCCTTGATCTCCTTCTGCAGGACTCGTTGTTCACTGGAACCAGCAGTCTCAGCCACCTGTTGTAATAAGACAATAACCTCGGAAAGACAGTTTTCAATTACATTTGTACCAAGAGTCATCATTGGATTACATTCACGTCGACCAATATCCACAACTATCAGACCTTGAGATTTTAACTCTACTCTAACCCACTTTAACAGTAATTTCTTTACATCCTACTTGGGGTAAAGACTGGCCATTACTGGCAACTACTGTCAGTTCATCAGTTGGGCCATGGGTAAGTTCAGAGTCAGCCCAGTACCTCTTGTAAAGAATGTACGGCATGGTGGTCACCTGGGAGCTAGTGTCCAGCAAAGTGTTCATGGGGATGCCGTCAATCACCACTGGAAGGATTGGTCTCCCTCCAACATACTTGGCTCTCCAGTTCTTTGGGCCTGGGGATCCTATTCCTGGGGGTTGGCCCTCTGTCCCAGGGATTGCTCGTTTAAATGACAGAACCTGGCGATGTGGCCTGTCCTGCGGCAGTTACGACAGATGGGACGTCTGTCCGGGTCATAGCGATCGTTGTTCTTTCCTCGGAGAGGCAGAATCCTCTTCTTCCGGAGCCAAGGGAAATCCTCTGGACTGGAGGTGAGCTGGATCTTCTCCTTAGAGGACACCTGCAGGGACTGGACAGTTTTAGTAAGTGCAGCCATTCCTTTGGTCAACTCCAGGACCTGAAGACGTAGATCTGCAGCTGGGTCTTTATCCAGAGTCTGAGCATCAGCCTCCACAGGGATGGAAGGGAAAGATGTTGCTTCCTGGTGGTAGGTGATCGCTGGGTGCCTAGGGGGCGCTGGATGGTTGACAGATGGTTCCTGCAGTCCCCGAATAGCCCTGACCTTGAAATCAGCAAAGTCCAGGTCAGGGTTTTGCAGGGTTATAATGCGCAGCTGTGCTCTGAGGGTACTGGATAGGAGTCCTTCAATGAACTGCTCCTGTAACAGTTTGTCTTCCTCTTTCACACTGTCAGGATCAATTTGCTTGACAGCTCGCAGCGCCTCCTGCAGGTTGAGAGCATAGTCCCTTATACTGTCCTGCACTTTCTGCTTACATCCAAAGAATCTCATCTTGATTTCAGCTGCAGGACGGGTGTCAAAGGTGCTTCTCAGCTTGGCCAGAATCTTTGTAACAGTCTCTTTATCAGTCTCCTGCCAGGTTTTGTCTTCTCTCTGTGCTGCACCTGTTAGCTGCCCAATCAGGATGTTCACTTTCTGGCTTTCAGACAGAGGGTATACTTCAAACAAACTGCACAGTCTCTCTTTGAATTCACTCAGGGTATGTGACTCCCCTGAATACTGCGGTAGCCAGGCTGCTCCCGCAATGTAGGGCATAGACAGTGGCATTATAGGGACCGCTGCAGTGGGCGCTATTGGAGCCGCAGCCATGTTAGATCCATCATCTTGCGGCGCTGAGCGGTTGGCGGCGGCAAGTGTATGGTCTTTGATTTCTATATTGTAGATGGGAATATATGGAAACTGATCACCAATTAGACCTTCACCTGAGAATTAATACTCCCATACACATTAGATAGTTGTTAGCCAAAAAGTCTATTTGACCAACAGCAGTTTCTCCTGACTGTCCTCAGCTCGGTCCAGCATCCATGTGTTCTCTGTGAGACAGCTGCTCCCAGACTTCTTTGGCAACAGATTTAGCTCCCCACCAAACATAAGGATCATCCATTGAAATTCCAACAGCCAGATACTTCTCTAGCACAATATGATCCAGCGGATTTGGCCGACTTTAGTCTAATATGTCTTTAAGCCTCATTCAGACATCTGTTTTTGTGCATGCAAGAAACAGACTGTTTTTCATCTGTGTGTTAGATCTATTTTACATCAATTATATGTACCTGAGTACAGTTTTACCATCAGTGTGGCATTCTATTTTCCTAACCAATAAACAGCTTTCACTACCTGAAGCTGGATTGCCGGTGTGTCTTCCTGTGCAGTACCTCGATGATACTGATGATATCTTATTTCTTCTGTTCCCATTTCCTCCTCTCCTTGTGATTGACATTGTGCAGCTACAGCTCAGGAAGAGCTCCCACGCCTTTACTTTGTTGTGGTTGGTGTGCCAGGTGGGCACCTCCATCCAATTCTCCATAGACTTCTTGACCTGATTGATGGAGCGCTTTTTCTGTTTTATCTACATGTTTAACTGGCTATTATAAATGGCACAATATTTTTCGGAATATTAGCTATTTGGAGTAATAGCTTGTGGAATCTGTGATGATAATTTGTTGCTCTTAATTGGAGGAACATATTGTAATGACAAACCTGCTTAATGATACATGCTGGAAATTTGCATTTTGATGAACAAGTGTCTTACTATCCTTTACATGCATTGATAATGCATATAATATGACTGACTTTGTTGCTTATATCTCAATGTTTTAATACTTGTACACCATCACCTTAGGAAAAAAAGACAAAATGATAATTATAATTTTGGGTCTTCAGCTGTACTATAATTCTTGACACCGCTGTGTACAAATGCAATCACTTAATGATCTTGCCATTAAGCCACCAGTCTACACTTTGGGTGCCCGCATGTACACTACAGTATGTGCCTGTGACTGAAATTTCATCAAAACTGCTACTGGTAAAATCTGTAATAATTAGTGATGGATGAACCCCAATGGTAAAGTTCAAGGTCCGTAGAGAACATCTACTGTTACCGTTCGGTTTCGGCAGCCTTAACATTTGGTGTTTCCCACGCTGTCATCTGTGTGACAGCGTGAGAAAAACTGGCTAGGATCGGCGGTAAGTTCGTTACTGCCAGTCAGAGTGCTGTGGTTCCCACGCTGTCATGCAGATGACAGCATGTGACTTAGCAGCTGAGACTGGTTGTAAAAAGATTAGTGCAGGTTACAGGTGTCGACTTATGATAGCAGTGAGAGCAGGTGTACAATGATGGGAGTATTCACTAGCCAGTGCCTGTGCAATAAATTATTAAATAAATAAAAAAATGGTGTGGGGTCCCCTCTATTTTGACAACTAGCACAGTCATCACTGACAGCTGCAGGCTGCAGCTCCTAGCTATCAGCTTTATCTTGGCTTGTTATGAAAATTAAAGTGGTCCCAACACGGTTTTATAAAATTGTTTAAATAAATAATTTAAAAAAATGGCATAAGGTCCCCCCATTTTTGGCAATCAGCCAAGCTAAATCAGACAGCTGGGGGCTGGTATTCTCAGACTGGTAAAGTACCATGGATATTGCCCTCCCAGCCTAAAAATAACAGCACACAGCCACCCCAGAAAAGGCATATCTTTTAGATGTGCCAATTCTGGCTCTTTGCCTGGCTCTCCCCACTTGCCCTGGTGCGGTGACAAGTGGGGTAATATTTGTGGGGTTGATGTCAGCTTTGTAATGTCAGCTGTCATCGAGCCCACAGGTTAGTTATGGAGAAGCGTCTATAAGATGCTGCCATTACTAACCCAATAGTTAGATTTTAGTAAATACACAGCAAGAATAAAGTCATGTATTTGAAATAAACAAACAGTCTCCTTTATTTGAAATAAAACTCCCCACCCTCTTTTAGCCATTTATTATCAAAAATAAAAAATAATAAAACACTATATTCCTCACATGTTTGACAAAGATAATCCATATCTGTCCCACGATCATCCGGATGGTTTGGTGATCAGTCACATCAATGATGCAATCCTTCTCCAGTCATCTGGCCCACACTGAGCAGAGCGTGAGAAGTGCTGCTTGCCTGTGACTGGCAGTAATATCATTGAGGTTCTCATGCTCTGCTCGATATGTTCCAGCTGGCGTGGATACCGATCACATCATTGATGTGACTGCTCTCCAAACCATCGTCGTAGGACAGATATGGATTATCTTCGTCAGACAAGTGAGGAATATAGTGTTTTATTATTTTTAATTTTTTAAAATAAATGGCTAAAAGAAAGTGGAGAGTTTTATTTCAAATAAAGGAGACTGTTTGTTTATTTCAAATACGCACTTTATTCCTGCTGTGTCTTTATTACAATCTTACTATGGGGTTAGTAATAGGGGCATCTTATAGACGCCTTTTCATAACTAACCTGTGGCCTTGATGTCAGCTGATATTACAAAGCTGACATTAACCCAACAAATATTACCCCACTTGCCAACGCACCAGAGCTAGTGGTAAGTGCGGGCAAAGTGGTAGAATTGGCACCTTTAATAGATACGCCTTTTCTTGTGCAGCAGCGGGCTCCTATTTATAGGCTGGGGGTGGACAATATCCATGGACACTTACCAGTCTGAAAATAACAGCCCCCAGCTGTCTTCTTTAGCTTGACTGATTTTCAAAAATAGGGGACCCTATGCCACTTTTTAAAATTATTATTGATAACCAGCCATAATAAAGCTGACAACTGGGGGCTGCAGCTGCCTGCGCTGGTTACCAAGAATAGAAGAGACCCCAAGTCTTTTTTTATGTTAGTTATTGCATAGGCGTTAGCTGGTGAATGCTCCCATCATAGTACACCTGCTCTAGCTGCTATCTGTATGATAGCCTGGGAACTACAGCGCTCTGACCGGTGGTAACGAACTTACCTTTGATCAGAGCCAGTGTTTCTCGCGCTCTCACACAGATGAGAGCATGGGAAACACCTCAAGTTCAGGCCCCCCATTCATTTGAATGAGGTTCGGGTTCAAGTTCGGGTACTGTTCTGGTACCTGATCCAAAGTTTTTTTAAATGTTCGGGTGAACATCCACAGGTTTGCCCAACCCTAGTAATAATGAATAGTTTGTGAACAGTAAATGACCAAACTGTATGTAATAGCGAAAAATGTAACACCAATTTTGGCTGGATAAGTTGACTATCTAGTGTGTTTGGGGACATAAGTGTTGGACATTTGTGGCGCCCTGTATCTTTACCGCCACAAAAGGGTTTTGTGAGCAATGGGAGTTATGCTTTCTCTGCTAAAGACCACAACACACACACACAATTTGCCTCACTCCCTCACTTGTCTGTAGCTGAGAGCTTTGCAGACATACCCTAAATGGGAGGGGGAGGGGCCGAGTTGTTGTTTCAGTGAACAAGAAGGAGGAAGTACGCTCGTGGAAGCCATGTTAAGACATGTGCTTGATCCAGGAGTACAGCTAAAGAAGCATCAGGGAGCCAGCCCCTAGACCATCCATGCTTTCAGAGCAGGGTGGTAAGCTGACAGACTGTGTGGGATTATACAACCAGCAGTAAAGTATTTTCCCTCGGAAATGCGGCAACAACCTAGGAGCAGTGAAGGATAGTGCAAGTGGGAACTTGAGCTGCTTCACAAAGGATTCAAGCTGCAAGCTACTGAAGGAAAAATATACAGTGAGTAGAGGTTGAGTAGAGTAGTGAGTAGAGGCAATATTGGAAGTTCTAAACTCCGGGAAGCCTTGGTCCCTGAAGGGATTAGAATAGCAGGAAGCTTACACTGAGTCACAGCAGAGCGAAGGATAACTCCCATTCTCCAGAGCAGACTGTAACCTGGTGAGAGGTGTAATATCTCCTCTGAACTGCATCTGAATTACAGTAAATGATAAAGTGACTTTTCTTGTCTCCTGCCTTATTACTCCGTGCCTTCTACTTCCATCACAATCTCTGGGGGTCTGCCCTGGTTGGAGAGGGTTTAACATCTGCACTGCCATCACCATCTACTCCCCAAGGGATCATCTGCAGTCCCGGCTATGCTACAGTAGAACACTCCAACTGGCATCACGAATCACTACATAAACTTTATTCCCATTCAATTCTACCCCTCTTACATGACCGTCTGGGACCACGGACCGGGTCACTGCCACTGTGACATTTCTCATTGAAGTTAACGGGCCCGGTGCCGAGTATCCCACGGCCTCTGGGGCGTGTCACATTTGAAATTCAACTGTCCTATTTTTTTGTTCAGTGGAAATTCTGGCATCAGCTCCCTTAAGAAAAACACAGGAACGTTTGGCTAAGCACAGTGTTCCTGTGTATGGGGAAGTTGGATGAGATAGCTGATTGTCAGTAGAATGATAAGTCAGCTGACAGTTATCTAATATACTGTATATAGCCAGTTTTAGTTACCAACTTCGTTTTTAGTGGCCCATCTTTTTTTAACACTTGTACCTAAATTTATTCAAAGTAAAGAATATTCTGAGAAATATCGATTGCAGAATTACTTTGTCATACAGAATGGACAACATTACTATGCATCTGATTAAGCTTTGACATCGGCCTCATTAAAACCTTTGCTCAATAAAAAAGTTTTCCAACCCTGGCATTCTAACCCTTAACCATACCAATCAAGAGACTAAACATCAGCCGTATGCTGCAGAAAACACTTGGCAGCTCTCCAAAAACATAATTGTTACCTCCAATTGCGATGATAACTGCTATGTATAAGGGGCAGTAGTAGTATTATTAGCAGCTTCTTGGTGGATTTAGCAATTCCTGATTCCCTAGTCAATGCAACTAAATTATTTTAATTTTTAATATATTATTTATGCAAACATAACTAGGTCCGGTAATGTCTAAATATGTTTTTTATGCAATATGAAAAATCAGTTTATGCTTGAATGCTCAGATATGGTTATTTCCTGGATGCCAATCAGTTATTTAGCAAGTAAACACAAACTACATATTTCTCCAGCTGAACACTAATTTTAGTATCTATAAAATGTTCTGCTTCTCTCTGGAAAAACAGCTTGCAATTTTAATCTTACTTAATAACTATTTACTTTCTTGCTTTGATAAAGTATCTCATACTATCCTTATAGAAAAAATGATGTATGGGATTGACAAGGCTGCGGTTAGGTGAATTCATAACTGGCTCAGTGATCATACTCAGAGTTGAAATAAATGGTTGCACATCCAATTGGAAGAGTATTTCAAGTGGAGTACCACAAGGCTCTGTTCTGGCCCCAGTGTTCAACATTTTTAGAAGGATCTAGATAAGGGAACTGAAGGTTAACTAATGAAATCTGCAGACTCTGCAAAGCTAGGAGGGATAGCTATACTAGAGAAGACAGAGAAAGGATTCAGAAGGATCTAGATAGGCATGAACAATGGGCAGCGACTAATAGAATGGTATTTAACAGGTAGAAATGCAAGATTCTACATCTGAGCAAGAAAATCGAAAATTGCATCTACTGAATGGAAGGAATAGAACTAAGCAACAGCACGTGTGAAAAAGGCTTGGGTATTCTAATAGATCACAGACTGCACATGAGTCAACAGTGTGATGCTGCAACAAAAAAAAGGCAAGCACATTTCTAGGATGTATTAAGAGATGCATAGATTCAATATCACGTGAAGTAATTATCCCCCTCTACTCCTCCTTGATCAGGCCTCATCTGGAATGCTGTGTCCAGTTCTGGGCACCACATTTTAACACCTTCCTGACATATGACGTACTATCCCGTCCATGGAACCCGGACCCCTATGCCCATGGACGGGATAGTACGTCATAGCGATCAGTGGCGCTCACAGGGGGAGCGCCGCTGATCGCGGCCGGGTTTCAGCTGATTATCACAGCTGACACCCGTCACTATGTGTCAGGGGCAGTCATGGACCGCCCTGGCACGTTAACCCCTGGCACACTGCGATCAAACACAATCGCAGTGTACCGGAGGTTTAGGGAAGCATCTGCAGGGAGGGGGGTCCCTCCATGCTTCCCTGAGACCCACGCAGCAATGCGTTGTGCAGCGCTACTGCAGGGGCCTCCTTCCCTGCAGGTCCCCAGATCCAATATGGTGGCAGGGACTTTCGGAGGCCTGCAGGGAGCCGGCTTCCTCAGTGCCTGCAAAGCGCAGGCATGAGGAAGTCTGCTGCAGTGCCTGTGTCAGATCGCTGATTTGTCACAGTGCTCTGTGATGTGTCATATTAGCGATCTGACACATGACAGTGATGTCCCCCCCTGGGACAATGTAATAAAGTAAAAAAAAAAAAAAAAAAAATGTGTAAAAATAATTTATGAAAAAATTGCTAAATAAATAAATAAAAAAAAATATTCCTTAATAAATTAATTTTTTGGAAATAAAAAACCCCCAAAACAATAAAAACCCCCAAAACAATAAAAGTAAACATATTTAGTATTGCTGCGTCCGTAACTGTCCCATTAGTTAACCCCTTTAGCAAACCCCTTAAAAAATAAAAATAAAAAACAAAGCAAAAAATTATGCTTTATCATCATACCGCTGAACAAAAAGTGCAATAACGCACGATCAAAAAGACGGATATAAATAATATAAATAACCATGGTACCGCTGAAAACGTCATCTTGTCCTGCAAAAATGGAGCCACCATACAGCATCATCAGTGAAAAAATAAAAAAAGTTATAGCTCGCAGAATAAAGCGATGGAAAAATAATTACTTTTTATATAAAATTGTTTTCTTTGCATAAAAGCGACAAAACATAAAAAAAGACATAAATGAGGTAACGCTGTAACCGCACTAACCCGAAGAATAAAACCCCTTTATCAATTTTACCGCACGTGGAACGGTGTAAACGCACCCCCTAAAAGAAATTATTGAAGTGCTGGTTTTTGTTCTGCGTCCCAAAAATCGGATATAAAAAGCGATCAAAAAATGTCACGTGCCCGAAAATGGTACCAAAAAAATGTCAACTGGTCCCGCAAAAAATAAGACCTCACATTACTCGGTGGGTCAAAATATGGAAAAATTATAGCTCTCAAAATGTAGTGATGTAAAAACTATTTTTATAATAAAAAGCGTCTTTTAGCATATGACAGCAGCCAAACATAAAAACCCGCCATAAATAGTAAATCAAACCCCCCTTTATCACCCCCTTAGTTAGGGAAAAATAATAACATTTAAAAAATAGTATTTATTTCCATTTTCCCATTAGGGTTAGGGCTAGGGTTAGGGTTAGGGCTTGGGTTAGGGGTGTGTTGGGGTGGGAGTGCGTGCTTAGGAGACACGCCAGGGTCCAAGGCAGGGTGCGTGCTTAGGAGACACACCATGGTCCAAGACAGGGTGCGATGGCATCGGACTCTGGACTACTGGCAACGACCGACAGGATCCCGGCATCAGGCTGCGGACATTAGCTCCGGACATCAGGCCGCAGTCATCTGGTTCTGGACCTCTGGCAGCGGTCGGCAGGTTTCGGGAATCCGGCAGGCAAGCCAGGATACGAGGCAGGGTGCGTGCTAGGTGACACGCCTGGGACAGGTACAAGGACGGAGGCCTTCTCCAGGGACAGGTACAATGCAAACAAGGACGGAGGCCTGCGCGTGTAGAGAGACACGCCCGGGACAGGTACAAGGATGGACGCCAGCGCGTGTAGAGGGACACGCCAGGGACAGATGAGACAGAGTCCTGCGCGTGCAGAGAGGCATGCCAGGGTCAGGCGAGGCAGAGTCCTGCACGTGCAAAGAGGCACGCCAGGGTCAGGGTTTAAGGACAAGGTTAGGGCCTGTATGTGCAAGAGGGCACGACAGGTTACATGGCAAAACCTGCGTGTACTTTTACAGAAGCACAGGGAGGTATGCCATGGGCAGGCAAGGGCCTGCACGTGCTATAGAGAGCACGAAGAGCACAGTGCAGAAACAGCGTGAGGTGCAAAGGAGCACGGAGAGCACGGCTGGGGCACTGGCTAGCTGATCGTGCTGCGGCACTGACAGACGGACAAGACTCCAGTGAACCTGGCTGAGGCATGGCAGGCGACACAGCTGTCACTGACCGACGAGCACAGCTGAGGCACAAGCAGGCGGGCACGGCTAGGGCGGGCACGACTGAGGCACAAACAGGAGGCTGGGCGCATGCAAAGGGCACACGAAGCAACAAGGCAAAGAAAAGCGAGAAACAAGGCAAGGCGAGGCAGGGTATGGAACACGGAGCGGAACATAGGCAGAAACACGGAGTCAGAACAGAGCAAGAACAGAGCTAGCAGCGGAGCGTAGGCCGAAGCCCAGACCCAGGCCAAGGCAGAGCCTTGGGACTAGACATGGAAAAGAGCACAAAAAGTAAGAGAGGAGGAATGGTGCGTGTGCCAGGGAGCACTACAGAGCACCATAGGAGAGAGCGAGGCAGAGCAGGCAAAGACAGAGACCATAGGGAGGAACACGAGGCAGAGCAAGGCAAGGCACGGAACAAGGAACTGAAGCTAGACTGAAGCACAGAACGGAATCAGAGCAAGGAAGGACTACAAGGCAAAGCAGAGCAGAGACAAAACATGGCACGAAGGACAAACACTAGACAAGGCATGGGACAAGAGACGGAGTACGAGCACGGAGCGTGTACAGAGATGCACGACAGAGCAGAGTGCAAGGGCACAGAATAGAGGGAGCGACCCAGCAGACCAAGCAGCCATGCAGGGAAGCAACACAATACTTAGGCCCTGACCATAGGGAGGGGTGGTCTGATATAGGGCATTGGCACCTCCACTTCCGGGTCAGGACCAAGGGAGAACTTCCGGTTCAGCTCCTCAGGATAACAGAGCAGTCACATGATCAGGATTCCAGGCATGCCGAGAGGATTGCAGAACCAGACAGTGCTGGAACCTAGGAAGGGTCACTTGATCAGAGGTTTCAGACATGCAGAAATGATTGCAGAAGGCAGAGCAGAAACGCAGGCATCTTGCAGCCCAACAGTCATGAGGTGAGTGTGCACACTGCTCTAGGGAACAAGCAGGATAGCAGACATGAGATGCGCGTGCACACCACTCCAGGGGTCATGAGGCAAAACAGACATGGCGGACATGACAGACATGGCTTTCCAAACGCGACATGGCTTCCGATCTCAATTCCAGCCATAAAAGTCAAATGGCGATGCTTCCCTTCCTAGCTCTGCCATGCGCCCAAATAGTGGTTTACCCCCACATATGGGGTATCACCGTACTCAGGACAAATTGCACAATAACTTTTGGGGTCCTGTTACCATTGGAAAAATAAAAATTCAGGGTGAAAAGATCATTTTTGTGGAAAAAATGATTTTTTAATTGTACGGCTGTACGTTATAAACTTCTGTGAAGCCCTTGGGGGTTCAAAGTTCTCACCACACATCTAGATAAGTTCTTTGGGGGGTCTAGTTTCCAAAATGGTGTCATTTGTGGGGGGTTTCCACTGTTTTGGCACATCAGGGGCCTTCCAAACGCGACATGGCATCCGATCTCAATTCCAGCCAAAAAAGTCAAATGGCGCTGCTTCCCTTCCGAGCTCTGCCATGTGCACAAATAGTTGTTTACACCCACATATGGGGTATCAGCATACTCAGGACAAATTGCACAATAACTTTTAGGGTCCTGTTACCCTTGGGAAAATAAAAATTGGGGGTGAAAAGATCATTTTTGTGGAAAAAATGATTTTTTAATTGTACGGCTGTACGTTATAAACTTCTGTGAAGCCCTTGTGGGTTCAAAGTTCTCACTACATATCTAGATAAGTTCCTTGGGGGGTCTAGTTTCCAAAATGGGGTCACTTGTGGGGGGTTTCCACTGTTTAGGCACATCAGGGGCTCTCCAAACGTGACATGGCGTCAGATCTGAATTCCAGCCAATTTTGCATTGAAAAAGTCAAACGGCGCTCCTTCCCTTCTGAGCTCTGCCATGCACCGAAGCAGTGGTTCCCTCCCACATATCAGGTATCAGCATACTCAGAACAAATTGCACAATAACTTTTGCAGTCCAATTTCTCCTGTTACCCTTGGTAAAATAAAAAAATTAAACCTGAAGTATTTTTTTTGTGAAAAAAAGTTAAATATTCATTTTTTTTTAAACATTCAAAAAATTCCTGTGAAGCACTAGAAGAGTTAATAAACTTCTTGAATGTGGTTTTGAGCACCTTGAGGGGTGCAGTTTTTAGAATGGTGTCACTTTTGGGTATTTTCTATCATATAGACCCCTCAAAGTGACTTCAAATGTTATGTGGTCCGTAAAAATAAAATGGTGTTTCAAAAATGTGAAATCGCTGGTCAACTTTTAACCAGTTCCTAATAAAAAAAAAAATTTGGTTCCAAAATTGTGCTGATGTAAAGTAAACGTATGTGAACTGTTCCTTATTAAATTTTTTGTGTGCCGTATCTCTGTGATTTAAGGGCATAAAAATTCAAAGTTGGAAAATTGCGAAATTTTCAAAATTTTCACGAAATTTGCGTTTATTTGTGAAAAAAACGGAAGTTATATCAATGAATTTTTACCACTAACATGAAGTACAATATATCACGAGAAAACAATGTCAAAACCACAGGGATCCATTGAAGCGTTTCAGAGTTATTACCTCATAAAGGGACAGTGGTCAGAATTGTAAAAATTGGCCCGGTCATTAACGTGCAAACCACCCTTGGGGGTAAAGGGGTTAAAAAAGACATTGAAAAACTGGAGCATGTTCAGAGAAGGGCTACCAGGATGGTAAGCAGACTGCAAAGTATGTCCTACGAGGAACAATTAAAGGATCAGGGAATGTTTAGCTTATAAAAAAAAACGTATGAGAGGAGACTTACAAGCTGTCTACAAATATCTGAAGGGATGACACAGTGTAGAAGGATCATCCTTACTCTCATTTGCACATGGAAACACAAGAAACAATGGAATGAAACTGACAGGGAGAAGATACAGATTAGATATTAGAAAAAACTTTTTGACAGTGAGGGGGATCAACGAGTGGAACAAGCTGCCATGAGAGGTGGTGAGTTCTCCTTCAATAGAAGTCTTCAAACAGAGGCTGGACAGACATCTGTCTGAGATGGTTTAGTGAATCCTGCATTGAGCAGGGGGTTGGCCATGATGACCCTGGAGGTCCCATCCAACTCTAACATTCTAGGATTCTAAGTTCTATAAGAGAGAATGCGTTACCTCATACATTACATTTCCTAGTCATAGTGTTATCTTCGATCTGCCTGGTATGAATCATCATACCTTTATTTTATTAAAGAGGTTGGCACGTGGTGTAAGGATTCGGACTCGCTTAGGTGCGGCGGGAGTCAAACATGAGGCACGTTCCTTTAAAATTTCACAGGGTTTATTACTCCATAAACCAGAGACAGCACATAAACAGTCCTTAGCTGGGCTGTGTTCCCTCAGGTCCTGTGCACACAGGTCAGGGCAATGTCCAGAGCAGTGCTCTATCTGCAGCCGCAGACACAGGAAGGCTTCTCCTTCCTTGGAACACAGACCACTCTCTGTAGTGTCCCACCTGGACACATGGAAGTCTGTCCACACTCTGCCAGACTTCCTCACAGTCTCCCTCACATGTGCCAAACACCTTAATTACATAGCCCTGTAACCACACCCATAGGTGAGGTATGGATCACATGAGCTGGTCACATGGTCAGGACTTCACCACAGGTCCTGAACATACACATATCTTCAGGCAAAACGGAGTACATTCCGCACCCAGTGCACTAAATGACATCTTTAGTGCTCATGTACACTATAGGCAAAATACTCCGGGTTGCATCGCAGGGAGCATCCCTCCATGTGACATATCTCCCATTAACCACGCGATCACCTGTCACACCACATATCCCCCTCCTCTGCCTAAAGCCGTGGGGCTTGGCACTTTCTATTACTCGACCAGAGATCCTTCTCGGTCGTCTCTGCCAGTCAAATCGTCTATCAAAGTCAGGCCCTGCTAGTGAACTCTTCAGTAGGCGTCCCTTATCCGACTCTGTCTTGTTCTTTGATAAAGATGGGCCCACGTCAGACCACCCGCATCCCTGGCGGTCAGTATGGTGTTGCGACTCCCTTGCCCCCATACCTCTTGTCTGGACTGACTCTTTGTCACCACGTCTTCTACAGGGTCTCCTGCCTAGGTCACTCAGCTCTGAGCTAACTGAGGCATCACTACTTCCTCTTCCATCAGGCCACCTACTGTCCTCTCTCTGCTGGCCATTTCTCCTAAGGTCTATAAGGTCCCGAGAGCAGCCCTTCCATTTATCTCTATGTACTCTCTTATCTCCATCTTTAGGACTTCCAGTCTTAAGTGAACCTCTTTGCCTTTCTATACCACGAGTTGAAGGAGGCGGCCATCTTCTTTCCATTTCCTCCAGCTCTCTACTGATCTGCTTCCTCTCAAGTCTTAGCTGCTCTACTTCTTTCAGGTATGACACGCGATACTCCAGGAGCATCCGGATATTCCCAAGGCTCTCCATGGACCCGACAACGAGGAATGGAACCATCCCATCTTCACCCTTGTCCTGGGTTTCGTCATTAGCCGGAATCCTCACTCTCATCACGCCAGACCTGTTCACCATGTCCTGCATCACTTTCCCAAACCTTCCGATGACTTTCCTCACCAGACCTCCGGGCACTTGAATGATGTCTTCTGCAATGCCCTGCTGACTTTGAACTTTCCTCGCACACTCTAGACATCGAGCGGCTTCTTTTTTTCCCCAATAGGATCATCTGCCTTGTGCGGAGGCATTGTAGATGCATATCCCTCAGGATAGTAACCCGCTTCCTTGAGACTTCCTTAGATGACAGTATGACCAGCTGCTTCGTCTCTGGTGCCCAGATCACACTACATTCTTCTATAGCCTTCCTAAAGGCCTCATGCACACCTTCCTCAGCACAGGCTTCCTGCATGTCTTCTGGTACATCAATTACAACCTTGAAGGTCGTGGACTTGCTCTCATCCTGAACAGATGGCTCTGGGTTCCCTACTGACACTTCCCTCAAGATATCTGTCACGATTGGATGACTGTCTTGTGCAGCCCTTGGCTCACCATCTTCCTGAGATTTACAGTCTTCAGGACCCTTTTCCAAGATGGGCTTTGGCAGTTCTGCCTTGCTATCAGGCGGGCACGGCTGCTGTACGTCTTCGCCCATCCACTTCTCCCGTAGAAGACCTTTTCCTACTCCACTGAGTTCTTGCAGAACTTTATCTCGCTCCTCTGCCAGGTAGCGACGCTCATCCTCTCTCCTGAGAATCTCCTGTTGATACTTCTCTTGGGCCTCTCTGAGCACCTCAATATCTTCCAACAGGGTCTTGTTCATGGTTTTACATGCTGACAGGTGACCTCTGAGCTCAGAGACTTCTTTCTCCAGCTCATCCACTCTGTGCTCAGTCACTTGTCTCAGTGCTTTGCCTGCCAAGAGCTCGGACTCTAGGTGGTGCAACCGCTCCACCTGCGCGGAGTTGGCGACTTCCAGACTCGCCACCTTCAGACACATCTCTTCGCGCCCTTGCTCCAAGTCTCGTAGGTGCGCTTCTACCTGGTGCAAACTGTCATTACACTGGATTCGTGCTTCTGTCTGACAAACACTGTCTTCAGCCCTAGTGGTTGCTACTGGCAATAACATATTACAGTCACGCCTGGTACCTGTGTCACACCCCACCGCATGGGAAATGTTCATGTTGCTCTCTGTTCGGGTGTCAGGTCCACTCTTTTTAATTACCACACCACTATCAGTCTCTCTCTGGTACCCGTCAGGTGACATCATGTCCGTAAGTGGGGCCGACGCACTGTTCTCTCTGGTCATGTTTAACTTAGGCCTGTCAACTTTAGGAGGCGGACTTTTCACACCATTACCTCCCATACACATTATATCAACAGACACTTCTCCTTTTGTCCACCAGTCCCACAGGGTTTCTAAGTCCCGCCCTATTACCATAGTATAGTGTAAGTCTGGGTCTACTGTCACTACATGGTACGTGGAACTCTCAGTCGTGTCAATGTAGAGGTATGCTGTCAAAAGTTCTTTATCGTCCCCACCAAAGCCATTCACTCTCGTCACCGTCCCAGGCGACACAGAACGTCCAGGAGTGGTTTTTAGCACAGATACCGGACTCCCAGGGTCTAACAATCCCATCACCCGTTCTCCATCCAGCCAGAAGGGGCACTGTAGTGTTGGTTCACTGACCGAGCTACTCACAGTCGTCTCATCTCCCAGCCCACCATCCGTCATGTCACGAGACGTCAGGTCCGTAAGTTGGGCAGATGTCCTTCTCCTTCCGGTCAGTTCTACCTCTGACCTGTCTACGTCAAGAGCCGTCACTATCTTAGTGTCCGCTGGCCCCACAGTCGAAGCATCTCCATCGTCCGACCAAACGTCATCAAACAAAACAAAGTCCCGGCCCCTCTCCCAGGCATAGGCTAAGTCCCGTGGTATCCCTCCCCCTTGGCACTCACCACCTTTGGTCCCCTCAAACACTACTCTGTCTACTGCATCGTTCACCGTGACCCCGTGTTTACAGCGAACCCTGACGTTTTTCTCGGACAGAGAGAAAGTGAGAGGAGTTCCTGTCAGAGTCACCTGATTCTCTGATTCCAGCCGACCAAAGGCTCCTTCCCGGTGCAGCATCACTGTACACATCTGTGGCCCGTCATTACTACCTGGAAAGGATATTCCACATTCTGAAAAAGACCTGCACATACACTGCGGTACTCCAGACGTACCTACTGAGTCACCCAGTGCTGTCACTTCTTCAAACTTGGCCCCTTTCTGGACCACCACCCCGCTTTGGGTTGCCGCCCCCTCCCGGGACTCCACCCCATTTTGGGTTACCTCCCCAATTTGGGCCACCGCCCCCTTTGGGGACTCCACCCCTTTACGGGCTACCACCCCGATTTGGGCCACCGCCCCCTTTTGGGACTCCACCCCTTTACGGGCTACCTCCCCGATTTGGGCCACTGCCCCCTTTTGGGACTCCACCCCTTTACGGGATCTCCCCATGTCTGTCCTGCAGAACCTCTTAGGCCACAGTTCACACAGTACAGTTTTTTTTTTTTTCCTTCAGGCTGGTACTGGCCCTTTAAGCACGACACCACTTCTTTCTGGCACTGCCTCAGCTCCTGCCGTCGCTCACAAGCAGCTGCTGGTGTCTCTGCAGCTCCTGCTGCGTCGTCTTCGTGGACCCTCCGATCCACCGGAAGCCACTTGTCGCCCTCAAAAGAAAAAAAAAAAAACCACAAAAGCGCGCCCATAGGGCCTTACCAGTGCAGGTATAATGGGTATAAGGACATAATACAGGGTACTCACCCTTAATAGTTGTGTAAAGCCACAACTACTGTGTCCGCTTAGTCACATGCAATAAAGCTGCAGCAGGATGGTGTAGACAGACAGCGTCTGCTACCAATGCTCAAATAGGAGATCCCAAAAAGAAAAAACATCAGGTCCCCACGCTGCGAGACCTTCGTGAGCGTACTGAGCCACAGCAAGCACTTTCAGGATTTTTTTTTTTTTTTTTGCAGAGAAGCGAGGAAAAGGGAAAAAAAAACACAAGCACAGTCTCTCACTGACTCTGGTCAGTGCAACACGGATTCCTGTCCGTTACCTGCTGGTGTCAGCCACACAGGTTCTCGGGTACCTTTTCTCCTCATAGGCATCCCACAAATCTCCATACAGTCATTTCCTCTGACCTCGGTCAGTATTACTCACGATTTTCCATACCGTCTGTGCTCCTGGGAATCGCTGCCCGCAGTCTGTCACCAATTGTAAGGATTCGGACTCGCTTAGGTGCGGCGGGAGACAAACATGAGGCACGTTCCTTTAAAATTTCACAGGGTTTATTACTCCATATACCAGAGACAGCACATAAACAGTCCTTAGCTGGGCTGTGTTCCCTCAGATCCTGTGCACACAGGCCAGGGCAATGTCCAGAGCAGCGCTCTATCTGCAGCCGCAGACACAGGAAGGCTTCTCCTTCCTTGGAACACAGACGACTTTCTGTAGGGTCCCACCTGGACACATGGAAGTCTGTCCACACTCTGCCAGACTCCCTCACAGTCTCCCTCACATGTGCCAAACACCTTAATTCCATAGCCCTGTAACCACACCCATAGGTGAGGTATGGATCACATGAGCTGGTCACATGGTCAGGACTTCACCACAGGTCCTGAACATACACATATCTTCAGGCAAAACGGAGTACATTCCGCACCCAGTGCACTAAATGACATCTTTAGTGCTCATGTACACTATAGGCAAAATACTCCGGGTTGCATCGCAGGGAGCATCCCTCCATGTGACATATCTCCCACTAACCACGCGATCACCTGTCACACCACAGTGGTTATATACCACATCCATTGTAAAGATCTTAAAAGAATGAACTCTTTTTACAATTTACATGCTGCTTTAAAAACAATCCAGTGGATTTATAATGGCATTTCCTTATGATGCTAACTGTTTTTCAAAGAATTCAAATGTAATAAGTTGAATTCTGCCCATCACAAATGTTCAGTAACTCACCCCAAAGCCAATTCATCCTCTATTCCTTGCAGAGCAGCCAATAGAAATAGCTTTGTGCCTTGCAAGTAATGTCGGACTGACCAACTGGAGAGCCAGGTAATCCAGTGGTGAGCCCACCCATCCAAACCAGTAAATACCATTGTCCATGCTGTTGCAAACAATAAAAAATCATTAATATAAGCTGCACCCACAAGATCACTGAAATTTTGAAAAGATTTTTACTGTGTTACTACTGTGCCTGATATGCTTTTTCCTATTTTTCAGCATCATACAGGCTTATCATGTCTCTGGAACTCTGATGTCCACCCCTCTGCTATCTGAGTAAACAGGAAAGATAGTTTACATGTAATAGGTGCTTAAATACATGTGTGTGGCACTGTGCATAATATGTGTGCACTATGTGCATACTGTATATGGGTCGCCCTCCCAGGGCTGTGGGGTACTCGGTACCGGGCCGGTGTCAGGGGGATGTGTCACAGCAGCTGTGACCCGGTCCGTGGCCCTGGGCGCCCAAGTAACGGGGAAATGTAGTTAATGGAATGGAATAGTTTGTGACGCCACCTGTGGTGCTCGGCAAGGGAGATATTAAGCCGACGCTGCAGACAGATCCGCTGGGACTGATGGTATGGTGCAGCAAAGATGTAATAGCTCCCCACAGGTGAAGCTATGATCCCAGGGCAGTGTAGATGGGGTCGGCACGGGGATGTATCAGTGCCGGAAAGGTAGGAAGCAGACAAGACACAGCGGGGTGCAATTTCTGTACCTTTACTTGATAACTGCAGTCCAGGGTCCTGATTACAGATGGTAACGGAGCAGGCTAGCCTGGAAGCAACTCAGGGATTCTCTCTCAGCAGTTGGGCTGTGCAGTCTCCTTCCTAATGCTTGTTTGAATGAAGCAATCCAGTACTAAGTTACTCTGAAGTTCCTCCTGTCAGATGTTCCCAAGAACCATACTTGCACGGCAGACAGCTGTAGCCTCTCTCGGGGACTCCCTTCTCTGAGTCCTGGCTCTCTATCCAAGCTGCTGTTGTGCCTCAAGTATTAGATGGGAGAAGGGCATTTACAGCCTCCTACTCCTCTGGTATCTGCTGTAGGACCCCTAGTATCCGTGCAGCCGTGGAGACCAGGCTCCAGTTCGTGCGTTCTCAAGCTGAGGGAGCTTGCCTTCTGCAGCTCAACCTCCAGCTTCTTCCTACACGTCTGCACACTTCACCCTCCGCAGACTAACTGACCACTCCTTCCTCTTGGCCCTCAGAGGGCACCCCTCCCCTTAATCCTGGTTCAGAGTTCCCCCTGCTGGCCTGGAGTGGAACTATGTTGCATGTATGGATTGACTGCGAGAGAGACCCATCATTGCCTCCAAGCCTGGCATTACCCTCCCCTGGAGGAAGGCAAAGTCACTGTGGCGACCATACTCCTGGGGGCGCCACATTCCCCCCTAGTGCAAGTCAGCACTCCTGGGCTGAACAAAAGCAAACATGAATAACATATAAACAGTTAAACAATAGTACAAGATTTAAAAAAATGAAAAATGTACAAAAACCAAGTGCTTCAAAAATGGTCCTATGATGATAAGTCTAGCATCAATGTCCATGGTCCATTCCTGGGCAAATGGTGAAAGTTTTTGACCACACACAAGTCCTGTGGTTCAGTGTCCATAAAACAAACTCCAATGGAAACTCTTACAGGTTACCTGTAGGCACAAAAGCTTGAAAAACAGTTACATATTTACACTTACAATTTCAACATTTACATTTTTCTACATACGATATCTAAGGGGTGGTATACCTTGTGTGGTGCGGGTAGACCTGCGTAACTCTAGTGTGGGTAAACTGGGTAGCATTCTCCTACCGACTCTTAGACTCACCAGGGGCACAACAGGTTCACCACTGGCAGGGCGAGGGTTCTCTGGCTCCACTGCTGGTGTGGCATCTGCTACCTGATTTTCCTGATTTTCTTGAGTCACTTCTTCTTGTGCTACCACTTGGGGAAACAGCAACACTGGCACCACTATAGCATCATTCACTTTAGTCCAATTCGCAGGGAATTCTCCAAGCACTGTGCTGACCTTCTCTTCTTCCACTATGGCTTGGATGTTATCTGGTTCTTCTTTCCTTTCCTTCAACTGGTCAGGACACTTCAAGTGATCTCTCGATACCGCTGCTGAGGTCTCTCCTCCATCTTTACTCACAGGGCATACTTTAGTATTATCAAAGTTCGAGGGCGGAATGATATAGGGTTCAGCTTCCCACTGATCATCCATCTTGTGCAATCTTCTCTTCCTTTTCAGGACTTGCTCCCCCGGCGACAAAGGAATGGCAGGTGCATTTTGATTGTAAAGCTTCTCCTGCTTTTGCCTTGCCTGAGCCAGACTCCTTTCCACGCATTCTTGAACTCTCCGGTACTGTTGCTGCCTTTCCGTGTCCCAATCAGCATCTGGGGGCGCTACTTCAGGCGTCAGGACTCCCATGTCTAAGTCAATAGGCAGTTTACCAGGTCTGGCTCTCACAGTTGGTGGAGTTCACTGGTATATGGTTGTAGAGGTCCACCAGATCGGGCAACTTCTCTGGCCACAGATTCCGCTCCTCCAAGGGCAAAGTCTTCAGGAGGTCAGTCACCACCTGGTTCATCTTCTCCCCAATGCCATTGGTCTGTGGGTGGTACGGTGTTGTCCGGATCTTCTTACAACCATACAGGTTACAGAATTCTTGGAACACTTCTGCCTCGAAAGCTGGACCTTGATCTGTCAGCACTTTCTCCCGGTACCCATGTGGTCTACAGAAGTGCTGCTGGAACGCTCTGGCTGCTGTCCTGGCAGTTTGATCTTTGACAGGCACAACTACCAGGAATCTTGAGTAGTGGTCCACAATGGTAAGTGCATAGATGTAGCCTGACCGGCTTGGAACCAGCTTCACATGGTCCAGGGCTACCAACTCAAGGGGCTGCTTGGTGATGATTGGCTGTAGGGGAGCTCTCTGGCTGTCTCGATCCTTTCTGCGCATGTTACATTATCCACACTCCTGGCACCACCTCTCAATGGCTTTCCTCATACCAGCCAAGTAGAACCTCTCTCGGAGCAATACTTCCAACTTCTTCCATCCGAAGTGTCCAGCTCCATTGTGGTATGCTTCCAGGACCATTGATGCCTCTCTCTTTGGGACTATCACCTGCCAAACCAGCTCATGAGTGCGGGCATTGATACTCCTCTGACACAGCTTCCCTTCATAAATGAACAGCCGGCCTCTCTCCTTCCACAACTGCTGAATTTCTTCAGGAGCATCCGACTCTGGACGTGAGTCAGCTCGGGTCAGCAGCTCCTTCACAAGGCGGACTGCAGGGTCACTATCTTGCGTTTCTGCCCAATCATGATGGGGATAATGGGTTCAGGGTGACCTCCTTCAAGTCAGACTGTCTGTTTCTCACTCCTTGAGCACTCTGGGCCGCAAGGGGCCGGTGGAAGGGAGGTAGCTCTATCTCTTCAAGAGCCTCAGGGTCTTCTCCAGCATCTGGTAGGTTAGCCATTCTGGACAGCGCATCAGCATTGGCATTCTTGTGCCCTGCCCGGTACTTGATGGTAAACTCATAGTTCGATAGCCGAGCCATCCATCGCTGTTCCAGTGCACCTAGTTTTGCAGTGTCCAAATGCGTCAACGGATTGTTGTCCGTGAAGATAGTGAACTTGGCAGAGGCTAGGTAATGCTTGAACCTTTCAGTGACAGCCCAGACTATGGCAAGGAACTCCAGCTTGAAAGAACTGTGATTATCAGGGTTCCTTTCAGTGGGGCGCAGCTTCCTGCTGGCATAGGAGATCACTCTTTCTTTCCCATTCTGTACCTGCGACAGTACTGCTCCTAGTCCCACGTTGTTGGCATCTGTGTACAGCAAAAAGGGTTTGTCATAATCTGGGTAGGCCAGAACTTCGTCACCTGTGAGAGCCATCTTCAACCGGGTGAAGGATCTCTCCAACTCTTCAGTCCATTCAAAGGTGGAACTTTTCTGTTTGGTCTTCTTGGACTGCCACACCAGGAGATTTTGCATGGGGGTGGCTATTTCAATAAAGCCCTTGATGAATCTTCGGTAGTAGCCTACCAGTCCAAGGAATTGGCGTACTTCATGAAGGTTGCTGGGCTTTGGCCAGTCCCGGATGACTGTGACCTTCTCAGGATCTGGTGCCACACCTTCTACACTGACCACATGACCGAGGTACTGCACGTTGCGCTTCAGGAGGTGACACTTGGAGGGCTTCACCTTCAGGCCAAAATTGGACAAAGCTTCAAACACTTCAGCCAGGTGCTCCAGATGATCTTCATAGGTTTTGGAGAAAACAATGACATCATCCAGATACAACAGGACTGTCTCAAAGTTCATGTGTACCAGGCAGCACTCCATCAGCCGTTGAAATGTTCCTGGAGCAGTGCAGAGCCCAAATGGCATATAATTGAACTCACAGAGACCCATTGGAGTGGTAAATGCGGTTTTCTCCTTGTCTGCCTCTGCCACGGGAACCTGCCAATACCCACTAGTGAGATCCAAGGTGGAAAAGTAATTAGCAGTTTTAAGTGCAGCCAATGATTCCTCAATTCTAGGTAATGGGTAGGCATCTTTATGTGTAATGCTGTTAATTTTCCTGTAATCAACACACATTCTCATGGTACCATCCTTTTTCTTTACAAACACTATTGGAGCTGCCCAGGGGCTACAACTGTCTCTGATGACCCCTGCCTCCTTCATCTCCCTCAACATACTCTTAGCACACTGGTGCTGTGTTGGGGGTATAGGTCTGTACCTCTCCTTTATGGGTGGATGGTCTCCCGTGGGGATATGATGTTGAACCCCCTTTGCCTGCCCAAAATCTAGTGGGTGTTTACTGAATACCCGCTCATACTCTTGTGTCACTCTGTAAACCCCATTTTTCTGGTATGAAGGTGTAGAGTCAGTTCCCACCTGCAGTTGCTGACACCACTCATCTGGCTGCTTCACAGAGCCATTGTCCTCCACCTGATCGGATGAGGCCAAGGGTTCTGCTGCCTGCAAGGAGTTGTTATTAACGGTGAGCAGCTCAGCAACTGTGGTGTACCGAGGTATTGTGGCTTCCTCTACCCCACAATTCAAAAGGCGTACAGGTACCCTCCCCTTTTGTACATCAACCACCCCTCTGGCTGTCAGGACAGTGGGCCTGCTCTCGGAGTATACTGGTTCTACCAACGCCTGGTAATCTCTCCCTCTAAGACCTATAGCTGCCCGACACTAAACCAACATTTCACATCTGGGGGGTATTGCAATGGGAAAAGCATCACTCACTCTGAGGCTGCCAATCTCTCCGCCAGAGAGTTCTACCTGTTGCCTTTGCATCAGGGCTCGGATCTCCTTCTGCAGGACTCGTTATTCTCCGGAACCAGCAGTCTCAGCCACCTGTTGCAACAAGACAATAATCTCGGACAGACAGTTTTCAATTACATTTGTACCAAGAGTCATCATGGAATTACATTCACGTCGGTCAATATCAACAACTATTAAACCTTGAGACTTTAGCGCTACCCGCCCCACTTTGACAGTAATTTCTTTACATCCTATCTGCGGTAAAGACTGACCATTACTAGCAACTACTGTCAGTTCATCAGTTGGGCCACGGGTAAGCTCTGAATCAGCCCAATATCTCTTGTACAGAATGTACGGCATAGTGGTCACCTGGGAGCCCGTGTCCAGCAAAGCGTTCATGGGAATGCAGTCAATCACCACAGGAAGGATGGGTCTCCCTCCCACATACTTGGCTCTCCAGTTCTTTGGGCCTGGGGATCCTACTCCTGGGGGGTTGGCCCTTTGCCCCAGGGGTTGCTCGTTTAAAGGACAGTACCTGGCAAGATGACCTGCCTTGTAGCAGCGACGACAGATGGGACGTCCGTCCTGGTCATAGCGATCGTTGTTCCTTCCTCGAAGTGACGGGGTTCTCCTCCTCCGGAGCCACGGGACATCCTCTGGACTGGAAGCGAGCTGAATCTTTTCTTTGGAGGACACTTGTAGGGACTGCACAGTCTTGGTAAGTGCAGCCATCCCTTTGGTCAGCTCCTGGACTTGAAGACGCATCTCCTCAGTTGGATCTTTATCCAGAGTCTGTGCATCAGCCTCCACAGGGATGGAAGAAAAAGATGTTGCTTCCTGATGGTAGGTGATGGCTAGGCGCCTAGGGGGCGCTGGACGGCTTTCAGTGGACTCCTGCAGTACCCGAATAGCCCTGTCCTTAAAATCAGCAAAGTTCAGATCAGGGTTTTGCAGGGTTATAATATGCAACTGTCCTCTGTGGTTACTGGACAGGAGTCCTTCAATGAACTGCTCCTTCAGCAGTTTATCTTCTTCCTTTACGCTGTCAGGATCAACTTGCTTAACTGCTCACAGCGCCTCCTGCAGGTTGAGAGCATAATCCCTGATACTGTCCTGTGCTCTCTGCTTAGAGCCAAAGAACCTCATCTTGATCTCAGCTGCAGTGTGAGTGTCAAAGGTGCTCTTCAGCTTGACCAGGATCTTTGCAACAGTCTCTTTATCATTGTCCTGCCAGGCTTTCACTTCTCCAATCAGGATATTCACTTTCTGGCTTTCAGACAGGGGATATACTTTAAACAAACTGCACAGTCTCTCTTTTAATTCACTCAGGGTATGCGACTCACCTGAGTTTTGCGGTAGCCAGGCCGATCCCGGGATGTAGGGCATGGATAGCGGCATTATGGGGACCGCTGTGGCGGGTGCTCCTCCTGGCGGTACCGCAGGGTTAGCAACAGCGCCTGCCGCTGCATCGCCGTTTGGCGCGGACATCTTCTCCCCCCTAGTTAACGTTAGCCAGGGCCGGGGGTTGTGTGAGCTCACCGGCGGCCGCTTCACAGGCCCGACGCTCCGGGCTGTAGGCCTCAGCTACTCCTCCTCTTGCGCGCTGTCCTCTCTTCCCGCGCGGCACTTCACTTCTTCGCGCTCTGCGGCAGGCTCCACCCACAAAGGCCCGCCTTTTTCTTCCCGCGCGCGCCAAGCAGCGCGGTAATGGCGGCAACTGGCGCCAATTTCACACAGTCTTTTGCACAAACACAGTCTATGGCACACAGGACCCGGAGATACCGGGCTCCGTAATCCTGTTCGTGACGCCAAGTTGGGTCGCCCTCCTAGGGCTGTGGGGTACTTGGTATCGGGCCGGTGTCAGGGGGATGTGTCACAGCAGCGGTGACTAGGTCCGTGGCCCTGGGCGCCCAAGTAGCGGGGAAATGTAGTTAATGGAATGGAATAGTTTGTGACGCCACCTGTGGTGCTCGGCAAGGGAGATGTTAAGCCGACGCTGCAGACAGATCCGCTGGGACTGATGGTATGGTGCAGCAAAGATGTAATAGCTCCCCACAGGTGAAGCTATGGTCCCTGGGCAGTGTAGATGGGGTCAGCACGGGGATGTATCAGTGCCGGAAAGGTAGGAAGCAGACAAGACACAGCGGGGTGCAATTTCCGTACCTTTACTTGATAACTGCAGTCCAGGGTCCTGATTACAGATGGTAATGGAGCAGTCTAGCCTGGAAGCAACTCAGGGATTCTCTCTCAGCAGATGGGCTGTGCAGTCTCCTTCCTAACGCTTGTTTGAATGAAGCACTCCAGTACTAAGTTACTGTGAAGTTCCTCCTGTCAGATGTTCCCAAGAACCGTACTTGCACGGCAGACAGCTGTAGCCTCTCTCGGGGACTCCCTTCTCTGAGTCCTGGCTCTCTATCCAAGCTGCTGTTGTGCCTCAAGTCTTAGATGGGAGTAGGGCATTTACAGCCTCCTACTCCTCTGGTATCTGCCGTAGGACCCTTAGTATCTGTACAGCCGTGGATACCAGGCTCTAGTTCATGCGTTCTCAAGCTGAGGGAGCTCGCCTTCCGCAGCTCAACCTTCAGCTTCTTCCTACACATCTGCACACTTCACCCTCCGCCGACTAACTGACCACTCCTTTCTCTTGGCCCTCAGAGGGCACCCCTCCCCTTAATCCTGGTTCAGAGTTCCCCCTGCTGGCCTGGAGTGGAACTGTGTTGCATGTATGGATTGACTGCGAGAGTCCCATCATTGCCTCCAAGCCGGGCATTACCCTCCCCTGGAGGAAGGCAAAGCCACTGTGGCGACCATACTCCTGGGGGCGCCACATATATATGTAAATATGTGCATGTGTTGATACGTATATGGTTTGGCTTCTCCAATCCAATTTATCACAAAATTATTAGATTTCATCTATAAGGATCTGCTTCAATATTGTGTTGCAGTATGTATGAGAAAGTAATATCAAGTACTGTACCTTAGTTGAAATTTGGATTCACATTTCATGTTAGCTTGTTGCTTTTCAAACGTATTCCACACATGGCAATCATGTTCTCCTGGCATGGCTAATATCTCAGCGACTTGGCCAGCAACTGGAGATGGTGGATGAAGACATGAGAAGGAAAAGGAGGCAGTTTTAGCTTAATCCTATAGTTGCTCATTGAAGTCGCAAATGGCACTATCATTCCTTATATCAAGCCTAAGTAAGTACCCAGAGAAATGTTGTTCTTTGTGCCACATGACTGTAACCACTTTGATATTCTTTTTGAGGATGTGCTTCCAGGAATAAACTTCAAAGAAACAAACATTTGACACAATGCATTTCTGCAGAGGAAAGCCTCATTGTTACCCTAATGTAGGCACATGTTACCCCTTGCCCCAATATTGCCATGTCATCTGAACACTGCTTGTGCATGTTTAAATGTTTTCTTATTTCTTTTGTATTCTTTTGTATATTCAGCTATCACACTCAGGTTGGGAGAGTCGCCGTTGAGTCCGAGCCTTGTGCTGCGATCCTTGTTCGAGTTATACAGCCGTATGACCCTTCCCTTATTATAAGTACAGTAATCCTAAATCTTTGTAAATGTTATCATTACATAAATGCATTGTTTATCTCCCTCAACAAGATCAACGCAAAACAATGCATTTTTTGACCATTTTGATATCTACACAGTTTTATTATTAGCATAAGTGTGCATGACACATACAGTAAAATGAAAAAAAGTGGTTTGGTACCGTGTTAGCCAGTAGAAAAAAATATATAAAGTGCTCTCAGTGAGAGAAACAAAATAGGAATCTTGTGGGTGTGATACCTTTTAATGGCTAACAAATTGAATGATGTTACAAAGCAAGCTTTCGGGACTGCTTACGTCCCTTCATCAGGCTGATATAACAAAATATTTGAAGAAACTTTATTTATATACAGTAGAAAGCACAGGCATGGTGTGATACATGGACATTTCAATAAACAAACACTGAGCTTGAAGATAGAATACTTAATTAGGTAAGATTAGATAAGTGGTGTGAAAGTTCTGTGGGATCAAAGGGCTGATGGTGCCTTCATTGTTTTTGGAGGAAATAGCTCAGATATGGTAAAAAACAAAAACAATGAAGGCACTATCAGCCCTTTGATCCCAAAGAATTTTCACACCACGTATCTAATCTTACTTAATTAAGGATTAAGACAACCATTCACCACATTTTAATTGCTAACTGGCCACATAATGATGAAGGGGCTGAATATCTGACTAAAACATATTTTCTTATTTCTCATTTCTATTGCGGAGTTATTAGCCTGTAAACTTTATATGCTAATTTCCACTAAAATCAAGGGGGCACTTGGAGAGATCTCCCCTATCCCATAGCACAGTAATTACATGGCAGTTAGATCTGTGTGACCTGATTAGATATTAGTGGTTAAAACTAAAAGAGAAAGAGCGCAATAGGGTCTTACCCAAGTAAAATGGATATAAATCAAGCTATTATACTCACCAATAACAGGAGAGTTTCAGGCACAACGGAATAGAGGTCAAGCTGCTGCACATCCAAATGGCCACTCAGTGACCATAAATCATTAGATTTACAAAGAAAGAATTTTTGGATTTAAACGTGCGCTGCTAGACAAACGACTCCTTGCAGATTGTATACTTATATACTTTTAATTTCCAACGCGTTTCAAAGTTAACACTTCTTCCTCAGGGGATATGTACATATCATCCCCTGAGGAAGAAGTGTTAACTTCGAAACGCATTGGGAATTAAAAGTATATAAGTATACAATCTGCAAGGAGTCGTTTGTCTGATTAGATATTAGTCTTACGAAATGACACAAAAAAGCTAGTTCTGGCATTATCTGGGGGTGTTTGATTTTTCCCCTCCTGCTTATGATTGGTCAGTGTCATATGTGGGAAAAAATAAATGCCTCTCAGTGAAGAATTTCCGCTAATGCACCCTTAGTTTTAGTGGAAATTGGCATATAAAGTTTACAAACTAACTGAGAATTAAAAAAAATAAAAAATAAACTTTATTCAGATCTTCAGGCATTTCATCATGATGTGGCCACTTTACCACGTGAAAAATGCTGAACGGTCGTCTTTAAGATAGTCACCCTAGAGGTAGGCATTTTGTTTAACTTTTTATTTGTTCTCTACCCTAACTAAAGTATTACAGTTCAGATGAAACAACCATGTAATCATCTTCCTTTAAATCAATAAATACTCTTTATATCTGTGCTCCTGAGCTGTCAGCGAAATGTGAGCACAATCAATAGTTACAGCTATTCTTTTCAGAACATGGAGCATTTACCTTCCAATATGCTTTTCTTCAAAGAGCACATATTCCACAATATCATATTAAGCACAAATACAAAAAACTATATATATTGTCCATATCTACATACTGTATTGAAGTCTGTTCTCATCAAAAGTGACATAACGGTATAGGAAACATTTTGCCTCCAGGTTCACAGTACGTCTCCCAAAGCCCATTGCTTCAGCACTTCATTGATTTTTCATATCATTGTTTTTCACAGTGTGTTACCATTTAATGTGTAAAAGCCCCTTTACATTTAGCGATGCACCAGCGATCCCGACCACGATACGACCCGATCAGGATCGCTGGTGCATCGCTAAATGGTCGCTAGTGAGCTGCCAAACAGGCAGATCTCACTAGCGATGTAGCGACGCAGCAGCGGTCGTTACTTACCTTTCAGACGCAGTGATGAAGACGTCCTCCCGCCCGCGTCCACACGTCACTTGTCGGCGCCAGCAGGAAGCCCCAGCAGAAAGCGGCCGACGAGAAATGGACCCGGCCGATCTCGCGCGATCATCGATAACCAGCGGGGGAGCCGGTCGGAGGTGAGTATCACACATAGCAATATCGCTGCTGCATCACAAAATCGGTGACGCTTTAGCGATATTGCTAGTGATATCGCTATGTGTAAAACCCCCTTTAATCTACATATTATTTATTTCTACGGTACTTTTTTTTAATTTGGTTATCTTCGCTTATATATAATTTTGACATATTCTACAGCAGTTACAGAAAATCTCATCAGTTTAATGAGACACTAAGACAGTATTTCACTTCAAACAGAAATTATAATGTAGGTAACAGAAAAAAAATAAAGAACTAGAGAAGAAATTTTTGAGCCTGGATGATTTTAATGGGATGTTTTAGCTTTCAACCATAGTATAGTATGTTGGTGTGCCGAAACTTATGGACTGCTACTCCTGGATACCAATTCCTAGTTTAAATAGGTCCTTTCAACAGTTTGGACACTTTAACCTGGTTCCATCATGGAATAGTGACTGCAGAGCTGAATAAAATGTATTTATTTGTTTTCAAATTTCTAATCTCTGTTGCCGAGATATTAAATTTTTGGTTATAACTTATCCTGGGTGTTACCAGAAAATTTTCTTTGAGGATATGTACTTCTTTCCTTGCATAATGTAGATTGGGATGCATCATGGGGGGATATGCCCCCAAAAGGTCAAAAGAATAAGCCTTCTCATGTGTGATTGGTGTTGTTTTCAGTTCTGATGTCTGCATCCTGAGTATACGGATATATTATAGCTGAGTATGATTACAACCACCTCCAGATCTCCTCTTACAGCAGTCAGTGTTAAGGGAGGGTGTTGTAAGTTCATTTACCCCTTCACTACTGAGGCCCGAGGAACTCCCTCTTCTGGTAAAGAAAGGTAGTGAGCCTGATTATCAAACACCTGAGGCTGATGATGATGACTGGCTGAGTGGAGTTACTGACTGGATATAAGGCTGCCGACGCCCTTCTGCCCTGCGGGTGATTTCTCTGTGGGATCCTTGGAGACCAGTCTGAATTCCTGCTCCTCTAAAGCTAAGTTTGCTGCTCGGCTTTTTGCATTTGTGCTTTGACTTTGTTTTTCTGGATTTCTGCCATTCCCTACTGGGGTGTGCTGAATTCCTTTAGCTCTGTCTTCTGAAAATACCTGAGTGCTGATTTAGTTTTTGAAGCCTAGCTGCTTCAGGGTATTTTTCATATCAGCTTGTTGGCTTATGTCTTTGATAGGGTTTTGGCAGATTGCAGACAGCAGCCTTCCTGTCCTTTCCTATCTAGGTAGTTTTGGGCCCCGGCTTTGCTCAGTCTATCTTTTTGTCTGTGTTAGTGTTTTCATCTTGCTTCACCGTCATTATATGTTGGGGGCTGCCTATTGCTTTGGGGTCTGCTCTGGGGCAGTTTAGATTTCCTCTTTCTTTCTTTAGGCCTATTTAATTCTCCGGCTGTGATCGAGGGGTCTAGGGCATCGTAGGAACCCCCCACGGCTACTGCTAGTTGTGTTGATAGGTTCAGGGGTCTGCAATCTGATAGTTGCCAACTTCTCTGGTTTTCTGGACTTAGCTTGTATTTCTGTTTTTGCCTCCTATGGTGACTCAATCATAACAGAATCACCCGCCATACCACAGATCCTAGGGTACTCAATAGCAGGAAAGAATTGTTAAAAAAAAAAAAAAAAAAAAAAGGTGTGTATATTTTTTCCTCTATATCTCTGAGGCCGTAGGGGGAATTTTTTTTTCTCTCAATGGAGATAAAGCAATTGTCTGATCGTGTGGAGCAGCTCGCTGCGGAAGTGCGGGGAATTTCCGCCTACCTTGCTCATTCACATGCTGCTGAACCAAAGATTCCTACACCTGATGTATTTTTTGGGGATCGGTCTAAGTTTTTGAATTTCAAAAATAATTGTAAATTATTTTTTGCCTTGAAGCCTAACTCGTCAGGGAGCTCCGCGCAGCAGGTTAAAATTGTCATCTCTTCGCTGCGTGGCGATCCCCAGGATTGGGCGTTTTCTTTGAAACCAGATGATCCTATTCTGACTAATGTGAACGCATTTTTTCAGGCCTTGGGGTTGTTGTATGACGAACCTAATGCCATTGATCAGGCTGAAAAGACCCTGCTGGCATTGAACCAGGGTCGTGATTCTGCAGAATTGTACTGTCAAAAATTCCGAAAGTGGGCAGTACTTACTACCTGGAATGATAATGCCTTGGCTGCTCTCTTTCGGAAGGGGTTGTCAGAAACCGTAAAAGATACTATGGTGGGATTTCCTGTTCCCTCTGGTCTTGACGATTCTATGTCATTAGCCATTCAGGTTGATCGGCGTTTGCGCGAACGCAAAGCTGCACGAGAGGTGTTGCCACCTGTTGAACAAATGTCTGAACCTATGCAATGTGATAGAGTTTTTTCCAGAGAGCAGCGTCAGGAGTTCAGAAGGCGTAATAAGTTGTGTTTTTTCTGTGGAGATGCCTCGCATATTATTTTTGTCTGTCCTAAACGAGAGAAACGCTTTGCACACACGTTTTCTGTTGGGGGTGTTCAACCTAAGTTTCTTCTGGCTATTACTCTGATCTGCTCCCTGTCCACATTTTCCGCCAAGGCTTTTGTGGATTTGGGAGCAGCCCTAAACCTAATGGACTTGGATTTTGCTAAACGTTGTGGATTTCTGATGACACCTCTGCAGATGCCTATCCCTTTGAGGGGGATTGATGCTACTCCTTTGGCTAAAAATAAACCTCAGTTTTGGACCCAGGTGGTAATGCGGGTCGCCCCAGACCATCAAGAGAATTGCAGATTTTTGGTGTTGCATAATCTGCATGATACTATTGTTCTGGGGTTTCCCTGGTTACAAATTCATAATCCAGCTTTGGATTGGAAATCTGTGTCTGTGGTGAGTTGGGGTTGTCGGTGTGCCTTTAGTGAGGCTCCGGTGTTTTCCACCTCTCCTCAGTCGCATGATGTTCCTGATTATTTGGCGGACTTTTATGATGTATTTAGTGAGAATGAGTCTGCGTCTCTACCTCCTCATAGGAGTTATGACTGTGCAATTGAACTGAGCCCGGGGTGTAAATTTCCCAAGGGTCGGCTCTTCAATTTATCTGTACCCGAGCACGAGGCTATGCGATCCTATATTAAGGAGGCATTGGAGAAGGGTCATATTAGACCATCCTCGTCACCCTTAGGTGCCGTTTTTTTTTTTGTAGCCAAAAAGGATGGATCATTAAGACCTTGTATTGATTATCGTGCCCTCAACAAAATTACCGTTAAATATCAGTATCCGTTACCCCTGATTTCTGATCTATTCTCCAGAGTTAAAGGTGCTTGCTGGTTTACCAAGCTTGACCTTAGGGGGGCGTATAATCTTATTCGCATTAAGCATGGGGATGAATGGAAGACGGCGTTTAATACTCCGGAGGGACATTTTGAGTACCTGGTGATGCCTTTTGGGCTCACTAATGCCCCTTCTGTCTTCCAGTGCTTCATGAACGATATTTTCCGAGATTTTGTCGATAAATTTTTAATTATCTATCTGGATGATATTTTGATCTTCTCCAAGGATTGGGATTCTCATGTGGAACATATTCGGACTGTGTTCCGGATCTTGAGGGAGAATTCCCTGTATGTCAAAGGATCTAAATGCCTTTTTGGAGTACAGAGGATTTCATTTTTGGGATTTATTTTGTCCCCGTCAACTATTGAAATGGACCCGGCCAAGGTACAGGCCATTTACGATTGGGTTCAGCCCACTTCTTTGAAGGCCCTCCAGAAGTTTTTGGGTATTGCTAATTTTTATCGGAAATTTATAGCAAAATTTTCTAGTATTGCCAAGCCATTGACTGATTTGACTAAGAAGGGTGCTGATGTGTTAAATTGGTCTCCGGAGGCTGTTTCTTCCTTTCAGGAGCTGAAGCCAAGATTCACCTCCGCCCCGGTTTTGCGGCAACCTGATGTCTCACTTCCATTCCAGGTAGAGGTGGATGCTTCTGAGATTGGTGCAGGAGCTGTTTTGTCCCAAAAGGATCCTGTAACATCTAAAATGAATCCCTGTGCTTTCTTTTCCCGAAAGTTCTCTCCATCTGAACGTAACTATGATGTGGGGAATAGGGAACTGTTGGCCATGAAATGGGCATTTGAGGAGTGGAGACATTGGTTGGAGGGAGCTAAGCATCAAGTCGTGGTCCTCACTGACCACAAGAATTTGATTTACCTAGAGTCGGCTAAGCGCTTGAACCCTAGACAGGCTAGGTGGGCCTTGTTTTTTACACGTTTTGATTTTGTGGTTTCTTTTCTTCCTGGAACGAAGAATGTCAAGGCAGACGCCCTCTCTAGGAGCTTCTTTGCTGATTCTCCTGTGGTGACCAAGCCTGCTACCATCTTAGGCGAAGGGGTAGTTCTTTCTGCCATCTCGCCCGATTTGAGACGTGCTCTGGAAGAGTTCCAGGAGGACAAACCTGAGCGTTGTCCCAGTGGAAAGTTGTATGTTCCTGACCAGTGGAAGAAGAGAGTGATGTCTGAAGTTCATTGCTCTGCTTTGGCTGGTCATCCAGGTATTTCTGGTACTAGAGATCTGGTGAGTTGGTTTTTTTGGTGGCCCTCCTTGTCTCGTGATGTCAGGAATTTTGTGCAGTCCTGTGGGACGTGCTCCCGGTCTAAATCGTGTTCTCGCTCTAGTGGGTTGGTGATGCCTTTGCCTGTCCCCAAGAGGCCATGGACCCATATTTCAATGGATTTCATCTCTGATATGCCTGTCTCTCAAAGGATGACTGTTATTTGGGTGATTTGTGATAGGTTCTCTAAGATGGTTCATCTTGTACCACTCCCTAAGTTGCCGTCTTCCTCTGAGTTGGTGCCCCTGTTTTTACAACAGGTGGTTCGTTTGCACGGGATTCCTGAGAACATTGTATCTGACAGAGGAGTCCAGTTTGTGTCTAGATTTTGGAGAACTTTCTGTTCCAGGCTGGGAATTCAGTTGTCCTTCTCCTCTGCTTTTCACCCTCAGACCAATGGGCAGACAGAGAGAACAAACCAGACCTTGGAGTCATATTTGAGATGTTTTATTTCTGCTGATCAGGATGATTGGGTTTCATTTTTGCCCTTGGCCGAATTTGCTTTAAATAATAGAGCTAGTTCTGCCACTTTGATGTCACCTTTTTTTTGTAATTTTGGGTTTCACCCTCGATTTTCTTCAGGGCAGGTGGAGCCCTCTGCCTGCCCAGGTGTTGACACTGTGGTGGAGAGAATGCACCAGATCTGGGACCAAGTGGTGGATAAGTTATCTCTCTCCCAGGAAAAGGCCCAGCGGTTTTCCAACCGACATAGGACCATTGGTCCCCAGTTTAAGGTTGGTGATATGGTGTGGTTATCATCAAAAAATATTGCTATGAAGGTGGCTTCTCCTAAGTTTAAGCCTAGATTTATTGGACCTTACAAGATTGTGGAGATTATTAATCCGGTCTCTTTTCGCTTGGCTCTTCCTGTCACATTTAAAATCCATAATGTGTTCCATAAATCTTTGTTGAAGAGGTTTGTTGAACCTGTTGTTCCGGGGGTGGCACCTCCAGACCCTGTATTGGTTGAAGGTAACATGGAATATGAGGTAGAGAAAGTACTGGATTCCCGTCTGGCTAGACGGAGACTCCAGTATTTGGTTAAGTGGAAGGGTTATGGTCAGGAGGATAATTCCTGGGTCTCTGCCTCTGATATTCATGCCAAAAGATTGGTGCGTGTCTTTCATCGGGCTCACCCTGATCGCCCTGGTGGCGTGGTTGAGGGTTCGGTGACCCCTCCTCAAGGGGGAGGTACTGTTGTGAGTTCATTTACCCCTTCACTACTGAGGCCCGAGGAACTCCCTCTTCTGGTAAAGAAAGGTAGTGAGCCTGATTATCAAACACCTGAGGCTGATGATGATGACTGGCTGAGTGGAGTTACTGACTGGATATAAGGCTGCCGACGCCCTTCTGCCCTGCGGGTGATTTCTCTGTGGGATCCTTGGAGACCAGTCTGAATTCCTGCTCCTCTAAAGCTAAGTTTGCTGCTCGGCTTTTTGCATTTGTGCTTTAACTTTGTTTTGCTTTGTTTTTCTGGATTTCTGCCATTCCCTACTGGGGTGTGCTGAATTCCTTTAGCTCTGTCTTCTGAAAATACCTGAGTGCTGATTTAGTTTTTGAAGCCTAGCTGCTTCAGGGTCTTTTTCATATCAGCTTGTTGGCTTATGTCTTTGATAGGGTTTTGGCAGATTGCAGACAGCAGCCTTCCTGTCCTTTCCTATCTAGGTAGTTTTGGGCCCCGGCTTTGCTCAGTCTATCTTTCTGTCTGTGTTAGTGTTTTCATCTTGCTTCACCGTCATTATATGTTGGGGGCTGCCTATTGCTTTGGGGTCTGCTCTGGGGCAGTTTAGATTTCCCCTTTCTTTCCTTAGGCCTATTTAATTCTCCGGCTGTGATCGAGGGGTCTAGGGCATCGTAGGAACCCCCCACGGCTACTGCTAGTTGTGTTGATAGTTTCAGGGGTCTGCAATCTGATAGTTGCCAACTTCTCTGGTTTTCTGGACTTAGCTTGTATTTCTGTTTTTGCCTCCTACGGTGACTCAATCATAACAGGAGGGGTAGTAGAGCTGATCTGACTCCTTACAAACACTTCTGCAGCTGCAGCTCTCCTCTCACAGTGCTGTCATGTCTGCAACTCCCCCAACAATGACTGCTGTGAGAAGAGATCTGGAAGTGTTCGTAATCATACTCTACACCTAATGTGTAGAATATAGCAGTGCTGAGATCAGGGCTGGACTAATACTGGAGAAAGCATCTTCTTTCTTCCCTGCTTATGATTGGTCAATGTCATGCCACATGACCACAGATACAGATCTATGGTAACGCGTAGTTGGGATTATAAATTATAACCTAACCTTTACAAGTTTATTTCTCAACAACAGAGAGGAGAATTTTTTTTAAAACAATGTTTTCTTCAGCTCTACAGCCACTATTCAATTATGTTGCTGATCTTACGTGCACAAACAGGTGAATGGTCCAGTGTAAATGACACAATAACTTGACACTAGAGATGGGAAAATCAATTTGCAGTAGTCTGGTCAATTGACAAGGTAAGAAACTCTGGCTGCTGGATGGGAGGTTCACAAATCTCTTACCTTCCCCAATTTGGCTTTTGTATAGATGGGCCTGTGCAACATCATCATTATGTGGTGCTCATGAGGGTCCAGTCACCACAGAGGTACTGCACCTTATCCAGAGGTGTGGTATCCCACTCTCAGGTAAGGAGGGAGCACCACCCAGGACTCTAACACCTGCACCCAACACACACGATAGCAGCAGGGCACCCTGGATGTACCCTAAGGGAGGATGGTCTCATCCCTGGCTGGGTAGTAAAGGGTGTTTGGAGGTGGGTGGAGTTGGGAAGTAAAAAGGGAGGCGCTTAGATGATGAGAGTGAGTGAGCAGTGACAGTCAGTTGGTGACGGGACAGTGAAGGAGAAAGACTGGAATAGAAAGAACTAGAGATAGAGAGTTGTCAGGGGAGCCAGAGGGAAGCTCCAGGGAGGACAGAAGGGGTCCTAGGGGCATGGGAAATGCAGAAGCCACCCATGGGGCCCGTACCCAGAAGTGGAGGGACCAGGTCGCAGTGGGGTACCGACCCCCGTGCCCAGTGGGAAAATCACCAGACTCAGCTGGAAATCCGGAGGCTGAGGTAACTGCAAGTACCTCAGCCAGAACCACATCCATTTCCTAAAAAGGCAGCCAGCTAGGAGCAAGGGGACTCTGAGAACGTCGTCCGACAAGGTCCGCAGCTGTTGGCTTGGGCACATTGCTTGTGATGGTGCTGAGCAGGACAAGTGAAAATCAGTGCAGTAAGACGGCCAGGAATGGCATATACAGAAAGGATTCCTGGTAAAGTGTATCCTGATCTACCTGGGAGTTTGCTGGACCCCTCACCTGGCGAACGCAGTGCAAAGCAGGCACCTGTGCATGCCAGAACAGTGAGTAAACCTTTGAAACTGCACCCTGCTGTGTCATTTGTGTCATCCGCGTCTCCCCTGCCCAGCACCGCACTCGCCACAACAGCCACCATCTTTACCTATTTCATCTTAACTGCCCTGGGACGAAGCTCTGCCTGTGGAGAGCTATAACAACTCAGCTGCATTACCATTGGTTCTAGTGGATCTGCTTTGCATTGCTGGTCACCTCTGACAAGAAACCACAGGTGGCGTCACAACAAAATTCCTTACAAACTACCCCATCATCATCATTATCTTGCATCTACCCCATTCACATCATCATTTATTAACTTTATTGGATGCCCAGGGCCACGGACCGGTTCACTGCTACCGTGACATCCCCTTTAAGAACCGTCCGCCCTGATGCAGAGTAACCTAAGGCCCTGTGGGGCGCTCCAATTATAGCTTAAACATATGTATTTGCCTCCTAATGGGGGATGCAAATGCGGTACATAAGCGATGCATGCTCCTTTGTGACAAGTTAGGTCTCACTTGTATTATATTTGTTTCCTGTGTTCTGTCTTAATGTGAATGAAGTCCTATCACTTTGCACATGGCATGCAAAATTCTCCATTCTCAGTTTCTAAGTCAATACCCAGATCCAAATTTTTCCAAAAGAAAAAAGTTAGTGCAACGTTTGTTCACTTGGCAAGACATTATCATATGCCATTAAATGTGAAGCAATTGAAATGTGTTTTCTGAAGTATCAAATTATCCTTCACCATCTACTTAGTACTGAATGAATCTAGGTTTGGCAGATGCCAAAAGAACAGTACAATTTTCAATGTGCAGCTGTTACTTTGAAGTTTGGTGAATTAAGAAGATCACAGACTGCCTTTATTAGTTTGTGTTGCGTTCCAGTGGAAAAAAATAATATGCTGCCTTGACATCTTAGATCAGGATTTACTAACATCTTTGTGGTAACAATGTGTAGAGTATATTTTTCCTTTTTTCCTCCAAGTTTTTAAAAAAAGTTTATTGTAGAAAACCTAACCTGGCCAACACAAAGCCTTGGCCTAAATCCTAACATCAGTAAAACTGTTTTTAGCTGCATTGATAAACTAAGATAGAGCCCTGCATAATATATCCCTACACTAATTTGTAATCTTCTGCCTTTACCAGCATGGAAACAAACTTGGAGTGGAACATGAGTCATTGATTGAGTAGTCTGTCTGAGCCATTGATGGTAATCTGTCTCATCCAAAATGCTAACTAAACCACTTATAGACTGAACATAAGTATAAACTCAACACTTGCTCCCATTTTTCATGAGTTGAACTTAAAGATCTAAGACATTTTCTATGTACATAAAAGGCCTTTTTCTCTCAAATATTGTTCAAAAACTTGTCTAAATCTGTGTTAGTGAGCACTTCTTCTTTGCTGAGATAATCCATCCACTTCACAGGTGTGGCACATTCAGGTGCTATTTTTGTTCAGTGTACTCATACAAGTATGCACTGCATGGGACTTACCTTTATTATAGTTTTTAGTGGTTTAGTTGCCATAAAAAATTTTTATTCTGCATACAGTGACCCTTTGCCAAGGCCACGGGCTCAGTCCAACCTTCAATCATACTGTAGAATCATAGAATGTTAGAGTTGGAAGGGACCTCCAGGGTCATCATGTCCAACCCCCCTGCTCAATGCAGCGCAGGATTCACTAAACCATCTCAGGCAGAAGTTTGTCCAGCCTGTGTTTGAAGACTTCCATTGAAGGAGGACTCAACATCTCTCGTGGCAGCGTGTTCCACTCATTGATCACCCTGTCAAAAAGTTTACTTTCTAATATCTAATCTTCTAGTCTAATATCTAATCTTACAGCCCCTCAATTTGCATGCTGAGTTATTAGGAGACAGAAATTAGAGCACTAAACTGAATCAGCAGCTCAGCACCACCAAAAACAGTGCAGCTATACTTCCATTAGGTCACTGCTGAGTTTCACTGCTGACTCCTGGAAGCGGCCTCTGTTTTGCACAGTTCTGCAGACTGTCACCAGCATTGAGAATGGGCAATGACCCTGTATGAGCATGGCTGTAGTGTGGCTGATTGCATTCAGAGAGCGCTTACCTGAGCGCATTTAATCAATATATGACAGTGCACACTATGCAGATTGACGGGATGTAACAGTGCACCGAGACTGTCATCATGCCAAGGGGGCACAGAATAAATATTTTTGTATGGCAATAAAACCAATAAAATCTATAATAAAGGTATAATTTTTTAGGGGATTACATTCCCTAAATGTCTGTACAAGTGATTTAGTTAATTTTAATGACTGACTCTCTTTGCAATCTATTTTACATGTGATTAATGTGAAGCCTACAACATAACACTAGCCAGTGAAGGTATCTCCATTGGAGTTTAGTTTGTTCTTGGATGAGTATACCAACCCCACTTTGTGTTTTTAGGTCATATGCATTAAAGGGAATCTGGCATCCCCAGGACACTTTCAGCTATTACTATGGGCATACAGGTCACAGTTCAATGTGACGTGCATGGGAGGGGTGTGACAGTATAATGAAGAGCAGAGGCAGGGATTTCTTCCAGGCACTGCACGCCCCGGAGCGTGTAATAAGTCAGTAATATAATGAAATAAAAGTCTATTTCTCCACATCTAGACAGCAACTATGAGGCATACAGGTAAGACTAGATCAACATTTCTATTACCTGTATGCCCATAGTAAAAACCGAAAAGTGTCCCAGGGGATAACAAATTCCTTTTAACAAATAGTAAACTGATACTTTGTCTCTTGTATGTAGTGAATATAATACCTGATACATTGCTTGTTTCTGTATTCACAACACTCCGTACATAGTTTATTGCATTAGTAGGTTATAAATTATTTTTAATTTTACTAGCTGAACTGTTCGTATTTTGTTTTCCAGAGTTTTGATCACTTTCAAGCTCAGGAATTAACTTTCATTGCTCATGTACATGCATTTATTGGTTTTCTTGTTGCTTATTTTGTGTATATTTAATCATTTTCAAATATATTTTAAAATGTTCATATAATTTAAGATGCAAAAGGGGTAAGTCACCAATTCTTAGGCTTTTATATGTATTACAAGCACAGTTAAATCCAATAAAACATTGATAGCTACTATTATATTTAGTTTCTGACATCCTGTAATTGTACTGTATGGCAGCTATATTACTACACGTGCTGTGCTATACAAGTAAGTTTTCGGATAAAATAACTATATTCTTTACTATTGCACAATTCCTTTAAATGTTGCAGAGAAATCTAAAAACAATTTAATGATATGCCTGAAGCTTTCAATTAAAATGTTCTTTATTCTGGGCTTTCAAGGTCAGGTAAAACACTTGTACTTAGGAAAAGTTTCTTTTTTAGATCTCAGAAATATATTGATGGCTTACAAATTAAAAGTGATTATAAAGGCCTATTTCCTAATATACAGTATGTCCCAGAACCATGTGGAGCAAAATATCTAGTAAACTTAACTTAGTCCAATAGTGCAGTTAAATTCTATCTAGTCCACCCACAGAGTTAGCCAGTTCAAAGGTCTAGGAATCTGAAAATGAAAATGGTGGAGGCCCACAAAGTAGGAGAAGGCTATCAAAAGATGGCAAAGCATTTTCAAGTTGCCCTTTCCACAGTCGGAAATATAATTAAGAAATGGCAGTTGACCTGCTTTTAGGATTGCTAGAGAGGCAAATCAGAATCCCTGCTTGACTGCAAAAGACCTTCAGAAAAAGTCAGCAGATATTGGAGTTGTAGTATTTTGCCTCTTCTTTCCCCGTAGTGAACTTCTTTGGGTTTATGGTAAATCCTGATTTCTTCAGTGCATCCAGTACCGCATGGACCTTCTGCAGATGACTTCCCCAATCTGGGTTGAAGATCATGATGTTGTCCAGATAAGCAGCGGCATATATTTTGTGAGAGGCTAGGATCTGGTTCATGGTCCTCTAGAAGGTAGTTGGGGCTCCCTGCAGATCGACTGGCATCCTGATAAACTGAAAGCACCCATCAGGTGTAGAGAAGGCCATCTTCTTGGCACTTGGGGACATGAGAATTTTCCAGTACCCTTTCGTTAGGTCCAGGGTGGTGATATATCTGGCTAACCCTAGCCTCTCAATGAGTTCAACGACACGTGGCATTGAACAAGGATACCTCATTCAGCTTTCTGTAATCATAACAGAAATGCCACTCTCCATTCGGCTTTGGCTCAAACGACAATAGGGTTAGACTAGCCACTCTTTGGCTCAACATTCTTCTCACCTCCTTAGAGACTACCTTGTGGCGGGCTTCGGGAATCCCACATGGCTTTTGGTTCACACGTGTGGTCTCGTCAAGATTTCATTCTCCACAACTTGTGTAAAACCAAGCAACTCCGAAAACAGGTCCTGGTTTCGCTGAAGCTGCTCTAGGCATTGTTGCTTCTGGGCCAGTGACAGTGTTTCTGGCTTCAGGATTGGCCCCTAGGCACGTAACTTTCACCGGTCCCTGTCTCACCATGGCTTGAGCAGGTTAATGTGGTACACCTGGTACTGCTTTCTTCTCCCTGGCTGTTGGACTTTGTAGTTGACGTCACTCAACTTTATGGCCCTTGTCACTCAGCCAGGAACTTATTTTCCACCCTGGGGATCAACACCAACACCGGGTCTCCAGGGCTAAACTGTCTCAGTCTTGCTGATCGGTTGTACACCTTGCCTGGGCCTCTTGTGCTTGAAGGAGGCTCTCAAAATCGGCATAACTCTAGCGATCTCCTCCTGCATCTGAGTCATACGTTCGATGATGCTTCGGTGGGGTGTTACCTCCACTTCCCAGGTCTCCTTTGCAATGTCCAGAAGGTGCCTTCTGCATAACAGCAAAAACAGTGAGAACCCCATAGAGGCCTGTGGGACTTCTCTAATGGCGAACAGTAGGTACTGTAGCAGGCAATCCCAGTCTCAAACATCTTTCTCCACCACCTTTTTCAGCATAGATTTCAAAGTCTTGTTGAACCTCTCCACCAAAGTCATCTGTCTGCGGATGGTACACCAACATACACTTTACATACATTATCATCACTGTCTCCAATGGGGTTCACAATCTAAATTCCCTATCAGTATGGTAGGGAAATTAGAGTATGTCTTTGGAGTGTGTGAAGATACTGGAGTACCAGGAGTAGACATGGGGAGAACATACAAATAACTTGTAGATGTTGTCCTTCATGGGTTTTGAGCTACTGAGCCACCATAAATTCTTAGTGCTAATAGCATGGTCCTTAAACCATGCCACAGTTAAGCATTAGACAGGGCTTGGAACAGTATTTCTTGCTGAAAATATTATCAGTAACTGGTGGAAGAGTGACAGGTGTAGGCTTGGTGTTCTGAGAGCTGTGCCAAATTCAGGCAACACGAATGAAGGAGACCCATCTTGGAGAGCAAATATTTCCACAAATTTGGGGCAGGTACCACAAAAAAGTGGCATCAATTTCTATTGATTTAATTTTTTATCACTTGTATAGCGCCAATAATTCCACATCACGTTACACACATTTACAGACATTAGTGACACTGTCCCTACTGAAACTCACAATCTAAATTTCCTATCAGTATGTTTTTGGAGTGTGGGAAGAAAAATGAGGACTGGGAAGACACAAACATGCAAACTTTTCTGCTGGTGCTGTCCTTGGTGGGGTTGGAACACATGACTCCAGCGCTGCAAGGCTGCTAATGTTTTTGCGATAGGGTTGGAAGCCTATAACTGCGATGTGACTCACTGCTGTCTTGGGGAAAACCAATGTCAAGGTTGTCTTCAAGCATGTTTTGATACTGCAGCATGGGCACTTCCCTTTCCAGGAGAGAAAGCAACTGTCAAAATGTACTTTTGTATCGTGAACCAAACAGACTGGCAACCCAGTAGTCAGGACTACATAGAATCCTAACAATGTGGGCAACAATCATGTTGCAGGTAATGCTGCAAGATGGCACCCATGAGTCGGTCTCTTTCATGAGGTACAAGTCCATAGTGTGATGTGGTGGGACGACACTCAAGCTTGCTTCATCCATCCCCTACTGGCAACCACAGACAACAGAAAGGGAATCATTATCCTCTTCATCTCCTAACTGTTGCACGTCCATCACCTCTTCCTTCTTCAATTGGTCCTCCCATGGCAACCGCCTGTGAGATGACAGACCTGAACTTAGAGATATTGTTAACCCTTACGCATCCTCCTCTGCTTTCTCCTCTTCCCCCAGGACCACCACCACTTCCTCCAGCAGACTATTCAAAGTGTGCTCCAGGATGTAGATGACAGTAATAGTGATGCTGATGATGGCATCGTAAGCACTAACCATCTTAGTAGCCATTTTGAAAACGTGTAGAATTGTCCAGAGGTCCTTCATCTGTGTCCAATCCAGAAGTGTGAATTGCACCACATTTTCTGTGGTGCCAGGCTATGCAAAAAGTCATACTGCACCCATCTCTGCGCTGCTGCCACAGTCAGTGCAGAGTTGAATTCCACGGTGTAGTCACAACGCATATCAACAGGTTAACCGGTAGACTGAAAGATCTCTATATCAACTTAATTGGAATGATGGAAGTGAGCACACAACTACAGTGGTTTTTGTATCAGCGCACCCAGGCTGGTACAGTGGCAGAGGAATTGCTGTACCATCAGGTTGAGGATGCGAGCCATGCAAGGCACATGTGTGAGGTTGCCCCAGTGTAGGGCTGCCACCAGGTTTGCATCATTATCACACATGGACTTCCCTGGCTTCAGGTTGAGTGGAGACAGCCATGCTCATACTCAGCATGGATAGCTGTCCACCACTTTTGATCTGTATGACTGCGATCTCCAATGCATATTAATTTAAACACTGCCTGATTGCAGTGAGCCCTGGCTACACAGTACAGAGGTGGGGGGATTATCTCTGCAATGTTGGAATGTGTGTCTCATTAAGGCAGAGGTTGAGGGTGCAGGTGGAGTCCCTAGGGGAGATGGAGGACGCAGAAGCACTGGAGGAAGTGTTAGATACAGACTTGGTGTCTAGTTATTTAGTTCTCCATCCCCTGTTGTGTACTAGTTTAGTTCTCCAACCCAACAATTTAGTAGTTTAGTTATCATAGAATCATAGAATCGTAGAGTTGGAAGGGACCTCCTGGGCCATCTGGTCCAACACCCTGCTCAAAGCAGGATTCGCTAAATCATCCCAGACAGATGTTTGTCCAGGCTCTGATTGAAGACATCTATCAAAGGAGAACTCACCACTTCTCATGGCATTCTGTTCCACTCATTGATCACTCTGTCAAAAAGTATTTTCTAATATCTAATCTGTGTCTCCTCCCATTGCTTCTAGTCTTTCCTTGTGCAAATGAGAATAAAACTAGGTGTCTGCCCCTAATTATTTTAAATTTGAAGACTCCTGTTTGGGTCTCCATCTGCTGGGCTGGCTGTAGTGGTAGAGGTGTCATTCCCCTAATACTACTTATACTCTGTTGAAATTGATTCCACTTTGGTGGTGTCTGCCACTAATTTTTGGAAATGTGTAGACTCCTGGTTGGGTGCCCATTTGCTGTGTTGGATGTAGTAGAAGACGTGTTGGTCCCAATGATACTATTTCTACTCTCATGAAATTGATGTCACTTTGTTGGTGTCTGCCTCTAATTGTTGGAAATGTGAACACTCGTGGTTGGGTCTACATATGCTGGGTTGGCTGAAATGGAAGAGGTGTCAGTCCCCATTATACTAGTTCAACTTTGGTGAAATTGATTCAACTTTGGTAGTGTCTGCCACTAATTTTTGAAAATGTGTAAACTCCTGGTTGAGTCTCCTTCATTAATGTGCATGCACCATGAGGAGGACAGAGATGGCAGTCAGTGAGTGCTCTCATCAGTCTGATGGGGAAGTGTTCATTGGCCAGCGACCTATATCCTTGCATGACATTCATGGGCGGACATACCGCCCGTTCAACCGGTGCACTGCATCGGTGCCCAGAGCCTCCAGGGGGCCCTTCAAGGCGGCTAATGATGAGGGCAATCTGGCCATTTTCTCCGGGCCCGAGGCTCCAGGGGTCCCCTGGCCAGATTGCCCCCATGTGTAGCGGTGGGCAGGGAGCGATCCAAGCAGCTCCGCTGCCTGCAAGAGGGAATAGCAGGAGCCGAGCTGCAAGGACCAGTCCTGCTTCCTGTCTGCTGCCCGCGCTTCCTGTCTGACACAGATAGGAGTGCTGCTGAATGATGTCATCATTCAGCAGCCACTGCTGTGTGAGCGAGGAAGCGCGTGCGATGCTGCGGACAGGTGAGAGGAGAGAGGTGGTGTCTGTGTGTGTGTGTGTGTGTATGTCTGTGTGTGTGTCTGTGTGTGTATGGTATGTCTGTGTATGTGTGTCTGTGTGTGTGTCTGTGTGTGTGTATGTATGTCTGTGTGTGTAAGTATGTCTGTGTGTATGTACGTGTGTATGTCTGTGTGTGTGTATGTATGTGTGTATGTCTGTCTGTCTGTGTATGTGTATGTATGTGTGTATGCCTGTCTGTCTCTGTGTGTGTATATATGTCTGTGTGTGTATGTATGCGTGTATGTGTATATGTCTGTGTGTGTCTGTGTGTGGGTAGGTTAGCCTGGCCCTGGAGGAGATGGTGACATGAGGAGAAGACCGTGAAGGGGAGAGAAGGCCATGATGCCTGGGGTGATGGGATAAGGCCATGAGGGGGTAATGGGAGAAGGCCATGATGGGGGTGATGGATAGAAGGCATTGATGGGATCATGGGAGTGATGGGGAGAAGGTAATGATGGGGGTGATGGAGAGAAGGTAGTGATGGGATGATGGAGAAGGCAATGATGGGAATGATGGGGAGAAGGGAGTGATGGGGAGAAGGCAATGATGGGAGTGATGGGGTGGTGGAGCAGGCAATGATGGGAGTGATGGGGAGAAGGCAGTGATGGGGTGAAGGAGAAGGCAATGATGGGAGTGATGGGGAGAAGGCAATGATGGGAGAAATGGGGTGGTGGAGCAGGCAATGATGGGAGTGATGGGGAGAAGGCAGTGATGGGGTGAAGGAGAAGGCAATGATGGGAGTGATGGGGAGAAGGCAATGATGAGAGAAATGGGGAGAAGGCAATGGTGGGGGTGATGGAGAGGGCAATGATGGGTTGGTGGGGGAAAAAGAAATGATGATGGGGTGGTGGGGGAGAATGCAATGATGGTGGTGGTGGAAAGGGCAATAAATGGGGGGGTGGAGGAGGAGGAAATGATGGAGGTGGTGGAATGGGCAATGATGGGAGTGGTGGGGGAGAAAGCAAAGATAGTGGTGGGGGAGAAGAAAATGATGGAGGTGGTGAAGAGGGCAATGATAGGGTGGGGGAGAGGACAATGAGGGGAGTGGGAGATTGGGATGGGAGGAAGGGGGACTTATAATGGCCTTAGGAACAGGGGGAGGTGGAGGAAGACATTATTATCGCTTATTTTGTCTAACACAGTCCCTTAGTATATAGTGTACTCACTATGTCTAACACAGTCCCTTAGTATATAGTGTACTCACTACTTCTGTATAACACCATCATTAGTTACATAGTTTCCTCTTTTATTATGTATAACACCATCCCTTATTACATACTATCCTCTCTAGTTAAATATGGTGCCGTCCCTTATTATATAAATTCCTCTGCTGTTATGTATAGTGCTGTCTCTTACATAGTGTATTCTTGTTAATTTTGTTATTTACAGTGCCCTCTTTTATTACATAGTCCCCTCTCTTTTTAGATATAAAATGACTGCTGATCGAGGAGCTGGTGACCAAACTACCAGTCCATCAGCTCCTCCATTAGAAAGGAAGCTTTCCCATGCTTCATCAGCCATCATTGCATTATACAGCTAACAAGACAGGACAGTATGTAATAAAAAACAGGGCTCTATATAATTCAATATGTAAGGAACGGTACTGTACATAACAAGAGAGGGCACTGTGTAAGGGACAACAATATATATAATAAAGGAGACTATGTAATATATATATGTATGTGTGTGTGTGTGTGTGTGTGTGTGGCTATATAATATCTATCTATCTATCTATCTATATATATTATATATATATAGACACACACACACGTAGCTTTGACGCCATAAAAGGAGGGGGGCCCAGACACATTTCTTGCACAGGGGCCCCAAGCTGTCAGTGTCCGCCCCTGATGACATTACTTGTTTTTCAATGCCCGCACTTGACTCTGGGTATCAGAAATGTATTATCAGTGGGAGTGGCTGGGGTCAAGCAGCATTGGGCCCCTTGACTGAGGGGCCCCATAGCAGCTGCATGGTCTACTGTTATGGGCAGTATGTCCCTGCCTGCATGGGCCCTCTTGACCTCTGGGCCCCGGTGCAGCTACACTGGTGGTGTGTTCACCCCTTCATAACATACATGATTTCATTGAGGGATTGGGAATCCCAATCTATAACTCAAATGAATTGCGACTGTTCATCAATATCTCAAAGCGGAGCTTAAAGCGTGTCCTCCTCCACAATGGCAATTTATTTAGTGCAGTCACAACTGGCTATTCAGTTTTACCTTTGTGAAGAAGACGGAGCATAAAGAGAGTCATTGAGTTGTTGCAATATCTCAAACACAATTAGATCATCTGTGTTGATGGCATGCTTAATTCTTGTCCAGCAACACAGATACACCAAATATCCTTGTTTCTGTAAATGTGGGACAGCAGAGCTCATGAGAAGCATTGGGAGAAGAGGTATTGTCCTCAAAGATCTGACCTAAAACCTGATGATTCACAAATTCTACATGAATCACTTTTTAATAGAAGGAACATTATTTTCCCACTTCTGCACATGAAACTGGGTCTCATGAAGAAATTCATTAAAGCTTTGTCAACTGAAGGAGATGGTTTCAAGTACAGTGGCATGTAAAAGTTTGGGCACCCCTGGTCAAAATTACTGTTATTGTGAACAGTTAAGCAAGTTGAAGATGAAATGATGTCTAAAAGGGTCTAAAATGGCCAATACATCTTTTTACTGACCTGAGATATGAGAATAGCATCCCTATACAGGTGACAATCCAGCAGCTGTCGGCTGTACACTATTGCTGACAGCTTGCTGTATCAGCCACGACCAGTTTTGGCACCGTCCATATCTGTTTAACCCCTTAGATGCTGCTGACAATAGTGACTACATTATATAAATAGTTAACAGAGTGTAGAGGCTTCCTCTTTAATCCCATCGGCACCCAGAGATCATGATTGTGTGGTCCTGATGTTTGCCATGGCAATTCACCACCAAATAGCAGCCTTAGAGTCTGCCGCCTACAGTAACCTGTTCAGAAGTTAGGGACATTTAGGTGGTAAAAATACAATCTTTCATTTCTGTCATGCCACTTTGCATTCATTCCTTAACATCGCCTAAAGGGTTAATAAACTACATGATAGCAGTTTTTAATATATCGGGGGGTGCTGATTTTAAAATGGTATCACTTTTGGGGGTTTTCCAATATCTAGGACCCCAAAAGTCACTTCAAACCTGAATAGATCCCTAAAAAAAAATAGGTTTTGTAAATTTCCTTGAAAAAATGAAAAATTACTGCTATATTTTTAAACCTCCTAAAAGGCTAACAAAATAAAATAACACTTTACAAATGGTGCTGATGTAAAGCCGACATGTGGGAAATCTTATTTACTAATGTTTTTGTGTGGTATGACTATTTGGATTAAAGGGATAATCATTCAAAGTTTAAAAATTGCAATCTCAAAATCATTTGGATCTGTTAAAGCATTCCAGAGTTATTACCACATAAAAAGAGAATGGTCAGATTTAAAAAATTTGGCCCCTTCACTGAGGGGTTAAGTTAATGATGACACATTTCCTTTGTATTTTAGGCAAAAAAAATAAATATATATATATATATATATATATATATATAGTATTTTTTTCATTTTAAAAGTTACAAAAAAATGAAAATGGGTTGATGCAAAAGTTTGGGCATCATGCATTGTTAGTACGTACTAACTGTCACGATCCAGGTTGGATTGTGACAGATTTTGCACAAATAACCTTTTTTTTCCTTTAAGCTGTTGGCTTAAAGTTAGTTTTGCCCCCGATGGCCGCTGGTGTCATTACACTGTGGTTTCTTTAGTTCTAGTTTTGCCCCCGGTGGTCGCTAGCGTTATTACACGTAATTACCAAACAGGTGATTAACCTGGCTCCTTCCTATAAAGGAGTGGCAGGTGGTCTCATTCACTGTTGGTGATATTGGTCATTTCCAACCAAGTTTGGTGAAGGAAAGAGAGGAGCTATAGAGAGGAGTTCCTTGCAGCTCAGTCAGAGCTCTGGTGTAGTAGCTTCAGGTGGAAGCTGAATTCGGGTGTCGTACTCTGTTGCTGGGAGCAATAGCAACAGAGCAAAGCTAAGTGGTGTTTTCCCTGTTTGTTATATTTTTCCTTGTGTGTGTATTAGTGCAGTGCTGGGATTAGTTTCTGCACCGTTCAATGCACTAGTAAGGGATAGGTGTAGGGCGAGCTAGGGATTAAGGTATCTGGCTTGGCGACTGTGAACCTGTATAGGGATCGGTAGGAGTTTAGGGACAATTCCTCAGGGGAGTGCAGAAGGTCTCCACGTCCCCGTTCCCTATTGCAGGGCCCACCACTGTAACTGTTTCCCCGGTGTTCCCCTTTACTCTGTAAATTCGCCCTGCTGGAGGCGGTGTACCCAGGTACACGTGTCATTGTCAAAATTCGCCCTGCTGGAGGCGGTGTATCCAGCTACACATGACAGTAGCAACCCCTTTTGCAAGTATAATAGCTTGTAAATGCTTTTTGTGGCCAGTCAGGAGTATTTCAATTCTTGTTTGAGGGATTTTCTTTCTTTTCCTTGGAAAATTCTTCCAGTTCTGTGAGATTCCTGGGTTGTCTTGCATGCACTGTTATTTTAATGTCTAGCCAGATTTTCAATGCTGTTCAGATCAGGGGAATGCGAGGTCCATTGTAAAACCTTTGGCTTCAGAGACATCTGCCCTTAATTGAATCCTTTTTTCCCCCACTGTGCAGGTGCTACCCAACATTGTGCCTTCACATGATCTAAACAGCAGACTTCCGGATGTGATCATCACAAGATCCACGCTTCTGCTTCCTGCTCACCGGGATGGGCCCAGGCACACCGGTAACTGATTAATCTTTTATTTAATATAAATACATGCATTTGACACTTGTAGACACTCCCCTGACGAAGCTGCTTAGCAGCGATACGCGTTGGGTACGTCCCAACACCACTCCTCTCACCACAACCACGTACCATGGCTGCTTAACCCTTGTATCAGTAATACCTTTCCTAGATTCTCAGCCCGCTCCCATGGGATAAGGTATATTCCTCAAGATTCTTGCATCCTGCCTTTCTATCGGTGATTCTCCTTTCCATTTATAGCCTTCACATCTTTGCTTGCCACATTTAATCATCACGATTTATTGGGTCAGGCAGGCTATTTATAACACACAAGGTCATTTACATTTCATGGGAACAATATCAGAACTCCAAATGAATGCTTGGTTATAAATCAAAGACCTTGTCAGTGGAGTTTTAGTCTTCCAATTAGAAATCGTCCAGACCTGAATAAGTAAGATGTTTCTTTATTGGTCATGCCAATGTCATGGTCACGTGTGTCAGGGCGCAGGTGTTACCGCAAGGCGGACCCATAACACACGTGACCCTGGATACACCGCCTCCAGTGGGGCGAATTTAAATAATAACACGTGCAGGTGGATACACCGCCTCCACCTGGCGAATTTAGGTATTACACGTTATACATACAATAATCAAATAATAACGGGGGAACCTGGGAAACTTTAACAATGGTGGGCCCTGCGATAGGGAATGGGGACATGGAGACCACCTAAGCTCCCCTGAGCCAGTGTCCCTGCACTCCTTACATTCCCTAAACAGGCTCCGCACCTGTCGCCGCACGCGTACCTTAACGCCCTTGCTCACCCTGACCCTAAACCCTCACTAGGGAATGGGTCGGTGCGGAGACTAATCCCACCACTGCACTAATAACACACATGAGGAAAGAGACAATACAGGGGAAACACCACTTAGCTTTGCTCTGTTGCGTGCGCTCCTAGCAACAGAGTCCTCCACCTGAGTGCATCTTCTCCTCCACCCGGATCCATCACCATAACAGGATCCTTCACCTTAGTGCAACCTTGGAGCAGAGTCCAACACCAGTTGCAGCTGCTTAGAACCAGAGTCCCAAGGATGAGTTCAGCTGCTGACACGAAGTCGAGCATGCTTGAGTCCAGCTCAGCGGCCAAGTCCCACATGGTGAGTGCCACTCTCCATAGTCGCCACTCCACCAGCCCATGCAGACACTTCCCGCTGACACCATCACTGCGACTCCACCACGCCATGCCAGCCCTTCGACCAGACACCATAGCTGAAACACATCCCCCCTGGCTAAGCTGCGCAGGACTCCTCACCAGCTCCATCCTTCATCCAGGCTCTCCAAAAACAGAGTGAACACAAACTCACAATATCACAGGCAGTGATTGCACCCCCTAGCACACCTTTATAGGGTGTCACACCTGATCCCTAATTAAGTGCACAAAAACATAAAGTGCAATACTGCTAACCACCACCGGGGACAGTCAAGACACCTTGGAACTTTCCAAAGTAAAAAAAGTTCACCCAGTGCAATTTAAAACTGTCAGATCATGACAGTACCCCCCCTTAATGAGGGGCCTCTGGACCCTCAAGACCACCCCTCATTAGGGAAACACCTACAGCGGGGACGCCCAGATCCTGAGTTCACCCCACCACTACCTGACACTTCAGTTTTATGACAAACACACCGCTGGTATTGGCAATAAAGTTCCTTTTGGAGGCACCACTCATCTCCAGAGCGCCGACCTAGGGAACGAAATTATGTATGTGTATGTTTGTTTGTTATGAGCTGATCAGGCTCCACAACACACTTCCACGATGTTTTTTGGTGGCACACATACATGCTCGTTCACACACAGGTCCGGACCTGAACGTTTATTGCATACATTCGTTTGTCATAATTGGTGAACTCATTCTGAACTAGACAGCAGAGGCGTCCCCCTGCATCACCACACTCACACCCCCCGCAAATCACCAAGGGGAGACCACCCTCCAACCCTCTTCACCATGAGGTCTGCACCTCCCAGGGTTGGTTAATGGCGAGGGTTGAGATTTGTCCCTAGTCCCCCGCAGCACACCTGCTGCTCACACCAGGAGGAGAGGGAACGCATATGGAGGAAATATACACTCACTGGCCGCCTCCACACGGCCAGGAGGGGCGGCTTCTACGGTGGTATTTGAAGATTTGGCGTAAACCCCGCGGACTCTACATCAGTCTGCTCATCACTGGAACGCACCCCTTCACCTCGGGGAACACCAAGCAGCTCCGTGGGGCACCATTCCTCCCACCTGCGTTGGTACGCCCGTGTGCATGAGCAAGTCCCGCTCCCCAGCAGCGACTCTAGGGGCTTTTAGCCAGATCACAGCCGCCATTTTTTTTTTTTTTGTTCTGGTTACCTGAGCAGAGGCCCCAGACCCTGATAACTGCTGCTGCAGCGGCTCTAACACACCTTGCCACTCCCCACACCTCAGTGAGGCCTGGCAGCAATTACTCAGCAGTCTCCACATGGCCAAAGCTCACCAGAGAAAAAAAAAACTGTATGGCCTGTGATAATGTCATGGTCACGTGTGTCAGGGCGCAGGTGTTACCGCAAGGCGGACCCATAACACACGTGACCCTGGATACACCGCCTCCAGTGGGGCGAATTTAAATAATAACACGTGCAGGTGGATACACCGCCTCCACCTGGCGAATTTAGGTATTACACGTTATACATACAATAATCAAATAATAACGGGGGAACCTGGGAAACTTTAACAATGGTGGGCCCTGCGATAGGGAATGGGGACATGGAGACCACCTAAGCTCCCCTGAGCCAGTGTCCCTGCACTCCTTACATTCCCTAAACAGGCTCCGCACCTGTCGCCGCACGCGTACCTTAACGCCCTTGCTCACCCTGACCCTAAACCCTCACTAGGGAATGGGTCGGTGCGGAGACTAATCCCACCACTGCACTAATAACACACATGAGGAAAGAGACAATACAGGGGAAACACCACTTAGCTTTGCTCTGTTGCGTGCGCTCCTAGCAACAGAGTCCTCCACCTGAGTGCATCTTCTCCTCCACCCGGATCCATCACCATAACAGGATCCTTCACCTTAGTGCAACCTTGGAGCAGAGTCCAACACCAGTTGCAGCTGCTTAGAACCAGAGTCCCAAGGATGAGTTCAGCTGCTGACACGAAGTCGAGCATGCTTGAGTCCAGCTCAGCGGCCAAGTCCCACATGGTGAGTGCCACTCTCCATAGTCGCCACTCCACCAGCCCATGCAGACACTTGCCGCTGACACCATCACTACGACTCCACCACGCCATGCCAGCCCTTCGTCCAGACACCATAGCTGAAACACATCCCCCCTGGCTAAGCTGCGCAGGACTCCTCACCAGCTCCATCCTTCATCCAGGCTCTCCAAAAACAGAGTGAACACAAACTCACAATATCACAGGCAGTGATTGCACCCCCTAGCACACCTTTATAGGGTGTCACACCTGATCCCTAATTAAGTGCACAAAAACCTAAAGTGCAATACTGCTAACCACCACCGGGGACAGTCAAGACACCTTGGAACTTTCCAAAGTAAAAAAAGTTCACCCAGTGCAATTTAAAACTGTCAGATCATGACAGCCGGCATGGAGAAAGAATGACATCCACACCAGCTGTGGGCAGTCACGTGTCTGACTTGTAGAAGAGCCAAAAGGGCATTTAAAATACTACTTTTGGAAAAATAGTACATACAATTGGAATATGCTTAGCTGTTAGCAATCCTTATCTACGTTTCCAGAGTACAAAAAGTGATGATTCTTTATTTAGGAAAGCCAGCTAGCATTCACAAAGGTAACACCCATATGTTCACAATACGTCAGCTTTAATTAGTTTCTAAGTCTAGGCATGGCATATATGCAATCATGTGTGTTTATATATACATATATATATATATATACACACACACACACACACATATACTCACACACATACACGTATACATATATATATATATATATATATAAAAACATGCACATAAAAGAAAGGACTTTATTACAATTATTATACCATTCCCTCATCTTGTAATAAAATCATTTATCTGTACACATTGGAGACAGATTTCTTTTTGTCAGATTTCACAGAAGATCATATAATCTAGAGGGAGAGTAATATGTTCAGTATATTTATCATTAAGTCCCAAAATTTTCATTCTTTCATTGGATTCAAAAAAGTCTCCATTCCTTGATGCATAGCTTTTGTTATAGCAGAGTCAATCAGTCTTTGAACAAGTCCTCTAATGCATGGAATAGCACAGCATCCACAAACAATCAGAACTCTGGCCACGATGGTAAGAGATGTCAAAGCAGAAGTGAATACTCCGGACCATTTCCCAAACCATCCTTCAATCCAGGAATATGTCGTCATATCCAGAGTTCTCAGCTAATTCATTAGACAGGGCAGTCAGTCCATCAAGAGCTTTGGAGATACTTCAATCAGGATCTGTATTAGGGATAAACGTGCATCAAAATCCTCCAAACATTTTATATACACCTCCCTTTTCTGTTAAGAACTTGTCTAATGAATCCTATTCTACCAAGCCATGAGAGAAATTGGTCCTAATTACTCAACTATCCATATAACTGCATCTCGGGTATAATTAACAAATCTCTGCTTGTTATAGTATAAGTAATTTATCCAATATACATTCATTTTTATAATCACCTACCAAATTTTGGATTCCCGGCTGCCACCTGGTTCCTAGCCTTGTACTCGTTGGTCACTCCCCTGGTAACTCCAATGTCATCTCTGTAGATACTAGAATGGAAGGATCCTTGCTGGTTTTCACGCTTCTGTCTCTTCCCACTACGTACCTTTGGCCATATCCCTGTTGACAACAGGTGGAACGGCATGATTAGCTGGACCACAGCACAGTCCCCTCGGGAACCATGTGGTAGTCTGGCTCTTATCCTTTTATCACCGCATAACCACCATACATCCGCTCTCAGGGTAGTATGGTCTGACCATATAGCTGTGTACTTGGCCCTGTGGGAGACATTGATCCGTTCTCTACAAGAGTCACCTTGGAGCTCTCCGAAGTCGTGCCCATGCCCTGGAAGACTAAAACAAGTATAGTTACCAGGAAAAACAATCACCTGTGGTGGGATATCCAGTTTCTCAAGTGGGGGATTTAAAAATGATAACGTTTTTACATTTTCCTTCCCTTTCTGAGCAGACATAAGTTTTACTATATAACTTAATTTTTTAAGCTTTTTGCAATGTATTTAAGCCATTCTAACCATTCATTCTTCTCACAGCCTCTCTCTAGAGCTAGTTTATCTTCATAAGGTTGGTTAGACAATGTAACTATGAACCCTATGGACTCTGTTATAGTTCTCTCTGGCATACCTTCCTTCGGTCTATGTATGCTATTATTCAGAACTTCTAAGTAGAAATGTCCTATTGGGTCTGTTCCTGACATATCAGCTCCTATAACCTTTGTTCCTTCATCTTAGGACTTTTAAAGTTCTCAGTAGCTGATTACAATTATTCTTATTTGTGTAAGGGGATCTCCTTTTTCCTAATGAGGAATCAGGCTTTAAAATCTATGTAGCCATAATGCTTATACCTATAGTCTCGGGCTACAGTTGTCCTTGCTTCTTTACGCCAGTCACACATTCATCCCATCTGCTATTAGAGCTCATAACACAAACATACTTATCAGACTGCTAGTTTCACAGCTTGTTCCCTATATCTGCATCATTTATACAACAGACAAAAATTCAATAATATGGCAGCCTCCTGCCCAATTTCAAAAGTAAGATTTAAAGTCTTAAATCTGAAACCATTCTACCACCCTGGACTTTCCTCTCCTGCTGGGTCTATTACTCTCCAATCTCCCATCACTATGGTCACAAAGAATATACATGTGACTAACCCTGATGTACACATCCTAGATCTGACTGTCTTGTCCGGGTAGGGGGATGAATGGGAGACTTCACCAGTTTGAGACAAGCTTTCCCTTGTGGAAAACCTCCCTTTGTAGCTGGACTTTGACAAGCAAGTCAGATCCTGCTCTGTCCCTACCTGTCTGACAAGTTTACAGTGTGAGAGATGGATCCAAGAATCTTGACCACAGTAGAAGTCAACAGGACTTGATAAGGACCTTCTCACTTAGGATGGTGTGGGTCTCTTCTTTACCACCTTCACAAGGACCCAGTCTGCAGGTTTCACAATCTCAGGTTTTGTTAGGGGTTTCCTGGAACAAAACTAAGAGTAGAAACTTCTTTGTCAGTTAATATCTTAGCCATATATTCTGCTAATGTGCAATCAACTTCCACATCTATCCTTCTAAAGGGTTTTAGCTTAGGTAACGGAAAAAGTCTCTCGTAAATGATTTCAAAGGGTGTTAACCCTACAGATGTCGGTGTGACATACATATTTAGTACAACCAATAGGAGACAGTACAACCAATTTTCCATGTTTCCTGCATGGTCTTTGTCAACCTATTTTTCAAGATCCCACTGTGTCCTTCAACCAGTCCGGCTGACTGAGGATGACAGGCACAGTAGGCTTCTTTTTTTTTCAATTCAGGTAACAATGTTCTGGCTAATAATGACATTACTTAGTTTACTATATATTTTCTGGAACCCCAAATCTGGGTATGATTTCCTTTAGAAGGGTCTTCACTATTAATGCATCAGAGTGGACAGCTGGAAAAACTTCAATCCACCTGCTGAAAGCATCTATAACAATAAGGCAGTACTTTTTCCCTCACACTTGTTCAGTTCAATAAAATCTATACAAATGTGTTGGAATAAGTATTCAGGGTGAGGAAATTGTCCTCTCTCTGGTCTCAGGTTCCCTTAGGGATTAGTTTTTGCACAAGTAATGTAGATTATACAAAAAATGTTTAATAGTTAGTAAAGCCATACATCCTAAATACCTAAGATATGATCTCTACCATCCCTCCTGTTGAGACATAGCTTATGCCATGGCTCAATACTGTGACATATCTAGGAGGATAATGGGCAGTTTATACATATACAGTGGGGAAAAAAAGTATTCAGTCAGTCAGCAATAGTGCAAGTTCCACCACTTAAAAAGATGAGAGGCGTCTGTAATTTACATCATAGGTAGACCTCAACTATGGGAGACAAACTGAGAAAAAAAAATCCAGAAAATCACATTGTCTGTTTTTTTTTTCATTTTATTTGCATATTATGGTGGAAAATAAGTATTTGGTCAGAAACAAAATTTCATCTCAATACTTTGTGATATATCCTTTGTTGGCAATGACAGAGGTCAAACGTTTTCTGTAAGTCTTCACAAGGTTGCCACACACTGTTGTTGGTATGTTGGCCCATTCCTCCATGCAGATCTCCTCTAGAGCAGTGATGTTTTTGGCTTTTCGCTTGGCAACACGGACTTTCAACTCCCTCCAAAGGTTTTCTATAGGGTTGAGATCTGGAGACTGGCTAGGCCACTCCAGGACCTTGAAATGCTTCTTACGAAGCCACTCCTTCGTTGCCCTGGCGGTGTGCTTTGGATCATTGTCATGTTGAAAGACCCAGCCACGTTTCATCTTCAATGCCCTTGCTGATGGAAGGAGGTTTGCACTCAAAATCTCACGATACATGGCCCCATTCATTCTTTCATGTACCCGGATCAGTCGTCCTGGCCCCTTTGCAGAGAAACAGCCCCAAAGCATGATGTTTCCACCACCATGCTTTACAGTAGGTATGGTGTTTGATGGATGCAACTCAGTATTCTTTTTCCTCCAAACACGACAAGTTGTGTTTCTACCAAACAGTTCCAGTTTGGTTTCATCAGACCATAGGACATTCTCCCAAAACTCCTCTGGATCATCCAAATGCTCTCTAGCAAACTTCATACGGGCCCGGACATGTACAGGCTTAAGCAGTGGGACACGTCTGGCACTGCAGGATCTGAGTCCATGGTGGCGTAGTGTGTTACTTATGGTAGGCCTTGTTACATTGGTCCCAGCTCTCTGCAGTTCATTCACTAGGTCCCCCCGCGTGGTTCTGGGATTTTTACTCACCGTTCTTGTGATCATTCTGACCCCACGGGGTGGGATTTTGCGTGGAGCACCAGATCGAGGGAGATTATCAGTGGTCTTGTATGTCTTCCATTTTCTAATTATTGCTCCCACAGTTGATTTCTTCACTCCAAGCTGGTTGGCTATTGCAGATTCAGTCTTCCCAGCCTGGTGCAGGGCTACAATTTTGTTTCTGGTGTCCTTTGACAGCTCTTTGGTCTTCACCATAGTGGAGTTTGGAGTCAGACTGTTTGAGGGTGTGCACAGGTGTCTTTTTATACTGATAACAAGTTTAAACAGGTGCCATTACTACAGGTAATGAGTGGAGGAAAGAGGAGACTCTTAAAGAAGAAGTTACAGGTCTGTGAGAGCCAGAAATCTTGATTGCTTGTTTCTGACCAAATACTTATTTTCCACCATAATATGCAAATAAAATGAAAAAAAACCAGACAATGTGATTTTCTGGATTTTTTTTCTCAGTTTGTCTCCCATAGTTTAGGTCTACCTATGATGTAAATTACAGACGCCTCTCATCTTTTTAAGTGGTGGAACTTGCACTATTGCTGACTGACTAAATACTTTTTTTCCCCACTGTAGGTCATCTTTAAAGATAAACCCTTTTGTTACCAATTTGTTTTTTTATTTTTTAATGCCAATAGCATGTTATCCACATATAAGAGTATCTGGCTACCTTCTGGTGACTCACATTGAGCTAGGCTAGCCGATTTTACCTGGAAAACAATAGAAGGTAATTCACACTACCCTTGTGGGATTCTGGTGAATGTATACCTACTCCTCTTATATGTGAATACAAACCAAACCTGGCTATCTGGATGTACCAGGATGCTGAAGAAGACATTACTGATATCTATCACTGTAAAGACCTTATTTTCCGGCCTCCAGTCATTCAGCAGAGTATGGGGGTCTGGCACTGTGGGGGCTCTTGGAATCACAGCCTCGTTTACACATGGGGGCGCCCTACCTACTCGAAACAAGGTCGTGTTACAAGGTGAGCTGGACAGGGTATAATCACCTCTTTTATCAATCCCACATCTGTAGGTCATGAGGACCACAAATATTCTGGTTATGTGGTCAATTCTTCCTCTAATTCTAGGGAAGGGTCAACATTTCTCACTCATTCCCCTGCCTCGCTGCAGGTGGACACTGGGTTCAGAAATGGTGTTCCACTTTAGTACTTGTGAATATGCCTGCAGTCTGGCAATGTAAAATGAGCCATCACCCAAATCCTCCCATTGTTACTTTCCTTACACTCCAACAAAATCACCAAGGAATTTCCATGATCTACCTTTACATCTGTAGCGGGAAACATGTGGCACAGTACCTCTAAAAAGCAAAAAACAACAATTTAATTTGTTCTGAAAGTTTACAACTGACATAATTCCAGTATATGGTGTGCAAAGAACAATCTAGACTCTAGATTCTAGAGCATGAATATTCTCATATTTTACATCAGGACCCCTAAAATACCTGTAGTACATGATGCAGTGTAGTTCTTCACTTGTGAATACCTACATTTGTATACCTTTATCTATTGCATCCTTGATGAAGGACTCAGTAATTGAGGATGGTCCTGCAGTTATTAGATCTAGACTGTAATAATAACTAGATTCTCCATACCCCTGGAGGACCATTGTCTCCACCATGGACTTTACCTATAGTCCTGCAGCAGTCGGAATTATTTCCAGGCTCAGGGCTTGCATCATATCCCTCCCACACAGTTGATATTATAATTTGTGCAACTGTACTTTTACCTGTGCCGGATTCCCATATCTCCACAGGTGTAGACAATGGTTCTCTGTGTCTTACCATGTGCTCCTTTTTCCATTATGCAGGCATCAGACAGTCCAACAGTAGGTATCTCTTCTGGATGTACTAAGATTCTAGTGGCTCCTGGATCAACAAGAAAAGTGACCTCATGGCTTCCCACAAGGAGAATTACTTCTGGAAATACAGTGCTTCATAAATGTATTTCTACTTTAGCCAAATTAAATGTTTCCTCTCATTACACTTTTCCATTTCTTGTACCAAATTTTTACATTTTATCAAAGTAAGTTTATCATCAAATACAACCCATCTGTCAAAGGACACACTCAGGGTCTTCTAGTGGTCCTTTCTTATCTTAAAACCACAACCAACCACACATTCCAAAACATTTCTCATGTTTACATCTTATCTCACCACCTCAGGACTATTTGCTCTGGGTGGTGCCTTCTCCTAGTTTTTCAAGATTAAAAAGACAATGTCAGGAATATACAATTTTTCCTCTCTATTTGTTATAATATATAAGAATTAGGCCTATAAGTTACCAATAAGGACAAATTGCACATCTGATCTGAAGACTGTTATCTCTGGGTACCTGATGAAAAAGGACCATATCCAGTTTCATTCCAGGGATACCCTCTTGGTACAGTCTTAATAACATTCCAGCTTTCAGATGAAATGGTCAAATAACAATCCTGCCTTATAATGAGGACAAGACTTTAAAATATATATCTATGGGATAAAGTCCCATAATGATGTTACATGAAATTCTTAAACACAAAAAGACAAGGAAGATGAGGACTATACGCAATATAAACCCTGGAGCACAATGGATTTCTACCCACTTATAAGAAGTTTGACAAATATCAGTGAAATTCATATGTCAACAAGAAGATAAAAAACCAATAGCAACAATTCAATTACTGTTACTAATATCCAGGATCTACATATTCCTCACTGATTACACTATGTCCGAGGTATTTACCAGCTTGTATCTCTATATCTTGCCACCTCCATCCAATGAAGGCCTGTAAGGGGCAAGTGTGAGAACACAGTGTAACAAACATGAAAGTCCCCAAGGACTATGGTCACTGATATGACAAAGATACATATGCTCACAAGGACTTCTGAATAGTGTAACAATACAAACACGCAACGATTTTCACAGTTAGGAACTGGACATACACATATACACAGAGACATATAAGACAAGAGATTAAAGTTCCCTCGTACTCCTAGACCTGAAGTGCTGAGATAAAGTCCAATGACACCGCCTCTTTATATCCAGAGACGTTCCCGTTCTAAAAATCAGGCATTCAGAATACCACAGGTGCAAACTCTCCTCAGTGAAACGAGGAGGGTTCCATCACTCTGTGTTATTAAAAGAAAAACATATAACAAGACTACATAGAATATTCTCTATGGGGATCAGGTGGCATTTACCTAGGTGATTTATACCACTATAATAATCTATGATTTGTCTTCAGTCCACAGGTGACTGTTAACCACACCTACTTGACTCCTTTATACATTCAGGATTTTATATTCCAATCCTTATACATTCACTCAAGAGATCATTCAAGGAATCTCATATGTAACATAAAACATATTTATGGCGTTTTAGTTCTATATAGTTATAAAAGACAGACAAAACAGCACACTTAACAGAAAATAACATTCAACAAAGTACAGAAGACAAAACAATACCGGCAAAAATTCATCTTATACCGGATTCCTTAACCCCTTAGTGACGGAGCCCATTTTTAAAATTCTGACCAATATTACTTTATGTGATGATAACTCTGGAACGCTTATATCCCAGGTCAGTAAAAGGACGTATTGGCTGTCATTAAGGGGTTAATCTAACGAGAATCACCCTTGATTCTCCCATCTAGATTAATTTAACGTGCACACGGAGTTTTTATTCCACAGTAGCCTTCTCACAGTGGCTTTGTACCCATTCAAAAATAAAAAATAAATAAAAAAATAAAGATTATTGTTATTCTGCGGAATATCTTACAAGAACAAACAAACCCCAATCACTATGGAACTTAGCAACTTACAGGAGTTATTATAACTCCAATTGCATGTAAACTTCCAACTTACAGGAGCCTCTCACAAATGGAAAAGTCCACAATCACAGTCTCCATTCAATTCCTAGAATAACATTCATACTGAATTAACAAGGTTACCAAATATAATGAAAATTATTAAATGTTCTTACCTGTATTCAGATACAGACGATTCCCAGAGATCCTTAGACTATACGAAATCCGTCACTTTCCCTCAGTCTGGGATAACTGATAATGCCCCTGTTGACGCCTAATGTCAAGGCGGAGGACTTACTTAAGGAGTTCCAGACTCCTCCGTACACGGTTTACAGTACTCACCGGTGAGGGAAAGGTGTTGGATTTCCCGGCCAACGCACCAAATGTCAGTGGAGTTTTAGCCTTCCAATTAGAAATCGTCCATACCTGAATAACTAAGATGTTTCTTTATTGGTCATGCTGGCATGGAGACAGAATGACAGCCACACCAGCTGTGGGCAGTCACCTGTCTGACTTCATACAGATTCTGAGAGTTTAAGTAGAAGAGCCAAAAGGGCATTTAAAATACTACGCTTGCAAAAATAGTACATACAATTGGAATATGCTTAGCTGTTAGCAATCCTTATCTATGTTACCAGAGTACAAAAAGTGATGATTCTTTATTTAGGAAAGCCAGCTAGCATTCACAAAAGTAACACCCTCATATATATATATAAACATGCACATAAAAGAAAGGACTTTATTACAATTATTATAACAGACCTTGTCTAGGACATTCTTGGAAATACAGTGATGAACAAAAGGATAACAATGTTTTGAATGTTTGGCTTTCAGGCTCCATATCTCACCATCAAATACTACTTTGAATGTGAGACTACCATCATTTTATAGACAACTTGCTGAAGAGCCCGGCGCTGCCCGGGCATAGTAACTAACTGTGGTTAGTTATAACAAATTATAATTATCCTCCATCCCATAGTCCCGTGCCCATATACCTATCACACATCCTCCATCCCATAGTCCCAAATACATGGAAAACATGTATTTGGAAGTCGCCTTGCTACACTTGTAAGGAGAGCTTTAAACTAAAACAACATGGGAAGGGAAGCAAAAGACCAGAAAAAGCCATACACCTGACAAATGCTATTGAGAACTCTGCTATTAGAAGTGGAAAGGAAGAACAAAGACAAAATAATCTAATTACTAAAAATATTGGAGAAAGAGAAACCAATCACAAACTAAAATGTTTCTATACTAATGCACAAAGCATGGGCAACAAACAAGGAGAATTGGAACTACTAACACAGGAAAAGAAATATGATGTCATTGGAATCACTGAAACTTGGTGGGACAATACACATGATTGGAATACAAGGCTAGAAGGATACAACTTATTTGCAAGAAACAGACTTGATAAACGAGGAGGAGGTGTCGCATTGTATGTTAGAAACGCGTATATCTGCACACAGATTGAAGCTTCAGAGACTGGGAGTTCTGTGGAAACTGTTTGGGTAAGAATACAAGGACAGAACAATGGAAAGGACACCATTGTAGGCATTTACTACAGGCCGCCTGTGCAAGCTGAAGATATGGATGAACTCTTTATGCATCACATGGCCACGTTCTCCAAAAAATATGACATAGTTGACATGGGAGATTTCAACTATCCAGACATTTGTTGGGAATCTCTCTAAGGCAAAACTAACAGGTCAAGGAAATTCTTATCCTCTCTTGCTGACAACTTTATCTTTCAAAAGGTAGGGGAGAAAACAAGGGGAACTGCTACCTTGGATCTAATCCTTATAAACAGGGAGGAAATGGTTGAGGAGGTAAAAGTGGCTGGGACCATAGGAGGTAGCGACCATGCTATTTTAGAATTTTGGATAACTAGAGGCGGAAGACCTGTGAAGACTCAGACGTCAAGGTTAGATTTCAGAAAGGCAGATTTTAAGAGATTCAGAAAGAGAATTGGAGGGATCCAATGGCTGGATATCCTTAAAGACAAAAAAGTCCAGGAAGGATGGGAAATCTTGAAAAATGAAATTCTCAAAGCACAGTTGTTAACAATTCCGAAAAGAGGGAAGAACAGGAAGCATTTAAGGAAACCAGGATGGATGAACACAGAACTTAAGCACATGCTAAAAAGGAAGAAAAAAATGTTTATAAAAGGGAAAGAGGGAGGCATATCTAAAGAACAATATAATGCTGTCTGCAGAACCTGCAGGGCACAAATCAGATTATCTAAAGCTGAAAATGAATTGAGGCTTGCAAGAGATGTCAAAAGCAATAATAAAGGATTTTGGGGATATGTCAAAAGTAAAAGAAAAGTCAAAGATGCTATAGGATTTTTACAGGATGAAAATGATGAAATGGTAAGACAGGATGTTGAGAAGGCTGAACTTTTAAATTCCTATTTTGCATCTGTTTTCTCTCAGAAAGGAAATGTAACATCAACTGTTCTTCACTGTCCTGTTAAGGGAATAGAAGAATCCAGGATATCTATAAACAGAAAGATAGTGAGGAAACAATTAGCTAACCTAAATGAATTCAAGTCTCCAGGTCCAGATGAATTACACCCCAGAATACTGAAGGAGATAGCAGAAATTTTTGAACCCCTCTCCATAATCTTTGAAAATTCTTGGAGAACAGGAGAAGTGCCAGAAGACTGGAGAAGAGCAAATGTTGTTCCTATCTTCAAAAAGGGGAAGAAGGTGGACCCAGGCAACTATAGGCCGGTGAGTCTGACTTCTATACCAGGAAAGATCTTTGAACAAATTATTAAACAACATGAATGTCAGTACCTGGATAAGAATGAAGTGATTAAACAGAGTCAGCATGGGTTTGTAACTAATAAGTCATGTCAGACTAACTTAATTTCCTTCTATGACGGAAACACTGATTAGGTGGATCAAGGAAATGCTGTAGATATAGTATATCTTGACTTCAGCAAAGCATTTGACAAAGTATCTCATACAATCCTTATTGAAAAAATGACTAAGTATGGAATGGACAAGGCAACTGTTAGGTGGATTCATAACTGGCTTAGTGATCGGACCCAAAGAGTGGTCGTAAATGGCTGCACATCCAGTTGGAAGAATGTCTCAAGTGGGGTACCACAGGGCTCTGTCCTGGGCCCTGTATTGTTCAACATCTTTATCAACGATTTAGATGAAGGAATTGAGGGTAAACTGATTAAATTTGCTGATGACGCAAAGCTAGGAGGGATAGCTAATACTAGAGAAGAGAGAGGATTCAAAAAGATATAAATAAACTGGAGAAGTGGGCAGCAACTAAGAGAATGGTTTTTAACAGGGAAAAATGCAAAGTACTACATCTGGGCAATAAAAATGAAAAGAGCATATACAGAATGGGAGGAATAGGCCTAAGCAACAGCACATGTGAAAAAGACTTGGGTATACTATTAGATCACAGACTGAATATGAGTCAACAGTGTGATGCAGCAGCAAAAAAGGCAAATGCAATTCTAGGATGTATTAACAGAAGCATACAGTCTAGATCACGTGAAGTCATTATTTCCCTCTACTCCTCTTTGGTCAGACCTCATCTGGAATATTGTGTCCAGTTTTGGGCACCACATTTTAAAAAAGACATCAACAAACTGGAGCAAGTTCAGAAAAGGGCAACCAGAATGGTGACCGGTCTGCAAACCCTGTCTTATGAGGAAAGGTTGCAGGATTTGGGATTGTTTAGTTTGCAAAAGAGAAGACTGAGAGGAGACTTAATAGCTGTCTACAAATATCTAAAGGGCTGTCACATTGTAGAAGGATCAACTTTATTCTCATTTGCACAAGGAAAGGCTAGAAGCAATGGGATGAAACTGAATGGGAGGAGACACAGATTAGATATTAGAAAAAACTTTTTGACAGTTAGAGTGATCAATGAGTGGAACAAGCTGCCATGAGAAGTGGTGAGTTCTCCTTCAATGGAAGTCTTCAAACAGAGGCTGGACAGCCATCTGACTGGGATGATTTAGCGAATCCTGCTTTGAGCAGGGGGTTGGACCAGATGGCCCAGGAGGCCCCTTCCAACTCTACAATTCTATGATTCTATGATTCTATATACCCATCACACATCCTCCATCCCATAGTCCCATGCCCATATACCCATCATACATATTCGCCATCCCATAGTCAAGTGCTCATATACCCATCACACAACCTTCATCTCATAGTCCCGTGCCCATATACCCATCATACATATCCTTCATCCCATAGTCCCGTGCCCATATACCCATCATACATATCCACTATCCCATAGTCCCATGCCCATATACCCGTCATACATATCCTCCATCCCATAGTCCAGTGCCCATATACCCATCACACATCCTCCATCCCATAGTCCAGTGCCCATATACCCGTCATACATATCCTCCATCCCATAGTCCAGTGCCCATATACTCATCACACATCCTCCATCCCATAGTCAACCATTATGACATCATAATGAGCGGCGGGGCTTGCAACCTATGATGACATCAGCGTCGCCATGGCAACCATTGTGACATCATAATGAGAGGTTTATAAAGGTTTATTTACAGGGATTTTCTCTCCATGCAGGGAGGAGCAGTAGGGGGTTAAGGGTGACAATATAAAACAGTAGAACAGCACAATGGAGCTGTAGAAAGCAATAAAACAGTTTTGCAGGCATTTAAACGGTTAAACTCAGAAAAATAGAACTTATCAGTCCAAGGAAAAGTTTGATTGAAGGGGTCTACTCCCACATTGGCACAGACAACAGCGGCACTTGCAGTCTCTAGAGTCTCTTTTCTAAATGAAGCTGGGACCTCAGGGGTTAAAGCCAGGAGCAGGGAGACGCTGCGAATCCGAGTCTCCCCTGCTCTGAGTCTCTCTATGATACCCCGACTGTCTCTCCATAGGAACGATGTTGCGCACACTGGGAAGTCTCTCTGCCACACTAAGGGGCCCCAGCTTGTCACTGCGGTCTCCAGGACTGCGCTCTCTGGTCACTGTCTCTGCACTGTCACGGGGAAAGTCTCCTCTGGTCAAGGAGGCTACTGGGTCCACGTACTCACATAGAGCGCTCTCAACACTTGGTCCTTCAGTCCCAGTATTTTGACAGGGAGTTCTCTCTCTCTGCGAGCGTAGTGCTGCAGCCTGCTCTCTGTCTGGCATGCTTTGCTCTGTCTCTGGTGCGCTCTGCTTTGTGTCTGGCGCTCTCTGCTTTCGCGCCCTTTCCCTGCACAACTTCCTGTCTTGCACATCTCCTCTCTTGTCACAGCCCCCCACGGTCACATGGTTCAGTCGTTCCGGGCCAGAATGTCTTCCCCCGGCAACCGTGCTGTCTGGCTATGTGGTTCTGGATACGGAACAGGAAAGGTAACCTCTTTTAGGCTCTTCTTCCTCTTCACCACCTTACACCTTCATACTACAAATTACAACCTGTTCTCACATTCTCTAACATCTCAGCGGTTATTAGGTTGATTCCCAATTGAAAGGTTACTGTTTTGAACTGAGGAGCATTCATGAAGAAGATTTCCTAAGAAAAGAGAAACAGCATCATCCAGCTCATCGATAGCGGTCTCTCGGTAAAGTTAGATTGCCAAACTGCATCATGTGTATGCCATAATGCTATGAAATTGGAGGAATGCAAAATAAAATCTGTCCAACCATTAAAAAGCCAAGAGGTGGACAATACATCCAGGCAAAATATTGGCGTCAACAAGTTGGCTCATCACAAGGTCTATCAATTTTGGTGTGGCAAACACAGCAGTGGAGGTGGCTTGTATGCTTCGTAATAGTGAGGTCACAGATTTCCATGCAAGCACCTTATGGCGCATGTCTGGAATGGTGGCTCGAAAAAAGGTGACGAAGTCTCTGCTACAATATCGTCAGAAGAATCTTCGGCTCGAGTTTCAAAAAGGTACGAAAACTGGACTGTAGAAGATGGAAACGGGATTTAGAGTGATGAGATGAAACTCAATAGACTATGCTCTGATGGGTGCAAATGGGTTTGGAAGAAAAAAGGGAGAAAGGGGCTAATGGCTCGAAAACTTGAAGGAACTCTCAAGCTCGGTGGAGGAAGCCTGAAGATATGGGGTTGTTTCACAGCCTAAGGCATTGGAAACTTGACCTGGATCGATGGTGGTCTCAATGCTGAGGTATATGTGAGTATCCTACAAGACCAGTTACTTTGTACACTCGAGTACTATGGTAATGAAAAGGATGACAGTGTTCCAGCAGGATAACTACCCAAAGCATATGTTGAGATTGGCAAAGAAATGGTTCAGTGACAATGAAGTAGAGGTGCTGGATTGTCCTCCACAGTCCCCAGACCTCAACCCATTCGGACACTTGGTAGAATTGAAGAAAAAACTGTACATATACCCAAGTGAGTCGCCCAGTATACACCAAGTTTGGGAACGTGTAGAAGAGAACTGTGATCGGTTTTCTGCAAGACATGTTTGAATCTGATCGAGAGCAAGCCCATAAGGATTCAGGCAGCAGTGAAAGCCAAAGGTGGATTTACAAAATACTGACAAAATAATAAAAGTTGAAATTTAGATATTTAGGAGCAGTAACAATACAGTGACATGACAAGAATCTGCGTAACTAATTATTGTCATGACTTTGGACAGGATGGTTCCGCCTCCATCCTGGTCAGGTCAGGGTTAACTCTAGTTCACCTCTCTTTGGTTCTGGGGCGGCTAATGTTGGCAGTTTCTGGATTTGGTGTCGGTGATACTTTCGTATACTCAGCTTGTGGTTTCTGACCCAGGTTACTCATCCGTAAACGTTGTGCCTCTGTGCGTGTTTGCTTTGCCGTGTATGACCCGGTTTGTCTCCTGACTTTTGCCTCTCTATTCTGCTTTGTACTGCCCTGTCCTTCCTGGTTATCTGACCCCTTGGCTCATCTCTGTTTAATCTCTGTCTTATCCCTAGGTACCACGCTCTCATCTGGCTTTTGACCCTCGGATATCCTTTGACTACATTAACTTGCTGTGCCCTGTACTCCGTGTGCTCAGCTGCCTTCCCTGACCTCACGCACGGTGACTCCGCCCCCTGGTCACGTGACTGCTTAGTTCCAGGTCCTGTGTTCACTGCTTAGTCTCAGGTCCTTGCGCACTGCGTGCCTTGTTCCTCCACTCCCTGCGCTCATTCACGTGCCCCCTGATAGCGCCCCCTAGGCTGCACCAGTGACACCATTGGTGTCATTACAATTATATACTAAATAGTTGCATGTCAAATTTATGCATAAGATAGCCAAGATGATTGTCTATAAAATTATGGTAGTCTCACATTCAAAGCAGAAGTGGATGGAGCCTGAAAGTCAAGAGTTCAAAACATTGTTACCCTTTTGCTCATCACTGTACATGAGTAAAAAAAAATTGCACTGAAACCGTCCAGAAACTCTTGGAGAGCTAAAAAAATGCCTGGTTACATGAGACCATATGTTAGGGTTTGCGGATTGCACTAAATAAAGATGTATAATAAAGTGCAATCACAGTCCGGGGCCACTGTGCAGAGATGTAAAACTGCTGCTATAGAGTAATGGCGGAACCAAGACGGCGAGCGATTCCAAGATCACACAGTGTTAGACGCCACACCGTGTGAACGATATACAAAGTACCCAGCTACGTTACTTCACCGAGCGGTACTGAACAAATGAGCACTGAGTGCATTAACCTGTTAAAGGGAACCTGTCACCCCCCAGGGCGTTTTTAAGTAAAAGAGCCACCTTCAGCAGCACTAAGGCTGCACTCTGTGAAGGTGGCTCTTCTGTTTCTGATCCCCAGGAACTACAAAATATTAACTTTTATAAATATGTCCCCATACCTGTAATACGTCCCATAGGTATGGTGCGTCCCCCTGTAGCAGCCGCCTCCCCGCCGTCTATAATGCCCCCCCTTAGCCGCCTCCTCCTGCCTTGCTGTCGCCATTACATGGCACAGCGCAGGCGCCCACCGGCAACAGTTCTCAGGCATGCGCAGTGCGCGATGCCAGGGAACTGACATCAGGCTATCGCACCTGTGTGTTTCGCAGGCGCCAGATCCTGCCCCATAGTGTGTTATGATGTATTCACAATGTGGGGCTGGGAATCTGGAGCCTGCAAAATGCATTGGCTTGCCATTCAAGCATAGCCAGTAAACTTTCAGGGCACCAATGACACTATTATCCTCACTCTTGTGCTTAACAACTGTGCCCACCCCTGATTGAAGTTACCATTACAATGTCCTTGAGGCTGGTCACCAAAGCCGAGCCTGTTCACCACCATGAGGTACATCCTCTATTATTTAAAATGAGTCCACCTTAACTTGTCTGCAACTTCCACCTGACTCCTAAACAGCAAAACTGTGATGAGTTATAAATTCCAAGTCACATTTGACACATTTATTTTAAATAAATCACTTTTGTTAACTTATAAACTAGAAGTCCCTGCAAAAGCATTAAGGGGACAAAACTTGGCAAACCTCCGACTCACAAAGAGTCATCCTACAGCGCTCAGGAGAGGAAAAACCCCCTGTGGAGTAAACCTCTAGGGAACCATGGCTGAAGGATTGCCCTTTCCTTGGGCTTAGAAGGTTAATGCTAATGTTAACTCTTTATAGCCATGATAAAATTGAACCTGGTACAAGATATACAATAGCAAATTCAAAAAATACAATAGAGCATTCATGATTATACAAGTAATAATTAAAACATTTTAGGACAATGATTATAAACAGGGCAGGAGGGCGGGTAATGTTTCCTCCAGTTGATCCTGTGAGAGAAAGAGGAAGAGAGAGTCTGAGTTACCTCCTCTATATAAGCCCCACCATCCTCACAGTAACATACCAGGCACAGACATACTGAGCTCCTTCGTCTTAAAGCAACATCACTCTTGCTTAAAATCTACACTGCTATACAAACAAAACTGCAGGAGTTCAAGGTCCACCCCTCCCAAAGTCATGCCCTCCTCCGCCTAGTGCTCCGGTGGTTTCTAGACAGAGTATGTCCAGCTCCAGCAGAATCAGTAGAGAGCTGCTCGCATACCAAAGTGTGGTATCTAGGTAATGGTGAAGAATGCTGACAGGGAGTATATTACAAACTGTCAGCATTCTGCAGCCTAGGTACACACGCAAATTATACAGAAAGCCCGCATAACACCTTTAACCCCTTTCCTACATTGGACGTACTATTCCATCCATGTGACCTGGGACCAAAGTCCCAAGAATGGAATAGAATGTCCAACGCGATCAGCAGCGCGCACGGGGGGGAGCGCCGCTGATTGCGGCCGGGTGTCAGCTCATTATCACAGCTGACACCCGGCACTATGTGTCAGGGGCGGTCAGGGACCGCCCCCAGCACATTAACCCCTGGCACACTGCGATCAAACATGATCGCAGTGTACCGAGGGCACAGGAAACGCGCAGGGAGGGGGCTCCCTCCGTGCTTCCCTGCGACCCTCGGAGCGACGCGATGTGCTGCGTCGTTCCGAGGGTCTCCTCTCTGCAGTGCAGGCATGAGGAAGCCTGCAGCAGCGCCTGTCAGATCACTGATCTGACACAGCGCTATGTGAAGTGTCAGATCAGCAAAAAAAAACAAGTGTAAAAATAATTTATAAAAAATCCCCAAATACACAAAAAAATTCCCCAATAAACTATTTTTTTTTCTAAATAAAATGATAAAAATGCACATATTTAGTATCGCCGCGTCCGTAACGACACGCCCTATAAAACTGTCCCACTAGTTAACCCCTTTAGTTAACCTCTTCAAAAAAAGAAGCAAAAAGCAATGCTTTATCATCATACTGCCGAACAAAAAGTGCAATAACGTGCGATCAAAAAGACGAATATAAATAAACTTGGTACCACTGAAAACGTCATCTTGTCCCGCAAAAAAACGAGCTGCCATACAGCATCATCAGCGGAAAAATAAAAAAAAGTTATAGCTCGCAGCATAAAGCGATGCAAAAATAATTATTTTTTATATAAAATTGTTTTCATTGTAGAAAAGTGCCAAAACATAAAAAACATAAATTAGGTATTGCTGTAATCGTACTGACCCGAAAGAATAAAACTGCTTTATCAATTTTACCATACGCGGAACGGTGTAAATGCATCCCCAGAAGAAATTCATGAAATTCTGTTTTTTGTTCATTCTGCTTCCCAAAATCAGAATAAAAAGCGATCAAAAAATGTCACGTGCCCGAAAATGGTACCAATAAAAACGTCAACTCGTCCCGCAAAAAATATGATCTCACATGACTCTGTGGGTTAAAATATGGAAAAAATATAGCTCTCAAAATGTGGTGATGTAAATACTTTGTTTACAATAAAAAGCATCTTTTAGCGTGTGACAGCTGCCAAACATAAAAACCCGCCATAAATAGTAAATCAAACCCCCCTTTATCACCCCTTTAGTTAGGGAAAAATAATAAAATTAAACTGTTTTTATTTATTTCCATTTTCCCATTAGGTTTAGGGTTAGGGCCAGGGAAAGACTGTGGGCACACGATGCGTATTCTGCTGCGGATTTTTCCTCGCAGATTTGGCTAACTCCGCAGGTCAAATGACAAGTGTTTTACCTGCGGATTTAGTGCGGATTAGCCTGCGGCTTTCCCCTGCGTTTTGACACCTGGTAATGGAGCAGGTGACAAACCGCTGTGTATTCCGTACAAAGAAGTGACATGCTGCGGATTTAAAACCGCAGCAAATCCGCGCGGAAAACTCCACAGCATGTGCACTGCGTTTTTCATTTGCCATTGAATATAAAGATACAGCAGAAACTGCTGCGGATCCGCAGGGCCAAATCCGCTGCAGATCCACAGCAGAATCCGCAACGTGTGCACACACCCTTAGGGTCAGGGCTAGGGTAGGGCTGAGATTAGGGTTAGGGGTGTGTTGGGGTTAGGGTTGAAGTTAGAATTGGGGGGTTTCCACTGTTTGTGCACATCAGGGGCTCTCCAAACGCAACATAGCGTCTGATCTCAATTCCAGCCAATTCTGCGTTCAAAAAGTCAAATGATGCTCCTTCCCTTCCAAGCTCTGCCATGCGCCCAAACAGTGGTTTACCCCCACATATGGGGTATCAGCCTACTCAGGACAAATTGCACAACAACTTTTGGGGTCCAGTTTCTCCTGTTACATTTAGGAAAATAAAAAATTGGGGGCAAAAATATTATTTTTGTGGAAAAAAAATGACTTTTTTTATTTTCACGCCATGGCGTTATAAACTTCTGTGAAGCACTTGGGGGTTCAAAGTGCTCACCACTCATCTAAATAAGTTCCTTGGGGGGGTCTAGTTTCCAAAATAGGGTCATTTGTGGGTGCTTTCCACTGTTTAGGCACATCAGGGGCTTTCCAAATGCGGCATGGCGTCCGATCTGAATTTCAGCCAATTTTGCAGTGAAAAAACGGAGCTCCTTCCCTTCTGAGATCTGCCATGCGCCGGAACATTGGTTCCCCCCCACATATCAGGTATCAGCGTACTCAGGAAAATTGCACAATAACTTTTGCAGTCCAATTTCTCCTCCCTTGGTAAAATAAAAAAAATTGGACGAGAAGTAATTTTTTTGTGAAAAAAGTTAAAAATTCATTTTTTTAAACATTCAAAAAATTCCTGTGAAGCACCCGAAGGGTTAATAAACTTCTTGAATGTGGTTTTGAGCACCTTGAGGGGTGCAGTTTGTAGAATGGTGTCACTTTTGGGTGTGAGATTGGAGACCTCCGGGGGTTGAACCCTCAGGACCGCGACGCCAAACCTCCCTCGGACGAGCTGGCCTGGTGTACCACCCCCTATACAGGGAGTGTTAGGGGCAGACCCAGGGGAGACTATCACCGCGGAAGCCGATACCTGGGAACAGCCGGGGGGAGGTGCAGGCAGGGAACGTACTGGCGACCAGATGGAAGATGGCGCCAACCGCAGGGACAACTGCTGGAGTCACGGGGATGGAGGTGGATAGCAACACAGGATGGCAGGAACAGGTACTATGTGTGACACAGGAACAGGTAGGCGAGCACAGGAACAGACTGGACCTGGAAGGGAACACAGGAAGGTCACAAGTAGGAAAACTAGCGGAGGAGCAGGAAAGGTACACAGCGCATAGACAGGAGGAACGCAGGAGTGCGTGGACCCGATATCAAATGTGAACCACAAATGATAGTCAGGCAGAGAGCATAGGGTTAGGCTGCCTGATATAGGGCACGCTGCAGAACTTCCAGGTCAGAGTGCAGCTGTGTCATAGGGCCAGGATAGGGCGCCTAACCTAGGGGGCGTACCCAGATGTGCGCCTGCGTACCTGTGAGGGAGCAGAGGCCGGCCGCAGGACAGTTGATGGACAGGCGCCAGCAGTGGGGGCGGGCCAAGAAGACTGGAAGCGCCGGAGAGCCCCGGGCGGCGTGGAGGCCGAAGGTGCTGCAAGAAGAGGAGCCGTGGCAGAGGCTGATGGATCGGCTGTGGCAGGACCCCGACCCGGGGGAGCTGTGGCAGCGGCAGCAGAAGCCGCAGAGCGGACGGTAGCCGGGGAGGTGAGCATGATATTGGGTATTTTCTATCATATAGACCCCTCAAAGTGACTTCAAATGTGATGTGGTCCCTAAAAATAAAAAGGTGTTGTAAAAATGAGAAATCACTGGTCAACTTTTTTTTGCTTCCCTAATTGTGCTGATGTAAAGTAAACATGTGAGAAATGTTATTTATTAAGATTTTTGTGTGCCATATCTCTGTGATTTAAGGGCATAAAAATTCAAAGTTGGAAAATTGTGAAATTTTCAAAATTTTTGACAAATTTCCGTTTTTTTCACAAATAAATGCAAGTTGTATGAATTAAATTTTACCACTAACATGAATACAATATATCACGAGAAAACAATGTCAGAATCACCACGATCCATGGAAGCGTTCCAGACACGGCCGCCATCAGGGCATGACAGCCCTTACTGCTGTATGGGGCCCGGTGAACAGCATTACAGAAGGGGGCCCGCAGATCAGGGGCCCCGCTCCTGTGCTTCCACTCATCGGGCCCCAAGTGATGTCACCACAGGTCCTTTCAGCTCACACAGCAGCAGCTCTAGCTTCACCGCAGGACCGCGGCCAGGTAAGAAGAAAGTTTTTATTTATTTTATTACTGAAAGGGGCAATATGTTTCTCTGGCAGAATGGAGACACGGGGGCAGGATTGGAGACAAACAGGGCAAATATGGAGACAGGGGGCAGGATTGGAGACACACAGGGACAAATATGGAGGCAGGGGGCAGGATTGGAGACACACAGGGGCAAATATGTAGACACGGCAGAATACAAGAAATGGGGGCAGAATACAAGACATGGGGGCAGAATACAAGACATGGGGGCAGAATACAAGACATGGGGGCAGAATGCAAGACATGGAGGCAGAATGCAGACATGGAGGCAGAATGCAAGCCATCGGGGCAGAATGCGAGACACAGGGGAAGAATGCGAGACATGGGGGAAGACATGGGGGCAGAATGCAAGACATGGGGGAAGACATGGGGGCAGAATGCAAGACATGGGGCAGAATGCAGATATGGAAGCAGAATGCAAGACACGGGGGCAGAATGCAAGGCATGGGGGCAGAATGCGAGACATGAAGGCAGAATGCGAGACATGAAGGCAGAATGTGAGACACAGGGCAGAATGTGAGACATGGGGGCACAATGCAAGACATGGGGGCAGAATGCAGACATGGGGCAGAATGCAAGACATGGGGCAGAATGCAAGACATGGGGAAAGACATGGGGGCAGAATGCAAGACATGGGGGCAGAATGCAGACATGGAAGCAGAATGTGAGACACGGGGGCAGAATGCGAGACATGGGGCAGAATGCGAGACATGGGGGCAGAATGCAGACATAGGGGCAGAATGCAGACATGATGGGCAGAATGCTGGGCATGGGGCAGAATGCAAGATATAGGGCAGAATGCGAGACACAAGGAAGAATGTGAGACATGGAGGCAGAATGCAAGAAATGGGGGCAGAATGCAGACATGGGGCAGAATGCAAGACATGGGGGCAGAATGTGAGGCATGGGGGCAGAATGCAAGACATGGGGGCAGAATGTGAGACATGGGGGCAGAATGCAGGACGTGGGGGCAGAATACAAGACATGGTGGCAGAATGCAAGACATGGGGCAGAATGCAGACATGGGGCAGAATGTGACAGTAAGACACAGGAGGGGGCAGAATGTGACAGTGAGACACAGGAGGGGGGAGAATGTGAGACATGGGGCAGAATGCAAGACATGGGGGCAGAATGTGACAGTGAGACACAGGAGGGGGCAGAATGCAAGACACGGGGGCAGAATGGACATGGGGCAGAATGTGACTCAAAGGAAGGGGCAGAATGTGACAGACACAGGAGGGGACAGAATGTGACAGTGAGACACAGGAGGGGGCAGAATGTGAGGCACGGGGCAGAATGTGACAGTAAGACACAGGAGGGGGCAGAATGTGACAGACACAGGAAGGGGAAGAATGTGACAGGGAGACACAGGAGGGGGCAGAATGTGAGACACGGGGCAGGATGGGAGACATGGTGCAGGATCATGGGGCAGGATGGATACGATGTAGACAGATGGGGCAGGATCGGGAGATAATATGGGGCAGAATGGATATTCATGAGGGCAGGATGAGAGAAAATATGGCTGGAGCCAGGAATGAGACACACGGGGGTCAGGATGGGGAATATTATTACTATAGGGGCTAATTAAGGGATATTATTACTGCAGTGATGTATTTATTTTATTGTTTTGAGGATACTGTTAAATGGGGGGAGGTTCTGTTACTGAGCAAAGCGACACTATGTCGCCTTTTTTTCTTCATCTGGTGTAGTGTAGAAGTTGGGAAAAAATTAAGTAATGCGTTCTGCAAGTGGTGCTCTAGATAACTGTGTTATTTCCTGTAGAAATGAGCCGTGGCTGGAAGACGTGATGGCGGTCTGTGCTGGATGAAAGATGAAAAGCAAAGATGAAGGACTTTACCTAGTGACGTCACTAGTGGGTCAGTGTGTTACCTGTACAATGACACTATACACTATATACAGAGTGCCTTTGTCAAATGTCACCAGAGATCACTGTATTACCTGTACACTGACACTATATACAGAGGTCCTGTGTATAATGTCACTGGTAATCACTATTACCTGTACACAGACACTACATACTAAGTACAGATCTCCTGTGTATAATGGCACTTATGGTGATAGCATTATGTTTTTTTTTATTAATGATCAGTATTGTAGAATCCAGTCACCATGTGCTGGTAATATGTGGTCTGGGCATGGTGCGGTATTTGTCCCTTGTATGTGCTATTATTCTGTCACTGGTGGTAATATGTGGTCTGGTCATGGTGTGGCTGTATTTGTTCCTTGTATGTGGTATTATAGGTCACTATGTGGTGGTAATATGTGGACTGGACATGGTGCGGTGGTATTTGTCCCTTTGGATGTGATATTATTGGTCATTTTAAAAATTGAAAAATAAATAAAAATATACCTAAATTGTATTGGATATTTTAGCACATGTTTAATAGGTTAGAGTAAAGTAAGTAGGGCCCGGCCAAAAGAGTCTACCTTGTTGTGGTGGCAGATTTAAAAAATCTTTTGGCCAAAACAAGAGCTGCTGGCTATGTGTGTGATCTGTAGATGGGAACTGTTAATGTGTGATTGGTGAGAAGTGGAGTTTACCAAGAGAACGGTGGGGCTGTGGACAGTTCAAGGGGTGGAGGGCGGGGCTGTGGACAGTTCAAGGGGTGGAGGGCGGGGCTGTGGACAGTTCAAGGGGTGGAGGGCGGGGCTGTGGACAGTTCAAGGGGTGGAGGGCGGGGCTGGGTGGAGCCTGGGTGGAGTCTCAAAGGGGCCCCGAAATTCCTAGTGGCAGCCCTGGTTCCAGAGTTATTACCTCATAAAGGGACAGTGGTCAGAATTGTAAAAATTGGCCTGGGCATTAATATGCAAACCACCCTTGGGAGTAAAGGGGTTAATGGAGGAATAACAGAGGAACAGTATAACATAGAAATATTTTATATGGAAGGAATATTGCAGTATTATATTTACTTAAACAGATGTCACTAGAGCAGTTTTCAATGCAAATTCTGTGCCAGGTCCCTCCACCATCATGTGCCATTTTAAATATGTGGCACAGAGACAATTACACCCTCAGGTTTTCTACAGCACCTACAATATGTTATTTATTATGCTAATGGACACACCAGATTCACTGCGACTTTGGCACCTCTTTAAAGCAGCATTTCTCAGTTTTTTCAAACTCAATCCAGTACTGTGATATGGATACTGCAGGCACATAAAGAACATATGATGTGCACAGCAAATGAGGAGCATAGATGCTCAGGAGGAGAACATAATTTTACCTCTATATAAGTCACTAGTGCGACCATACTTAGAATACTGTGTACAGTTCTGGTCTCCGGTGTATAAGAAAGACATAGCTGAACTGGAGTGGGTACAGAGAAGAGCGACCAAGGTTATTAGGGAACTGGGGGGTCTGCAATACCAAGACGGGTTATTACACTTGGGGTTATTTAGTTTGGAGAATCGAAGGCTTAGGGGTGATCTTATTACAATGTATAAATATATGAGGGGACAATACCAAGACCTATCTAATGATCTTTTTACTCTTAGACCTGTGACGGGGACAAGGGGGCATCCTCTACGTCTGGAGGAAAGAAGGTTTAAGCATACTCACAGACGCAGATTCTTTACTGTAAGAGCAGTGAGACTATGGAACTCTCTGCCATATGATGTTGTAATGAGTGATTCCCTACTAAAATTTAAGAAGGGACTGGATGCCTTTCTTGAAAAGTATAATATTACAGGGTATATACACTAGTTTCCTTAGTGTTGCGTTGATCCAGGGAGCTAGTCTGATTGCCGTATGTGGAGTCGGGAAGGAATTTTTTTCCCCAATATGAAGCTTACTGTTTGCCACATGGTTATTTTGCCTTCCTCTGGATCAACATGTTAGGGCAAGTTAGGATAGGATATGGGTTGAACTAGATGGACTTAAAGTCTTCCTTCAACCTTAATTACTATGTTACTATGGCAAATAAGGAATCACTTATCCAGCAAACAATGGAGCAATCTGCAGGTCAAAAACTGATGGAGTTTGACCACTGCGGTGTGGATAAAAGATGAACATGGCAGCTGGTAAATATGAGACTAAGTGCAAAGAACTTAGATTATAGCACCAGTCCAGCACTGCAATAAAAAAAATGCAGGAGTGGTGCTTTAAGTTAAAAAAATAACAGAGCCTAGGCCAGACCCTCCTAATACAAACTCTATCCTGTATGCATATGTGACCCTCTTGGCCAGGTCTCTCCTGTAAACAGAGTATCTTGCTTATTATGGCAGACCAGACTCTATGTATATATTAACCTCAGACCCTCATAACATTGTGTCTGATATTCAAGACACCCTATGACCACAACTAGAGTTGAGCGAAACGAGTCAGTCAAATTCAAAAATAGCCGACTTTCGCTAAAGTCGGGTTTGGCCGATCGAAACCCGACCATAGCGTGAGGTCGGCCATGAGGTCGCCGAGCGCCAAAGTCGCGTTTCAAAAAATGATTCCAGAGGCTTTTCTCAGCCAATGATGGAGGTCGCACACTGTGGGCAATGCAATGACATGCGCAGCGGCCACCACCATCTTAGAGAAGGGCATTGAAGTGATTGGCCGGCTTTGTGTGGTGTCACAGTGGGTATAAAAGGCCGTGACCACCAGGCCCGGATTGGCAATATAACCAACCGGGCATTTTCCCGCTGGGCCGCTGTCACGTGGGCCGCGGGCGGCAGCTCCCGATCATCTGGCCGCTTGCCAGCTGCTGCGGCCACTGTTGCTCCTGCCGCCGGCCCTCTGCGGGCACAGCGGTGATAGTTTCCAAGCTCCTCCCGCACTGCAGGGCGATAAGCCGCCACGCCCCCCACGCACCCCATCCTCGCCTTACTCCCTCCCCCCCGCAGCCACTCACAGCGTCGCACTCGCTTGCCTGCTCGCTCTGTTCGCAGGAGCAGGACCTGTGATGAGGTCACAGGAGGGGAGGAGTCAGGGGGTCACATGATCAGGAGCCTTTGTCCAGACCCCCGATCATATCACCCCTGACTCCGCCCCTCCTGTGACCTCATCACAGGTCCTGTGCGCTCAGCCTTGCCTCTACCGTCTGCAAGACTCTGCTTTGCTGTTGTCATGGTGCTGGTTGAGGTAAGTATGTGTGGAGTCAGGATTTACAGTGTGGATGTAGCAGAGCTGTGTGTGTATGAGTTGTACGGAGCGGAGCCGTGTGTGTACGAGGTGTACGGAGCGGAGCCGTGTGTACGAGGTGTACGGAGCGGAGCCGCGTGTGTATGAGGTGTACGGAGCGGAGCCGCATGTGTGCGAGGTGTACGGAGCGGAGCCGCATGTGTGCGAGGTGTACGGAGTGGAGCTGTGTGTGTACGAGGTGTACGGAGCGGAGCCGTGTGTACGAGGTGTACGGAGCGGAGCCGCATGTGTGCGAGGTGTACGGAGAGGAGCCGTGTGTACGAGGTGTACGGAGCGGAGCTGTGTGTGTATGAGGTGTACGGAGCGGAGCCGTGTGTACGAGGTGTACGGAGCGGAGCTGTGTGTGTATGAGGTGTACGGAGCGGAGCCGTGTGTACGAGGTGTACGGAGAGGAGCCGTGTGTACGAGGTGTACGGAGCGGAGCTGTGTGTGTACGAGGTGTACGGAGCGGAGCCGTGTGTACGAGGTGTACGGAGAGGAGCCACGCGTGTACGAGGTGTACGGAGAGGAGCCACGCGTGTACAAGGTGGATGGAGTGGAGCCGTGTGTGTATGGAGTGGAGCCATATGTGTACGGGATGTACGGAGTGAAGCCAAGTGTGTACAAAGCATACAAAGCGGGCTTTTCCCACGGACACAGGAGTACACGGCGGAGCCCCGAGGAGCATTTTAAAACACACACATGACGTTCCACCTGAAATGATGTGCTGGAAGCTGACCGGAAATGAGATAATTTCTTGAGGAGATTGTGACAGAACCAGGAATGCTTCAGATCCATCACCGTGTCCTCCTCCGACAGCGCAGACAGCAGGATCGCCTTGGAATCGGGGATGCCGGCCATGTGAGCGGATCATGATAGGTCCTGCACCGGGAGGCTCAGGTGGGCACTACAATGGGAGCCGGGCTGCTATAGTATCTTTGTAGAATCTTTCTTTATTTCTTTCTCTCTTTTTCTTTCTCTGTTCTTTCATTCTCTCTCTGTTCTTTCTTTCTCTCTCTAATCTTTCTTTTTTCTCTCTCTGTTCTTTCTTCCCCTCTTTCTTTCTTTTTCTTTCCTCTCTTTCTCTCTGTTCTTTCTTTCTTTTCTTTACTTCTTTCTTTCTCTCTCTGTTCTTTCTCTGTCTCTCTCTGTTCTTTCTTTCTTTTCCCTCTTTCTTTCTCTCTCTGTTCTTTCTCTGTCTCTCACTGTTCTTTCTTTGTCTCTCACTGTTCTTTCTTTCTTTCCCCTTTCTTTCACGCTCTCTCTGTTTTCTTTTTTCTCTCTCTCTCTCTGTTTTCTCTCTTCCTTAGTGCCAGTCAGTGTGCCCATAATGCCAGCCACTGTGCCCTCAGTACCAGTCAGTGTGATCAGCAGTGCTAAATGGGTGCGATTAGGTGTGGACATGGGTGTGACTAGTTGTGAAATGCGTGTGGTTGGGCGTGGCCAAAATTTGCAGCGGCGCTGCGCGCACCGCAGTCTTTGTCCGTCTTTCCCTTCTTCAAAAGTTGGGAGGTATGATAGGGGCGGCTATGACCAGGAGGTCTGGTTGCCCAATAGAGAGCAGTTCTGCCAGGAATTCTGTAATCATGCATACAAAAGGGGACAGAGATTTGGGAGGAGTACTGTACCTAAAAGCAATAAATAGAACTGAGCTGAAATATTGGGCACAGCTGTGACTACATGTTATATAGTCGTGTTAATCTCCTCTCACTTCTTGTAAACTACAACTGTACAAAGATATTATATAGTCACCATGTGACTAGTGGGCCTGTGTAACTTCAAATGCCAGGGCTGAATTTTAGTCCCAGTCCGGCCCTGGTGACCACTGACCGCCATCTGACTTCTGCCGATCTTAGAGTAGGGAGAGGTGCTGCTGCTGCTGTTTCTGAATAAGGAGAGCGTTAGGCAGGGAAGAAGAGAAAAAAACTTGCTTCTGCTGATAGCGCTTTTCACTGTACAGTTAGTGTGCAGTGAAAGGGAAGGATTTTTGTTGTGTGCAGCAGCGCTGTTGGTGATTAGGCTGCCTTTTAAGGCTACCTGATAGCTGCATTGGTGTGTGCACACTGCTGTTCAAACTGCTTTTTTCAAAACACAGCAACTTTTATTATTTGGTTCTGGTGAGTTACTGAGCGTTCATTTTTTCACACACCATTTAGCGGTGTACGCTCCTCACACACTACCGTGTACCGGCTGGTATCATGGAGAAATAGAAGCTATCTGGGTGTGACTCTGGAAAAAAAAGCCGAGGAGTTTTTCCATTTTTCCAGACCTACACCTTAGACAACTGTCCACTTTTCAAACAGTTTCGTATATCTGCTCTTTGATTACAGTCAAAACTAGACAGAGACAGCGTGTGTCAGTCCGCATACAAATAGATGGAGATTGACAATTTTCCATACACACACCGTATAGAGCTGTCCGATTCTCAAACAGTATTGTATATCTGCTGTTCGCATTACAGTCACATCTATACAGAGTCAGCGTGTGTGTGTGACACTCCGTAAATACATATACGGAGATTGTTAGTTACACAAAGAACGTATACAGCTCTACACTTCTGATACAGTTCCGTATATCTGCTTGTTGGATTACGATCAAATACATACTGTGAGAGCGTCTGTGACTAACAAAATATATCCGTAGATTTAATTTTTTGAATACACCTTACACAGGTGGATGCTCCTCATACAGTACCATCTTGCAGCTGGTATTTTTGGTACATTTTCCCAAACATAAGGAAGTATGGTGGAAGAGGCCGTGGACGTGGGCAGGGGGGCGCAACTGGTACTGATGGTGGTGGTGCATCGCCTGGTTTTGGCAAAAGCACAATAGCAGCTAAGGTAGGAGGTGTTGAGCCTGCGTCATCATCTGGCCCAAGAAGGCCTGTAAGGTTACCTTTTCTTGGAGTAGGAAAACCGCTTTTAAAGCCGGAGCATCAGGAACAGGTTTTGGCGTACATTGCCGAAACAGCCACCAGCTATTTTGCCTCCTCTTCTGAACGTTCCAAACCTGCAAGCACGGAGTCATCAGTGCAGGGTTCTGGTCAGGAAAAACACCTTTGCGTGTGTCCTTCACCCCCACCAAAAGTTAAGGATGCGGCAGCCCACACTTCAGATTACTCTGTGGAGCTCTTTTCACATACCATGCCTGGGTTATCAAGTCAAATCCTGAATTCCCCAGTCCAAGAAGAATCTGACATGGAGTGCACTGATGCACAGCCACTGCTAGATGATTCTGCTGGTACCTTGACCCAGAGCACTACATTGCCATCGCAGTCTATTGAGCCAGAATCTGACCCTGATGAAACTCAGGTGCCCCTTCCCGCATACTATACCACCTTACACAGTGACACAGAGGAAGGTAAAGAGAAAGGTGCAGATGACTTTGAAGAGGAGGTGATGGATGGCCCAGTTCTTGACCCGGATTGGCATCCATTGGGGGAGGGTGGTGCTGGTAATAGTTCAGATAAGGAGAAGGATCCGCAGCAGGCATTGACATCGCAGCTGCGGTTATCTGGCAGGCCCGTAGCTGTCCAAAAACGTGGAGCAAAAACTAAAAGAGTTGCAGGACAGCTTGGCCAGACGGTCAACTTAGCACAGCGTGCAAGGCCAGAAAATGTATACCATAGTAGGAAGAGTGCAGTGTGGCACTTCTTTGTCCAAGATCCTACTGATGAGGCAAAGGTTACCTATAAGAAGTGTGGAAGGACCTTTAGCCGAGGTAAACAACTCAGAAATTTGAATACCAGTTGTATGCTTAGACATTTAATCAACATGCACTTGCAAGCTTGGACGGACTACAAAACTTCAGGTAGCACATGTGCACCTCGTCCGACTGCAGGTAGCCGGCAACGCTCCATCGCTTCCCCCACTGTGAGACCACCGCCACCGTTAAGCACACCACCAGCACTAAATGTGGAGGTGTCGTCGCAAGGCCCAAGCACTCAGGGAATCACAGTGGTTTTGCAACACAACACTGAATCTAGGCCTTCAACACCAATACCATCACCAACCCCCTCTCACTCCGTCCGGTCCACCACTACTTCCCCCATATGCAGCTCTCCAGTCCAGCTCACCCTACCAGATACTCTGAGTAGGACAAGAAAGTACTCATCCGCGTACACTGTCTTTGAATGCCTACATTGCCAAACTAATCTCATTAGAGATGATGCCCTACCGTTTGGTTGAAACCGAAGCTTTCCGTGAGCTCATGGCCTACGCTGTCTCACTCTATTACCTACCCAGTCGGCACTTCTTTTCTCGAAAAGCCATCCCTGCCCTCCAGCGGCATGTGAAAGACCGCATTGTCCATGCACTAAAGCAGTCAGTGAGTGGAAAGGTGCACCTCACAACAGATGCATGGACCAGTAGGCATGGCAAGGGCCGTTACGTGTCCATCACTGCACACTGGTGTCAGGAACACCGCACTGCACTTGCTCACTGAGCCAGTGCGCGTGTCCTGAGTACAAAAGATACCTGTGGAGCAGGGCAGCAGCGGTGAAGATGCGTGCTTCAGGCTAACACGACCTAGAGCACGTGACTGCTGGGGGCGTGGCCTAAGCTCCACAGAGCTAGAAGCTGAAGGAAAACTCCTAGAAAGATAACTATGGGACAAGTTACCAAGGGGCATAGGCAGAGACGTAAAACAGATCAAGCCGGGGTCAAAACACAAGATAGCACGACAGTACCAAAGGGTTAGACAGAGTGAATAGTCAGGACTTAGCAATAGATCAGAACGGGCAATAGACGGCACAATAGGGGCAAACGGTAACAGAGTAACAATAGCCAAGCCAGGGGGTCAGAACCAGAGAAGATAATAGTACCAAAACGTGAGACAGAGAACAGAGTGAGGGGACAGACCGGGTCATACACGGGAAGCAAAGAAGCAATGCAGTATACATGCACACCAGGGGTCAGACACACAGCCAGAACAACAGTATAGCTGACAGGGAATCCTAGTCTGTAGTGAGTATAAATACCCCTCCCAGATCCAAAGGGAGGCCAGCAAAATTAACCCTGAGGAAACAGGACATTAACCATGTCCTAACCATGACAACTAGGTTAATGTGGTGGATGCAGGCTCCACAGGGGACAGCGGCGGTGGAACAGTGCTGCCTAGCCCACGTTATAGGAAACAGTTGGCTGTAGGCTTTCAACCCTCCTCCTTCTCCATCAGCGAAAGCTCGTCCACAGACCGCAGTCGCACGAGCACTCCATCCGCAGCTGGCAGTGTTGCACAAGAGGTGTCCCACTATCGAACAGCTAGTGGTAAGCGTCAGCAGGCTGTGTTAAAGATGATCCACAAACAAAAAGCACAGAATGACAAATGTGCAAAAATACCTTGCAATAAGAATATAACAGTAGTCAGCAAGTGCTGATAAAAGGTAATAACAAACACAGGGTATTTAGTCGATACGTTTTTTTGCAAAAAAATGTATACCAAGCTGCCTCACCAATGTCAAGGTAACCCGTATTGAAGCAGTCCCTATCTAATGTATTTAATACCTGAACATATGAACAATGTCTAAATGAGCAGGATTAAGACAGGCGCTTTCTGGTATGGGCACGTGATGCAAGACAGCTCCTTATGTGCATGTCACACAAGAGAGGGGTGGGGTCTCTCAAATCATGCATAAGCACGAAAAAAACTGGATTAAAAACACACATGTGACATGCACAATGTGAACAAGTCTGTTGGACCATGTTCACACCACCCTGACTGAAACACAAACAAAAAGCACAGAATGACAAATGTGCAAAAATACCTTGCAATAAGAATATAACAGTAGTCAGCAAGTGCTGATAAAAGGTAATAACAAACACAGGGTATTTAGTCGATACGTTTTTTTGCAAAAAAATGTATACCAAGCTGCCTCACCAACGTCAAGGTAACCCGTATTGAAGCAGTCCCTATCTAATGTATTTAATACCTGAACATATGAACAATGTCTAAATGAGCAGGATTAAGACAGGCGCTTTCTGGTATGGGCACGTGATGCAAGACAGCTCCTTATGTGCATGTCACACAAGAGAGGGGTGGGGTCTCTCAAATCATGCATAAGCACGAAAAAAACTGGATTAAAAACACACTTGACTGCTTCAATACGGGTTACCTTGACGTTGGTGAGGCAGCTTGGTATACATTATTTTGCAAAAAAACGTATCGACTAAATACCCTGTGTTTGTTATTACCTTTTATCAGCACTTGCTGACTACTGTTATATTCTTATTGCAAGGTATTTTTGCACATTTGTCATTCTGTTCTTTTTGTTTGTGTTTCAGTCAGGGTGGTGTGAACATGGTCCAACAGACTTGTTCACATTGTGCATGTCACATGTGTGTTTTTAATCCAGTTTTTTTCGTGCTTATGCATGATTTGAGAGACCCCACCCCTCTCTTGTGTGACATGCACATAAGGAGCTGTCTTGCATCACGTGCCCATACCAGAAAGCGCCTGTCTTAATCCTGCTCATTTAGACATTGTTCATATGTTCAGGTATTAAATACATTAGATAGGGACTGCTTCAATACGGGTTACCTTGACGTTGGTGAGGCAGCTTGGTATACATTTTTTTGAAAAAAAACGTATCGACTAAATACCCTGTGTTTGTTATTACCTTTTATCAGCACTTGCTGACTACTGTTATATTCTTATTGCAAGGTATTTTTGCACATTTGTCATTCTGTGCTTTTTGTTTGTGTTTCAGTCAAGGTGGTGTGAACATGGTCCAACAGACTTGTTCACATTGTGCATGTCACATGTGTTAAAGATGATGTCTTTGGGCGATAACAGACACACCGCGGAGGTACTGGCCGACTACTTGCAGCGACAAACTGATTCATGGCTGGGCAGTCTACATCTTGAGGCAGGCAAGGTAGTCTGTGATAACGGCCGTAATTTTGTGGTAGCTATAGCCCGTGCAAAACTCACACACATACCTTGCCTGGCTCACCCTTTGAACCTGGTGGTGCAGTGCTTCCTTAATAATTATCCGGAGTTAACATCCCTGCTACATAAGATGCGAAGACTGTGCTCACACATCCGTCGCTCAAACGTCCACTCCACTCGTATGCAGAAGCTGTAGCGATTGCTCCACCTCCCCAAGCACCGCCTAATTATAGACGTTGCAACAAGGTAGAACTCCACCCTGCACATGGATGAGAGGCTGCGTGAACAGAGGCAGGCTGTAATGCATTTGTGGGAGGATACACGGGCAGACAGTTTGAGGGAAGACATGGAATTGTCGGGTGTGCAGTGGTCAAAGCTGAAAGACCTCTGTAAAGTCCTTCAGATGACGCCATCATAAGCATGAGCATCCCACTTATGCGTCTGCTCATGCAAAGTTTGACGCACATTAAGGATCAGGCGTCTGCAGCGGAGGAGGAGGAGGGAAGCCTTGATGACAGTCAGCCATTGTCTGGTCAGGGAACTGTCCTGGATGAGGTGGAGGAAGAGGAGGATGAGGGGGATGATTATTTTGGGCAGGAAGATGCTTCTCAGGGGGCAAGAGAAAATGTTGGCGTTCCAAGGTCAGGTACAGTGTTTGTGCGGGACTGAAGGGATGTGGATTTGCCAGAAAGTGCTCCTCCACCCAGCAGTGGCAGTGCAGCATTGACACCTGGAACATTGGCCCACATGTGTGATTATGCCTTGCGGATCCTAAAAAGGGACCCCTGCATTGCCAAAATGATGATGGATGATGACTACTGGCTGGCCAGCATCCTCGATCCACGCTACAAAGGCAAATTACACAACATCATGCCACAGGAGAACCTAGAGATAATATTGGCTAACAAACAAGCAACTCTGGTAAACCGTTTGTTTGAGGCTTTCCCAACACACAGCAGCAGTGCTGGTTCTCCCACGAGCCGTAGTGGCCACAAGGGAAGAGGTGTTCTTGGTGCACACAGCCGAAGTGACGTTGGAGACAGGGGTTTAATGACCATGTTGTGGAATGATTTCTCAAGTACCGCTCACACGACTGCTAATACTGCATCGATTAAAAGTGACAGGAGACAGCAGTTGTCAACTATGGTTACAAACTACTTCTCCTCCCATATCGATGTTCTCCCTCACAGGTCATTCCCCTTTGACTATTGGGCCTGTAAGGCTGGTTTCACATTTGCGTTTTTTAGCGCTGGAAAAAAACGCATATGTGCGCATGCGTTTTTTCCCCTATATTTAACATGGGTGCGCATACCTGCGCGCTTGTAAGCGCATGTATGCGATTTTCATGCGCTGCGTTTTTTTGGGGTGTGCGTTTGTATTTTCCAGACGCAGCATGTTGCATTTTTTGGCCCTGCAAAAAAGCGCATGCGCACATATGCGCACGTTTTGCGCTAAAAATGGCCATTATAGCCTATGGATGCGCATATGTGCGCACTGGCATGCTCATGTATGCGTTTTTTTGCATATGCGTTTTTTTTTTTTAACCATGGAATTTAGGGGTTTGGGTTAGAGTTAGGGTTAGTTAAGGGGGTTTAGGGTTAGGGTTAGGGTCAGGGTTAGGGTTGGGGTTTGGGTCAGGGTTAGGGTTAAGTATGGTTTGGTTAAGGGTTAGGGTCAGGGTTAGGGTCAGGATTAGGGTTAAGTATGGTTTGGTTAAGGGTTAGGGTCAGGGTTAGGGTTAGGGTTAGGGTCAGGGTTAGGGTTATGGTTAGGGTCAGGGTTAGGGTTAAGTATGGTTTTGTTAAGGGTTAGGGTCAGGGTTAGGGTCAGGATTAGGGTTAAGTATGGTTTGGTTAAGGGTTAGGGTCAGGGTTAGGGTTAGGGTCAGGGTTAGGGTTAGGGTCAGGGTTAGGGTTAAGTATGGTTTGGTTAAGGGTTAGGGTCAGGGTTAGGGTTAGGGTCAGGGTTAGGGTTAAGTATGGTTTTGTTAAGGGTTAGGGTCAGGGTTAGGGTTAAGTATGGTTTTGTTAAGGGTTAGGGTCAGGGTTAGGGTCAGGATTAGGGTTAAGTATGGTTTGGTTAAGGGTTAGGGTCAGGGTTAGGGTTAGGGTCAGGGTTAGGGTCAGGGTTAGGGTTAAGTATGGTTTTGTTAAGGGTTAGGGTCAGGGTTAGGGTCAGGATTAGGGTTAAGTATGGTTTGGTTAAGGGTTAGGGTCAGGGTTAGGGTTAGGGTTAGGGTCAGGGTTAGGGTCAGGGTTAGGGTTAAGTATGGTTTTGTTAAGGGTTAGGGTCAGGGTTAGGGTTAAGTATGGTTTTGTTAAGGGTTAGGGTCAGGGTTAGGGTCAGGATTAGGGTTAAGTATGGTTTGGTTAAGGGTTAGGGTCAGGGTTAGGGTTAGGGTCAGGGTTAGGGTTATGGTCAGGGTTAGGGTTAGGGTCAGGGTTAGGATTAAGTATGGTTTTGTTAAGGGTTAGGGTCAGGGTTAGGGTTAGGGTCAGGGTTAGGGTTAAGTATGGTTTGGTTAAGGGTTAGGGTCAGGGTTAGGGTTATGGTCAGGGTTAGGGTTAGGGTCAGGGTTAGGATTAAGTATGGTTTTGTTAAGGGTTAGGGTCAGGGTTAGGGTTAGGGTCAGGGTTAGGGTTAGTAAAGTCATGGTTTGGGTTAGTGTGAGGGGCCACCTAATGTTGGAAAAAAACGCAAACGCGGTAAAAACGCACTAAAAACGCATACAAACGCATAAAAACGCTGCGTTTTTTTCATGCATGCTCATAAAAATGCTTGAAAAAAACGCAGCAGTTGTATGCTTTTGTATGCGTTTTTTCAATGCGTTTTTTTGCGGGAAAAACGCGCTGCAAAAAAAAGCAAGTGTGAAACTAGCCTAAACTGGACACCTGGCCTGAATTGGCACAATATGCCTTACAGGAGCTTGCTTGCCCTGCTGCTAGTGTGCTATCTGAAAGAGTCTTCAGTGCTGCTGGATCAATCCTGACCGAAAAAAGGACTTGTCTGTCAACCCAAAATGTTGATGATCTAACCTTCCTTAAAATGAACCATGCATGGGTTTCAAAGGATTTTTTCCCACCTTCCCCTGATGACACATAGGTTGCCAGAAAACTGCCTCGCTTTTGTCCTCCTCTTCCTCGGACTTGCCCAATTCCGCCCTTTGCAGCAGCTGAATGTCCAGCCAACACATCAACATATGCCATTTTTTAAACCTCCCTAAGTGGGCTGCCCACCCACCCCCCAATGGCTGGGGTCAACACCTGGCGCATCCGGGCAAGTGCCATTGCACTGAACAGTTGGATGGGTCCACTGATGGCCAACAACACTGGCACAGGGCCCCTCATAGTACAAAATAGTGTCTCTGATGGGGGGGGCCCACTCGCCGTCAGACACACCAGCGTACTATGAGGGGCCCTGTGCCAGTACCGTTGACCACGAGTGTACCCCCCTGCTTGGTCATGGCCACAGCACTTGCAAGTTGCAATACTTACCTCTCCCTGCTTCACCGCTGTGTAGTCTGGGCAGGTAAATCCTTCACAGGGACGGTCACTAGAAATTTGGAGTAGTGATCGATAATGGTAAAGATGTAGCTATGTCCTGTCCTGCTGGCCTCTACCTTGAGATGATCAATGGCTACCATTTGTAATGGACATCAATTTACAAGCAGATGCAGTGGTGCTTTATGATCACCTTTCACAGTTGTGATAGTCACAGACGTGTGACATTCCTGCCACCATTTTTCAATGTCTGCTCTCATGCCAATCCAATAGAATCGCCTACGGCCTGTGGCTTCTGTGTTTTGCACTCCAAAATGACCAGACACATCATGATAGGCAGTGAGGACCATGTCTACATCTCTCCCTGTGATCACAATTTGATGGAGACGAGTAGCGGTGATGTGATCCACGCTACTGCGATAAAGCAATCCTTTCTTCACAAAGAACCGTTTTCGCTGTCTCCACAGACACAGTAATTGAGGGTCTGCATCTCCTCTGCAACATCTACCGGGAGGTTTTCCCGTGATAAGTAATTCCCAAATTTCTGCTAACACTCGACTATCCATCTGTACTTGTATCCATGTAGTTTCCAGTAGCGGAGAGTCTGGACTGGCTTACTGAGATTGAAATATATACGAAGATTTAAAAGTACCCGAACACTATAGACTGTTGTACGCTTCGACTACCTTTCCCATTTTCTACTTTTTAAATTCTGGTGTAATACATAGTGAGCCTGTGAGTGTCTGTGTCTGATTCCGGAAGTATTGACGGAAATTTACAATTACCCCTAGACTGGATACACCTGTTATGTGCAGATACAGTACCTTTGTTCGCAATGTTGTGTTACGGTATTATCCATAGTGAGTGAGCGTGTGTAGTTTACGCCTTCTATATATACGGTGAATCGGAGATACCAATTTTTAACTTATACTCGATACAGCTTGTATCTTGTTATACAGTACCTTTGTTCGACATTTAGTATTACGGTTAAATCCATACTGAGTAAGTGTCTGAGAGTTACTACGGGACTATGTATACAGAGATTACAATTTTATCCTATGATATATATACTTGCTATCTTCTTATCCAGTACCTTATTTACAACATTTTTTATTATGGTCAAACCCAGACTGAGTGAGCGTCTGAGGGTGACTCCGGAAATATATACCTATATTTCAAATTTGGCCAACACTGTATACAGCTGTACGCTTCTGATACAGTAACCTTTTTAGCTATTTAGATTCTGGTGTAATCCATAATGAGCCTGTGAACGTATGTCTGTTACTTCGGCAATATATTAGGAGCTTTAAGATTACCCCAACACTGTATACAGCTGTACGCTTGTGTTACATTACCCATTTACAGCTTTTCATATTCTCGTGTAATCCATACTGGGCCTGAGAGCGTTTGTGTCTGCCTCCTGAAATGTATACGGAGATTCAGATTGTTTACACTATACTATATATACCTTGTATCTGGTGATACTGTACCCTTTTTCAACATTTTATTTTATTGGGTAATCCATACTGAGCCTGTGAGCATCTGTGTATGACTCATGAAATATATACGGAAATTTACTGTTATCTCTAGACTGTATAGAGCTGTACGCTTCTGATACAGTACCATATATCTACTGGTATTTTGGGTCCATTTTCCAAAACATGAGGAAGTATAGTGGAAGAGGACGCGGACGTAGGCATGGGGGCCACCTGGTACTGATGGTGGTGGTGGTGCATCTGCTGGTAGTGCCAAAACACAATAGCAGCTAAGGCACAAGGTGTTGAGCCTGCGTCATGGTGTAGCTCTGGAAGGCCAGTAAGGCTCCATTTTCTGGGAGTAGGTAGACTGCTTTTAAAGCCGGAGCATCAGGAACTGTTTTTGGGTTACATTGCTGAAACAGCCTCCAGCTCTATCGCCTCCTCTTCTGAAGTTTAAAAAAATGCAAGCACTGAGTCATTAAGTGCAGGCTTATGGTCAGGAGCAACCCCTTTCCTTGTGTCCTTCACCCACACCAAAAGTGAAGGATGCGGCAGCCCACACTTCAGATTACTCCATGGAGCTCTTTTCACATGCCATGCCTGGGTTAATTAAAAATGGGACCCATCATATACTGGAGCATTCCTAATGGCGGACATAAGACTCTGGAGCAGCATTTATGGGGTCCATTATACACTGGAGCATTAGAAAAAGGGCCCATTATATATCGAGCATTATTAGGGCCCATCATACACTGGAGCATCATCCATGAGGCCCATCATATACTTGAGCATTATAAATGGGGCAGATCAGACACTGGAGCAGCATCTATGGGGCACATGATACACTGGAGCATTGGAAAAGGGGCCCATTATATATGTAGCATTATTAGGGCCCATCATACACTGGAGCATCATCCATGAGGCACATCATATACTGGAGCATTCCAAATGGGGCAGATCAGACACTGGAGCAGCATCTATCGGGCACATTATACAATGGAGCATTAGAAATGGGGCTCATTATATATGGAGCATTATTTGGGCCCATAACACACTGGAGCATCATCCATGGAGCTCATCATATACTGTATGGAACATTATATGTGACCAACTATTCTGTATGGAGAAATATATGGGGTTCATTATTCTGTATGGCGCACAATGTGGTGGTCATAATACTTTATGGAGTAATATACTGTCCTTTTTTTGAGCTATTGTACAATTTAAAATAGATCAGTCATGTGACGTCATGTAAGCAGTCAAGTATTTGTCATTGTACTATACCTATATTTCTGTGCCATATCGGAGCATCATGAGTTATGGTATGTGTTAAAGGGGCGCACTGACACTCTTTGGCCCAGGGCACCAGAAAACCTGGAGCCAGCCCTACCCCCATAACTTTAGCCAAATAAGCCCCAGTTTTCAATGCGTAACTATTATTTTTAAGTAAATTAATGTTGACAAGCTTCAGTAATAAGAATTGATGTTTTTGGCATTGAAATGGGCACTGTAGGTGTGTTTACTGTCCTCCACTCCCTGCCGACTTTGCTTCCCCATTGACTTGCATTGGGTTTCGTGTTTCAGTCGGCCTCCGACTTTTCCCTATAGTCGGCCGATTTCATTCGACCCGACTTTTGCGAAAGTCGGGTTTCATGAAACCCGACTCGACCCTAAAAAAGGCAAAGTCGCTCATTTCTAACCACAACCATTGGCTTCCTGCCCCTCAGATTAATGACATCTATAGGCCCCTCCCTGTTTCCAGCGTTCCGCTTATATCCTCTGAGTTTATTATATTGCAGTACTCTACAGTGTCTGTTATTGGCTGTACAGCAATTTATTTTTCTTAAAGAAACAGCGTAGTGGCTGGGAAAGCTTTGTTTCTTGAGCATGGTTATTCTCAGTGAATGTAGTGCGCTTGAGACACTGTTTCTAGGCTGTCTCTATGTACCATTACTCACATACCATATTTTCCGCTTTGTAAGACGCACTTTTATTTCCCACAAATTGGGGGGGAAAATGGGGGTGCGTCTTACAACCGGAATATTGAAAAAAAAAAGGATTTTTCATACTTTTACGGCGGCGGCGGCTGCAGAGCGGGTGGGCGGCTGTGGAGCGGATGGGCGGCCTGGGCTGGATCGCTGGACAAAAGCAGGGCCATCGGTGGGGCAGTGCAGGAGCTGGGGGAGGCAGCGCGGCTTCTCCAGTGTTCGGGAGGTACAGTGCAGGCCGGCGCCATTGCACTTCCGGTATCCGGAGTTTCCTGTTTCTGGAATAAGCGCCAGTGCCTGTGCTGTACCAGGACTTCAAGAAAATGGCCGCCAAGCCAGCGCATGTGCAGATGGAGCTCGGTCAGAGCTCTGTCACAGCGCTCGGATCTGCGCATGCGCTGACTATCTCAATGAGCTGGCAGCAGGCAGGATTCTGGGCTCCGCTGCACACGGAGCCCTAAAGCAGAGGAGGGAGAGAAGCATGTTTCTCTTCCTCCTCTGCAGGGATGGATAGTGATTGGTGGAGAGAACTGTTGCTGAGCTGCCTCCACCAATCAGTTATCTGTCCCTGCACAAAATAATGTTGCACTCACAGTATTTTCACAAGCACCAGTTCCTTGGGAGAGGTGAGCACACATTGAAGGGAAGCACAACCCCCATCATCCTTCAGAATATACTGTACCAATGGGTGCATTCTGACGGATGATGGGGGTTGTAGTTCGTCACCACAGATCCCCATAACTGTGCGTCACCACAAATCCCCATAACAGTGCGTCACCACAAATCCCCATAACAGTGCGTCACCACAAATCCCCATAACAGTGCATCATCACAAATCCCCATAACAGTGCGTCACCACAAATCCCCATAACAGTGCGTCACCACAAATCCCCATAACAGTGCGTCACCACAAATCCCCATAACAGTGCATCATCACAAATCCCCATAACAGTGCGTCACCACAAATCCCCATAACAGTGCGTCACCACAAATCCCCATAACAGTGCGTCACCACAAATCCCCATAACAGTGCGTCACCACAAATCCCCATAACAGTGCGTCACCACAAATCCCCATAACAGTGCGTCACCACAAATCCCCATAACAGTGCGTCACCACAAATCCCCATAACAGTGCGTTACCACAAATCCCCATAACAGTGCGTCATCACAAATCCCCATAACAGTGCTTCACCAAAGATCCCCATAACAGTGCGTCACCAAAGATCCCCATAACAGTGCGTCACCACATTCCCCATAACAGTGCGTCACCACAGATCCTCATAACAGTGCGTCACCACATTCCCCATATTAGTGCGTCACCAAAGATCCCCATAACAGTGCGTCACCACATTCCCCATAGCAGTGCGTCACCACAGATCCTCATAACACTGCGTCACCACAGATCCTCATAACAGTGCGTCACCACAGATCCCCCATAACAGTGCGTCACCACAGATCCCCATAACAGTGCGTCACCAAAGATCCCCATAACAGTGCGTCACCACATTCCCCATAACAGTGTGTCGCCACAGATCCTCATAACAGTGCGTCATCCACAGATCCTCATAACAGTGCGTCGCCACATTCCCCATAACAGTGCGTCACCACATTCCCCATAACAGTGCGTCACCACAGATCCTCATAACAGTGCGTCATCCACAGATCCTCATAACAGTGCGTCACCACATTCCCCATATTAGTGCGTCACCAAAGATCCCCATAACAGTGCGTCACCACATTCCCCATAACAGTGCATCACCACAGATCCTCATAACAGTGCGTCATCCACAGATCCCCCATAACAGTGCGTCACCACAGATCCCCATAACAGTGCATCACCAAAGATCCCCATAACAGTGCGTCACCACATTCCCCATAACAGTGTGTCACCACAGATCCTCATAACAGTGCGTCATCCACAGATCCTCATAACAGTGCGTCACCACATTCCCCATAACAGTGCGTCACCACATTCCCCATAACAGTGCGTCACCACAGATCCTCATAACAGTGTGTCATCCACAGATCCTCATAACAGTGCGTCACCACATTCCCCATATTAGTGCGTCACCAAAGATCCCCATAACAGTGCGTCACCACATTCCCCATAACAGTGCATCACCACAGATCCTCATAACAGTGCGTCACCACATTCCCCATAACAGTGCATCACCACAGATTCTCATATCAGTGCATCATCCACAGATCCTCATAACAGTGCGTCACCACAGATCCTCATAACAGTGCGTCACCAAAGATCCCCATAACAGTGCGTCACCAAAGATCCCCATAACAATGCGTCACCACATTCCCCATAACAGTGCATCACCACAGATCCTCATAACAGTGCGTCATCCACAGATCCTCTTAACAGTGTGTCACCACAGATCCTCATAACAGTGCGTCACCAAAGATCCCCATAACAGTGCGTCACCACATTCCCCATAACAGTGCGTCAACCACAGATCCTCATAACAGTGCGTCACCACAGATCCCCCATAACAGTGTGTCACCACAGATCCTCATAACAGTGCGTCACCACAGATTCCCCATAACAGTGCGTCAACCATAGGTCCCCATAACAGTGCGTCACCACAGATCCTCAAACAGTGCGTCACCACAGATCCTCATAGTGCGTCACCACAGATCCCCCATAACAGTGCGTCAACCACAGATCCTCATAACAGTGCACCATTCACAGATCCCCCATAACAATGTTTTTCTTCAACATAGGTGTAGAGAAAGACATGGGCCACACATCTCAAATCCTAAGTTCATCTAATGCCACTTAGGCAAAATGAAACTGAACGTGAGAATTCTTAGTTTAACATTCTACCGTAATTACGGTAGACTGTATGAAGCCGCTAGCACATGACGGCGAACCTCTTAGTGAGCAAAACTAGGCAGGACCCCTCTTGCAGTCTCCAGCCTTGCAGCATGGGTACTGTGGGGCACCAGGTACCCACCCTGATGGTTCATTGTATTTATGGTGGTGGTTGGCACATTGCTCCACACCTTTATGGCTACAGTATTTAAAGTTATGGACACACAGATTCGCCATGACTTGGCAGTAAGCTTCATGAGTCTGACCATAATGTTACGGTAAACTAAAACTTCTTGTTCAGTTGAATATGGTACATTTTTGCCTAACACCACTAGATCAACTTGCGATTTTTGGATGTGCGGCCCATGTCTTTCCTACAGCAATAGTACCGTATTCATTCATGCTCTCAGTTGCAATGCCCCCATAACTATGAAGGACAGAGCTGACAATTGTTTCAATACTGTATTTTGTTGCAGAAAATACCGTACAGTTGGCTGCTCCATATTGGGCAATTTTAAAGAATGTCAAAGCAGAACAGGCTTGCATACAAAATCCCCTTTAAACTGGAGGTTATCAAATACGCTAAAGAGCATGGGAACAGAGCAGCGGAGAGACATTTCGGGCCGCCTCCAACTGAAAAAATGATGAGAGTGGAGGAAACAGGAGGGTGAGCTGCAAAAACCAGGAAAAAGCAGATCTGGTCTTCGTAGGCGTGGTGCAAAGTGGCCAGAGTTAGACGTGGACGTAAAAGAGTGGATCATACGCCACAGAAATAATGGCCTTTCGGTCTCAACAAAAATGATCCTATTCGAAGCCAAGCGGATTGCTGCTGAGAAAGGCATCAATGACTTCACTGGATCATCATCATGGTGCTTCAGATTTATGAGGATATGTGGCCTTGCTATGCGCACCAAAACTAGAATTGAGCAAAAAATGCCACAAGAATATGAAGCAAAGATTCTGTCTTTCCATAAATTTGTCATTGACTGTAGAAAGAAAAATGGATATGAACTAGGCCAGATTGGGAATATGGATGAAGTCCCTCTAACCTTTGACGTGCCATCCAACAGGACTGTTGATGCAAAGGGTTCCAAAACCGTAAAGGTAATAACTGCAGGACATGAAAAAAACCACTACACAGTTGTGTTGTCCTGCTGTGCCGATGGCACGAAACTGCCACCAATGTTAATTTTTAAAAGAAAGAACATGCCCAAAGAAGCTATCCCACGAGGAGTTGTTGTGCACGTTCACGAGAAAGGATGGATGGACGAGAACAGAATGAGATTGTGGGTTGATAAAGTGTGGTCCAAACGTCCTGGAGGGCTTCTGAAAAAAACATCCCTGTTAGTGCTAGACCAGTTCAGGGCACATATTAGTGAAAGCACAAAAAAAGTGTTTAAAGAAGTGAAGACCCATCTCGCGGTAATTCCAGGGGGGCTTACCAGCCAGCTGCAACCTCTCGATGTTTCTATAAACAAGCCGTTTAAAGTCTACATGTGAGAAGAGTGGAATAAATGGATGGCTGCTGGCAATCATGACCTGACACCAACTGGACGGATGAAGAGGCCCACTATCACTCAAGTTTGTGAGTGGGTGAAAACATCATGGGAATCAGTAAAGGATGAAACTGTTATACGGTCATTCAAAAAGTGTGGAATTAGCAATGCCTTAGATGGCACCGAAGATGTTGCACTATATGACGATCGTGAAGAAAGTGACACCAATGATTGTGAGGACCTGAGCTTCCTAGACTCTGACAGCAGTGATGAGGAGTTCCTGGGATTCTCTGACTAGAAAATTGTGCTGTCTGATGATTAACGTTTCTCCTCACTTGTTAGCCAGAACATGGCTCTTGCTGTTACTTAAGGTACATGGGACTGTTCTTACATGTTACCCACAATGCTGCTGTTGAGTCTACTATGTTAAAATAATATTTTGTTATTTAATTAAAGTTTTTTGCACACTATTTGGCTCAAAATATTCTTTTTCTTATATTCCTCCTCTAAAATCTAGGAGCGTCTTATAATCAGGTGCGTCTTATAAAGCGAAAAATACGGTAAATAGATTTCAGCAGTTAGCGTGATTCGACTGCAGGGGGCACAATTGTAGATTCCAGAAGGTTTACTTCTTAGATGAATTCTTGTAGTTATGCACAATTACTGTAACAGTAGCTGTAACAGCTGCATTAGATAAAAAAAAATCTGAACCAGAGCTTCAAGACATGTGGTTTCCTAAGATGGCTGATACAGAATGAGGAAGAAACAGAAGGGGGGTTACTGACATCAGATCTAGGGAGGCGTACAGGGAGAGGACAAAGTCCTAAAAGGCATAGCTTATTCCATAGCAGCATAACAGCAACAACATACCTCTCAACTTTCGAGTAACAGAAAGAGGGATTTATCATGCAGTTCATGTAGCACGCCTTTACAAACTTTGGCCATGCCCATGGCCACACCCCAATCCATGCCCATTTACTATTTCTTTCTACCTCCGCAGAAGTAGATGTCAGAGAGGTGGTGGTAATGAGGGAAATTCAGCAGATACTCGAGATTACAGGGAGTAGACCCAAATCCCCAAATCCGGGACTGTCTGCTGTATTCGGGACAGTTGTGACTAGAAATGAGTGGATTGATTCACGGGTCTCTGGTCCAGCATCTGGGTCAGTAGGCAGCTTGACGGGAGACCTACGAATGTTTAAGCTTCCGGTGTCCATTGCGCAGCTTTTGATTAGCCAGAGCTGGTAGGACGTCATCTCTGCATCCCGCTCATCTCTGTTTGGGACCTATGGATTTAATTTTTGTTGATTCACAGTTAGAGTCGCTAGAACTTTATCATCTTTATGTAGCATCAATACATGACATCTGGCTTTTATGTGTCTGTAAGGTCATGTACACACGTTGCAGAAATACTGTGCTTTTTGTTTTCTGCAGATGTCCACACCAAACTACAGCTAAACACAATAACAATCTTCTCCCCCTTATTTCATGAGTTTTTGGTATAGATGCATTTTTAATGTGTTTTTTATAGTACAGAAAAGCTTTATTTCTGCACTTAAAAAGTATCTGCAGTTTTTACATGTGTTTTTTAGGCTCCACATAGAAAACAACACACCACCACAGTGGGCGTAGTTTTCATGAAATCACATCCACTTTGCTTGGACAGTTAAACAGAGCAGAATTTTTGTGCAAAAAAAGCAGCACAAAATATGCAGCATTTACCATACATAAGGACTAAGGTTTAAAGCAAAGTGGATGTGATTCCATGAAATCTCAGCCCCCTGTGGTCTGAAGATGCTACTGAACTCTGCCATTTTGGTGCAATTTTTCTCTATAGGATTCTTCTGGAAAAAAAAAAACATGGAAAAAAAATGCAGTTACATTTTTAAATGCAGAATCAAAGCTTTTCTGTACTATTAAAAAAGCGTTAAAAACTCTGATTCATAACTGCATCAAAATCGCATCAAATATACAGGAAAAGGCATAAAAGAAACGCAACAAACACACAATAGTCAGAGAAGATTATTATCGTGTTGTGTGGCGAGGACACTTGCAGAAAAAAGCAGCAGAAAAAATGCAGCATTTACGCTACGTGTGAACATGGCCTCAGTATTAGCTTTTTTTTTTTTTAATAGAGAAAAAATATCAAACTTTTTTTATGTCATTTACTGATCCCCGTAAATAATCTGATCGCTATGTGTGCGATTTATTATGATTACAACAAGGACACCAAATATGTCCATGTTATTTACAGGATTTTTTCATGTTCATTATTTTATTAAAAATGCATAAAAAATGACAATATTTTTTTCATTGTCAAGTGTTTTTTTCATTATTATTTTTTAGTAATTTTATAGGATGAAAAAAATCTCAGATACATACATTGTATATAGCAGTGTATTTCTATCAATATAATCTGCTTGTAGCGTCAGATGATGCTGTACAGATCAAGTACACAAAATTCTCCACTTTACATCATCAGTTGTGGCTTAAGTGCCTGTCTGTGATTTTAAGGTTGTGCGTTTGAGACCTGTGGTGACTCACAGAAAGAAAAAGGACATTTTTGTAATTGCTTATTATTTTTACTACTGTTTAGAGAAAGTAAATGTTTATCCTAAGGTACCAAATGGCAAGAGGAACCATATTAGGACCCAATAATAAAATACAATTTTTATCAACTATTTAAAAAGTAACCACCAGTGGGTGGTACAAACACACCACAAACACACTGTGAGAAACAACAAACCCTAGTGTGTACTGGATATCCCTAGTGTTGTACCTATGCTTTCACCTTCCTATCGGTGGAGGTTGGCACCCTAAGGGGGAGCGTTTTGGCACCCCCACTCTATGATGACTGCCCCTAGGATGCCCTAGATATCCCCTATAACCGATGGAATATCCCCATGCAAAATAAAGGATCCATTGATACTAGACGTAGGCCACACCTAGACAGCTAAAGGGACCCTATACCCCAAGGTAGTTAAAAACATAGACTTGAATACACAGAAAAGCATTAGTGACAGTTATAGATATCAAAGTACTGTAAATTCACAAGTTAGGCCCATATACTGAATTTATGATTAAGTATGGGCTAATACAGATGCGTCAAGGCACATGATTCAATACCCTAACCCCGGTAGATTTGCAACACAGGTCATACACTGATAAAGAATAGCCCAGTACATACAAAAAAATCATTTTCTTCACCTCAGTATACAGGGACCACAAAAATACATTGTTATACACAATGTATCTCCATGGACATGTAAAACCTTCCTTTGGGTTCATTGTGGGCTGTGTCTCCTAGGTAGAGGAACAGCTTGAAAACATAGAGATGTGAGTTTGAGTCCTAGGGTGGCCCGATCACAGGAGGGAGCAGAACTGAATAATAATCTGAGCCATCAAAGCGGGACACTCCTACTGAATGTGGGACAGTTGGGAGCTATGGGAACAATACAACACTGTATGAATCTAAAATCATGGGACATGACTGTGGTATATACCCCCGGGGTTCAGAGACATTGTGCTATAGCTACTCCTCTGCACTGAGTGCTTGTGTTTAGATCATTTCCAGGACGATTACTTTTTATAGTTAATATTGTGCTTCAGTGTTGAGCATCTCAACAAATTGTTCAATCTATAATATGGTAATATGGAGCAGGGTTCTCTCGACAATAAGGGAATGGTCTTGTTATAGGCGTGCACATATCTAATTCTACGCATTAGGCTTGCACTTAGCGGCAGTACAAAGACTAAAATGATAATAGCATTAAGCATTCCATTTTTGCTCATATAGGTTAATACTATGTCAGCTTAAGTGCTGGCGAGGGCAGAGGAGTGGAGCGATTTTGGTGGCGCGGTTTCAGTGCCTGAATATGACAATGCCCTCTGCTGCGCTGACAGCCCCGGTGCAGCAGGGGCTTAGAATATTTCCATGGTTTCTTGCTGCTGTTGGGATGATTGCGGCATGTCCATCTGTTACTGTAGCAGCGAAATAGAATTACCTTCTTGTCCTTAGTGCCAGACAGGCAGATTACAAACTCTTTCACTACCAGAGAGGTCAAATACAATTTTGGCTTGCTCTAACACTAGCTATAGTTGTGCATTTAATACAGGTTTTTTTCTGTTTTGAAGCCAGTGCTGCACATAAAATGAGCTTGTATCAAATGAGAGAGAAAATGCATTGAACTATAATATCAAGTGTCGCAGAGACATCTTTAAAGTGAAGGCTTTTGCTTACAAGAAAACACAGTTATTTTACATAAAGATTCAGGAATCAAATTCTTTATTGTTCATGACTGCTGAGGAAATGTGACTGTCTGTAGATTCCCAGAAGATTATGTTTAAAGAGGACCTGTCATTTGTTAAAAAAATGGAGCTAAATATCTTGTAAAAATCCCTGAGCTTCCCGAATTCTGCTCCTTTTTCCCATTTTGAGCTTTGTCGCTCCATTGCAAAAATATTCACATTTGTTATTTTTGATGCGCAGTATGTGAAATGTGAAAGCGTAACCATTGATTTAATTTTTATTTAAAAAATCAAAAATGCACATGAAAATAAGCAATTTTGTAATATATCTTATTACAGAGATTTGCTTCTCTCTCTGACAGAATTAATCTTTCATTCTCAATTCTGAGGTAAAATCTGCATTAACTGAAGACAGATTTTCCCATTACTAAGATAACAGATGACAGCTGCTACTGATAAGATTCTATCTAGATTTGAATATGGGGAGAGTGGAGCCTGACCCCGCTCCATCCACTTCTATGGAAGCAGTTGTGTAATGTGTGACCCCGCTTAGTCTACTTCTATGGGAACAGTTCTGTAATGCATGTGCCCACTCCGTCCACTTATATTGGAGCAGTGGTGTAATGTGTGATCCTGCTCTGTCCACTTCTATGAGAGCAGTGGTGTAATGTGTGACCCCGCTCTGTCCACTTCTATACTTCTATTGGAGCAGTGGTGTAATGTGTGACCCCGCTTTGTCCACTTCTATGGAAGCAGAGGTGTAATGTGTGACCCCGCTCAGTCTACTTCTATTGGAGCAGTGGTGTAATGTGTGATCCTGCTCTGTCCACTTCTATGAGAGCAGTGGTGTAATGTGTGACCCCGCTCTGTCCACTTCTATACTTCTATTGGAGCAGTGGTGTAATGTGTGACCCCGCTTTGTCCACTTCTATGGAAGCAGAGGTGTAATGTGTGACCCCGCTCAGTCTACTTCTATTGGAGCAGTGGTGTAATGTGTGACCCCGCTCAGTCTACTTCTATTGGAGCAGTGGTGTAATGTGTGATCCTGCTCTGTCCACTTCTATGAGAGCAGTTGTGTAATGTGTGACCTCGCTCTGTCCACTTCTATTGGAGCAGTGGTGTAATGTGTGACCCCGCTCTGTCCACTTCTATTGGAGCAGTGGTGTAATGTGTGATCCTGCTCTGTCCACTTCTATGGAAGCAGTGGTGTAATGTGTGACCAAGCTCTGTCCACTTCTATGGAAGCAGTGGTGTAATGTGTGACCCCGCTCTGTCCACTTCTATTGGAGCAGTGGTGTAATGTGTGACCCCGCTCTGTCCACTTCTATTGGAGCCGTGGTGTAATGTGTGATCCTGCTCTGTCCACTTCTATGGAAGCAGTGGTGTAATGTGTGACCCCGCTCTGTCCACTTCTATGGAAGTGTTATGGAAATATATATGTATATGTATTTCATATAGATCTCACTTGCCTGCTATAGGCTATATACTCCATATACTGCTATATACTCATGTACTCTTATATATTCTTATATGCACACAGATACATATTCACAGTTTGAACCTTGTAACTAGTTGGTGGAAATGACCTACTGCCCCCCCATGAGATAGTCTGGGGAGCAGATGGTATTTTATGATAGCATTGTCTTGTGATATTTGTCCCAGACATAGAAAGAGGAAGTTTAGGCCAGATGTGCCAGTCGATATCAGAATATCAATGGGATGAAACTGAATGGGAGGAGACACAGATTAGATATTAGAAAAAACTTTTTGACAGTTAGAGTGATCAATGAGTGGAACAGGCTGCCACGAGAAGTGGTGAGTTCTCCTTCAATGGAAGTATTCAAACAGAGGCTGGACAGACATCTGACTGGGATGATTTAGCGAATCCTGCTTTGAGCAGGGGGTTGGACCAGATGGCCCAGGAGGTCCCTTCCAACTCTACGATTCTATGATTCTATGATTCTAGAACATTGCTGACATTGTAAGACAAAGAGCAGTATATCATCTGACGCTTAAGTCACCTTAGGTCGACGCCCATATATGTTTATGCATTAAAACTGACCAATTAGCTAAGAAGTAAAGCCTCTATGTTAATGAGTAGCCACTCCTTTCTGTACAACTGATAAAACCAAGTATATTCAATAAACTTCCAGACTTTTGCTGGGAGGTATTGCTGCCAACCAAGTCTGGCATCTTTCCTTCTTTGAGCGCTCAATAAGACTCTGTCTAATTAGGACAGGCCACAGTATGCACAGGGGTAAATCCACCCAAATCAAAAGTAAATCCATCCACAACAAGTGGCGCCCAATGAGGCCGTGGACGAAAACGCACGGGGATCCTGCTGACCGGAGAGGACAGAGGTGCCGGCCAAGGTCTTGGCTCATGGGAACGGAGATTTGCGCAACTCCATAAGTAAGGTAAGAAAATCTAGTTATCTTACCTGAATGTTCCCTGTGCCCAGTCCGGGTCAGCAACTCTAGCCGGTCAGTGTGGTCACCAAACCCAGGTAGTGCTGAAAAGTCCACGAGGAAATCCAAACCCTGGGATAAGCTAAGTGTCTACTGTGATCCTGTGTGTCTGAGATTTGGGTGAGAGAGTTGGTGGAGACTGTGACTTGATTTGTAGCTGCTGAGACACCGATAACAAGACTGAGTCTCTCTGACTAAGTCAGATCACGTCCCCGCACCATGCGGAGGTTTTGACTTAGACGGGATATCACAGTTGGTTTCCTCTGAAAAAGCTGTCACGGTCCCCGCACAGACACACGGAGGTGTCAGCTTCAAGGAGGTATCACAGGTGAATCCCACCCCACGGCTGTCACGGTCCCCGCACACATACACGGAGGTGTCAGCTTAAGGGAGGCATCACAGGTGAATCCCTCGGCTGCCACAGTCCCCGCACACACGCGGATGCGGCAGACTGGGGGGATATCACAGACTGATCACTGGAAAGATTATCACGGTTCTCGGGTGCACACGGAGGGGTGATAATCTAATGGGATATCACGGCTCCCGTCTCCCAGCAGACGGAGGGTGATACATCCCGGTGCTAACCAAAGCGCCATGGGTGATTGGCAGTTACCGGTTGTCAGCAGCTGTTTGACGTGTCACAGAAGGGCTTTCGATCTCTCTCCCCGGACGTCTATATGTGAATTTATTGCAGGTTTCCGCAAAGATCTGAAGCAGATTATATTTTGGACTCTGTTCTTCCCTATTTTATCTTTTATTTTGCATTTTTGGTAGAGGCTTTTGTTACTGCAGTGTGAGAATTTTCGGGAAAGCTGGGTCTTTTGAGCATATCAATTTTTGTTTTTTTTTTTCCTCTTCATGTCACTGAAAGACACAGGCAGAAAGACACAGGCAGAAAAAAGAGGAAGTTGGGTGCCTACATTCTACATTAACCCTTTTATTGTTGGTTTAAAGTTTTATATACTATATACTTTTTGATTTTATCAATTTTTTGGGGGTTTCACCCTTTAAAAATCTTTTTAAGAAAAAAAAAAAGAAAAATTTTTCCTTTTTTTATCTCTTTTAATTTTTCTTCCGAGTTTTTCTTCCACGTCTTTGTGACATATTTTATCAGTTTTTTTAAGTTTTAGTTTTCACTTCTTTCTTCCAGTTTTTTGTTAAAAAAAAAAAAAAAAAAGAATTTTGAATTTTTACCTGCTTTGGTAATTCCTGTGTTATCTTGCCAATTTTTGATTTTCCATATTCTTGTTTTCTTTTTGTTCCCTTTTAAGCAGGTTAAAAGGGGTTGCAAGGTGTTAAAAGGTTTAATCACTTACCTTTTTTTTTTTGAAGTTTTTGGAACAGACAAAGTAGGTGTTATTCAGAAAGTTAAGCATGTCCGTTTCTACGGGCAGCTCCGTATCCTGTACGATGGCATAATGTATTGAAAGGAAAAAAGGGAAGTAGCTAGTTGAGCTCAATTGCAGTCTGCATTTCTTAAAGTGACAGAGCATTTAACAGCGCAGTAGGTGCTAGCAGATAGTGTGAACAAGACAGGACTGTTTTTTTTTGTTTTACGTGTAGGAAAAAGTGTTTTCATAGTAATCTGTGCCGTCTGAGGAGGACCACAGGTCGAAGAATGCCTTCCGTGATGGCAGGGGGGGGGAAGCAGTCCCCCCATCTTCTCTCTCCTCACTCTTCCCTCCTCCCATCTCCCTCCTCCCTCTATCTCCGCTATTTTCACAACCTCCTCCCCTCTCTCATCTATTTCTCCTCCTATACCTCGTCCTCCCACACCATCTCTCCCTCCTGTATCATCTTCACCTCCGCCTATCTCTCCTCCTATCCCTTCTCCTCCTCCTCCTTTTCTCTCTCCTACCTCTCCTCCCTTTTCCATCTTCATCACCAACGCCCACCTCTCATCCCTCTCATCCACTGCACCCGACTCCTCTTCCCTCCTCCTTGTCTTCACCATCTTCTCCACCCTTTCTTCTTCTTCTTCTTCTTTTTTCTCACCCACCTCTCAGTTCATCGTCACCCGCTGGCCCAGTGCCAGATCCAGACAATGGAGTGTCCCTAGTTCCACAGGGGACTCTCTCTAAAGAGACAGTTATGTCACTGGGAGAAGAAAGTGAATCACTCCCCACACATGACAACACAGGTGCCCTCCCGATACAACAGATAGCAGAAGGGAGGTGTGGGCCATCAGACACTGCACCTGCTAACTCTGAGACTGAAGATCCTATGTGCCACACGGAGCTCGTCTCAAGGGGGGGGGGAAGTACATACACACACAGAAAGACAATCACACAGTGGCACAGTTCCTCCTCTGATGAACATGAAGAGGAGATTATGCTGCATAGTAGGCAGGGGCAGATAGAGCCAGAACTCTTACACTATGTGCCCTTCACCCCTAGTCAGGTGTTCAGTATTCTAAAATCATGAAGGAACACTTCAAGCTTCCATCAGAATTAGATGTGCATTCCTGGAAATCAGGACCAAAGCTAATTGAACAGCTTAGAGAGTGGGCCAACGCCAGACAAGCACTCAGCCTGCATAACATGAGCCAAGCCGAGACAGAGTCTGTAGACGAGTTTCATGGCAGAGTGAGGCAAGTATTCCAAATTTTAGGCTTCACTATTCATGATCAGATACATGGACAGATGTTGGCACAGGCCTTTGTGCATGGACTAAGAGAACCAATCAAGAAACTACTGATAATGGCCAGGCCTGAGTACAGGACAATAGCAGTAGATGTCCTGCTTACAGTAGCCAGAAGAATTGAGTCCCTCCCAGGAGTACGGAGGACAGGCCCTCCCGTGATGGCCACTGATGTGGAGGAGCAACCACCCTGCAGAGACAGAAGACCTGTCAGGTGTTTCAACTGTGGCAACTTTGGCCATTTCCGGAACCAGTGCACAGCACCCCGGCAACCCAGGTCATCCCGCAGAGGAGTAGGCCAAGAAAGAAACACAGAAGACAATGAAGAACCCTGTCCATAGGACAGAGGCAAACCAGGTCCGCCAGACGTCACGCCCATGACATGTGAAACCCCATCAGTGGACCCAATACCTCAAATCACTGGGGGGCTGTCATATCTTTCCTTGTGGACACTGGTGCAGTCAGAAGTGAAAATCCCCGACCCCACCAGTCTATCAGAACACTCAGTGTCTTGTATGGGGATTTAAGGTCAAGACAGGACACTCCATCTTGTTCCAGTTTACGGTGGAGACCTGCCCACCCCACCTGATGAGCGCAGACCTACTGCAGGAACTGAAAGTGACCAAAGGGTCCCATGAAGATGTGACCTTGACCACTTCCCCACCTCAGACCCGAAAAGAATCAATCATGCTGGTGGCCCTACAAGAGCCTCGCTCGAACAACCGGTGCAAGCCTACCCAAGGAGGTGCTGGACATAGCACCCAGAAGCCTATGGCCCAAGGGAGACTTCAAGTTGTGCCAGTGCGGGTGTCACTCAAGTCTACAACCACGGACGCTCCGAAGGCCCAGCATCCGCAGCTCATCACCCAGAGCTAAACTGACTCTGACCAGCTGGAGGTCTAAGTGGAACTGCTGTTCAAGAAACGGCCTAAGAACTTTGGCATGGGCCAGGAAAACTCTCAACCCAGGGGGACCACACCCGCTTCGTGGAATGGCTGCACTGCTTATGGCTCCAGTGCCAGAGGATCATCTTGGACAAGATTCTGAATGTGCAACCTGAAGTTAATCCAGGCCCTGGACCAGAAGACAGCCACTCAGCTCCTCAAATTGGTTAACAAGATGCTGACCAGAAATCAAGCTGGGTGAAAGGAGCAGCTGTTGGCTGGTAAAGAAGATGCCCCAGCAAAAAGACCCCCTGTGAGAGCAAGAAAGCTCAGCTGAACGTCACCTCTGACAAAAATAAGGACCCCAGCAAACGGTTTGGTTTCCTGCCAGCCCTGTGCCAGAAGATGGGAGTCGCTCACGGCACTGTGAAGAGCAAGGCCAGATTGAGCCGCCTCACCTACGGGAATCATCATGCGGTCCCAGCTTTTCTCGATCAAGAGGAAGACTGTGAAAGGAGAACCAGATCAGATTGAATGGTGTAAAACCTGAGGACTGTGAGCGAAGCAACCGTGTTTGAAACCCCAGTTGTGCCAGATCTGCACACTCTGATGACAAATGTGCCAGCCACAGCAACGGTGCTCACGGCAATGGATCTGCCCGAAGCTTCCCTCAATGTTCCCCCCCACCTGGACGACCAGTTCCTAAAAACGCACAAGGGGGTGCGGAATAAATGGACAGTGAGACCCAAGAGGGCCCAGAACAGCTTTTCACAGCTCGCCAGAGCATTGTCCTCCATCCCCGACAACTGGATTGCGGAGCATGCAGAAGTCATCGACATCGCTACCTGCACAGCGCTTTCCATGTCTCCTCTACTCTGCCTGGCAGAGCAGCAACGTAATTTCTGCAAAACAGAGTCCAGTGGTGTCAAAAGCAAGTACCTGAAGACACTGTATCGCCCACTAGACGAAACACTTGACAGATGACCGGAGGGCCGCGGAGGAGAAGGTGGCTCCCTCAACAACTCCGAAGATGCAGTCCTTCCTTAGTCTAGTCTCGTACTGCAGAACTTGGATCCCTGGTGCTCCAGGCTTAATGCAGCCTCTGTACAATTGCATCAACGCATTGCAACCTTCATCTCGTACAGGAAACTGAAAGACTTCATAGTCTCTGCGCCAACTCTAGGCCTCACTGAGTACGAAAAGCCATCCCGTCCTGACCAAAACGGAAAAAGAAGGAACAAGATGGAGAAGGTCATGCTACTGGCCAGGCTTAAAACAGACTAACGGAGGGAAACCAGAGGCCTCTAGACTACCTCTCAGCTGGCCTGGATCCAGTTGCAAGGGGGGCCCTCCTGCATGAAAGCAATACCCGCAGCACACGCCCTCCTGACAAGGCTGCTCTCCACCACTCTTCAGTGCTCTCAGCCGTTACCCGTCTCTACTCCCACTCCCAAGGGGGGATGCGGATACGGACCCTCAGATGAAAAATCTGCAAGATAGCGTACATGGCTCCAGCCTTGCAAATGATGAAGGAAAGTTCCACACGGGATGTGCAGCAACGAGCAATCAAGACATTCTATGGTCCAGAAGGTTGTCAGCCCAAGAGCCCAAGAAACGGAGCTGATAGAGCTGACGAAAGACCTGCCAGATTGCGAAGAACGAAAACTTCCAGGTACTCGCATGACATGGCACCTGACATGGGACCCATCTGGGCTGCAAGAAACTTCATCACAGCAAGCGGATCGACCGTGAAGCACCATGGAGCCATCAGAGACCTGCTGGACGCTCTTCAACTACTAAAAGTGGTGGCAGTGCTGAAGGCCAAGGCACATGGAAAACTGAACACAGTAGAGACACGGGGCATCAACAGCAGACGTGGCAGCCAAAGAAGCAGCCAGAGGAAGACAATATGGAAGATGGGAGACGTCGTAGAGCCGGACGGCTTGTCATGTCGGACACTGTTCACACCAGGGTGTCTGGCAGACAGCGGTAATACCCTATTCCACTACAGTATGCTCAGGGACTTTGTTGGGTATTCTGTCCAGTCGGGATAGGGTTAACCAGGTTGTCATGCTGGCTGAGGGCTGGGCAACGCCCTTGGTCTTTAAATAGTCCATCCTGACTATGGGCGTCGCCGACTATAGCTTTTGCCTAGTGCTAGCAATACCGGTCAGCAGTGGTGGTTTTGGAGCGTCTGATATTTGGTGCAGTATATCTCTCAGTTGTTCTTTCTCCTATCTGTTATATATATATATATATATATATATATATATATTTGGTTGCCCTTGCACATTATTGTATTCCCTTGTGTATTAACGGTGTGGTGTTTCTTTTACCCCTGTCCATACATATTTGTGGGGTCTGGTGTCTGGTCCCCTCACTGGGTGGAGGGTGGTGGGTTCAGCTTAGTGCTGGACAGGAGACAGGGACAGGGTGGAGGCCCAGGCAGGCACACCTTCAGTGTAAACCCTGGGTTGAGGGACAGACAGGGTTTTCCCTAGTCTGAGGGACTCCGCAGGGGTCCCGGGGTTTTAGCCTAAAGTAACCTAGGCATACCATGACATTATAGTCGGCCCAAATACTAAAGTAAGAAAAAAAAAAAAAGGTATAGATAGGGAATATAGGGGTTACTTACTATGGATCCTATACTTTCCCTAACCAAGCAGCTGGAGGCTCTATCCATACAGGTCACTGAACTTAGGGGGGCAGTCCAGCAACAAGGCCTGTCAGCTCCTGCAGTACCTGCTGAGGCTGCAGCCAGGGCAGCTGAACCCAAGTTTCCCCTTCCTGAACGATTTGCTGGTGATCGTGGTAAGTTCACGGTTTTTCGTGAATCATGCAAATTGTATTTCCGTATGCGTCCACATTCCTCAGGTAATGAGGCTCAACGCGTGGGCTTGGTGATTTCTTTGCTGAGTGGTGATCCACAGGCTTGGGCCTTTTCACTCCCGTCTGACTCACCGGCATTTTGTGTTCAGACCTGGTTGGCCTTTATCTGCACCTGCTCCATCTGGCTGCACGGGAGTGATGCAGATATGCTTCAGGTATGGATTGCATTTGATATGGTCTTGCTTTTAAAACATTTAGGAGGCCGCAATGGCACAGTGAATAAATAAAAATGTAGAGTAGGACCCCCCATATGAGATTGCCTTGGCGTGGCGGGGTGGCTCAATATATTGATCAATATTTTGCTAAATGTCTCATTTTGAATGCAGTAAGATATGTGCATATGCACCTCATGTTATGCGTTCTGACCACTGGCAGTGCTGGCTCTTCTCTTTTTTTATTGCAAATTGGTTTTGTGGCTGACCACCACTGTTGCCGTGCACGCTGGGTCATGTTCGCCATCTTTTCTGTGTTTATTGTGATTGTTCTAGACTGCTGTGCACACTCACGGCAGCCCCGCCCTGCCCCAGGCTTTATTTATTTTTGCATCCATGTCTGAGCCTGCATTGCCCTTCATCTGTGTTTGCTGGTTGGGCAGTGTGTGGAGGTCAAACCTGAGATGTCTGTGTTCAGACCTGGTTGGCCTTTATCTGCACCTGCTCCATCTGGCTGCACGGGAGTGATGCAGATATGCTTCAGGTATGGATTGCATTTGATATGGTCTTGCTTTTAAAACATTTAGGAGGCGCAATGGCACAGTGAATAAATAAAAATGTAGAGTAGGACCCCCCATATGAGATTGCCTTGGCGTGGCGGGGTGGCTCAATATATTGATCAATATTTTGCTAAATGTCTCATTTTGAATGCAGTAAGATATGTGCATATGCACCTCATGTTATGCGTTCTGACCACTGGCAGTGCTGGCTCTTCTCTTTTTTTATTGCAAATTGGTTTTGTGGCTGACCACCACTGTTGCCGTGCACGCTGGGTCATGTTCGCCATCTTTTCTGTGTTTATTGTGATTGTTCTAGACTGCTGTGCACACTCACGGCAGCCCCGCCCTGCCCCAGGCTTTATTTATTTTTGCATCCATGTCTGAGCCTGCATTGCCCTTCATCTGTGTTTGCTGGTTGGGCAGTGTGTGGAGGTCAAACCTGAGATGTCTGTGTTCAGACCTGGTTGGCCTTTATCTGCACCTGCTCCATCTGGCTGCACGGGAGTGATGCAGATATGCTTCAGGTATGGATTGCATTTGATATGGTCTTGCTTTTAAAACATTTAGGAGGCGCAATGGCACAGTGAATAAATAAAAATGTAGAGTAGGACCCCCCATATGAGATTGCCTTGGCGTGGCGGGGTGGCTCAATATATTGATCAATATTTTGCTAAATGTCTCATTTTGAATGCAGTAAGATATGTGCATATGCACCTCATGTTATGCGTTCTGACCACTGGCAGTGCTGGCTCTTCTCTTTTTTTATCACCGGCATTTGAGTCTGTAGATTTTTTTTTCTCTGCTCTGGGTTTGATCTATGACGATCCGGATAGATTAAACTTAGCAGAGTCTAAGATACGCTCACTACTACAGGGTGAGCGACCAGCTGAGGATTACTGCACGGAATTCCGGCGCTGGGCGGTGGACACGCAGTGGAATGACCCTGCGCTTAGAAGACAATTTTTGCATGCGGTTTCTGGAAGGGTTAAACAGACTCTCCTAATGTACGAGACTCCCGCCTCTCTGGAGGCTGCGATGGCACTTGTAGTACGCATAGACCGCCGTCTTCGTCAGGGGGCGCTGGTTTCGTTGCCTCCGGGAGGTGGGGGAGATGTAGGTGAGGTTGCCTCGGGTGAATCCGTGGAACCCATGCAGATCGCTGGTATAGCACAGTCACCGAGTAACAAGCCTAAACGTCCTTGGCACAGAAGGCAGGGGGTTTGTTTTTTTTGTGGCAAAGGAGGACATTTTATTAACGCTTGCCCCCTGGTACCTAAGAAGGGCGCGCCGGCGGAAAACTGATAGGCTCAGAGGGTTTGGAGGAGTCTAGTCTGAGCCTTTGTGTATCCTCCGTCATGGTTTCCCAGTGTATGCTCCCTGCTAGGGTAGCACTTGGGGGGCAAATGCTCTCTATTACAGTGTTTGTTGATAGTGGCTCAGCTGCCAATCTCATTGATGAGAAGTTCGCGCATACAGCGGGATTTCCGGTGGAGAAATTGCAGAACCCCGTCCGGGTGGTTACCATCAATGCTTCCCCGTTGTCTCAAGGGGAGATCACAGAGCGTGTGTTGGATATACAACTCCACATTGGAGTATTACACTCAGAGCGGGTAACTTGTAAGGTGCTTAGTAACTTACCGGCTCAGATGGTTCTGGGCTTTCCATGGTTGTCAATGCATAATCCTGTTATTGATTGGAAGACCCAGGACATAATTCAGTGGAGCAGGGAGTGTCAGGAGAGGTGCCTGGCTACATGTATTTCCGCTTTGACTCCCAGTATCCCGGAGCCGTTGCTGGACTATGCGGATGTATTTTCTGAGAAGGGTTGTTCAGAACTACCACCGCATCGCCCCTATGACTGTGCTATTAGGTTGAAACCAGGGGCCAAGTTACCTAAAGCTAGAATGTTTAATATCTCAGGTCCCGAGAGGCTAGCTCTCAAGGAGTACATTGCGGATAGTCTGAGCAAGGGTCATATTAGACCTTCCTCTTCTCCTCTGGCTGCTGGCTTCTTCTTTGTTAAAAAGAAGGATGGCGGTTTACGCCCGTGTCTGGATTTCAGAGAACTCAACCAGATTACGTTTCGTGATCCTTACCCTATGCCACTTATACCCGACTTGTTCAACCAAGTGGTTGGTGCCAAGTGGTTCTCCAAACTGGACCTCAGGGGGGCGTACAATCTTATAAGAGTCCATCAGGGGGATGAGTGGAAGACGGCATTCAATACCCCTGAGGGTCACTTTGAGAGTTTGGTAATGCCGTTTGGGCTGACTATGGCACCGGCGGTCTTTCAACATTTCATAAATGATGTCTTCTCTCATTTGTTGGGGAGATTTGTTATAATTTATCTAGATGACATCCTCATTTTCTCTCGCGACCATGATACACATATAGAGCATGTTAGACAGGTCCTGCAGTTGCTCAGAGAGAACAGGCTCTATGTCAAGCTTGAAAAATGTGTGTTTGTCGTACAGGAGATACCGTTCTTGGGTTATATAATCTCCGCCTCAGGGTTTAAGATGGACACCGCAAAGGTGCAGGCGGTACTACATTGGGATCGGCCTGATAATCTTAAGACGCTTCAGCGATTTCTTGGCTTCTCCAATTACTATAGGAAATTTATTAAGAATTTCTCTATGATTGCCAAACCACTTACTGACATGACTAAAAAGGGTACCGACTTTTCTGACTGGTCTGAGCCTGCGGTACAGGCGTTTGAATTCCTCAAGAATAGTTTTGCCTCAGCGCCCATTCTGGTGCAGCCCGATGTCTCCTTACCGTTTGTCGTGGAGGTGGATGCGTCGGAGGTTGGAGTGGGGGCTGTACTGTCTCAGGGCCCATCTTGGGCCAAGTTGCATCCGTGTGCCTACTTCTCCAAGAAGCTGTCACCTGCGGAGCGTAATTATGATATTGGCAACAGGGAATTGTTGGCCATCAAATTGGCATTTGAGGAGTGGCGACACTTCTTGGAGGGGGCTGTTCATCAGATTACTGTGATAACCGACCATAAGAATTTGCTTTATTTAGAATCTGCTAAGCGCCTGTCCTCCAGACAGGCTCGCTGGGCATTATTCTTCACCCGGTTCAACTTCATTGTTACCTATTGACCTGGTTCGAAGAATATTAAGGCAGACGCTTTATCCAGGTGTTTTCCTGGTGGAGAGTTATGTGAAGAGCCGGTGCCTATTCTCCAAAAGGGTGTGGTGGTATCTGCCATCACGACAGAAATTGAGGCAGAGATTGCGGAGGCTCAGGAGGAGGTACCGCCGGGGTTGCCTGCTAATAAATCTTTTGTGCCACTACATCTACGCTCTAGAGTGTTAGGCGAACATCACGACACGGTACTGGCAGGTCATCCAGGGGTTAAGAGCACTCTGGAACTGGTATCGCGTCATTTTTGGTGGCCTAAAATCCGGCAGGATGTGGCCTCATATGTGTCTGCCTGTACCACGTGCGCACGGGCCAAGACTCCTCGTTCCCTTCCCGCTGGTAGGTTGCAGCCTCTCGGGGTGCCCAGTAAGCCATGGACTGAGATTTCCATGGATTTTATTACAGACTTGCCCACCTCGGCGGGGAACTCGGGCATTTTGGTAATTGTTGATAGGTTCTCCAAAATGTCACATTTCGTGGCTTTACCATCTTTGCCCAATGCTAAGACTCTTGCTCAGATATTTATTCGCGAGGTGGTCAGACTTCATGGTGTCCCGTCTGACATTGTGTCTGATCGAGGTACGCAGTTTGTGGCAAAGTTTTGGAGAGCTTTTTGTTCTCGCCTTGGGATCAAATTATCTCATTCATCGGCTTTCCACCCTCAGTCGAATGGGCAGACTGAGCGGATGAACCAAAACCTGGAGCAATACTTGCGCTGCTTTGTTTCCGACAATCAGGAAGAGTGGTCAGCGTTTCTTCCTCTGGCAGAATTCGCAATAAACAACCATTGCCAGGAATCGTCTGGGGAATCTCCTTTTTTTTGTGTGTATGGTCAACATCCTCAATTTTGTACCTTGCGTCAGGGGTGCTCGGTTGGCGTCCCTGAGGAGGACCAGTTGGGAGCTCAATTGTCGTCTGTTTGGAGGAGAGTCAAGCAGCGCTTGTTGAAGGTGGGTTCCAGGTACAAACGGGTGGCTGACTGCAGACGTGTGCCAGGTCCGGACCTGTGTGTGGGTGATTGGGTGTGGTTATCTACAAGGAACATCAAGCTCAAAATACCGTCACTTAAGTTGGGTCCCAGGTTCATTGGCCCATTTAGGATCTCCGCAGTGATCAACCCCGTGGCATTTCGTTTGGAGTTGCCGGCTGTGTATAAGATTCATAATGTGTTTCACAAAGCATTGCTAAAAAAGGTCGTGGGTTTGGCGAATGGTTCTCCCGGGCCACAACCTCCCGTCTTGGTGGATGGCGCGTTGGAATTTGAGGTGTCCAAAGTGGTGGACTCTAGGGTTGTGCGTCGCACTCTACAGTACCTGGTCCACTGGCGTGGCTATGGTCCTGAGAAGAGAACATGGGTGCCGGCCTCAGACATTCATGCTGATCGACTGGTTACTATGTTCCATCGTCGCCATCCGGACAAGCCAGGTCCTCGACATGGTGAGGTTCCGGAGGTCCCTCATAGAAGGTGGGGTACTGTCATGTCGGACACTGTTCACACCAGGGTGTCCGGCAGACAGCGGTAATACCCTGTTCCACTACAGTATTGTCATGTCGGACACTGTTCACACCAGGGTGTCCGGCAGACAGCGGTAATACCCTATTCCACTACAGTATGCTCAGGGACTTTGTTGGGTATTCTGTCCAGTCGGGATAGGGTTAACCAGGTTGTCATGCTGGCTGAGGGCTGGGCCACGCCCTTGGTCTTTAAATAGTCCGTCCTGACTATGGGCGTCGCCGACTATAGCTTTTGCCTAGTGCTAGCAATACCGGTCAGCAGTGGTGGTTTTGGAGCGTCTGATATTTGGTGCAGTATATCTCTCAGTTGTTCTTTCTCCTATCTGTTATATATATACAGTATATATTTGGTTGCCCTTGCACATTATTGTATTCCCTTGTGTATTAACGGTGTGGTGTTTCTTTTACCCCTGTCCATACGTATTTGTGGGGTCTGGTGTCTGGTCCCCTCACTGGGTGGAGGGTGGTGGGTTCAGCTTAGGGCTGGACAGGAGACAGGGACAGGGTGGAGGCCCAGGCAGGCACACCTTCAGTGTAAACCCTGGGTTGAGGGACAGACAGGGTTTTCCCTAGTCTGAGGGACACCGCAGGGGTCCCGGGGTTTTAGCCTAAAGTAACCTAGGCATACCATGACACGGCTACTACATGACGACTGAAGACGAGAAAACCTGGCAAACAGAAGTCAATGGGAAAACCATTGAAGATGCCATCTCTGAATTGGACAGAAGTGCTGCCTCCTCCTCCACCAGTCAACAAGCTGAATCACTTCCAGGACGAAGACTCTGACGTGGATATGAATTCTGAGGCAGAAGAATGGTGCCCACCTTTACCAGAAAGGACGTATTTGATGGAGAACATTCCAGAAGATTGTCCTCCACCATCCTCTCGTGGGGAAGCTTCTCCTCCAGCACAGTCCTATGATTGGCAGTCCACGGCAACACTCCCCGAGACGAGCTGCATGAGTCCGAAGGCATCCCAAGGCTACAACAGTTTGACCTTCCCCCTCATCCCCAGAGAATACCGGCTGGACCTGTACCAATGCAAAGAGTCCCAAGTCCTCCTCTGACACAGTCTAACCCGAGTCTTCATACAGAGGGAGGCGCGGACAGAGATGAAACCTCAGCTAAAATCCCACCATCAGCTCAGAGGATGTCAATTACCACAACCCAGTCACTAAACCTGACAAGATGACTTCCTGAAACCTGTACAAGAAGTTAGGCTGTGTGCACACGCTGCGGATTAGGTGCGGATTCATCCGCGCGGATTTTGTAAAATCCGCAGGTGAAACCGCAGGTCAAAATACCTGCGGTTTTACCTGCGGATTGCTCTGCGGTTTTGTCCTGCGGTTTTTCATCTCCTCAATAGAGGAGATGGAAAACCGCAGGAGAATCTGCAGAAAGAATTGACATGTCAATTCTTTCTGCGGATTGAAAACCGCAGATAATCCGCGCGGAAAATTCCGCACCGTCTGCACTGCGGTTTTTGATTCCCATAGGGAATCATGGTACTGTACACCGCAGTAGAAACTGCTGCGGGTCCGCAGCGGCCAAAACCGCTGCGGAACCGCAGCAAAATCCGCAGCGTGTGCACACAGCCTAACAGGATCAGACTCGGAAGGAGGAGGAGAGCTGGATGCTGAAGGCCAGAAGCACTGGGCTCCAAGAAACCGTCTACATCAAAACGTCTACCTCAAGACAGGCCTAGTCTACCTCAAACCGTCTACCTCAAACCATCTACCTCAAGACAGACCCAGTCTATCTCAAAGTGTGTACCCTATGGTGGTTCAATGGGCACATGGCCCCCACACAGAATCGAAGACACAGATGAATGACCTGATTGGACTCAACTTACACCTAAACAGCGAAGATTCCCAGCAGCTGTTCAGCCACCGACAAATTTAACATCGGACAAGCGGGAAAAGTTCCCCCACATCATCTGGCCTGAAGACTTCCCAGTAAGGAACCAGTTGGCGAAGACTACTGCAAAGAAGCTACTCTCAAAAATAGTGTGCAGATATGGGGTTTCCAGAAGCAATAGCAAGTGATCAGGGACCCGCATACACAGCATACCTAACACAAGAGACCTGATCAGCAGTAGGGTCAGACTTAGGCCTACACACTACTCACCATCCCACACCATAGACTAGGTGGGACACTTAAGAGCAGCATGCTAAAAGATCTGCCCAAGAGACAGACAAACCCTGGCATTAGACACTCCCGTAGGCTCAGAGAAAGCTGTCACCAATATGAGACTTTATTTGGGTAAAAAACCCAGTTTAGGGGTATTCTTTACTTAGCAGTTGACTATGCAATATGATACTTTGTCTGCATGTATAATTGAATTTATCAAGAATTTTGCTAATGTCCATTCTCGAGTTTTTCTCCCTCATTGCCAGGTCCAGATTCGGTGCCTGGTATGCACGTCCTGAAGTCAGGAGACTGCTGAGTGTTGGTGAAAAAAAACGCCTGTAAAGAGAAGCACTCGATCCCAGATCCGATGACCCTTCTCCAAGTGCTGACGCAGCCGACCTGGAGAGAAAACCCCACCTGGATCCACGCATTGCATTACAGGAAAAGGCCTTCATACCAGAAGATACACCTGAGCTGGAATGATGCTGTGGATGACCTCCCTGACTGAATAAATTACCTACCTGACGGAGAATACACATGCACTGACTGCATAGACTGCTAGCTAAGAGACTTTGATTACATTGCACCACACCCCCTTTAGGGACAGATCTCCTGACTGCCCATTTGCGAAAAGTCTGTACAGAGGAGGATGTGTGCACTAGGCATATGTCAGTCCACTGGCAGCATAAAAGAGTTGCAGCGCTTTGGGCCAGGAGCAGGGTTTTAGGGCAAGTGATATCTAAGGGGGGATTGTTATGGAAATATATATGTATATGTATTTCATATAGATCTCACTTGCCTGCTATAGGCTATATACTCCATATACTGCTATATACTCATGTACTCTTATATATTCTTATATGCACACAGATACATATTCACAGTTTGAACCTTGTAACTAGTTGGTGGAAATGACCTACTGCCCCCCCATGAGATAGTCTGGGGAGCAGATGGTATTTTATGATAGCATTGTCTTGTGATATTTGTCCCAGACATAGAAAGAGGAAGTTTAGGCCAGATGTGCCAGTCGATATCAGAACATTGCTGACATTGTAAGACAAAGAGCAGTATATCATCTGACACTTAAGTCACCTTAGGTCGACGCCCATATATGTTTATGCATTAAAACTGACCAATTAGCTAAGAAGTAAAGCCTCTATGTTAATGAGTAGCCACTCCTTTCTGTACAACTGATAAAACCAAGTATATTCAATAAACTTCCAGAGTTTTGCTGGGAGGTATTGCTGCCAACCAAGTCTGGCGTCTTTCCTTCTTTGAGCGCTCAATAAGACTCTGTCTAATTAGGACAGGCCACAGTATGCACAGGGGTAAATCCACCCAAATCAAAAGTAAATCCATCCACAACAGAAGCAGTGGTGTAATGTGTGACCCCGCTTTGTCCACTTCTATGGAAGCAGTGTTGTAATGTGTGACCCCGCTCTGTCCACTTCTATTGGAGCAGTGGTGTAATGTGTGACCCCGCTCTGTCCACTTCTATGGAAGCAGAGGTGTAATGTGTGACGCCGCTCTGTCCACTTCTATTGGAGCAGTGGTGTAATGTGTGATCCTGCTCTGTCCACTTCTATGAGAGCAGTTGTGTAATGTGTGACCCTACTCAGTCTACTTCTATGGGAAAAGTTCTGTAATGCATGTGCCCACTCCGTCCACTTCTATTGGAGCAGTGGTGTAATGTGTGACCCCGCTCTGTCCACTTCTATTGGAGCAGTGGTGTAATGTGTGACCCCGCTCTGTCCACTTCTATTGGAGCAGTGGTGTAATGTGTGACCCCGCTCTGTCCACTTCTATTGGAGCAGTGGTGTAATGTGTGACCCCGCTCTGTCCACTTCTATTGGAGCAGTGGTGTAATGTGTGACCCCGCTCTGTCCACTTCTATTGGAGCAGTGGTGTAATGTGTGATCCTGCTCTGTCCACTTCTATGAGAGCAGTTGTGTAATGTGTGACCCCGCTCTGTCCACTTCTATTGGAGCAGTGGTGTAATGTGTGACCCCGCTCTGTCCACTTCTATTGGAGCAGTGGTGTAATGTATGATCCTGCTCTGTCCACTTCTATGGAAGCAGTGGTGTAATGTGTGACCCCGCTCTGTCCACTTCTATGGAAGCAGAGGTGTAATGTGTGACCCCTCTCTGTCCACTTCTATGGAAGCAGAGGTGTAATGTGTGTCCCCTCTCTGTCCACTTCTGTGGGAACAGTGCTGTAATGCATGTGCCCAATCCGTCCACTTCTATTGGAGCAGTGGTGTAATGTGTGACCCCACTCTGTCCACTTCTATTGGAGCAGTGGTGTAATGTGTGACCCCGCTCTATCCACTTCTATTGGAGCAGTAGTGTAATGTGTGACCCCGCTCTGTCCACTTCTATTGGAGCAGTGGTGTAATGTGTGACCCCGCTCTGTCCACTTCTATGGGAACAGTGCGGTAATGCATGTGCCCACTCCATCCACTTCTATTGGAGCAGTGGTTTAATGTGTGATCCTGCTCTGTCCACTTCTATTGGAGCAGTGGTGTAATGTGTGACCCGCTCTGTCCACTTCTATTGGAGCAGTGGTGTAATGTGTGATCCTGCTCAGTCTACTTCTGTGGGAGCAGTGGTGTAATGTGTGACCCCGCTCTGTCCATTTCTATGGGAGTAGTAATATAGTGGATGGAGCAGGGTCATACATTACATAACTGCTCCAACAGATGTGGATGGTACGGTGTCACAGATTACATACAGTACATTGGATACCGCATATCTAATCCCATCATCAGTGATACACTCCGCTGAGTCCTATATCTAATCCCATCATGTGATAAGCTACACTTAGCCCAGTATCTAATCCCAGCATGTGTTATGCTAAGTGTATCACACATGGAACACAGTCCACGTATCTAACCACATCTTATGATACAGTGGGCATCACTAACTAACAGAATTGATGCTGACGGCCGTATTCAGTGACTGTCTACTTGCCAGTACCAATGGCAGTCACCAACAAAATGACTCCGCATTATAATCCTAAACTTCTTCTTTTTTTTATCCTTTCGCAGACACCCAGAAGGGGAGGAGACAAGTGACCTCACACATATGTGAGCAGGCCCCACCCACATTTACTGCAGTCATAATGTGAGCTAGTTGTACATTAGGTTTCTATGGCAGATTTCAGCAGTTGCTCCCCCTAGTGTTTAAAAGTGGAAATACCAAACTTTTTAAAATTATTTTTCATATGTTATTTCATTAAAAACAAATGATAATATAGTTTTAACAACATTAAAACATTAAAACTTTACATTTTTTTCAATTGCTAAAAAATAAAAATACTTTTTTAATGGCATCTTCCCTTTAAGTCATCCCTATTTCCAGAAGCTGAACCTCTGTCTAGGAGGCGAAAATTGCAGCATAGAAGAAAAAAGATTATTTCAGTGTAGTGTGAATTGTGAAAACAAGTGACTTTCATTCAGCAAACTTTTATTGATTAAGAATTTCCTATAGGCACAAAACTTATATCTTTTGATGGAAAGACAGATACCCTTGCTATTCTATTACTGGATCCAGCTTGTTCCACCATGTGTTTATCGATTTCAACTTATATTCATGGAGGATCAATGAATATAGAGAATGTCATTATTTCATTTCTCGCACTTGAAGCCTTAGAGCCTCGAATATGTCAAAATATTAATCACTTTCAGAATGCCAGAAATTCTCTATTGGGTTTCATAAATTATTTTCAGTGCCAGATGCTTAAAAAAAATGCAGAAAAAAGTAAATGATATCAAATGTCTGCAAAGTAATAAAATCAGAAGCAAAGCCGATAATTGCTTGTGTAATAGATATGCTAATCTAATAGGACACCATTATTTTGGTTAATCATTGCAGGGATTAGGCTGTGTCTACACTGAATGATTAGCAGTATTCTGACAGATTATGTTGGAACCTACCAATAGAATTTTGATGTTTTCTACTATTGACCAATTTCAGTGTTTGATGATGTTCTCTCCTGAGCCCTCATTCAGACGTCCGGTTTTCACATACATGTTCTATTTGTAGTTTTCATGGATAGGTCGCTTAACCATTTTTGTAGATTGTGTGTCTGCCAAAAAATCGTAGAGATTTGTCTATTTTTTTCAGCATCACAGATAAAAATCACCTATACAAATCTATGAAAATCTGTGAACAACATGGACAGCACTATTTACTAATTTATTTTTCCATATGTGAAAATCACTGATGAATTGCTGATGTAAAAACTGACAACACTGACCAAACACTGATCAGACTTGGATCCAAAGCACAAGACATTTGGACCATTTTTTTTCCATATGTGAAAAATCACTGTTGTCTGAATGAGGCCTAAAGGAAATCTCTCGCTATTGAGTGTCAATGTCAGCGTTCGTTCATCTTCTGACACCCTCTGCAAACCCTTCAATTTGACTGTAGTAAGCTATTTTCATGTTGCGGCTGCAGTAAAACTCGGCAGCCCTTACCTCTTCCGTCGTTCCTATCTCCTTATAGATTGTAAGTTCTTGCAAGTAGGACCCTCACTTTTCTCGTTTGACTTGTTGAGCTATGTGTTGCGCTCTTGTGGCTGAAATTGTTTGTACATGTACAATTTGAATTGTAAAGTGCTGAGGAATATGTTGGGGCTATATGAATAAATCATTATTATAATACATGGATAGGTCAAGTTCTCCAGAGTGGGAGCCATTCTGTTTAATACAGAGGGGTCCTTAGTATGAGATCCCAACCATGATGTCCTTAGTATGAGATCCTAACCATGATGTTGATATAACCTAAAGGACATAAGGATGGGGTCATTATGAGACTCAGTTCTTATCACTGTACTAGCCACATACACAAAACAAAAACCTTATTTTCAGAATATTATGTTTTGTTTGATTTCATTTTGTTTTTTCTATTTCTTAGAGACTTATCTTTCCGTGTAAAGATCTTTGATTTTTTGACAGTTTTAAATTAGAAGGAAGGCATAATTTTAATTCTGGAATGCTCAAAGATATATTCGGATTGATTCAAGCAGTATTGATGATCTAGGTGTTGGCTCACAGGTAGATTTTCTTATTTGAATCTTTTGCATTAGGTTTAATGTTACTAGAATGCATATTCACAATGTATGTCAAGGGGTGAAAAATTGTTAACTGATTGATCATGCTATGATGTCTACAGCAACTTTATGTCACTCAGGTTTGCTGGCTGATTTATTTAAACAAAACCAAGGCTTTGCCTATATTTGTATTTTTTTTAAATGGCTTTCTGGTTTAGAAAATGTCATTTTCAACACCCTTTTAGAGAATTATGAGCTATCAGAGTGAGGTCTATTATTCTAGGTCCTCACCTGCTAGCCAGGGCGAGTGTATTTAATGGGTCTCACTCTGGACCCACATAGATCTGACAAGTTTATCCATCACATTGTCAGTGGTTTCAATGGGAACTATGTAAAGTTTCAATTCCTCAGTAATGATTATGCAGGAAATTGAATATTTTATGATAGATATCCCATGATATATCAGCTTTGGGATACTCTATACAAAAGAATTATCCACAGGGGACAACTGGCTCTTCTACACCAAACTGCTGGGTCTCTACTGGAACATGTAACACACGTACAGTATGTGCAGCCTGCTTGGCAAATCCTTCTTGGATTGGAGTTGGATAGTGGAAATTACATGCACAGTTCTCTGTTCACTTCTTTGGAAACAGCTAACTATGCCAGACATTGGACCTACATCTATTACATGTTTTGAAGCATATCCTATAGAAATGCTTTAAAGGGATTGCTTGGGAATATATTACTGATGACCTAGACTTAGGGCCCCATCACACATAGCGACTCACCAGCGATCCCGACATCGATATGAATTTGTCAGGATCGTTGGTGTGTTGCTACATGATCGCTGGTGAGCTGCCAAACAGGCAGATCTCAGCAGCAATCAGGACAGCGACACACGGGTAACAAGCGACGCACGTCCCTTAGTTACCCACAGTGTACGTTAAGATACTAGTGCGCTGGTGCAGGGAGCTGGTAACCAAGGCAAACATTGCGGCGCTTAGGCCCACTGGGTCCATATGGGTCCACTGCATCCTGATAGTGCATTTGTGCAGGGAGCAGGTAACCAAGGTAAACATCGGGTTTCTAAGCGCCGCGATGTTTGCCTTGGTTACCAGCTCCCTGCACCAACGCACTGGTATCTTAACGTACACTGTGGGTAACTAAAGAAAGCAGAAAGCAAAAAACACAAATATCCTGAACTAAAAAGTAAAAAATAAACTGCAAATAATGCATAAAAGGTAATAATAATAATAAGGGTATTTAGTAAACATAATTTTGATCAAAATAATGTACAAGCCATCCCGCCACGTCACGGCAACCCTTGTGAGACAGTCCCTACTCTAGTATTTAAAACCTTTTCACTTGCCAAGTGACGTGAATGTGAACAAGGATCGAGCGGCTGAACCACTAGTAAAAGCATAGGCCAGACAGGATGGTTTTCCCAGCTCAGAAAGAGGGTGGTCACACCCATATATGCACTGAATGCACAATGAAATGAATAAAAAAACGAATCTGAACTGAGAAAAGTAAGTTAATGTGTATGCACAATGTAAGTGCATATTAACACATGACCATTAATGAGAGAAAACAGAAAGCAAAAAACACAAATATCCTGAACTAAAAAGTAAAAAATAAACTGCAAATAATGCATAAAGGTAATAATAATAATAAGGGTATTTAGTAAACATAATTTTGATCAAAATAATGTACAAGCCATCCCGCCACGTCACGACAACCCTTGTGGGACAGTCCTACTCTAGTATTTAAAACCTTTTGGCCATAGTGTGAACAGCACCGCATACAAGTTTTTTATTGTGCATTAACATACCAGGCAACTGCCCCCTCCATGTATTGGTAGGCTGTGAGCGGTTGCTTCATCGGCATTTTTGCACCTGTGTTGCCATCTTAATTTTATGGGTCCACTGCATCCTGATAGTGCATTTGTCTGGAGGCCTGGATGGGTATACCTTTTTGCTCTTTTGCTGTTTTCTATTAATGGAGGATTTTTAAGTCCTCTTTCTGTGCTATTTCAGTGTTACCAGCTCCCTGCACCAGCGCGCTGGTATCTAACGTACACATCGGGTTTCTAAGCGCCGCGCGGTGCTTAGAAACCCGATGTTTACCTTGGTTACCAGCTCCAGCTCGCTGATTGCTGGTCTCCTGCCTGCCACATGCAGCGATGCGTGCTGGCCAGCGGGAGACCAACAATCAAAAAAAGGTCCAGGCCATTCGAGCACGATCAGCGATACCCGGCAGGGGGGCCAGTCGCTGATAAGTGTCGCTGTGTGTGACGGGGGCTTTAGGATAGGTCATCAACATCAGACTGATTGGAATTCAACACCCAGCACCCCCACCACTCAGTTGCTATGAGCCCTGAAGGCGGCTGAATACAACTGCAATTCTCCTGAAAAGTTCTGCTCTGTAGTACCTGGCAGCAGCCACTACACATTGAACAGAGCACAGAGCTGTATTGCTTGGCTCAGTTCAATGTTATATCTGTTGGTAGTGCTGGATGCAGGGCTGGACTAGCCATCTGGTAATTCTGGCAAAAGCTAGAAGGGCCTGTCTGGTCATGGGCCGCTTGGCTGCTACGTTGTTAACAGAACCGGTGTTGTCAAGACACTCATACTTTAAGAGTTGTGATTGAGCATAAAGTCGCTGACTCCGTCACTTGCCCCAGCAGGCCACGGGTATCATTAGAAATATTGGTCTTGTAGTAAAACTTGCTTTCCTCCATCAAGGGTAATATTAGTAACATATCCCATCTGGTGCTTGAGGACGGGGACACCATGGGCCTGTGTGATTGCAAATGCCAGGGCTGAATTTTAGCCCCAGTCCGTACCTGGCTGGGTGTATGACCGTGAATAATCAGATATTGATTTTTTTATCCTTTTAATTACTGTAATTCTAATTTGACTTACATTACCAGTTAAACATCATAATACAAGTATTGCATCTCTGTATACGTGTATGAGCTGCTATTTTACAATCTCAAATAAACATTTAGAAGAAATTACGTTTTTAAACCACTACACTTTTTTGCAGCTTTTGCTGTTACATTGTTCTAAAAAAATTCAGCCTATAAGATTGGAACAAATACCTCTGCAGATATCATCAAAATGTCAAGAGCAATCAGTGTTTTGGTAAAATGTAAACATGTGAAGGAGAAGTATTAGAAAGAATTCATGCAGCCAAGAAATAATATGGGAAAATATAAGAAACGAAAGTACGCTATGTCAAAGATCAGGCAAAAAGCAGAAAGCCCAAGCGCATTCAGGATGTGTTATACATTGCACCTTAGGTTTCAAGAATAATCATCTTCGGCTGCAGTCTTGTTTGGATGAACATTTTATTTCTACAAGTAAATCAGTTATATATAAATATTAACTGAACCCTGCTAGCATACATATGGTTAAAAAGTGACACATCTTACAATGTTATCCTAGGAAAGGGCGAGGATGTTGATAAAATGAAGAGCAAAAGGTGACTTTAGAATGGTGTTCCCCATTGTTGATCCAAAGGAGGGAAATAACTGACAATGGTATAAGCCAATCTGAAATAAAGGAAAAATGTTCATTCTGATGCAAAGTGGCAATCACATTGGTTTTACATTCATACAAGAATTGTGCACATTTACTAAATACGGTTGTGTCCGCACCACCATTTATGAAATATTCAAAGCATAAATGTCTAATAGATGTAGGTCTGTCTTTGGGGGTCCACCAATCTAGTTTTGACTGGTGCTGCAGCCTTTATAACTGAAGAGGTGGCTGTGCATGCACGACTCTCTCTATTGGATGTTGTGAAAGTTCTATTTACAGTGAACAAAAACCTTCATCTGTTTTTGGAACTCCCATAGCATTCAATGGAGAGAACCACAAATGAGTGTCTCCTCTGCTACAGTGAATGTGGCACCAATCAGAAAGATGAATTCCCAATCTGGTCAAAAGTGCTCGTCCCTGAGGTGGTCTTTTAGATATGGGCTATATGTCAATGATGAGACACTCTCTTTAGATATTGAATTTATTTAGCTTCAAGAAATCATCTAAACCTTTTTTAGTTGATCAAGTGGTAAGCGGCGACACGCATAGGGTAACACTCCAACTGCCTTTTCATTTGTCTCTGGACATCTCCACTTTGGTAATTTTTATAAACTAATATTGGGATATCAGTTGTGCTAGTATAATTTTCCCCTGATGGAGCCGCATTCCAAGCTGATGGTAGAAGCAGCTTTATCTTTGTAGCTTTGAAAAAGCGCTGAGATAATGAAGTTGGTTGGATTCCTCTTTCCAGCCAGCTTCCAAATGGCGCAAACAGGCAGAGATCCTTCTCATGCCATGTGTGCTTCACCTAGGTTTCTGGCCTCTCTGAGAGAGACTGCAGGGTAGCCGGTAGGTTAAGCAATGAGCAATTCATTATAAAATGTAAAATCCCTGAGCTTCTGAAAATAGGATGTTTTAAAAGGGGCAAATTGGAAAGTTGCTTGTTTTTACAGTTTTTTTTTTTTTGCAAATTTACCAGTTTATGAACTTGAGACAAGCCCTGTAATGTGCTAAGCTGATGTCAGAAGTTAGTCTTGTACTTTGTGTTGTTGAGAAATAGGCATATTTTAGGCACAAGAGCTGATTGTGATAGAGGAAAGAAGACAAGTTCGATCTTGAATGTGTGATAAGTGAGAAAGCATGAAAAATGAAATGTCTGATAGACAATAATAATATTAATTTTATTTATATAGCGCCGACATATTCCGCAGCACTTTACATTTTAGAGGGAACTTGTACAGATGATAGACATAACAGCATAACAGTAATCACATAGCTCATAACAGATACCAAGAGGAATGAGGGCCCTGCTCGCAAGCTTACAGTCTATGAGGAAAAAAAAGGGAGACATGAAAGGTGGGTGGTAACAGTTGCCTTCATTGTTCAGACCAGCCATAGAGTTGAGTATGTAACAGTACAGACACAGAGGGATAATAGATGCATAAAGCATGTGGGAACATGATGCGGTGAACCTGGTTATGGTAAAACTTTTGACTGGGCCACCCAGGGATAGTTAGGTTAACCCCTTCACCCCCAAGGGTGGTTTGCACGTTCATGACCGGGCCAATTTTTACAATTCTGACCACTGTACCTTTATGAGGTCATAACTCTGGAACGCTTCCATGGATCCCGGTTATTCTGACATTGTTTTCTCGTGACATATTGTACTTCATGTTAGTGGTAAAATTTCATTCAAATAACTTGCGTTTATTTGTGAGAAAAACGGAAATTTGGCGAAAATTTTGAAAATTTTGCAATTTTCCAACTTTGAATTTTTATGCCCTTAAATCACGGAGATATGGCACCCAAAAAACTTGATAACTAACATTTCCCACATGTTTACTTTACATCAGCACAATTTTGGAACCAAAATTTTTTTTTGTTAGGAAGTTATAAGGGTTAAAAGTTGACCAGCGATTTCTCATTTTTACAACACCATTTTATTTTTACGGACCACATCACATTTGAAGCCACTTTGAGGGGTCTATATGATAGAAAATACCCAAAAGTGACACCATTCTAAAAACTGCACCCCTTAAGGTGCTCAAAACCACATTCAAGAAGTTTATTAACCCTTTAGGTGCGTCACAGGAATTTTTTTGAATATTTAAAAAAAAATTAGCATCTAACTTTTTTTCACAAAAAAAATACTTCAGGTTCAATTTTTTTTATTTTACCAAGGGTAACAGGAGAAATTGGACTTCAAAAGTTATTGTGCAATTTGTCCTGAGTACGCTGATACCTGATATGTGGGGGGGAACGACTGTTTCGGCGCATGGCAGAGCTCAGAATGGAAGGAGCGCCGTTTGACTTTTTCAATGCAAAATTGTCTGGAATTCAGATCGGACGCCATGTCATGCTTGGAGAGTCCCTGATGTACCTAAACAGTGGAAACCCCCCACAAATGACACCATTTTGGAAACTAGACCCCCTAAGGAACTTATCTAGATGTGTGGTGAGAACTTTGAACCCTCAAGGGCTTCACAGAAGTTTATAACATAAAGCCGTACAATTAAAAAATCATATTTTTTCCACAAAAATGATCGTTTCACCCTCAATTCTTATTTTTCCAAGGGTAACAGGACCCTAAAAGTTATTGTGCAATTTGTCCTGAGTACGCTGATACCCCACATGTGGGGGTAAACCACTATTTGGGCGCATGGCAGAGCTCGGAAGGGAAGCAGCGCCATTTGACGTTTTTGGCTGGAATTCAGATCGGACACCATGTCGCGATTGGAAAACCCCTGATGTACCTAAACAGTGGAAACCCCCCACAAATGACACCATTTTGTAAACTAGACCCCCCAAGGAACTTATCTAGATGTGAGGTGAGCATTTTGAACCCCCAAGGGCTTCACAGAAGTTTATAATGCCCGGGCATGAAAATAAAAAAATCGTATTTTTTCCACAAACATGATCAATTAGTCCCCAATTTTTTCATTTTCCCAAGGGTAACAGGAGAAATTGAACCCCAAAAGTTGTTGTCCAATTTGTCCTGAGTACGCTGACGCCCCATATGTGGGAGAAAACTACTGTATGGACACACGTCAGGGCTCAGAAGGGAAGTAGTGACGTTTTGGAATGCAGACTTTGATGGAATGGTCTGCGGGTGTCATGTTGCCTTTGGAGAGCCCCTAATGTACCTAAACAGTGGAAACCCCCCACAAATGACCCCATTTTGAAAACTAGACCCCCTAAGGAACTTATCTAGATGTGAGGTGAGCACTTTGAACCCCCAAGGGCTTCACAGAAGTTTATAATGCCCGGGCATGAAAATAAAAAAATCGTATTTTTTCCACAAACATGATGAATTAGTCCCCAATTTTTTTATTTTCCCAAGGGTAACAGGAGAAATTGAACCCCAAAAGTTGTTGTCCAATTTGTCCTGAGTACGCTGACGCCCCACATGTGGGAGAAACTACTGTATGGACACACGTCGGGGCTCAGAAGGGAAGTAGTGACGTTTTGGAATGCAGACTTTGAGGGAATGTTCTGCGGGTGTCATGTTGCCTTTGGAGAGCCCCTAATGTACCTAAACAGTGGAAACCCCCCACAAATGACCCCATTTTGGAAACGAGACCCCCTAAGGAACTTATCTAGATGTGTGGTGAGCACTTTGAACCCCCAAGGGCTTCACTGAAGTTTATAATGCCTTGGCATGAAAATAAAAAAATCGTATTTTTTCCACAAACATGATCAATTAGTCCCCAATTTTTTCATTTTCCCAAGGGTAACAGGAGAAATTGGACCCCAAAAGTTGTCCAATTTGTCATGAGTACGCTGACACCCCATATGTGGGAGAAAACTATTGTATGGACACACGTCGGGGCTCGGAAGGGAAGCAGTGACGTTTTGGAATGCAGACTTTGATGGAATGGTCTGCGGGTGTCATGTGCGTTTGGAGAGCCCCTGATGTACTTAAACTATTGAAACTCCCCACAAGTGACCCCATTTTGGACACTAGACCCCCCACGGAACTTATCTAGATGTGTGGTGAGCACTTTGAACCCCCAAGTGCTTCACAGAAGTTTATAACGCTCGGACGTGAAAATAAAAAAATCATTTTTTTTCCACAAAAATGATATTTTTGCCCCCAATTTTTTATTTTCCTAAGGGTAACAGGAGAAATTGGACCCCAAAAATTGTTTTGCAATTTGTCCTGAGTAGGCTGATAACCTACATGTGGGGGTAAAACACTGTTTGGGTGCATGTCAGAGCTTGGAAGGGAAGTAGCACCATTTGACTTTTTCAACTCAGAATTGGCTGGAATTGAAATCAGATGCCATGTTGCATTTGGAGAGCCCCTGATGTGCCCAAACAGTGGAAACCCCCAATTCTAACTCCAACCCTAACCCTAGCCCTAACCCTAGCCCTAACCCTAGCCCTAGCCCTAACCTTAACCCTAGCCCTAACCCTAACTGTAATGGAAAAATGGAAATAAATACATTTTTTTTATTTTATTATTTTTCCCTAACTAAGGGGGTGATAACGGGGGTTTGATTTACTATTTATGGCGGTTTTTATGTTTGGCAGCTGGCGCACGCTAACAGACGCTTTTTTTTGTAAAAATAGTTTTTGCATCACCACATATTGAGAGCTATAATTTTTCCGTATTTTGACCCACTGAGTCATGTGAGGTCTTATTTTTTGCGGGACGAGTTGACGTTTTTATTGGTACCATTTTCGGGCACGTGACATTTTTTGATCGCTTTTTATTCTGATTTTTGGGACGCAGAATGAACAAAAACCAGCGTTTCATGAATTTCTTTTGGGGGGGTGCGTTTACACCATTCTGTGTGCGGTAAAATTGATAAAGCGGTTTTATTCTTCGCGTCGGTACGGTTACAGCGATACCTCATTTAGGTCTTTTTTTATGTTTTGTCGGTTTTATGCAATGAAAACTATTTTATATAAAAAATAATTATTTTTACATCGCTTTATTCTGCGAGCTATAACTTTTTTATTTTTTCGCTGATGATGCTGTGTGGTGGCTCGTTTTTTGCGGGACAAGATGACATTTTCAGCGGTACCATGGATATTTATATGCGTCTTTTTGATCGCGCGTTATTACACTTTTTGTTTGGCGGTATGATAATAAATCATTATTTTTTGCTTCGTTTTTTATTTTTTAAGGGGTTCGCTAAAGGGGTTAACTAATGGTGCAGTTTTATAGGGCGGGTCGTTACGGACGCGGCGATACCTAATATGTGTACTTTTATTGTTTGGTTTTTTTTTTATTTTCAAAAAATGGATTTTTTGGGGGAATATTTTTTTTTTTTTGTAATTTATTTGGCGATTTTTTAAAAATTATTTTAACACTTTTTTTTTTATTTTTTTTTACTTTATTAAATAGTCCCAGGTGGGACATCACTGTTCTGTGACAGATCACTGATCTGTCACATCACAGATCACTGTGACAGATCAGCGATCTGTCACAGGCAGTGCACAAGGCTTCCTCATGCCTGCGCTTTGCAGGCACTGAGGAAGCCAGCTTCCTGCAGGCCCCCGAAGGGCCCCGTTGCCTTCTTGGATTCGGGGGCCTGCAGGAAAGGAGCCCCCGGCAGCAGCGCTGCACATTGCGCTGCCGTGGGGGGCTCAGGGAAGCACGGAGGGAGCCCCCTCCCTGCCGATGCTTCCCTTTAACCCCCGGTACACCGCGATCATGTTTGATCGCGGTGTGCAAGGGGTTAACGTGTCGGGGGCAGTCCGTGACCGCCCCTGACACATTGTGCCAGGTGTCAGCTGTGATAATCAGCTGACACCCGGCCGCGATTAGCGGCGCTCACCACGTGGGCGCCGCTGATCGCGGTAGACGTACTATCCCTAGTACTATCCCGTACTATGGGCAGCACGGTGGCTCAGCGGTTAGCGCTGCAGCCTTGCAGCGCTGGGGTCCTGGGTTCGAATCCCACCAAGGACAACGCAAGGAGTTTGTATGTTCTCCCCGTGTTTGCGTGGGTTTCCTCCGGGCACTCCGGTTTCCTCCCACACTCCAAAGACATACTGATAGGGAATTTAGATTGTGAGCCCCATCGGGGACAGTGATGAAAATGTGTGCAAACTGTAAAGCGCTGCGGAATATGTTAGCGCTATACAAAAATAAAGATTATTATTATTATCCCGTCCATGGGCATAGGGGCCCGGGTCCCATGGACGGGATAGTACGTCTGATGTCAGGAAGGGGTTAATGTGTTGAGGCGGTAGGCCAGTCTGAATAGATGCGTTTTTAGGGCACGCTTAAAATTGTAGGGATTGGGGACTAATCGTATTGACCTGGGTAGTGCATTCCAAAGAATTGGCGCAGCCCATGTAAAGTCTTTTAGACGGGAGTGGGAGGGTCTGATTATTGAGGATGCTAACCTCAGGTCATCAGCAGAACGGAGGGCACGGGTAGGGTGGTAGACTGAGATGAGGGAGAAGATATAGGCTGGTGCTGAGCCGTGGAGTGCTTTGTGGGTGAGGGTAATAAGTTTGTACTGGATTCTTGAGTGGATGGGTAATCAGTGTAAGGACTGGCACAAGGTAGAGGCATCGGTGTAACAATTGGTGAGGAATATGCTCCTGGCTGCAGCATTTAAGACAGGTTGGAAGGGGGAGAGTTTGGTAAGAGGGAGACCGATTAGTAGAGAGTTACAATAGTCCAGATGAGAATGAATAAGAGAAACAGTAAGAGTTTTTGCAGAATCAAAAGTAAGAAAAGATCGAATTCTGGAAATGTTTTTGAGATGCAGAAAACAAGAGAGAGCCAGTGATCGGATGTGGGGGGGTGAATGAAAGCTCAGAGTCAAGTATGACCCCAAGACAGCGGGCATGTTGCTGGGGAGTAATAGTGGAACCATACACCGAGATGGCAATGTCGGGCATAGGTACATTAGTAGAGGGAGGAAACACAAGGAGTTCAGTCTTTGACAGGTTCAGTTTCAAGTAGAGGGAGGACATGATGTTAGAGACAGCGTTTAGACAATCACTGGTGTTTTCTAAAAAGGCAGGCATCATATCAGGAGAAGAAGCATATAAGTGGGTGTCATCAGCATAGAGATGGTACTGGAAACCAAATCTACTGATTGTTTGACCAATAGGGGCAGTATACAAAGAGAATAGAAGGGGGCCTAAAACCGATCCTTGAGGAACCCCAACAGTAAGTGGAAGATGAGAGGAGGAGGAGCCAGCGAAAGATATAGTGAAGGAGCGGTCAGTGAGATAAGAGAAAAACCAGGAGAGAACGGTGTGCTTGTAGCCAATGGAACGGAGCATAGTGAGGAGGAGCTGATGATACACAGTGTTGAATGCTGCGGAGAAATCCAGGAGAATTAGCATGGAGTAGTGACCATTAGATTTAGCTGTTAGTAGATCAGTAGAGACTTTAGTGAGGGCAGTTTCAGTAGAGTGTAAAGAGCGGAAACTGGATTGGAGAGAGTCAAGAAGGGAGTTATCAGGGAGATAGCGGATTAGACGGGAGTGGACCAGGCATTCCAGGAGTTTAGAGATGAAGGGAAGATTAGAGACAGGTCTATAAGCGGCACAGTTTTGGTCAAGGGATGGTTTTTTAAGTAGTAGATGTATGATGGCATGCTTAAATGTGGAGGGAAAGATACCAGAAGAGAGGGAGAGGTTAAATATTTTTGTTAGGTGGGCGGTGACAGCAGGGGAAAGGGACTGGAGGAGATGTGATGGAATTAGGTCACTGGTGCAAGTGGTTGGGCGAGAAGATGCAAGGAGCCTGATTACTTCTTCTTCTGTGACTGGTTTAAAATCAGAGAGTGAGCTAGCTGCACTGGGGGAGGAAGGAAAATGCATGGTATGAGGGGATTGGGAGATAATTTGCTCTCGGATATGGTCAATTTTTTGTTTGAAGTAATTGGCCAGATCATCGGCTCGAAGATCCGTGGTTGGGGCCTTCACTTTTGGGTTGAGTAGGGAATGAAAAGTATCAAAGAGACGTTTCGGGTTCTTGGACAGTGAGGTAATGAGGGTGTTGAAATAGGTTTGTTTGGAGAGGTGAAGGGCAGTGTTGTATGTTCTAAGCATAAACTTATAATGGATGAAATCTTCGTGTAGGTTGGATTTTCTCCACAGACACTCAGATACACAAGATAGTAGGAGGTTGGAAGAGAAAAAACTTGCGTATTGTTTAAACATAATGGAGCAGGTTTATAAACGTGGAACCATTTTCTAACACACTGAAGCTCATTTATTAAAACTGTCTAAAGGAAAAAGTGTCTTTTTTTTCTCATAGAAACCAGTTACAGATAACCTTTTATTTTACTAGTGCAGTTTAAAAAATGAAAGCTGAGCGCTGATTGGTTGCTATAGCCAACAAAAACAGTAATTTCGACAATTTTGATAAATAAAACCCAGTGTATTTGAAAATGGTCAATGCCATAGGTATAGATAGATCCAAGATGGAGAGGGCTGCGCCTTTAGTCTGACTTATGACTCGCTCACACAAGCATATAACGCGGCCAAGTGCTATGCGATGGTTGACCGGATAGCACCCGGACCAGTGTTATTCTGTAGGGCAGCTTAGATCTGTAATTGTTTTCTCATGCCAAATCGGCATGAGAAAATAATCTCAGCATGCTGCAAGTTCTTCCGAAAATTGGATCGCACGCACCCATACACGTCTATAGGTGTGTGTAAGACATCGAACTGTACTCAGATGTCATCTGAGGGCAGTCCGATTACAACGAATGCCAGCAATGGAGGAGATGGAGAAATTACTCTTCTACAATTGTTTCATTCAAGAGAATCAGAGTACAGTGCACAGACACTCGTCTCAATCTCTGACAGAGTTTGAGCTGAGTGTCATATACATAATTGGCCCGATTCTCTTGCATGAGGCAACAAACTCTTGTGTTATCCCGGCCTTACAGAGAGAAGAGATTAAATTGAAGTTGGAAACACTCACAACTACATTTGTTAAAGGGAACCTGTCATGTCAAAGAAATGGTGTTTACCTGCAGATATGGGGTTAATCTGCAAGATAATAGTTTTCTGAAGCTGCCACGTGCCAGTACTGAGCGCCACACTGCTATGAGGAAATAAACTTTATTCCTCCCGTCTTCCTCGAGCTTTCAGTCATAGGGTTGGTGCCGATGCAGTCTCAGTCACCGCTCAGTCCATAGTGAGCTGTGGCTGTAATTGCACCTCCAGCACTTACTGACAACCGGCTCAGAATTACAGTCGGCTGCAAGTGGGTGCCGGGAAACATCAGAATGCTATTAACATGCAGATTAATCCCAAATTTCCATACTAACCCCCTATTTGCAGTGTTTTTTTTTTTATATGACAGCTTCCCTTTAATCAGTTATAATACTTTGTGGTGTAAACTGAACTAAAAAGCTTAGCATGTGATAAAGCACATCTTTTTTTGCACAAAAAAATGAAACATTTCATAGCACTCATCATCGATTTGGAAAAATGCAAAGAAAAATAGCTCATTCAGATGTCTGTTTTTTTTCAAGTATGAGAAAAATGGTCCAAAGAGTTTTATCAGTTTTTCCTGAATGAGAAAAAAATTAGGTCTTCTACTTTCTCCTATCTGTTTGTGGAAAACAGTCAGCATTCAGATGGCATCCAAGGACTGTTTGATTTTTTTCATGGACTCACAAACTTGTATTGCTGTTTTTTCACTGACCAATTAGTCCACAAGAAAAAGCGGACATGTGAACAGATCCAAAACCTGTACGAAGTATGAGTTCCAGCTGTGAAAACCCCCCAGATAGAATTTGCATGTGAAAAACAGACATTTGAATGATCCCTTACTGGGAATGGACACATCTACCGTATTTTTCAAACAATAAGCCTATGTTCACACGTTAATTTTTTTCTGCTTTTTTTTTCTGCAGTCAAAACCTGATCTCTTGGCATTAAAATAGCTGAAGACAAAAAGAAGGTTTTGCTGGCTTTTTTTTGCTGCTTGTTCTGCTGTGTTTTATGCGGTGTTTTTAGGATCCCAAAGTTCAGTTTTACTTCCAATGAACAGTGAACAATACAAGGTGCTAGGCCACCAGTGCAAGGCAAATGTGAAATCATAAAACATTTTTGGAAAAAAAGGAAATTTTATCAAATTATTTAGTGGAAAAAGTTTTTTGTGTCTGAAAAAATAGTGACTAGTCAGACAAAAATGTTAATATGAGTTCATGAAAAAATACAGAATTGAAATGTAAAAACAGAGAGAGGAGTTGAATTTGTCAGGCATGGTTTATCCCCTTACCGACCACCGATACGCCTTTTAATGGCAGCAGTTAAGGGTACTTATTCCTCAGCGCTGCTTTTTAACGGCACTAAGAAATAAGGTTATAGCACCCCCCCAGCTTTGGAAAATCTCTGGGGTCTCGGCTATCAGGGATAGCCGAGACCCTGGAGAACATGAATCGGGTCGGTATTTACCGACCCCAGTGTTGCGATCAATGTCATGGAATAACGGCGACTACAAAAAAAGTCTGATTTCCTATTTATTTTTCTCTCCTCTGATATGATATCATATGTTGACATTGATGAAGAAATGACATTGATGAAGAAATTGTTCAGAGACAATGAAGTAGAGGTGCTGAATTGGCTCCCACAGTCCCCAGACCTCAACCCAATCAAACACTTGTGGGTAGAGTTGAAGGACAAACTGTATACATACTCAAATTAATCGACCGATACGCATCAACTTTGGGAACGTGTAGAAGAGACATGCAATCTGATTTTGGTTGAGACATACTTTAATCTGATTGAGAGCATGCCCAGAAGGATTCAGGCAGCATTGAAAGCCAAAGGTGGATTTACAAAATACTAACAAAATAATAAAAGTCAAATTTATGTGTGAGATAGCCAAGATGATTGTCTAGAAAATTATGGTAGCCTCACGTTCAAAGCAGTAGTGGATGGTGAGGTATGGAGCCCAAAAGTCAAAAGTTCAAAACATTGTTACCCTGTTGCTCATCTGTGTAAACGCACGCACACACACACACACACACACACACACACATACACACACGTCACCATCTGGCCTAATTGCAGGAGATCATTTCTGCTGTTAAAATATTGAGTCTGTGGACCATGAAACTCATGTAAAGTCCCTGGATAAAATTGCACCAATTGAGCTTGAGGAGTAAAAGTAGATGGATGTTTCTAGTTCATCGCACTGCTGCTGGAAAAGTACTCATTCCACAATGTAGTAGTATGTAACAGTAGTTTTATTTTATGTTTCAAGTTTGTATCAAACTCTTTTTTTAAAAAATGAATTTTCGCTTCACCTACACAGCTTAAGGCCTGTTTCACATTTCCGTTGTTGGCAGCCAGCTGAAATCCGCCAAAGGTAAAAAAAACAACTGATCCATCTCCGTTTAGTGACATACGGATGTCAGCGGACCACTTTTTAGGACGGATCCGCGTAAGATGCAAAGTGGCGTAATTTAAAGCGACCGCGGCCTGGAAAAGGACAGAGAAAGAATTTTTCGCCGATCCCAGGACGGTATTTCATGGTTAAAATGTTTCCCGGAGCAAGGCTTTCGGGCATGTGCACTTAAAAATAGCGGACCGTCAATCCAAAAAAACGTTTCAGGGTCCGTCAGTTCCGCTCGGGAATTGCTAAAATTCTCAACGGACGACCGTCAGTCAACATCCGCCACTAATGCAAGTCTATGGGGGAAAAAATGGATCTGCAAAAAAAGGGGCAGATCCGTTTTTTTCATAAACTGGCGGATTTTGACTGACGTCAAAAAACGGAAATGTTTCAGTCATGTCCTCGATATATCAACAGTAGAGTGCACCTTATTTACCAACAACAATTTCAAAGAACACTCTGTTGTCTCTGTCAAAGCAAGGGTAGCTATTTTTATGAAACTATGGTGGTTAGATTTTCTCCACCAAGGCTGAGCAGATGCCATCACTTTGCAAAAGGCAGTATAATCCACGTGATATGAACTTGAATATTGTGTTTCCAGATAGTTGAGTTTCCCCACAAAAGGACAAACTGATGCAAATTTAAGTTTCCTGGACTCACTTATGGATAACTGATTATTCAACAGAGGAAGAAGAACAGAAAATAGTATATGATAATTATGATGATAACAACCAGGCACTACTTGTTTATAAATCTTGGCTATTAAAAAGACAATCATAAGTAGAAAAAGAAGGGCATCTTGAGCCTTCCTTCTCTTGCTGAAAAATGTGCTTTTCCAATTAATCATGCAATGATGCTTAATATGTAAGAAGATGGACCAGACCGGGGGTACCTCTCTTGCGCTGGTTCCGCAACTTTCGGGGCTGTCACCATTGTTGCCTGGGGGAAAGCTTTCTGACCCAGACCGAACTTTGCACTCATCAGTTGGGGGTGTGTCTTTGATAAAAAGCGCTGTGCGCGGGAGAGGAGACTTGGTGGGAAGACAGAGCCCGCAGCAAGGGAAGGTTGGTGCTCCGTCCTTCGAACATCGTGATAGCGCAGGCCCGCGTTGTAGATTCCCTGCGTCCAGGGACACTGACTGTGGACAGCAATCTGCCGTGTGCCTGTTGTCCCCCCGTGACTGAAAGCTGCAGACGCTCCGGGCCGGTGGTTGCTGCGCGCGTGCCACCTAAGACAGACCAGGTGACTCATTTTGAACTGTGCATTTCCTCACCTGCATACTACTGCCGAGCTGAGTCACACTCCGGCAATAACACAGACTGCTCTGCATCCCGTACGTCGAACCGTGGATCAAGGACCCCGCTTAGGGCAACGAGGACTCATCGCCATCACCATGAACCAGATCCCCAACTTATTCAGGACCACACCGGAGACATCACACGCCACTCGCATTGGCGCCACCGTTGGAACCTACAGCTCTGCAACCAGGAAGCCTGCGGACTGATAAGTTAATCCTTTCATGACCAGTTGCTTTACCTTATACCTCATTTTGTACCCATACTGTACTTATACCACCTCCCTTACCCCTGCTTAACCCATTATCTCCCTGCGTGGAGTATACCTCTGTTAATAAATCTGTTAACCCTTGCTCTGCCTCCTGTCCGTGACTGCATCCCGCAACCTGCTCACAAATATGTTAATGTAGAGCAAAGGTTCTTCATCGATTTGTAGACATTCATGACTTATTTTATAGCTGCAGAGCCTGCAAATTGCAAAAGATTGGTTTGCTGGCAACATAGAAATGAATTCTCGCATCCCAGATGACAACACATCGGTTTTGCCACCATCTTTAACAGACCTTTTAGGTGTTGCTTATCAATACCTACCAAAAACAGTTGGAGTATCTGTTCTAAAGCTAACCGCAGAAGAAGAAAGTCTGCCCTTGGAAGATTTTTCAGCCACATGTTGGCTCCACTCTTTATCAGCAATGCTAACACCCTCTTGGTTCTATGATTTCACCTCTTCTTCACCCCGATCTGGTTCCCAGGATCTTTCCACCACACAATCATCCTTATCATAATTTCTGAGTTGTTAGTTAACTCAGTGTGGAAAATACGTTAGTTCTTAGGCCTCTTTCACACATAAGGTTTTCGCCGTCAGGCGCGATCCGGCGCTTTTGACAAAAACCGGATCCGGCGAAATGCAATGCCGGATCCGGTTTCCCCCCCATTGACTTGCATTTGTGCCGGATCGCGCCGGATGGCCATGCGTTTTATCCGGTTTTCGCCGGATCCGGCAATGTGTCTCAATCCGGCGTCTGGAAAAAACGGCTACTGTAACGTTTTTTGTCTCCGGCGAAAAAGCTGGACACGCCGGATCCGGCGCGTCCGGCTTTTTCACACAATGAAAGCCTATGAGCGCCGCAATGCGCCGGATCCGGCGACAGCCGGATCCGGTTTTTTTGGTCTGAGCATGCTCAGTAGCTCTGCCCACAAGACACATATATAAAAGCAAGACAATGGGACCCTCAGCCACACCCAACATGCCACCCAAGACAGCAACCAGGCGCAGGAGAAGGCAGGAGACAACTGCAGCACCATCAGCACCACCACCACGCCAAATGGAGCAACAAATGGAACATGCTGAGGAGGGGAGTCCAGCAGCAGATGAGAGACGGTAATTATCAAATCCCCCATTCCTCCAAACTAGGGCCATGGAATATCTCTTTATTCAACAGCCGCCCAAGAGATGCAGCAGCAGCAGCAGCAGCAGAAATGGCATCACTGGCAGCAGCAACAGCAGCAGCAATACCCACAGCCATGGAGTCTGGCCATCAACAGGACAGCACATCTTCTTCTGGGAGCCCTCCCTCGCATTGTCAGCGTTTGACGGTAAGTTTTTATTTCCAAAATCCATCATCTCTGTAATATATGTCTATTCATTGCCTTTTATTTCAAAACAGGAATCACAAGATGAAGAGGAGCTCCCAGAAGAAGAAGGAAGGGGTGGACAGACACCTGGAGTGGGCTCACAATTGGTATATTTGGCATCAAACGCAGAAACACAACATCACACTACACACAACACATAGAAAACAATGTTCTGCAGACCACACACAGCAAACAAATGCCTACATCCAAAAACATAACATTTTTTGTTTTCTTCTCTAGTCTGCCCAATCTGGTGCTCGGCCAAGAGGTCCTCGCAGTGCCTCCCAGGGTCGTCGGCGACAGCAACGCGGCGGTCACCAGCGTGTAAGTATAAATATTTTTGCTTTGTTTTTTTGCACTTTTTATTTCATTTCTTTTGTGGAGGCTAATTATGTTATTTTTGTCTTTTTCTTTAACAGCCTTCACAGCGTGCTCCCGACTCTGATGGTGAGGATGGAGGAATCGATGTGGACCACCTCATCGATCTCGTCAGAGAAAGGGAGCCGCTCTGGAATATGGCTGACCGCCGCCACGCTGACCTGATCGTTACCCGACGACTCTGGGAGGAAATCTGTTCGCTCCTTGTGGACCGCTGGGAGGACCTCGATGCTCGGGCCCAGATTAAAGAGCGTAAGTATATACAGTACCGGTTGCTTGATGTAAACCAGTGTTTCCTGAACAACAGTCCTCGTGGTCCCCACGGATCATGTGTTCAGGATTTCTATTTACTATGGAAATCCTGAAAACATGACCCCTGGGGACCATGAGGACTGGAGTTTGGGAAACACTGATGTTGTATACTAACCACTCCTTTCTCGTTTCAGGGGACAGAATTGTGAAGCGGTGGCGGTCTGTGAGGGATCGTTTCAAGAAGGAGTTCAATAAAGAGATGCGGGCCCCGAGTGGATCTGGAGGACGCAGGAGCAAGTACAAGTACGCACAAGCCCTGTCGTTCCTCCGGGATACAATGGTCACCAGAAGGTAAATATTACACACCACATGTGAAAAAAAAATGTTTAGATGTAACAATTTTTTTTCAGCCAGGGCCATGCCATGTCACTTTTTTAATTGTTTTTTTTTCTCTTTATTCCACAGCACGGTGAGCAGCACTCGGGAGCCTGCACGGTTGGACCCTTCTGAGGCGATCCCTGAGGAGACCGGCACCGAGGGACACTTCGACCGCCCCGGTACATCTGCACCTTCACAGCCTTCCCACACATTCGACCCCTCTGTCCCATCCACCAGCACAGGAGCATCGTGGCCGCCTACATTACATGAAGCTGCTGGTGAGGAGATCGCTTTCCCTTTACCCCACCCTTCTGCCCCTGCCACCTCTAGTACACCTGCGGGTACTGGGCGGCAGCGGCAGAGGGGTCAGGAAAAGACTAATGCGCCAGAGTTCTTGCATCTGAATGCATCTTTCCAGAACTGTCTAAAAGTCTTGTCAGAGCAAATCTCCGCAGACTTTCAGCAGATCAACTCCAGCATTCTGGAGGTGAAGACACTTCTGCAAACCATGCATTCAGAAGCAAGATCTTCGCCAAACCACACCTTTTTCAGGTCTGTTGTGGAGCGCATGGAAACGCTATCTCCTACCCAGCAGATGCATGTAATGCATTCATGCCACGGTGCTCTCCAGCACGTTACCTCCCAACCTCCTCTTCCCACCCCAGTAGTTCCTCCACCTGCACCCCCTCCAGCCACTTTCCATCCTCCCCCTCCTATTACATACCATCCACCTCCCCAGTACCAGCAACCTCCCCAGTACCAGCAACCTCCCCAGTACCAGCAACCTCCCCAGTACCAGACATCTCCCCACTTCCAGCAACCTGCCCCATACCAAACTCCTTCCCCATACAACTTGCCATCAACATCATCTGCTCCTACAGTCCCTGCCCAACCCTCCACTCCACCGCCCACCACCTCTTCTGCCTCCCACATGTCCACCCATTCTGTAGCTTTTTCCACACCTTCACCTCTAACTGTTCCTTCCCCACCACGATCCCAGTCCTCTCTCCACACTCCCAGTGTCGAAGTGTCCCGCAGCCCCTCCAGCAGTATTTCCACCCCACACTACACAGATTTATAATATGTGTGTATTTTAATAAAAATGACCAGTTTTATGGTTTCAAAGCTTTATTAAAAAGTTTATTAAAATTTAAAAACAGTTTACTAAAAAAAACATTTTTCAATAAAAGTTAAATTATTTTACACTGGTTGTCTGTCATTTCTTTCTGCGTCCAAAAAGGTTAAATACAGGGTATTTAAAAGGTAAAATGGTATTCAAAACTAGGTATATAACTGTGGGTAAATTTTAGCTTTTTGCCACAGTTGTGTTCCTGGTTGTGTTTGAAGCAAAGTATTTCACCTAAAAAGTTGTGTTTATTGTTGGTGATTTCCTAACAATGTACACAACTTTTGTTAAAAGGTGAAATACTTTGCATAAAACACAACCAGGTACACACCTGTGGCCTAAAGCTAAAAATAGTAAGACCATGACAAGATAGCCAACTTTGGTTGGCAAAGGTATATACTGTTGGTACAGAAGGTACACAATTTTGGTTAAGGGCACAAATCTTTCACACTCTGTCATCCTGCCAGTGTACTCTGCCTTGAGGTGACATAAAGTATAGTGCAAAATTGTCCCTCATTACTGAAACCGTCACAGAACTTCTAGTGGTAATGTCATGGTAATCTTGCAAGGTGGTTTCTTCAGAGGTGTCCTCAATGGAAATGGGTTCCTTGCAGATAACAAAATTGTGGAGTACCACGCAAGCTTTGATCACCTCGTCCACAGTTTCTGTCTTGAGGTTGATCGCAGTCAATAGGACCCGCCATTTGGCTGTCAGAATACCAAAGGTACATTCAACCATTCTTCTTGCTCTTGTGAGGCGGTAATTAAAAATGCGTTTTGTTCTTGACAATCCTCTGCTACCGTACGGTTTCAAAAGGTGTTCTGACAGCTGGAAGGCTTCATCCCCTACACAGACAAATGGCATAGGTGGACCAGATGTTTGCGGCAGCGGTCTAGGGGGTGGGAACTGGAAGGTGTTTCCATACAGTTTACGCCCCATGGCAGACAGTTTGAAAACTTGAGAGTCATTGAAGCGGCCATAGGCCCCAATATCAACAGCAATAAATTTGTATTCCGCGTCAGCGATGGCCATGAGGACAATTGAAAAATATCCCGATCCGGCTGGCTTTACAATGCGGATATGTTTCCCGTCCACAGCGCCCAAGCAGTTGGGAAACTGACATATCTGTTGAAACTTTTCTGAAATTTCAATCCACCTCTCTGTTGTGGGCTCTGGTAAAAACTCTTCAGCTAAGGAGTCCCACAGTGCACGGCATGTGTACTTCACTATTCCAGATATGGTGGAAATCCCGAGTCTGTACTGGAAATGCAGTGACGAAAGGGATTCTCCAGTTGCAAGAAATCTGTGGGGAATTAAAAAACAATTAGTTTTAAATCACAGCATTACATACCAAAACTCAGCTATAACACTTGGAGATACAAACTACCACCAACAAGATTGCAGTGAAAGTGTGCTCTGATGCGAGCATATCCAATAAATGTGGCTTACCTTAAAGTCACCATCAGACGCTCTGTGGGTGAAACAGAGAAGCGACAATAGGTGTCTGCTTTTCTTATGAGGTGTGCAATGCGCTCCACCAAGTAATCAATATTCTCCATTTTCATCCGAACATATCCAAAAAATTTATCCGGGTTTCGTCGAAGGTCCATGCAGAGTGTAGAATAGACCCCACGCGTCATTCTCTTGGCTGTGATGGGGTGGATCCACAAACGTCGTCTACGATGCCTGATGCGCTGCTGTCTCGCTCTCTCCTTCTCCAGAACAATCAGCCTCAAACGATTCGCCTCCGCTGTAAAATCCGCCAAATTCTTCAAAATATTTCCAATGACAACATCCATCTTCGCCAGTAACTTGCTCTTCTCTCCAACCTGCACTTTCTCCTCTACAACCTGTCAAGGAAGGGCTGTAGGAACACTCTATATATAGTTTTCCAGTAGCCAAAAAACCGGATCCGGCATAATCCGTCGAAAAACGGATCGAAAAACGGATGAACCGGATGAGACGGATCCGGTTTTGTCTGTCAAGAACAAGACAGATCCGGCAGAAAAACGGATCCGTCACATCCGGTTTTATGAAATATTTGCCGGATCCGGCGCTCCGGCACGACGCCGGATCGCGCCTGACGCCGAAAACCTGATGTGTGAAAGTAGCCTTAACCAACCCCTCAAATCCACCCTCTAGATTTGTACTGATTCCGAGTACCACAAACATATTGGCTACAACTGACAGTACCCCTACCACAATGGCTGCTTGTGCTATAACTACCACCATCAATACAGCTATGCATTTTAGTCATGTCATCAACCTCCTCCCCATCTCATCCAAATCCAAACTCTCACTCTTCTAATCCAAAACATCTATTTGAAGAAGTTGATGTAAAAGATTTTCCTTAGCACTTATATTCCTATGGATAATGGAACTAGTTCAGAAAAAAAGAGAAATGTCATAAACAGGATTAAAAGTATGCAATTGAAATTATCATGACTGTAGGAATATGTAAAACTCTGACTCAAACTGACTGTGTTACTGTCAGAGGTAACATCATCCTGCTGTAACTGAGAAGAGTAATGTGCTTTATAGTTCATGAAAATCTCCGCTTTCACGCCAGAGGCACATGAGGATAATTCTGATCTGCATTTTATAGTTCTTCACAAAATGCTGGTGTTTTTGTGGCTCCCACATTCTCATCACTGTTTAATGTCAGTGCCACTTTGTCTTTTACCATACAATATATTCTAAGTTAGAATTAACTTTTGGAATTACTTTGACCAAAATTCTCTTCTTGCCAAAAATAACTGAACAAAAAATGCTAAGCTTGCTCCACAAACAGCAGTGACGACAGTATTGGCATGGCGTGTATGTATGACAGATTTGACCAATAAAATGGGTATCAGTTCTTTGTGACATGCACACTTTGTGAGACAGTACACAGTTAAATGTTTGCATTTTTTTTACCTTTCCTTTGTATTTTCATCACAATTAACCTTCCCAAAAATGACTGACCAGTGACCAAGAAATGTTGAGATACATGCCCAAAAAGAAGCAGAAGTAAGATGTTGCAGTATTGGTGTGGCATGTATATACATCTAATTTTACTAATAAAATGAGTGTGCAGAAAATCATGAGTTTCTGACAAAAACACGTTGAAAGGCAGGGAGTCACACATGTAAATGTCTGTATTTTTTTTTACTTGTATTTTGTTTTCTTTTACATTATTCCCAGTATCCAAAAAATGACCAACCAAGAAATGAGCAAAACTGAAGCAGTAACAGGATGCAGTACTGGTCTGATGTGTAAATACCGCATTTTGCGGATTATAAGACGCACCGGAATATATTATGCACAGAAAAAATTTTGTTGAGTAAAATAGAAAAAATCTTTTTCAATAAAATGATGGTGCTTCTTATCATCTGTGCGTGTTATTGCTTATCAGGGGATGGCGGCTGATGTGGAACGGTGTCCTAGGGTCACTGCTGGCGGAGGCAGGAATGGGGCAATGCTTCAGAACCAAGGCTGGGAGGAAGGTCTGTTCGGAGGTGCAACGCTGTGAGCGTTAGGTGGTGCAAGGGCTCTGTCGACGTTTTGTGAATGCTCGGAGCCCTCACACTTCCATGGCTTATATTGTGGCGGACTCCAAGAAAATGCTTGAAAAAATTCTGACACCTTTTATAGCATAATCTGTGTTTATTAATCCCAACTCCGAGAAAATAGCCGCCGGGGGCGGTGCATGCACAGATGGAGATCTCAGGGCCGAGATCCATATGTGCATGAGCAACCCCTGGCGGCCAATTTCCCAGAGTCCACTGCAATGTAAACCATGGAAGTGCAAGTCTCAGGGCTTTAGCAAAATGTCAGCGGAGCCGACGTACCACCGAATACTCGCAGTGTCACATCTCTGAACATCCTCTTCTCCCAGCCTGAGTCCCGCAGCATTACCCCACTCTTGCCTCCACCAGCAGTGATCCTGGGACCCCGCTCCAACGTAGCCAGTAAGGTATATTCAAATTACAATACACAACCCCCTTTTCCCCCCAAATTTGGGAGAAAAAAGTGCATCTTATAATCAAATTTGACTAACAAAAAGGGTTTTGAAAAAAAAATTGTGCTTTGCAAAGGTAGACGATCACACAATTAATAGTCTGTACTTTTTTCTCTCTTTTTTTTGTTATCTCAGTTTTCCCTTTTCTAAAAAGGACTGACCAAGAAATGCAAGGTGCATTGCCAAAAAGAAAAGCGGCAGCAACAGACTGTAGCATAGTATGTCATATAAATTTTACTAATAAAGACATTGTGCAAAAAATGAATAAAGCGGTTTGTTTCTTTTATTATTTCACCAGTATAGGTGGTATGCTTCTACATGAATGCAAAACAATGTATTATTCAAATTCAGCACAGATCAGTCATTGGCAACTATCTTACCTTTATCTCCATATCAATTGAATATCTGCATTATTATTATATTTTCTTCACTCATCAATCTGCTACACTTCTGTACTAAAACACACTGTGCAATTTGATCAGATTTTTATGGCTTTCTCTCACTATTTCTATGGCTAAACTGTGAGTTGATGTCCTCTTTGTGCGCTGAGTCAGTTCTCACAGCCAAACCATGAGACGGAATAGGCAGGAGTCTGAGGACAAAAGCCAGGAAGGAATGTCATAAATAGAAGGAAGAGATAAAGGCATAGTCAGTTAATGTTCCAAGGTCAGCATACCAGGAGGATAACATATCAGAGCAGAAGGAGTTAAACAGATGGTTGGTCAAAACGAGGTCCAAGGTCAGGCAACAAAAGATCTTCAAACAGAACGCAAGGTACAGAAATACAAACCACACTGTAGCTGAATGTACAGCTGGCAGAGGCTGGGGAGAAACAGCCCAGTTAAGTAACCTTGATATAGCCAGTGCCTCCCAGTCTCAGATTGACAGCTCGGCCATCCAATCAACACAATGACAGCTCAGCACGCCCCTGCACCAGATTGGATGACTGAGCTTTCCATCAAAGTACTGACAGCTTCAGCATGCCCCTGTACTAGATGGAACGGCTGAGCTGTCAGTAATTGCATCCCAGACACATTGAGGTGTGGAACCGTGACACTACTACTAATGGATTCAACACAAAATAGCTGCTGCATTCCCTGCCTCTGCTTTTATATGTTGATACTTCTTGATTGGCTATAGTATAACATGTGCTTTGATACCTGCAAAGTATTATAGGGAAGCTCATCCAGCAGCACTAGAAGTCATGTGAGCCTTCTGTGGCTGATGCAATCTTCAGCAATGTGTAAGATTTGACCATTTTAGGAAATTTGCATGAAGAAAATCTTAAATTATTCAAATTCACTTGGTTCAGAAAATTCCTAAAAATTGTCACAAATTTGATTCCTGTCAATTTTGATCTACTCCTAAATTTAAATCTACTCATAACCCCTTTCCGACATCAGACATAATAGTACGCCGATGTCAGACTCCCTCCAGCTCACCGCTGGAGCCCACATCTTTCCCGGGACATGTCAGATGTTTTGAACAGCTGACATGTGCCCACTATAGCCCCGGGTGGAGTCACGATCCACCCGCGGCTATTAGCTAGTTAAATGCCGCTGTGAAACGCTGATAGCGGCATTTAAATGGTGCTTCCGGCAATCACGCCGGAAATATGCACACCGGTGACCCGCGTCACGTGATCACGGGTCACCGGTGTGTCGTCAGGACAACCCAAGGTCTCCTGGAGACTTCTATGGTTGTCAGTGAGGAATTGCTGTGAGCGCCACCCAGTGGTCATGACAAGTCAGCAATTCTACTACATAGAGGTGATCTAACCATCGCCTCTATGTAGCAGAGCTGATCGGCCTATGGAAGCTTCTAGTATACTATGGAGACTATTGAAGCATGGAAAAAGTAAAAAAAAAAAGATGTATTTAAAAATATAAAAAAAATATCAAATTTCAAATCACCCCCTTTCGCTCCATTCAAAATAAAACAATAAAAATAAAATCAAACATACACATATTTGGTATTGCCGCGTTCAGAATCACCCGATCTATCAATAAAAAAAAGGATTAATCGGATCGCTGAGCGGCGTAGTGAGCAAAAAAGTCAAAACACCAGAATTACGTTTTTTTGGTCGCCGCAACATTGCATTAAAATGCAATAACGGGCGATCAAAAGATCGTTTCTGCACCAAAATGGTATCATTAAAAATGTCAGCCTGACACGTAAAAAATAAGCTCTCACCCAACCCGAGATTACGAAAAATGGTGACGCTATGGGTATCAGAAAATGACACAATTGTTTTTTAAAGCAAAGGTTGGAATTTATTTTCACAACTTAGAAAAGAACCTAGACATGTTTGGTGTCTAGGAACTCGTAATGATCTGGAGAATCATCATGGCAGGTCACTTTTAGCATTTAGTGAACCTAGCAAAAAAGCCAAACAAAAAACAAGTGTGGGATTTCACTTTTTTTTGCAATTTCACTGCACTTGGAATTTTTTTCCCGTTTTCTAGTACACGACATGGTAAAACCAATGGTGTCGTTCAAAAGTACAACTCGTCCCACAAAAAGTAAGCCCTCACAAAAATAAAAAAGTTATGGCTCTGGGAAGGAGGGGAACGAAAAATGAAAAAGCAAAACCGAAAAAAGCTCCGGGGTTAAGGGGTTAAAACTATTTATTGTTAAAGTGTTACATTGGCTAAATATACAACCACAAAAATGTCCAAAAACATACTAATGCGATAAGGGAACCTTCACCATAAAGGACTTCCCAGCATGCATAAAGTACAGGGGCGTGTGAAATACATAGACCAAGAAGTGGGTACAAAGTATCCTGGACACACCACTCACAAAGAGAGATATATCATAAATAAAAAATAATTTTTATTAAGTAAATTCATATCATAGATAAACAGAGAAACAAAATACAAGTAAGAGGAAGGAATGTATACCCAAGTGAAATACATACAAATACAGGAATAAAAGAATAGATACAGGTAATGGTAAAGTGCAAAAATATATCAGCATGTAAGCATACAGTGGGGAAAAAAAGTATTTAGTCAGTCAGCAATAGTGCAAGTTCCACCACTTAAAAAGATGAGAGGCGTCTGTAATTTACATCATAGGTAGACCTCAACTATGGGAGACAAACTGAGGAAACAAAAATCCAGAAAATCACATTGTCTGGTTTTTTTTTTCATTTTATTTGCATATTATGGTGGAAAATAAGTATTTGGTCAGAAACAAAATTTCATCTCAATACTTTGTGATATATCCTTTGTTGGCAATGACAGAGGTCAAACGTTTTCTGTAAGTCTTCACAAGGTTGCCACACACTGTTGTCGGTATGTTGGCCCATTCCTCCATGCAGATCTCCTCTAGAGCAGTGATGTTTTTGGCTTTTCGCTTGGCAACACGGACTTTCAACTCCCTCCAAAGGTTTTCTATAGGGTTGAGATCTGGAGACTGGCTAGGCCACTCCAGGACCTTGAAATGCTTCTTACGAAGCCACTCCTTCGTTGCCCTGGCGGTGTGCTTTGGATCATTGTCATGTTGAAAGACCCAGCCACGTTTCATCTTCAATGCCCTTGCTGATGGAAGGAGGTTTGCACTCAAAATCTCACGATACATGGCCCCATTCATTCTTTCATGTACCCGGATCAGTCGTCCTGGCCCCTTTGCAGAGAAACAGCCCCAAAGCATGATGCTTCCACCACCATGCTTTACAGTAGGTATGGTGTTTGATGGATGCAACTCAGTATTCTTTTTCCTCCAAACACGACAAGTTGAGTTTCTACCAAACAGTTCCAGTTTGGTTTCATCAGACCATAGGACATTCTCCCAAAACTCCTCTGGATCATCCAAATGCTCTCTAGCAAACTTCAGACGGGCCCAGACATGTACAGGCTTAAGCAGTGGGACACGTCTGGCACTGCAGGATCTGAGTCCATGGTGGCATAGTGTGTTACTTATGGTAGGCCTTGTTACATTGGTCCCAGCTCTCTGCAGTTCATTCACTAGGTCCCCCCGCGTGGTTCTGGGATTTTTGCTCACCGTTCTTGTGATCATTCTGACCCCACGGGGTGGGATTTTGCGTGGAGCACCAGATCGAGGGAGATTATCAGTGGTCTTGTATTCCATTTTCTAATTATTGCTCCCACAGTTGATTTCTTCACTCCAAGCTGGTTGGCTATTGCAGATTCAGTTTTCCCAGCCTGGTGCAGGGCTACAATTTTGTTTCTGGTGTCCTTTGACAGCTCTTTGGTCTTCACCATAGTGGAGTTTGGAGTCAGACTGTTTGAGGGTGTGCACAGGTGTCTTTTTATACTGATAACAAGTTTAAACAGGTGCCATTACTACAGGTAATGAGTGGGAGACTCTTAATGAAGAAGTTACAGGTCTGTGAGAGCCAGAAATCTTGATTGCTTGTTTCTGACCAAATACTTATTTTCCACCATAATATGCAAATAAAATGAAAAAAAAACAGACAATGTGATTTTCTGGATTTTTTTTTCTCAGTTTGTCTCCCATAGTTGAGGTCTACCTATGATGTAAATTACAGACGCCTCTCATCTTTTTAAGTGGTGGAACTTGTACTATTGCTGACTGACTAAATACTTTTTTTCCCCACTGTATATCCACCTAGACCCATAATGGTCTGTAAAGTGCAGAGTGCCATATAGAGGAAAAAATCCCCATGCTGGTAATCACATATAACATGAGCACATACCCATTTAATCATCTGTTCACAGAATTCCTGGAGTCCGACGCACGTTTCGCCTTTTTAGCTTTTTCAAGGAAATTGTGTGTGTGGCAAAATTGGCAAAATTGAAGTGAATACAATAAAGATTTAGCTCAAATTATGATATTATTAATACTTAGTGGCCAATATTTTCTGATTGAGACCCATTCTAAAATTCGCAAAATGTATTAAATCTGGTGGACTTCAACCTAACAAACTTTTCTTTTCAATTGGTGTATGGAGCAAAATTTTAATTAGGCGTGGGCGTAAATGTCCTGTCAAACAGATGAGAGGTGATTCAAGATAGAACAAAACTTTGTCTTGTGAGACTAGAATCTGGAATACCTTGTGGTTAACATTATCAAAATTGTAAAGTAGGCAGAGAAAGATTAGCATGGAGTTTAATTTATAATAGTCAGAACGTGGTGAGGTTTTTTTTTGATCATTTCACAGAGGCCTTTAGGGTAACGGAAGATTCCAGTATACATGTATACGTTAAAAAAGATTTGTCACCAGATTTCACAGTACAAAATTCATAGAAGCAGAATTTTGACTTGATGAGTCTGGTATGCTTACTGTTAAAATCCATGGCAATTTTACCCTATTTTGTAGTTTTCTTACCAGATATTGAAACAAGCATTTTATAACTAATGCTAGAGCTGGACTCATATAATACTCATTTTAGTATCAGGTTTATATGGTCACTCTGACATTTCACATCTCTGACATCCATCTGGATTTTTAAAGTACATCAGTCTCATAGAAATCGACATAGAAATAAAGAAAGATAAAGCTGTAAAACCTGTTACAGAAGATTCCAAAGGGGTTGTCACAGGGTTCAGAATGTGTTAGACTGTTGTAAGACAGCGCTTACTGCAGGTGTTGTGGGAGACTCGCTTGGCAATGGGATTCAGTCACACAGGAACGGTTTCTTGCTTAAACGGTCTATTTCGGTTTATTTAGACTCATAAACCGCACCACGAACAGTTCATTACATCACTTCATATACAGCTTCAACTCACAGTCACTAAACACGCCGGACTTCTCTCTTCGTCCAGTTACCGTGGGTGACCGTATGCCGAACAGTTCATCAATGTTCACAGAACCCAACAAGCACCAACAGTTTGTTAAAATGGCAGATACTTGTCTGTCGTTCCATAACCCCCCTTGTCTGGAGCTACCTTACAGGAGCTCCTGCTCCACACACTGATCCTTGTCAGTCCTGGTTCTCAGGGAGCTGCCGAACTGTGACCACCGTCAGGACAATGCTTACCAGGCCACCTGAAAGTTCTAGACCCTCAGACAGATGGTAGCTTCCCCAACGCAGTGCCGACACAGACTCTGCCAGTCCATGGTCTCACCCTGTTCTCTTCAGGAAGTCCGTCCCCTCCTGGGATCTTCCAACACATAGACCTTTCAGGGCCTTAGAACACAGACCATGCGACCCAAACCCTGGTCACATTTATTATTATTATTTATTTATTTAGCACCATTGATTCCATGGTGCTGTACAGGAGAAGGGGTTACATACAAATTACTGATATCACTCACAGTAAACAAACTAACAATCACAGACTGATAGAGAGGGGAGAGAGGACCCTTCCCTTTTGGGCTTACATTCTACAGGATGGTGGGGAAGGAGACAGTAGGTTGGGGGGTTGTAGCAGCTCCAGTGATGGTGAGGCGGTAGCTCCAGTAGTGGTGAGGAGGCATCATTGCAGGCTGTGAGCTTTCCTGAAGAGATAGGTTTTCGGGTTCCGTCTGAAGGATCCGATTGTCGTTGATAGTCGGATGTGTTGGGGCAAAGAATTCCAGAGGATGGGGGCTATTCGGGAGAGGTCTTGGAGGTGGTTGGGTGAGGAGCGAATAAGTGTGGAGGAGAGAAGGAGGTCTCTAGAGGACCGGAGAATACGTGAGAGAAGGTATCGGGAGATTAGTTGAGAGACATATGGGGGAGACAGGTTATAGGCCTTATAGGTCAGTATTAGTAATTTGATTTGGATACGCTGAGGGAATGGGAGCCAGTGAAGAGATTTGCAGAGGAGAGAAGCGGAGGAGTAGCAAGAAGAGAGATGAATTAGTCGGGCGGCAGAGTTAAGGATGGACTGGAGAGGTGCGAGGTTGTTAGCAGGGAGGCCACAGAAAAGGATGTGGCAATATTCGAGGCGAGAGATGATGAGGGCATGTACAAGCATTTTAGTAGAATGAGGGCTGAGGAAGGGACGGATTCTGGAAATATTTTTGAGCTGGAGGCGACAGGAGGTGGAGAGAGCTTGGATGTGCGATTTGAAGGACAGGGCAGAGTCAAGGGTTACTCCGAGGCAGCGGACCTCCGGTACGGGGGAAAGCGTGATGTCGTCAATTGTTATAGATAAGTCGGGTAAGGAAGATCTGTGAGATGGGGAAAAGATGATCAGTTCAGATTTGTCTACATTGAGTTTGAGGAAGCGAGAGGAGAAGGAGGATATGGCTGATAGACCCTCTGGGATTCTGGACAGCAGAGAGGAGACGTCTGGGCCAGAGAGGTAGATCTGAGTATCATCGGCATAAAGGTGGTACTGGAATTCATAGGACTTTATGAGTTGCCCAAGGCCAAGTGTATAGATTGAGAAGAGTAGGGGTCCTAGAACAGAGCCTTGGGGGACTCCAACAGAGAGAGGGTGGGATGAGGAGGTAGTGTGGGAGTGGGAGACGCTGAATGTGCAGTTGGAAAGGTATGAGGAGATCCAGGATAGGGCAAGGTCTTTGATGCCAAAGAAGGGGAGGATCTGTAGTAGGAGGCAGTGGTCAACTGTGTCGAAAGCAGAGGACAGGTCTAGAAGGAGGAGTATAGAGTATTGTCCGTTAGCTTTGGCTGTAAGTAGGTCATTGGTAATTTTGGTCAGGGCTGTCTCAGTGGAATGATGGGGACTGAAACCAGATTGTAGATTGTCAAAGAGCAAGTTAGATGAGAGGTGGGAGGAAAGGTCAGCGTGGACATGCTGTTCCAGGAGTTTAGAAGCGAATGGGAACAGCGATATTGGGCGATAGCTGGACATGGCTGTTGGGTCGAGAGTTGGCTTTTTAAGGATAGGCGTGATTGTGGCATGTTTGAAAGCAGAAGGGAAGGTACCGGAAGTAAGTGATAGGTTGAAGAGGTGGGTTAGGGATGGGATAAGAGTGGTGGCGAGGTTGGGGAGGAGGTGGGATGGTATGGGGTCAAGTGCACAAGTGGTGAGGTGTGATTTGGAGAGAAGATGAGCAAGCTCCCCTTCAGTGATGTTGAATAAGGAGGTTATGGGGTTTGGGCATTGGTCTGGTATACAAAGGGGTGTGGTGGTTGAATAATAAAGACTTGCCTTGTTTGGTCGATCTTATTTTTGAAGAGCGCGGCGAAGTCCTCAGCAGAGATTAGGTTAGTTGGAGGGGGCAGTGGTGGGCGGAGGAGGGAGTTAAAAGTATTGAACAACTGTTTGGGGTTGTGGGATGAGGAAGATACAAGGGATGTAAAGTAGGCCTGTTTAGCAGAGGTGAGGGCAGATTTGAATATAAGTGTTGCTTGTTTGACTGCAGTGAAGTCGTCTTGGGAATGCATTTTCTTCCAGTGCTGTGCAGCAATTCTGGATGCTTGCTGAAGCTTTTTAGTGGTGTTATTCTGCCAGGGTTGTCTATTGATTCGTCGCATTCTGTTGTGCATGACAGGGGTGACCAAGTCGATGGCTGATGAAAGAGTGGCATTGTAGAAATTAGCTGCAGTGTCTGTGTCGTAGAGTGAAGATATGGAGGACAGTGGTAGAATAGAGTCAGAGAGTATGTGAGTGTGTAGATGTGCAAGGTTTCTGTGGGGGTGCGCATGTTGCTGGACATGGGTGACAGGTGAGGAGGACAGTGATGAGAAAGAGAGTAGATGGTGGTCAGATAGAGGGAGAGGGGAGGTTGCGAAGTTAGATAGGGAGCAGAGACGGGTGAAGACCAGGTCTAATGTGTGTCCATCTGTGTGGGTGGCTGAGGAGGACCACTGAGTAAGTCCAAAAGATGAAGTGAGCGACAGGAGTTTTGAGGCTGCCTACTGGTGGGTGTCAATGGGGATGTTGAAGTCACCCATGATGATGGTGGGAATGTCAGCAGAGAGAAAGTGAAGGAGCCAGCTAAAGAATTGGTCAATGAAGGCAGTGGTTGAGCCTGGAGGTCGGTATATGACAGCCACGTGGAAGTTGTAGGGAGAGTAGATGCGGACAGAGTGGACTTCAAAAAAGGGGAGGACAAGGGAGGGAAGAGGTGGGATTGGGTTGAAGGTGCAATTGGAAGAAAGGAGAAGGCCCACTCCTCCACCATGTCTGTTGCCAAGGCGAGGATTGTGGGTGAAGTGGAGGCCGCCATAGCATAGTGCAGCGGGGGAGGCAGTGTCGGTGGGTGTCAGCCATGTTTCAGTGAGGCCAAGGAAGGAAAAATTCCGGGAGGTAAAGAGGTCGTGAATCACATGGAGTTTATTGCAGATGGAGCGGGCATTACAGAGTGATCCAGAGAGAGGGAGCTGAGTGGTGGGCGTCAATGGCAAGTATTTGAGGTGGGAAAGATTTCTGGTGTTTGTGGTGGTTTGGGAAAGATAGAAGGGGGTAATAATGGGAGGTATGGGCTGTGGGGGTCCAAGGTTGGGACATATGTCACCAGCAGTGAGGAGAAGCAGAGGGAGGCAGAGCAGGTGGGAGGAGGAGAGTGGGCAATTTGTTTTGTGGGTTATTAGGAGAGATCTGACGTTGAGGAGCAGGTCAGCAGATGAGGTCAGGTGGGGGGGCAAGAGAGAAGGAAAGATTATTACTTGGTTAGAGGGTGCTGGGGTCTGTGGATAGTGAAGAAAAGTCAGGAGTAATGGAGGCAAAACCATTAGAGCATATTTCAGCATGGTAAGAGAAAGTGTGGAGCTAACAGAAAGAAATGTTGTATATTTTAACAGAGATTAGGCGTACCTTCTGGTCACTTCTGGCTCATTTCTGGCATATTTCTATAGTTATCCTTATAAAAGACATCCTTGCAAAAGACAGCCCAAGGTCTAGACATCCCTGTGTATTGCTTCTGAATTTATAGCAACTTAACAGCACACGAAAAGGCCCAGGTGTAGCTGTAACCACCCCCATAAGTGGGCGATGCATGTGTGGTTAGCCAGTCCCGCCCAGCTCTCTGACTAACCCTGTAAGCCCACCTTATAAGTAAATAAACACTTGTGGAACTACAAGTCCCAGAGCAACAACATTTCAGGCTTACAGCGCAGAGGACATCTTCTGCGACACATACCAACCATTTACAATAGTGCCGGTCACTGTCTCACCATCACAGTTATGCCTCCAGGCATATCCTGAGGAGCATATACAGAGCCCCCTAGCTGTAACAGGCTCACTGCCTCACACTGTGTACTGCATGTGATCAAACTTACAAATTCAATCATTACCTGCACACAGTGTTGGACTGGGGTGCCAAGGGCCCACCAGTAACGAACTCCAGGGCCCCACTTTTCAGCTTCATACAAATGTGACATTATCCTAAATCACAAACTTATATAACAATGAACTGGGTAGATTGTTAAATGAATAACATGCTGCCTTTGTCTGTACATAGTGATTCAAGTATATTGTGCCAAGCACTGCTGCTATAAGAGGGTCGTAGCCCACTCTTTCACAGGGTCCCATCAGAGGATTCTCCTGTTCTCCTGTGGCCCAGTCCAAGCCTGCCTACACATGACGACACCCAAGCAATTATTTGTAGGGGTCAAAGACAGAATATTAAATATATTGTATCTGACGGATTGACACATTGTATGTATATTTACTTATATGTTCTCCTTTTCTTATGAAAGAACAATGTAACATTTCATTGGAAAACACTGGCCTTCATTCAGAAGGCATCAGGCAGCTGAGCAGAACACGTGTCATTGACCCTCTGAGATGCAAAGTGACTTTAATTATATACTAGTCAATAGAGCAGGATTCAGGAGCTGACAGCCTAAATTAGATTTGATGTTAATTTAACAAAGCTTTTTGAGTTGACTGTTGACTAGCACGAGAGCAGGTGTGGTAAATTAGCTTTCATATTTATATGGCAGTATTGTTTCAAATTGATCTGCTTCCTACTGTCAAGGCTGGAGCCAGACATCATTTATTAATATTCTCGGTTAAGTAAACAGCTATTTAGAAAGTGTCCCTCTGCAAATCATGTGCAAGGTTTATGCCGATGCCATTATTCACTGTGGGTACTAATTGTTAGTTCTGAACCTAATTCATTCCAGGATTATACAGTCATAAAGCCCCAATATCAATGTTATGTCATGCTTTAATAGGCATTAGGTACAAAATACAGTATTATGTACATCGGGAATGAGAAATATGGAACTTTTGGTCCCTGGAGAATGCACAATTCTATGAGCACACAAATCTATAGTCATAAAATAAGATACAGCAAACTGGCTTTTCTAATTTGAAACCGGTATGAACATAAATATACTGCAGATGAGAAGGATGCACGCCATTATTATATTTACTTACTGCCAAGTGTGCATAGGTTAAACATGGTTAGAGAAGTGCTCCCATCAAAATTTTTATCCTCTTAACATATTGCAGTCATCATATTATGCAGCACTGTGCTCTTACAATTGCTCATTTTTCTTTCTACCCAGTTAATTCTTCTGTTTTCCATTATGTCTATGACATCACATGATTAAAAACTAACTAGCTGAATCCTTCTAAACTCTATGTAGAAAGAGGAATTCCTTTCTCCCAATATGAGTCATCGTTAGAACTATAATTTTACATCACTGCAAAGTCACTGGCAGCCCAGCTCTATCCTCTCTTCAACTCCTGACCTTGCTCCTACCAAAGTCAATGACTTTGCAATGATGTAGAATTGTAATTCTAACGATGACTCATGCAGGGTCCAGCAGACTTTCAGTTTCTACATAGATTTTAGAAGGATTTATTTAGTCAGTTTTTAAATCAAGCAATGTCATAGACCTAACCTAATAGTAAACAGAAGAATGGACTTGGTAGAAAGGCAAAATGAGCAATTGTAAGTACACAGTGCTATGTAATATGAGGATTGCAATATATTAAGAGGATAAAAACTTTGATAAGAGGAGTGCTTTTTTAACCACTTCCAGACTGCCAATGGTAGATATACTGTAAGTCAGCGCTTGCTGGGCTTTGTGCAGCGCTGATGTTTATCTACTGTCGGCGTTTTTGTGCCCCCCCGGGACCCCCACATACCTTATAATGTGGGGATCCTGGCGCACAATGCTTGCTGCGACCCCTGATCTCGTCAATACCTGATTGGTTCAGGTCCTGATGACATCAGCGTCACAGCAGCCAATGAGAGAGCTCGCTGGGAAAGATTGTTATTCCTGGCGATCTGACTCATAGTAACGCCACTTCTCCTCTGATCTTGCACTGACAGGAGATCAGAGGAGAAACAGCATTACGGTGTGACAAGATCGCGGCCTGGCACAGCTGCGCCAGGCAGCGATCTTGTCACACAGTAATGCTGCCTCTCCTCTGATCTGTCAGTGTGAGATCAGAGGAGAAACAGTGTGACAAGCGCTGCTGACAACAGCTGTGCCAGGCAGCAATCTTGTCACAAAAAAAGTAAAAAAAGGCAGGTACGCAGGCTAGGATTAGGGCTAGGATTAGGGCTAGGGTTAGGGCTAGGATTAGGGTTAGGGCTAGGGTTAAGGCTAGAATTAGGGTTAGGGCTAGGGTTAGGGTTAGGGCTAGGTTTAGTGCTATAGTTAGGGTTAGGGTTAGTGCTATAGTTAGGGTTACTGTTAGGGTTAGGCTAAAGTTATGGTTACTGTTAGGGTTGCTGTTAGGCTAAAGTTAGGGTTACTGATAGTTAGGGTTAGTTTTACTGTTAGGGTTACTGTTAGGCTAAAGTTAGGGTTATTGTTAGGCTAAAGTTAGGGTTATTGTTAAAGTTGGAGTTAGACTAAAGTTAGGGTTAGGCTTAGGATTGAGGCTAAAGCTTGGGCTAGGATTGAGGCTAAAATTAGGGTTAGAGTTGGGGCCAGGGTTAGGGTTGGGATTAGGGTTAGGGGTGTGTTGGTGTTAGGGTTGGAATTAGAATTGGGGGTTTCCACTGTTTAGACACATTAGGGGCTCTGCAAACGCAACATGATGCCCGCAGACCATTCCATCAAAGTCTGCATTCCAGAACGTCACTACTTTCCTTTCGAGCCCCACCGTGTGCCCAAACAGTAGTTTTCTCCCACATATGGGGTACCAGCATACTCAGGACAAATTGGACAACAACTTTTGGGGTCCAATTTCTCCTGTTACCCTTGTGAAAATAAAAAATTGAGGGTTAAAAGATCATTTTTGTGGAAAAAAATGATTTTTTTATTTTCATGGCTCTACGTTATAAACTTCTGTGAAGCACTTGGGGGTTCAAAATGCTCACCACACATCTAGATAAGTTCCTGAAGGGGTTTGGTTTCCAAAATGTGGTCACTTGTTGGGGGTTTCCACTGTTTAGGTACATCAGGGGCTCTTCAAATGCGACATGGCGTCCGATCTCAATTCCAGCCAATTCTGCATTGAAAAAGTCAAACGGCACTCCTTCCTTTCTGAGCTCTGCCATGTGCCCAAACAGTGGTTTACCCCCACATACGGGGTATAGGCATACTCAGGACAAATTGCACAACAACTTTGGTGGTCTAATTTCTCCTGTTAACCTTGGGAAAATAAAATTTTGGGGCGAAAAATATCGTTTTTGTGGAAAAAATATGATTTTTTATTTTCATGGCTCTACGTTATAAGCTTCTATGAAGCACTTGGGGGTTCAAAGTGCTCACCACACATCTAGATAAGTTTCTTGGGGGGTCTAATTTCCAAAATGGGGTCACTTGTGGGGGGGTTTCCACTGTTTAGGTACATCAAGGGCTCTCCAAATGAGACATGGCATCCGATCTCAATTCTGCATTGAAAAAGTCGAATGGCACTCCTTCCTTTCTGAGCTCTACCGTTTACCCAAACAGTGGTTTACCCCACAAAGGGGGTATCAACATATTCGGGAGAAATTCCACAAAAAATGTTGTGGTTCATTTTCTCTTTTTACACTTGTGAAAATAAAAAAAATTGGTTCTGAAGTAAAATGTTTGTGAAAATAAGTTAAATGTTTATTTTTTCCTTCCACATTCCATTCATTCATGTGAAGCACCTGAAGGGTTAATAAACTTCTTGAATGTGGTTTTGAGTACATTGAGGGGTGCAGTTTTCATAATGGTGTCACTTTTGGGTATTTTCTGTCATATTGACCTCCCAAACTCACTTCAAATGTGAGGTGGTCACTAAAAAAATGGTTTTGTAAATTTTGTTGTAAAAATGAGAAATCGCTGGTCAACTTTTAACCCTTATAACTTCCTAACAAAAAAAATTGTTTCCAAAATTGTGCAGATGTAAAGTAGACATGTGGGAAATGTTATTTATTAACTATTTTGTGCGATATGACTCTCTGATTTAAGGGCATAAAAATTAAAAGTTTGAAAATTACAAAATTTTCAAAATTTTCACCAATTTTCCATTTTTTTAACAAATAATCGCAAGTCTTATCAAATAAATTTTACCACTATCATGAAGTGCAATATGTCACGAGAAAACATTATCAGAATCAGCAGGATCCATTGAAGCGTTCTAGAGTTATGACCTCATTAAGTGACACTTGTCAGAATTGAAAAAATTGGCACGGTCACGAAGGCAAAAACAGGCGCTCGCGTGAAAGGGTTAAGGATGGCACTGGTTGTAGATGGGAAAAGAGAAAATAGATGAAGAGCTTTTACTTTCTAAAATAAACATATAAATGCAATTTTGGAACTAGGTCCAAAACAAAATAAACATATAAAACACAGAAAATGCCATATACAATAGGTGAATATTTGATATCTCCTTATGAATAATTGCGTCTCTTCTTTTACTAGTCTTTCTGCTACTCTGGTGGATTTTCTTGTAGTACTTCTTTTCCAAATCTCCATGTCATTATTATCTATATTTTGTAATAATCATGAAATCTTGCGGTTTTCACCCTGAACACCAAAAGTCATAATCGTCTTATACTTTCTCTTCAGCAGACATTATTTCTCATCTCAGTATCATCGCAGGCAGTATTACAATAAAAAGATAACACAGGATCACGTCTTTCCTAGTAGGTGAAAGGTTGCTAAACTCTGGCCCGTAAACAGCCCCTGGTGTCATTTAGTACGGCCCTTGTCAGATTCTCGGAAGGGCACGGTGCTTGGGCCATTGGCCCTATTTTTCCAGCTGGTGGGCCTTTAACTGTTTTATCGGGCACATACCCACAGCTTTCACTACTGCTGGATTATGTCTGATTCTAGCCAGTGTCAGGATGTCCACTGTGGGCACGAGCTGCGCTATTATCCTACATGCAGCAGTCGCAGTGTCATAATAAAGTGGTGCTTCCTTGCAGACCAAAACTTACCACCTTATCCTTCCAATCTATCACTCTAATTATGGTATCACAATAGAGCAGATTTATAAATGTATTATTTCTAACAAACATAATCACATTGAAAAATCTAGGTTAAACACTATGGAAATCTGGCTTCATTTGTTCTAAAAAACTGTATTATGCCACCCTAAATGCATTAATTAAAGCAGCAGATAATATGATGTTGTTCAGGGTGCCACAGGTCCATAGAACACACCGCCATGTAGCTCTGGCGTACAGAATTAATATAACTGTGAAGTTAGCACCTTATTATACAGTTAGGAGTGTTCTATAAAACAGGCTTCAGTGACACAGTTTTACTTTTATGAATCCAAATAAATCATTAACAATTTTTTATTTGTAATTCTCATTCTGTGCTCCAGACAAGTGATATATATGTGTACATTTCTGTCCTAAAAAATATTGTACAATTGTGAAAATAATATGTCTTCATCCTAATTGAGACTCATTTATTTATCTTAATGAGACAATTTTACTGAGTGTAATGAGACAACAATTAACTTTCCTAAATTACATCTGTTATGTGAGTATTTCCATCTAAAATTAATATGCCTTTGGAAACACCAAATCTAAAGTACTGTATTGGATGCTATTTAGAGTATTTCATTATACAGTGACAGAGCAAAGCTGAACTATAGCTGCAAAAGTGAGAAATCCTCAATATGAATAGTACAATTTTTTCCTATTTTTAGAAATGTAATGTTGGCTGCACTGGGAGCTGAAATTGAAGTCTGATGGGAAATATCAAAGCAAGAAAGAAGTTAAACTTCACGAAAATTGCTAAACTATAGTAAAGCAAAAGTTACAGCTGCTGTGAGGTCTAATGGGCAGCATGTACCCCAATCGAACTTTTCCACAAAAAATAGCGACAAAAACTAGGCTCAGCAAAATCATCACAAAAACATTTTCACACTAAGTGAATTTGCTGTAGATTTTCCGTGAGGATTTTGCACTGTACAGCAGTCTAAAAACAATGTAAGTGAACAGAGTTTTCTGCCCAGAATGTGAAGCTTACAGGTTATCAAACCCGCAGATTACCTGCTGTAATCTGTTGCTAAAAAGTCTAAATGTCATATTTGTCAAATCTACATTAATATCCACATATAACATGAAACCATAGTGCAGATTTTAGATGAAGACGTGATGTGGACTTCCCAGTGAGGAAGATGAAGCGAAACGCGTGTTGGGTATTTTGGCAGTGTAGGCTTCTTTTTCATAATGTCATATGGTGGACATGATGACTTTTTTACATAGTGACCTCATCTGAAAGCAACAATACAGGAGGCTACTTTTACTGCTTCTTGTTATATATAGTGTACTCATAATATGATTGTTTACTGAACTGGTGGCACAGTCTTTCAGGGATAATTAATATTGTCATTATAACCCTAGAATGCGTGACATATATACGGTACTTTATGCTCTTGATAGTTTTTTTGGTATATAATTTCATATCTCCACCAACTTAAGAATATTGTCTTCATTTATGTGCATTTTTCATAGTTTTTTTGACCACACTGCCTATTTTTCCTTTAATTGGGGTTTATGATTTTTTTTTAAGGGTAATTGTTTTGTTGTCAGAGAAGCGGGGGCAATAATAAATCCAAGATAAATCGGAGAAGAAAGCCACTTAGAATAAATAAAACTTAACTTTTATTGGATATAGAAATAAAATAAATATCCCACAAAAAATAAACAATAAGTAAAGTGCAAATGTGCCAGTGGTATAAAAAACATCAAGAACATGAGGTCATGGTAACAATTGGCCACTGTCAGATTTCCATGAATAGACAAACTTTTTAAAACAGGTAGCTTATAAAAATATTTACCAATACAAAAAACGCTCATTATTACAGATACAACTTCCCAAAGTGCAGGAAAAGATAAGCTCTTTGCAAAAACCTGACTAGGAGAGGTAAATAGAGATATCTAGTTTGTATCTCATACACGATAGGATCAAAACAGTGACATTCAATATTAGACAATCCCATATGTAAGAAAAATCACTGACTAATGACCTTGTGTATCTCTCACTGAGGTGGACAAACAATGCTTAGTATCAACATGTACATCCCACCTTGCAGAAACAAGCAAACAAATAGCAGACCGGCATTAATGAAATACCATTTTGTAGCTGTATCCTTATTCTGACAGCCAAAGAAATATAGTGACACAGATGTTACTAGAAAAAAAAACAGCAAGAGGATATAATTATCCCAAAGAAATTGTAGCAAATAATACCAATCTGTGGTGTACAAAATCAACAAATATCATTCGGTCAAAGAGACATCTGCAAATGACCCATAGGGCAAGTGATCACAGTAACTCAGATTGGGTAACATGAAGTCAGTTTAGCATATTTGAAGGGGAAAAAAGGAACAATCTCACCACTTCTGATGACTGACTTGGAGAAATTAGAACCAAGGGATACCAGACCATTCAAATCCCATCATGGTTAACCCCAGACACGCACTTCTCCCAACGTGTTTCCTCAAATAAGAATCATCAGGGGAGTTGGGGCATGTGTCCTATATTGTAATGAGCTATTTGGTATCCCTTGGTTATTGGATGTGACTAGGGATGAGCGAGTATACTCGTTAGGATTCGGTACTCTGTGAGTAATGAGGTACTCGTGGTACTCAAATCCTAGCGAGTAAATTTCAATACTCGCCGCGCAATAATCAGATCTCCCACCAGCATGTGTTAGTCAATCACAGTAAAGCCGCCTCCTTCTTTGTTGTGGCATTACTGTGATTGGCTGGCCATGCAGCGTCACTGTATTGCTGGAGCCCCTGGAGAGCGGTCGCATCAGCTGATGCGGTTGCTCTCCACGGGAGATCGACATGGGACCCTCGTTATTAATGGGATTACGGCGGAAATTTGAGTATAGGTTGCTTTATTATTTTAGTTTTTTTTACAGGTGATCAATGGCTTTGGGGAATTAGGTGTGTGTGGTGAGTACGCACTCTGTTATGTGTTGTATGTTATGTGTATGTACCGTATGTTATGTGTTGTATGTTCTGTGTGTCTTTTTTTTTTTTTTTACATTCACCACATTAGCCGGATGAAGGGAATACTTTCCCATCATCCACTAATGCTGTCACTGTAGCGGGCATAGCCAGATGGGACAAGTAGTAGTCCCATCGGACGATGCCCGCATAGCCACCACACAGGCCCGGCACAGAGCCAGCACAGCCTGCACAAGCCCCGCACAGCACCGGCACAGCCCACACAGACGCCGCAAAGAGCCTACACAGCCCACGCAGGCCCCGCACAGCACTGGCACAGCCCGCACAGGCCACGCACAGCACCGGCAGAGCCCGGCACAGCCCTACATACACACACACAGCCCCACAGACCCCCGCACACATTCTCCATGCACACATAGTCTCCACCCACACACATTCTCTGCCCATTACTCGCATTTCCCATAGACTTACATTAGACTCACTACTCGTTAAGAGTACCCGAGTATTAGGAGCTACTCGTAACTGTCACGCCGCCACTGTATACTCACCCGGCCTCCGCTCCCGTGCTGCAGCCCTCCGCCGTCCGACATCCACGGCGGTCCCTTCTGACAGGTTCGCGGCCGACTGCATCTCTGCATGCAATGCGCATGCGCAATATGCTGCGGCCGCGCCTCCCTCCTGTCACTTATGCTCCGGCAATGCGCTGACCCGGAAGCACCACCGGACCAATGGCAGTTCAGACAGGGGCATATCAGGCCATCCTCCTTTGAGGGAGGTGCCTGATCGTTGTGTTTGCTAGCACACTAGGTCCTGCTTCCTCGTGTTCCTGCCGCAGTCTCTCAGTCCTGTACTCCGTGGTTCCTGCCGCAGTCTCACAGTCCTGTACTCCCGTGTTCCTGCTCCGTCCTGCTATCTAAGCTCCAGTCCCGCAACCCCACTCTGGTCCTATCTCCTACAGTCTCGCTCTCCTACTCCAGTCCATTCTGAGCCGCCCCTCTCGGTACCGGCTATCGTGGTACCCGAACCCCTGGGCCTGCTCCTAATGATCCTTGTATAGGGGTCGGCTCCACCTGGCAGCTCGCCCGGCTCCCCTCGGTGCCACGATCCAGAGGGTCCACTCTTGGAGATTATCCTCACCCGACCAGCCGTGGTTACAGTACGATCAGGCCATGGACTCCGCCGGTACTTCTGCTGCTACCCAAAAGGAGTTGCTCTTTTTACGGGAGAATCAGGGATGCATCATGTCTGTCATGAAGTCTATGGACACCCGTTTGTCGTCCCTGCAGGTGGCTGATCCTGGAAATGCCACTCAACTAGCTAATCTTCAACAGTAGCTGGGCCAGCAACGGGAGACTCAAGCCCATATTTTGAGTTATATAGCCTCCGTTGATAGCCGTTTGTCGGTCCTTCAGTCTGCCGCCACGACCCCGACTCCACCTTCCATGCCTACAGCTCTCCCAACGCCCTGCCTCGCCAAGCCGCCTCAGTTTAGTGGCGATCCCAAGCTCTGCAGGGGGTTCTTAAATCAGTGTAGCCTCCATTTTGAATGGTTGCATCAGAAATATCCCTCTGACTGGGCCAAAGTGGCCTTCATTATGTCCCACCTGGAGGGAGAGGCCCTGTCCTGGCTGAACCCCCTCTGGGAATGGGACGATCCCATTGTCTCGAGTCTTCCGGTCTTTTTGGATACTTTTCGCAGGGCTTTCGTTGAGCTGGGTCGATTAGCCTCCCTTACCGAATCTCTTTTTAACCTTCATCAGGGTTCCCTCACAGTCGGGCAGTATGCGATCCGCTTTCGCACTCTCTCCTCTGAACTGGGATCGAATAGCGCGGCATTGGTGGGGGCATTCTAGCTTGGTCTTTCGAGTAGAATAAAGGATGAACTCGTGGGTCGGGATACCCCGACCACCCTAGAGGACCTTATCTCACTGGCCACCCACATCGACCTGCGCTTCCAGGAGCGCGCCCGGGAATCAGTGAGAGACAGGAGGTCTACTAAACTGCCTTCCCTTTCCAACTGGTCCGCTAGTCCCCGTCCTGCCGGGTCCCTTTCTCCCTCCTCGGTTGAACCCATGCAGGTGGATCGCCTCAAGTTGGCCAAGTTGCGTCGGAGGGAGAGACAGGCTCAAGGCTTATGCCTCTATTGCGGGGGTTTGTCTAATTTTGTCTGCACCTGTCCTGAGAAACCGGGAAACTCCTCCACCTAGGTCAGGTAAGAGAGGCCTCCCTAGGTGCTAATGATTCCTCTCAACCTCTTACCATTTCTGTTCTTGTGGTTTCAGGGCAGAGTCGTGGGTCCAAGGTGGCCTATGTGGATTCAGGCTCGGCAGGTAACCTCATCCAGCGTGAAGAGGTGGACAAGTGCCAAATTCCCGTGGTTACCCTATGTAATCCTTGCCTGATTGCCGCAGTGGATGGCAAACCACTACAGGAGACTGTCACCTTGGTCACTGAGGAAGTGGAGTTACAAGTCGGGGCCTTACATCGAGAGAAGATAGCCTTTACGTTTTGCCCAAGTTCTCCCATGCGATTCTACTTGGTCTCCCTTGGTTAAGGACTCATCAGCCTGTCTTAGACTGGTCTTCATGGGAGGTACTCCGCTGGGGCCACCTGTGCCAAGCTCGCTGCCTGACTCCAGTCCATCTTGCGGCCGCTCCTCGGCCACCTCCTGACCTTGCGGGCCTTCCTTCAGCCTACAGTTCCTACGCCAATGTCTTTGATAAGAAGGAGGCGGAGGTCCTTCCTCCACACCCATCTTTTGACTGCCCAATTGAACTAGTCCCTGGTTCGACCCCTCCTAGGGGCAGAATCTACCCTCTGTCTCCCGCAGAGACCTTAGCCATGTCCGAGAATGACCGGGAGAACCTCGCCAAAGGTTTTATACGGAAGTCCACTTCACCTGCGGGAGCCGGGTTTTTCTTCGTCAAGAAAAAGGACGGATCTCTACGGCCGTGCATTGACTATAGGGGCTTGAATGAGATCACCATCAAGAACAGGTATCCTCTTCCACTCATTCCAGAGCTGTTTGACCGCCTCAGAGGGGCTTGGGTCTTCTCCAAGCTAGACCTTAGGGGAGCTTATAATCTGGTCCATATCTGCGCAGGTGACAAGTGGAAGACGGCTTTCAACACTCGAGACGGCCATTACGAGTACCTGATCATGCCCTTTGGTCTCTGCAATGCTCCTGCGGTGTTTGAAGAGTTCGTCAACGAGATCTTCCGGGACCTCTTGTACTCCTTTGTGGTCGTGTACTTTGATGACATTCTCGTCTTCTCTCCGGATCTCGCATCCCACAGAAAGAGTGTTCGCCTGGTGTTACAGGGAGAATCGCCTGTATGCCAAGATTGAGAAATGTCTGTTTGAGCAAACCTCTCTGCCGTTTCTGGGATACATAATCTCAGACACTGAATTAAGGATAGATCCCGAGAAACTAACTGCCATTCTCAAATGGCCTCGCCCCGTTAGAGTAAGAGCGATACAATGGTTTCTCGGATTTGCCAATTATTACAGGCAATTCATTTCTCACTTTTCCGCTTTAACCAAACCAATTTCCGCCCTCACTCGTAAGGGGACAGCTCCCAATTCTTGGACTACTGAGGCGGAGGAAGGCCTTTTAGACCCTAAAATGGGCTTTCTCCACGGCTCCGGTGTTGCACCATCCTGAAAGCAACCAACCCTTTGTACTCGAGGTGGACGCTTCTTCAACAGGTGTTCCGGGGCAGTACTGTCCCAAAGATCCGCCCCCGGCTGTCTGCATCCCTGTGACTTCTTTTCGAAGGCCTTCTTTCCATCCGAGTGCAACTACTCAATCGGCGACCGTGAGCTGTTGGCCATAAAATTGGCCCTGGAAGAATGGCGTAATCTCCTGGAGGGGGCTGTTCATCCTTTTGTAATCTTCTCTGGCCACAAGAACTTGACCTATCTCCAGTCTGCCCAGAGACTCAATCCTCAGCAGGCCAGATGGTCCTTATTTTTTGCCCGATTTGACTTCGAGCTCCGCTTTTGCCCCGGCAACAACAACACCAAAGCCGACACCCTATCCAGGGTCTTCCAGCCAATCGAAACAGTGGAGGAACCATCGCACATTATTGAGCCCACTAAAATCATCACGGTGGCTCCAGTGAACTGGCTTTCTCCACCCCCCGGCAAGACACTTGTGCTTGAAAATCTCAAGCGAAAGGTCCTTCTATGGGGACACTCTTCCAGATTGGCCGGTCATGCCGGAACCAAGAAGATGCTTGCCCTTATCATGCGTCACTACTGGTGGCCTACACTTCGCCAAGATGTGCTTGATTTTGTGGCCTCTTGTCCCTCCTGTGCTAAGAGCAAAGTGCCACGACGACTTCCATCTGGTTTATTGCTCCCTTTGCCTGTCCCTGCGGTTCCGTGGGAACACATAGCCATGGATATCATCACCGACCTACCCCATTCTTCTGGCTGTACAGTCATCCTGGTGGTGATGGACCATTTCTCCAAGATGGCCCATTTCATCCCTCTGTCCGGTCTGCCCTCGACTTCTGAGTTGGCCAAAGTTTTTATCCACCAGATCTTCAGACTCCATGGACTACCGCAATGTATTGTGTCTGACCGGGGGGTTCAGTTCACCTCCAAGTTCTGGCGGGCACTTTGTAAGCTCATGAACGTTTCCCTCGACTTCTCCTCTGCCTACCATCCACAGTCCAACGGACAGGTGGAGCGTACCAACCAGACGTTGACTGGGTACCTACGCCATTTCTCCAACGCCCACCAGAACGACTGGGTTGACCTACTTCCCTGGGCAGAATTTGCCTATAACAACACACTGGCGAGTCCTCTGCCAAGTCTCCGTTTTTCATTGTGTTTGGTAGACATCCTGGTATTCCCCTTCCGGTAACCCCTGCCTCTGAGGTACCCGCAGCCAACGTCCGCTGAATTTTCCAAGATCTGGGCTGAGACCAACACATCACTCAAGAGGGCTGCTGATGGGAAGAAAAATTATGCCAACAAAAAGAGATTGGATCCCTCACCGTATCTGTTAGGGCTGGCGGAACGCACCAAATTAAAAATAATAGTAGGTGCGTTCGCAGCCCGGGGTCCACCGTGCAGAGGTGGTACACTGCTGCTAGGTAATGGCGGAAGAATAGAGCGGCATGAAAACAGTCACACGTGGGTTACGTCACCCAGTGTGAACAGGAGCGAACTCTGTTGACTCACAGAGCCGCACAGCCGCTGAACGCAAATACTGGAGCCTGTTTAGCTCACAGAGCCCGGCCAAAAAGCGCACAGACAGCGGCCACAGAACTCTGCCCCAAGGACACGGGGTTAGAGTTCCTCTAGGCCCTCTGATTGCATGGCGTTGCTGAAAATACAGTGTATCCTAGTGCATGGCCAAGCGGCCATGCAAACCTTTTATAGCCGCGAGCGTCCGGGACCTTCCCGGCTTCTCGAATGGGCCAATCCGAACAGGAGCAGGACCTGAGCACAATGACCTTCGATCTCCAATGGGAGATCACTCCACGGGCATGCTCAGTGGCCCGACATGTCGACTTAGTCCCTGGAGAATCTCGCTGCTGAGCAGGCTGCATTGCCATAGCTGTGCCAGAGATGGCAGCAGCAAGCAAACCCACGGAGATGGTCTGGGCAGGGCGCCGGGACCGACGAGTTTGCTGAGCAACCTCCTCTGCGGCTGGGGAGGAATGGGAGACTGCCAGGAGCAGGGCTCGGGATTCCCGCTGTGTAGCAACAGGAACCCGACGCCTAACAGTATCAAATCGGGACAGAGTCTGGCTCTCATCCAAGCTTATCTGCTTGAAACTGCCCTCTTACAAGTTGGGTCCATGCTACATTGGTCCGTTTGAAATTCTTGGAAGTGTTAATGAAGTCGCCTACAAATTGAGGTTGCCTGCTTTGCTCTGGGTCCCGAACACCTTCCACGTCTCTCTCCTGAAACCTGTGGTACTGAACCGCTTCCACTCCGTGTCTGATCCTGTTTCTCAGCCGGTTGGTGCCGATAATATCTTTGAGGTGGAGGACATCATCGCCATGAAAAAGGTTAGAGGTAGGACCCTTTTTCTTATTGATTGGAAGGGCTTTGGTCCTCAGGAGAGATCCTGGGAACCGCGGGAGAATATCAATGCTCCCCGTATCCTCAAGAGATTTTTTGCTCACCTCAGGGGAGGGCGGCTTAGGGGAGGGGGTACTGTCACGCCGCCACTGTATACTCACCCGACCTCCGCTTCCACACCACAGCCCTCCGCCGTCCGACATCCACGGCGGTCCCTTCTGACAGGTTCGCGGTCGACCGTGTCTCTGCATGCAATGCGCTTGCGCCATAGGCCGTGGCCGCGCCTCCCTCCTGTCACTTATGCTCCGGCAATGCCCTGACCTGGAAGCACCACCGGACCAATGGCAGTTCAGACAGGGGCATATCAGGCCGTCTTCCTTTGAGGGAGGTGCCTGATCGTTGTGTTTGCTAGCACACTAGGTCCTGCTTCCTCGTTTTCCTGCCGCAGTCTCTCAGTCCTGTACTCCGTGGTTCCTGCCGCCGTCTCACAGTCCTGTACTCCCGTGTTCCTGCTCCGTCCTGCTATCTAAGCTCCAGCCCTGCAGTCCTACTCTGGTCCTATCTCCAGTTATCCTGTTCCGTCCTGCTGTCTATACTCCAGTCCCATGACCCCACTCTGGTCCTATCTCCTACAGTCTCGTTCTCCTACTCCAGTCCATTCCGAGCCGCCCCTCTCGGTACCGGCTATCGTGGTACCCGAACCCCTGGGCCTGCTCCTAATGATCCCTGTATAGGGGTCGGCTCCACCTGGCAGCTCGCCCGGGGCCCCTCGGTGCCACGATCCAGAGGGTCCACTCCTGGAGATTATCCTCACCAGACCAGCCAGGGTAACAGTAACGAGTACAGAGAGTCCGGGTATTTCACTACTCGCTCATCCCTAGATGTGACATGTTTGTACAGTTTATCTTCCTGTGTACTATATTGCTTAGTCTTCCTTACACCATCTATATTGGCACACTAGCTTTATGTTTTGTGGTGCCCGACTTTGACAGTCTACAAACTCTTATAGGTCAGTATGTACATACTAAACCAATGAGTGACGAGTTTACTATGTACTAACTGACACGAACTGTAGAGAGTGTGCAAATATGCTCTTACTGTATGTATTGTAGATAGACAGGGGCATAAATAGGAAAGGTCTACTGTGTCAGATGCCCAAGGTGCTTTGTGCTAGGAGGGAAATAACTAGTCCCTGAAAGGAAATTTAGACACAAGGTAGCAAGCAAGCCATTTACCTGGTTGAAAGTAAGCCTACCTACAGCTCTGACATGTGTACAGGGAACACACCTGCATGCACATAGTAAGCATACATATCTGTAATGTACTTGTATGTAGTAAGTGTGTATATGTATGAGGATGCATTATTATTATTATTATTATTTATTGTTATAGCGCCATTTATTCCATGGCGCTTTACATGTGAGGGGGGTATACATAAAAACAAGTACAATAGTCTTAAACAATACAAGTCATAACTGGTACAGGAGGAGAGAGGACCCTGCCCGCGAGGGCTCACAATCTTCAAGGGATGGGTGATAATACAGTAGGCGAGGGTAGAGCTGGTCGTGCAGCGGTTTGGTCGATCGGTGGTTACTGCAGGTTATAGGCTTGTCGGAAGAGGTGGGTCTTCAGGCTCTTTTTGAAGGTTTCGATGGTAGGTGAGAGTCTGATATGTTGTGGTAGAGAGTTCCAGAGTAGGGGAGATGCGCGAGAGAAATCTTGTATGCGATTGTGGGAAGAGGAGATAAGAGGGGAGTAGAGAAGGAGATCTTGTGAGGATCGGAGGTTGCGTGCAGGAAAGTACCGGGAGACGAGGTCACAGATGTATGGAGGAGACAAGTTGTGGATGGCTTTGTATGTCATGGTTAGGGTTTTGTAATGGAGTCTCTGGGCAATTGGGAGCCAGTGAAGGGATTGACAGAGGGGAGAAGCTGGGGAATAGCGGGGGGACAGGTGGATTAGTCGGGCAGCAGAGTTTAGAATAGATTGGAGGGGTGCGAGAGTGTTTGAGGGGAGGCCGCAGAGCATGAGGTTGCAGTAGTCAAGGCGAGAGATGATGAGGGCATGGACTAGGGTTTTTGCAGATTCTTGGGTGAGGAATGAACGGATGCGTGAAATATTTTTGAGTTGAAGTCGGCAGGAAGTGGAAAGGGTTTGGATATGTGGTTTGAAGGAGAGATCAGCATCAAGGATTACTCCGAGGCAGCGAGCTTGTGGGACTGGGGAGAGTGGGCAGTCATTTACTGTAATTGATAGGTTCGTAGGGGGGGTCACGTGAGATGGGGGAAAGATGATGAATTCTGTTTTGTCCATGTTGAGTTTCAGATATCTAGTGGAGAAGAAGGATGAAATAGTGGACAGACATTGAGGGATTCTGGTTAGTAGGGAGGTGATATCTGGTCCAGAGATGTAGATCTGTGTGTCATCAGCATAAAGATGATACTGAAAGCCATGAGATTCTATGAGCTGTCCCAGGCCAAAGGTGTAAATAGAGAACAGCAGGGGCCCTAGGACTGAACCTTGTGGGACTCCGACAGATAGGGGGCGAGGTGAGGAGGTGGTGTGTGAGTGGGAGACGCTGAATGTCCGGTCTGTTAGGTATGATGAGATCCAGGAGAGGGCCAAGTCTGTGATGCCGAGGGATGAGAGGGTCTGTAATAATAGGGAATGGTCCACTGTGTCAAAGGCAGCCGACAGGTCCAGGAGGAGGAGGACAGAGTAGTGTCGCTTGCTCTTGGCAGTTAAGAGGTCATTGGTGACCTTAGTAAGGGCAGTTTCAGTGGAGTGGTGTGACCGGAAGCCAGATTGTAAGCGGTCGAAGAGGGAGCAAGAAGAGAGATGGGAGGACAGTTCAAGGTAGACGTGTTGTTCCAGTAGCTTGGAGGCGTATGGGAGAAGTGATATAGGGCGATAGCTAGATACAGAGGATGGGTCAAGAGAGGGCTTTTTGAGGATAGGTGTGATGGAGGCATGTTTAAAGCTTGAGGGGAAAACACCAGTTGTTAGTGATAGGTTGAAGAGATGGGTTAGGGTTGGGATGAAGACTGTGGTGAGGTTTGGGATGAAGTGGGATGGGATCGGGTCGAGTGCACAGGTGGTGAGATGTGATCTTGAGAGTAGAGTGGAGAGTCGATCTTCTGTAATGGTGGAGAAGTTGGTTTTGAAGGTGGAGGGCTGGGAAGTCGGGAGGAAGGGCTCTGGGGGTTGTTGACCAAAACTGTCCCTGATGTTATCAATTTTCTGCTTGAAAAATGAGGCAAAGTCTTCAGCTGAGATGAGTGGGGAGGGAGGAGGTGCTGGGGGGCGGAGGAGAGAATTGAAGGTGTTGAATAACTGTTTAGGGTTGTGAGACAGGGAGGATATGAGAGATGAGAAGTAGGTTTGTTTAGCTGTGGCGAGTGTGGTCTTGAAAGTAGTGAGGGACTGTTTGAATGCGATGAAATGCTCGTTGGAGTGGGATCTTTTCCATCTGCGCTCAGCAGCCCTGGAAGCTCGCCTCAGCTCTTTGGTCAGGCTGGTGTGCCAGGGCTGTCTGTTGATTTTGCGAGTTTTGGTATGTGTAAGTGGGGCAGCGGATTCCAAAGCTACAGCTATTGTGGTGTTATATAGAGCGGCAGCGTCATCCGCATTGTGTAAGGAACTTATATCTGTAAGAGGGAGGAGGGATTCGGAGAATGAGTGTAGGTCAAGGTGTTTAAGATTCCTGCGAGGGTGTGAAAGTTTGTGGGGTGGGGATTGTAGACATGGAGTGAAGAGGGAGGAGAATGTGAGCAGGTTGTGGTCAGAGAGAGGAAGAGGTGAGTTAGAGAGGTTAGATAGGGAGCAGAGGCGGGTGAAGATGAGGTCCAGTGTGTGGCCATCTTTGTGGGTGGCTGTAGAAGACCATTGAGTGAGGCCGAAGGAGGAAGTGAGAGATAGAAGTTTAGTGGCAGCTGAGAGGGAAGTGTCAATGGGGATGTTGAAGTCGCCCATGATGATAGTAGGGATGTCCGCGGAAAGGAAATGAAGTAACCAGGTGGTGAAGTGGTCAAAGAAGGTGGTGGCTGGCCCTGGGGGGCGGTAGATGACAGCCAGTTGGAGGTTGGAGGGGGAGTAGATGCGCACAGAGTGCACCTCAAAGGAAGGGAGGGTAACAGAGGGTGGCAGTGGGATTGGGGTGAAGGAGCAGGTATCTGACAGGAGAAAACCAACTCCTCCACCATGTTTGCTGCTGGGGCGGGGGGTGTGAGAAAGGTGGAAGCCGCCATACGAAAGTGCAGCAGGAGAGGCTGTGTCAGAAGGGGTGAGCCAGGTTTCGGTGATGGCGAGGAAGGAGAGTTTGGTAGTAACGAAAAGATCATGGATGTAGGAAAGCTTGTTGCAGACAGAGCGAGCGTTCCACAGAGCTCCTGTTAGTGGGACTGGGGAAGCGGGGGCTGGGTGAATGGGTATAAGGTTGGAGAGGTTACGGAAGGTTGTGATAGAGCGTGGATGGGAGGTAGAAATGACTGTGGGAATGTGGTGAGGAGGACCAGGATTTGGAGAGATATCACCAGCAGTGAGAAGGAGCAGAGAAAGTGTTAGCAGGTGGGAGCAGGAGAGGGCATGAGGGGGCTGTCTGTGTTTGGAGACAGAGGATTGTATGTTAAGGAACAGTTTTGAGGCGGAGGTGAGGTGGATGGGGAGGATTGAACAAGAGATGAACAGTTCCTTACTAGGAGTAGGGATTAGGGGAATTAGCAGAAAGTGAAGGATTATTGGGGTGAAAGTGAAAACAAACAGAAACATTGTTTACAGTGACTGTGTCCAGTTCCCTTCAGTTCCAATTCTGGTTTTAATTCTTAAATTAATCTTCACACTTCTAGCACACACTTATAGCAATCACAATGCAGACTGAAGTCTATGCAGACTTGTGCTCTGCAATATATGTACAACTAAGTGCAGTCAGGTGTGAAGCAGAGAGGAGTGGTCTCTGCTCATCTTGGCCAGACAATTAAGAGTGGACCAGATGTATATGATCAAGCCAGAGTAAACAAGGTCATAAATAACACTGGGGTAAGCTGGGGTTAGCTGAAAGGCATACCATGTGAATGCTAGGTGCAGAGGCAAGTCTATGTGCAAAGCTGGGTGACGCACTGTGTGTCCTTCATAGACAGACAGCAGGAGAGCAGGAGAGCTGGGTGGATGGACATACCATGTGAATGCTAGGTGCAGAGGCAAGTCTATGTGCAAAGCTGGGTGACGCACTGTGTGTCCTTCATAGACAGACAGCAGGAGAGCAGGAGAGCTGGGTGGATGGACATACCATGTGAATGCTAGGTGCAGAGGCAAGTCTATGTGCAAAGCTGGGTGACGCACTGTGTGTCCTTCATAGACAGACAGCAGGAGAGCAGGAGAGCTGGGTGGATGGACATACCATGTGAATGCTAGGTGCAGAGGCAAGTCTATGTGCAAAGCTGGGTGACGCACTGTGTGTCCTTCATAGACAGACAGCAGGAGAGCAGGAGAGCTGGGTGGATGGACATACCATGTGAATGCTAGGTGCAGAGGCAAGTCTATGTGCAAAGCTGGGTGACGCACTGTGTGTCCTTCATAGACAGACAGCAGGAGAGCAGGAGAGCTGGGTGGATGGACATACCTGTCGGAAGAATAGAGATGCTTGTTAGAGTGCGATGGTGGCAGGTAGCAGGGCACAGTCTGTATACATCCTTCTGGTTTTAATTCTTAAATTAATCTTCACACTTCTAGCACACACTTATAGCAATCACAATGCAGACATGCACAATGCATGTAATTGTATAGTATATATTTGTGTAGGAGTATGTGTATATAGTGAGTCTGCAGTGACTACTCTCAGGTGCACATATGGAGTTTATATATATGATTATAGACAGTAGACTCGCGCTGAAAAAAAACAAGGATTGGGAGGAAAAGCTGTTTACTTATCATAAGACAACGAGAACACAAATAATATATAGAGTCTAGAAAAGATAACATAGTTATTAAGGTTGAAGGAAGACTTTAAGTTAATCTAGTTCAACCCATATCCTATCCTAACCTGCCCGAACATGTTGATCCAGGTATCAATTAATTACTATTGCAGGAGAATCTACTTGGAGTAGCTGTCACCGGCCCTAGGCAGCTCTCTCCACGGTTACATACATTGAACTTTTTAATTGAACGCAGATACACGCCTTGCATTGACTATAGATTAAGGACTTCTAAAGGCCCCGTCATACTAAGGCTACTTTCACACATCAGTTTTTGTGCATCAGGCGCGATGCGGCGCCGTGCCGCATTGCCGGATCCGGCATAACATGTGAAAAAACTGATGCACCGGTTCCGGTTTTTTACCGGATCCGGTCAACGGATTATGCCGGATCCGGCAAAAAACCGGAACCGGTGCATCAGTTTTTATCAGTTTTTCCATCCGTTTTGTCCGTTTTTTTGCCGGATCCGGTTTTTAAAAAAACGCCCAAAAGCCACCATTGGCTACTGGCATTTACAGAAAATCCTATATATACCTTGGTATACACCCTGTTGAGAGGTTGTTGTTTTGGAGCAAGATGGAAGCCATTATTGGCAACATCGCTCAGGCTTACATTGATTTCACTTTTGAGGCCAATTCTTTGGCAGCAATTGTCATGGCGAAGGAGCGACAAAGGCAGCGTATCATGCGTCTGCGCCGACGTCGTTTCTGGATTCACCCTATAACTGCACAGAGGCTGACACTGGGAGTGTTTGCAACGTTATATCTGTCGTTGCGAGGAAATCCAGAGAAGTTTTTTCATTATACGAGGATGAAAGTGGAAACTTTTGATTTTTTGCTGGACAGGGTTGGAGAACTGATCCGGAGACGTGACACCTACTGCCGCTTCTCCATCTCACCACCGGAGCGTTTGATGGTCACTCTCCGGTAAGCAATTGTTATTCTTTGTCCTTCAAAGCAGACTTCAGTATACTGGAAATGTGTCTCCTCCTGTTGTTGCAGTTATTTTTTTAACTTTTCCCACAGATTCCTTGCAACAGGCGAATCGCTTTCGTCGCTACAGTACCAGTATAGGATTGGGATTTCAACATTATCAGGTATCATCAAGTACACATGCCGCGCATTGTGGGACAGTATACATGAAGAGTTTATCCCACAGCCCACAACAGAGAGGTGGCTCGAAATAGCTGACCAATTTTACAGCATCTGTCAGTTTCCGAATTGCCTGGGTGCAGTTGATGGCAAGCACATCAGGATCACTAAACCAGCAGGATCGGGATCTGAGTTTTTTAATTATAAAAAATATTTCTCAATAGTCCTGATGGCGATTGCAGACGCCAAGTACAAATTCATTGCGGTGGATATTGGGGCCTATGGACGCTCCAATGACTCACAAGTTTTTAAAATTTCAGCAATGGGACGTAATTTGTACGGAAACACATTCCAATTCCCACCTCCAAGACCGCTTCCTCAAACTTCTGGGCCACCACTGCCATTTGTCTGCGTAGGTGATGAAGCGTTTCAACTGTCAGAACACCTGCTGAAGCCGTATGCAAGCAGAGACTTGACACCAACAAAAAGAGTGTTCAACTATCGCCTGACACGAGCACACGGATGGTGGAGTGTTCGTTTGGAATTCTTACCGCTAAATGGAGAGTACTGTTGACCGCAATTAACTTGAAAACAGAAAATGTGGATGAGGTGGTAAAAGCATGTGTTGTGCTACACAATTTGGTTATTAGTAAGGAACAGATTGCCATCGAAGACAATGATGTTGAAACCACATTGCATGATTATCGCAGTGTTAATGTGCGAAGTACTCTAGCAGTGTCCAGAATGAGGGACACATTTGCCGAGTACTTTATGTCACCTGAAGGTAGAGTTGAATGGCAGGATGACATGGTTTGAGATGTTAAAACCAATTTTTAACCTTGTTGTACCAAACCATTTCTGTGGTTTAAGTTACTGTACCTTGTTAGCTTCAATTTTGGTAAAGTATTAGTACCTTTGTATCAGTATTCTATATTGTTTTACTACCTATTTTTTGTACCAAAATATTCCCATTTTTTAAATTCCTGACAAAGCTCTTTTAAAATTGAACAAAAATTATCATTTAGTAAAAAACTTTCTACTAAATCATGTAGTGTGGTGTGTAGAAAATAATATAGGGGCTATAAAGCGGTATCCAAGGACCTTCCACAGTACTGCCCACCAGCAGGCCTCCCCCCACCGCCACACACGTACGTTACTCATACATGTTCTTGTACACACACTCCCATACATTCACATACTCACACACCTACTCTCGCACAATCACTCACACACACACACTCATTGAGTTTTATACATCGACATGTTTTATTAACAGTAAAACAAACAAAAACATTTGATAGACTGAAAAATTTTTTTTATTTTTATCAGCTTTAGCTGGAATTTTTTCTTTTATATTTTTGTAATAAAACTTTTTTATTGGTAACAACAAAACACATTAAAGATTGGTGTAATGTGTAGCGGAAATAGTATTGGAGGGGCTCTCAGTTTGGACCACTTCAACAGGGGTGTTGTGGGAGGATGTAGTTTGTGAGGGGTCAGATAGCAAAGGACAAGGTATAGGAATGGAGAAAGAAGGTGAAGGGTTGGATAAAGCTGATGAAGGGGTGGAGAAAACAATAGACGGGGGGGAAACTAAACTGTGGGTGAAGGACGCTTGAATTTGGGTTGTGGAAGGAGACTGGATGTATTGGGAAGGGAGTGTAGGTTGGGAAGGGAGTGTAGGTTGGGAAGGGAGTGGAGGCACGGATGCAGTTGGGAACTGGTACGGGGAAGCAGACTGGAAAGGGGCAGGAGGTTGGTACTGGTTAAAATGGTATGGTACAGGAGGGGTAGGAAGGACCGGGCCTGGAGCAACTACTGGGCCTGATGGAGGGGCTGCTGATGTCACCTGTGCTAAGGCCACCTGGCAGGCTTGCATTACATGTAGCTGCTGTTCAGGAGTTAGGTTGTCCAGCCGCTCAATCACAGCTTTGAAAAAAGAATGATGCGGCGCTTTATTTGCATCTAGATGCATCCTTTCAACACGCGTGCCTAAATCAAGCACCTCTCTAGTAACAAGATTGAACCCAGCAGACATTTGCTGGGTCATGACTTTCATAGTGTTTTGAAAGGATGCATGTAGATTCATAAACTCTGCAGCCAACTGCTTTTCCTGACCCCGCTGACGCAGCCGCCCAGAACTCAAAGGTGTTCTATAGAGGGCAGCTGTGTCAGAGGGGTGAGGTAAAGGAAAGCCTACCTCATCAACAGCAGCTTCATGTAATGAAGCCTGCACAGATGCTCCAGCAGAGGTGGATGGGGCTGAGGGATCACACACAAGGGAAGGCAGGGAGGGTGCAGAGGGGTTGGGTATGTTGTGGTCCATGGTGACGGCCTCCTGGGGGATCGCTCCAGAAGGGTTCAATGCAGGCTCCCGCGTGCTGCTGAAGGTGCTGTTGAAAAAAGTAGAAAAAAATAGACATTAATATCATGATATTCATTAGCCCTGGCTGCCAAAAAAAAGATTACACATTTGACCATTTTTTATTTAGTCACTTCTGGTAGGAATGTTTACCTTCTTGTCACCATAGTTGATCTCAGGAATGACAGGGCCTCAGAATACTTACAGCGGCTCCTGCGTCCTCTTGATCCGCTGGGAGCCTGCATCTCTTTGTTGAACTCCTTCTTGAAGCGATCCCGCATTGACCGCCACCGCAACTGAACTCTTTCCCCTGAAAATTGAAAACACAAAATGATTAGGATCAAGCACAATACATCCGGAAACATTACTGAAATGTGAATACTTACGCTGTTCTTTCTGTGCCCGAGAATGGAGTTCCTCCCAGTTAGATACCACAGCATGGCACACTTCCTCCCAGAGTCGTCTAGTAACACTAGCATCTGCATGGAAGCGGTCCGCCATATTCCAGAGCGGCTCACGATCTCTCACCATATCAATCAAGAGGTCCACATCAATAGCCACATCCTCACTGTCGGAATCGTGAGCACGCTGTGAAGCCTGTTTAAAGATAAAAAAGGTAAACATAACAATCACAGCATTATGTACAAACCTTATAAAAGTCCTAAAAAAAAAAATCCTTACTCTATGGCGACCGCCCCGGCGTGGTTGCCGACGACTCTGGGAGGCACTTTGAGGAATTCTCGGACGAGCCACAGATTCAGAAGCCTATAATGAAAAAAAAAAGAAAAAAAGGAAAATTAAATACTGTTATGTTGATCTTGTTTTTAGGTCCAGTGATGTGTAAGAACTAGAGTTGAGCGAAACGGGTCGAAAAAATTCAAAAGTCGCCGACTTTTGGCAAAGTCGGGTTTCATGAAACGAAACCCGACCCTAGGATGAGGTCGGCCACGAGGTCGGCGACTTACACGCCAAAGTCGCGTTTCAAAAGTTTGTTTTGCGCTCTTTTTCAGCCAATCAGGATCCACGGACACTGTGGGCAACGTGATGACCTAGGCACGGGTCACCACCATCTTTCAGAAGGGCATGTAAGTGATTGGCTTGCTTTGGTGGGCGTCAAAGGGGGTATAAAAGGGCGTGCACGCCGACCGCCATCTTACTTCTGCCGATCTTAGTATAGGGAGAGGTTGCTGCTGATTCTGTAGGGAGAGCGTTAGGCAGGGAAGAAGACAAAAAAACTGCTTCTGCTGCTAGCGATTTGGCCTGCACAACACACAAGTCACTGTGTGTGCAGTGCAAGGGGAGGCTATATTGTGGTGTATCAGTGGTGTTGGTTGTTGGGCTGCCTTTTAAGGCTTCCTGACACGCTGGCATTGCTGTTTACCCACTGCTCCGCAAACTGCTTTTTTAAAAGCAATCCAATCTCCCTTATCCTCTAGTCACTTTTGTCAAAGCTGTGCCATCGAGCCTGTCACATAGCGCTCAGATATCAGTGGGCCTCACACAATCCACAAGTGTCCAGTGTCCAAAAGTGTGCGCAGAGATTCAAAATCTCCATTATCCTCTCGTCACTTTGGTCACAGGCAGCTGTGCCATCGAGCGTGTCACATAGCACTCAGATATCAGTGGGCCTCACACAATCCACAAGTGTCCAGTGTCCAAAAGTGTGCGCAGAGATTCAAAATCTCCATTATCCTCTCGTCACTTTGGTCACAGGCAGCTGTGCCATCGAGCGTGTCACATAGCGCTCAGATATCAGTGGGCCTCACACAATCCACAAGTGTCCAGTGTCCAAAAGTGTGCGCAGAGATTCAAAATCTCCATTATCCTCTCGTCACTTTTGTCACAGGCAGCTGTGCCATCGAGCCTGTCACATAGCGCTCAGATATCAGTGGGCCTCACACAATCCACAAGTGTCCAGTGTCCAAAAGTGTGCGCAGAGATTCAAAATCTCCATTATCCTCTCGTCACTTTGGTCACAGCTGTGCCATCGAGCCTGTCACATAGCGCTCAGATATCAGTGGGCCTCACACAATCCACAAGTGTCCAGTGTCCAAAAGTGTGCGCAGAGATTCAAAATCTCCATTATCCTCTCGTCACTTTGGTCACAGGCAGCTGTGCCATCGAGCGTGTCACATAGCGCTCAGATATCAGTGGGCCTCACACAATCCACAAGTGTCCAGTGTCCAAAAGTGTGCGCAGAGATTCAAAATCTCCATTATCCTCTCGTCACTTTTGTCACAGGCAGCTGTGACATCGAGCCTGTCACATAGCGCTCAGATATCAGTGGGCCTCACACAATCCACAAGTGTCCAGTGTCCAAAAGTGTGCGCAGAGATTCAAAATCTCCATTATCCTCTCGTCACTTTGGTCACAGCTGTGCCATCGAGCCTGTCACATAGCGGTCAGATATCAGTGGGCCTCACACAATCCACAAGTGTCCAGTGTCCAAAAGTGTGCGCAGAGATTCAAAATCTCCATTATCCTCTCGTCACTTTGGTCACAGGCAGCTGTGCCATCGAGCGTGTCACATAGCGCTCAGATATCAGTGGGCCTCACACAATCCACAAGTGTCCAGTGTCCAAAAGTGTGCGCAGAGATTCAAAATCTCCATTATCCTCTCGTCACTTTGGTCACAGGCAGCTGTGCCATCGAGCGTGTCACATAGCGCTCAGATATCAGTGGGCCTCACACAATCCACAAGTGTCCAGTGTCCAAAAGTGTGCGCAGAGAGTCAAAATCTCCATTATCCTCTCGTCACTTTGGTCACAGGCAGCTGTGCCATCGAGCGTGTCACATAGCGCTCAGATATCAGTGGGCCTCACACAATCCACAAGTGTCCAGTGTCCAAAAGTGTGCGCAGAGATTCAAAATCTCCATTATCCTCTCGTCACTTTGGTCACAGCTGTGCCATCGAGCCTGTCACATAGCGCTCAGATATCAGTGGGCCTCACACAATCCACAAGTGTCCAGTGTCCAAAAGTGTGCGCAGAGATTCAAAATCTCCATTATCCTCTCGTCACTTTGGTCACAGGCAGCTGTGCCATCGAGCGTGTCACATAGTGCTCAGATATCAGTGGGCCTCACACAATCCACAAGTGTCCAGTGTCCAAAAGTGTGCGCAGAGATTCAAAATCTCCATTATCCTCTCGTCACTTTGGTCACAGGCAGCTGTGCCATTGAGCCTGTCACATAGCGCTCAGATATCAGTGGGCCTCACACAATCCACAAGTGTCCAGTGTCCAAAACTGTGCGCAGAGATTCAAAATCTCCATTATCCTCTCGTCACTTTGGTCACAGGCAGCTGTGCCATCGAGCCTGTCACATTGCGCTCAGATATCAGTGGGCCTCACACAATCCAAAAGTGTCCACTGTCCACAAGTGTGTGCAGAAATTCTAAATCTCCCCTGTCCTATAGACACCTTGTACCTTGTTTTACATTACTATATAGTTTGTTGGATTTTGTCTACATTTCTACCAAAAATGAGGAAGGCTGGTGGAAGAGGCCGTGGAATTGGGCGGGGGTTGGCAGCTGGTAATGATGGTGTTGGTGGTGGATCTGATGGTAGTGGCAAGAGCAAAATAGGACCGAATGCAGGAGGTGCTGACCCTGCATCATTGTCTGGCTACATAAGGCCTCGAACGCTTAGTTTTCTAGGAGTTGGCAAACCGCTTTTAAAGGCAGAGCATCAGGAAAAAGTTTTGTCTTACATTGCTGACTCAGCCTCCAGCTCTATCGCCTCCTCTTCTTCAGTTGTAAAAAGTAAAAGCACTGAGTCGTCATTGAAGGCTCATGTTCATGAACCACACCTTTCCTTGTGTCCTTCACCCCAACCAAGATTGAAGGATGATGCAGGCCATACTACTGATTACTCCATGGAGCTGTTTTCACATACCATGCCTGGATTATCAAGTGAAATGGTGAATTACCCAGGCCAAGATGAATCTGACATGGAGTGCACTGATGCACAGCCGCTGATGGATGATTCTGCTGGTACATTCACTCAGAGCACTACATTGTCCTCGCAGTGTACAGAGCCAGATTTTGACCCTGATGAGACTCAGGTGCCCCTTCCCGCACACTATACCACCATACACGGTGACACAGAGAAAGGTGCACATGAAATAGAAGAGGAGGTGATGGATGACCCAGTTGTTGACCCAGATTGGCATCCATTGGGGGAAGAGGGTGCTGCTTCCAATAGCTCAGATGAGGAGCATCCACAGCAGACATCGACATCGCAACAGCTGTTATCTGGCAGGCCCGGAGCACTCCAAAGACAGGTTCCAAACATCAAAAGAGTTGCTGGACAGCTTGTCCAGAGGGTCAAAAGATCACAGCGTGCTAGGCCGCAAAATGTCTGCCAAAGTAGGAAGAGTGCAGTGTGGCACTTTTTTGAACAAAATCCTCATGATCAGGCCAAGGTTATCTGTAAGAAGTGCGCAAAGACCTTTAGCCGAGGGGAAAATCTGAAAAATTTGAATACCAGTTGCATGCTTAGACATTTAACCCGCATGCACTTGCAAGCGTGGACACAACACCAAACCTCAAGTGCCACATGTACAACTGATCACAACGAAGGTAGTCAGCAACGCTACATTGTTTCCCCCACTGTAAGCCCACCGGTTAGCACAGCAGCAAATGTTGAGGCAAGACCACAGCAGTCAGGGAATCCCACTGTTATATCAACGAAAGACTGATTCTAGGCCATCAGAAAGAACACCAACTCCATCACCATCATCAACCCTCTCTCAGTCCGCCCTGTCCACCGCTACTTCCACCATATGCAGCTCTCAAGTCCAGCTCACCCTCCCAGACACTATGAGTAGGTCAAGAAAGTACTCAGTCTCTCATCCGCGTACACTGGGTTTGAACGCCCACATTGCCAAACTAATCTCGTTTGAGATGATGCCCTTTCGGTTGGTGGAAAGCACAGCTTTCCGCGAACTCATGGCCTATGCAGTACCACGCTATGACCTACCCAGTCGCCACTTCTTCTCTCGCAGAGCCATCCCAGCCCTCCACCATCATGTGAAAGACCGCATTGTCCATGCACTCAAGCAGTCAGTGAGCGGAAAGGTGCACCTCACAACTGATGCATGGTCCAGTCGGCATGGCCAGGGCCGTTACGTGTCCATCACTGCGCACTGGGTTAATGTGGTGGATGCAGGGTCCACAGGGGACAGCGGTGGTGGGACAGTGCTGCCTAGCCCACGGTATAGGAAACAGTTGGCTGTAGGCGTTCGACCCTCCTCCTCCTCCTCCTCCTCCAGAAGCGAAAGCTCGTCCACAGAGCGCAGTCGTACGAGCACTCCATCTGCAGCTGCCACTGTTGCACACGATGTGTCCCCCTATCGAGCAGCTAGTGGAAAGCGTCAGCAGGCTGTGTTGCAGATGATGTGTTTGGGCGACAGACACACCGCCGAGGTGCTGGCCGAGTACTTGAAGCGACAAACTGAGTCATGGCTGGGCAGTGTACATCTTGAGGCAGGCAAGGTAGTTAGTGATAACGGCCGTAATTTTGTGGCAGCCATAGCCCTTTCAAAACTCAGCCACATACCTTGCTTGGCTCACACCTTGAACCTGGTGGTGCAGTGCTTCCTCAAAAATTATCCGGAGTTAACAGCCCTGCTCCAGAAGGTGCGAAGACTGTGCGCGCACATCCGCCGGTCGCCTGTACACTCCGTTCGTATGCAGAAGCTGCAGCGATTGCTCCACCTTCCCAACCACCGCCTCATTATCGACATTGCAACAAGGTGGAACTCCACCCTGCACATGGTGGAGCGGCTGTGCGAGCAGAGGCAGGCCATAATGCATTTGTGGGAGGATACACGGCCAGGCACTTTGAGAGCAGACATGGAGTTGACAGGCGTGCAGTGATCGAAGCTGAAAGACCTCTGTAAAGTCCTTCAGTGTTTTGAGGAATGCACACGGCTGGTAAGTGCAGACGACGCCATCCTAAGCATGAGCATCCCACTTATGCGTCTGCTCATGCAAACTTTGACGCACCTTAAGGAGCAGGCTTCTGCAGCCAATGTTGATGAGGAGGAAGAGGAGGAGGGAATCCTTGATGACATTCAGCCATTGTCTGCTCAGGGACCTCTCCTGGACGAGGTGGAGGAAGAAGAGGAGGAGGATGATGGGGATGATTACTTAGGGGAGGAGGATGCATCTCGTGGGGCAAGTGAAAATGTTGGCGTGGCAAGGTCTGGTACAGGGTTTGTGCGTGACTGGAGGGATGTGGATTTGCCAGAAAGTGCTCCTCCACCCAGCACTCGCAGTGCATCATTGACACCGGGAACATTGGCCCACATGTCAGATTATGCCTTGCGGATCCTAAAAAGGGACCCCCGCATTGCCAAAATGATGAATGATGACGACTACTGGTTGGCCAGCATCCTGGATCCACGCTATAAAGGCAAATTACAAAACATCATGCCACAGGAGAACCTTGACCTAATATTGGCTAATAAACAAGCAACTCTGGTAAATCAGTTGCTTGAGGCATTCCCAGCACACAGCAGCGGTGATGGTTCTCACACGAGCCGTACGGGCCGGGGGCAGCTTGGCAGAGGTGTTCGTGGTGCACACAGCAGAAGTGGCGTTGGAGACAGGGGTTTCATGACAATGTTGTGGACTGATTTTTCAAATACCGCTCACACAACTGGTAATACTGCATCGATGGAAAGTGACAGGAGACAGCAGTTGTCAACTATGGTTACAAACTACTTTTCCTCCCATATCGATGTTCTCCCACACAGGTCATTCTCCTTTGACTATTGGGCCGCTAAACTGGACACCTGGCCTGAATTGGCCCAATATGCCTTACAGGAGCTCGCTTGCCCAGCTGCAAGTGTGCTATCGGAAAGAGTCTTCAGTGCAGCTGGATCAATCCTGACAGAAAAAAGGACCCGTCTGTCAACCCAAAATGTGGATGATCTAACCTTCATTAAAATGAACCACGCATGGGTTTCCAAGGATTTTGTCCCACCTTCCCCTGATGACACATAGGGTTACAGAAAAATGGCTTGCTTTGGTCCACCTCTTCCTGGTACTTCACCTATTTCGCCTTTTGCATCAGCTGAATGTCCAACATCAACATATGCCACTTTCTAAAACTCCCTAACTGTGCTGCCTCCCCCCCCATGGCCGGGGTCACCACCTACCGCACGACACCGTGCGAGTGCCGTTGCCCTGGACAGGTGGGTAGGCCGACTCTTGGGCGCGGGCACTGGCACAGGGTCCCTCATAGTGCAATCAAGTGTCTCTGACGGTGGTGGTGCACACCCGCCGTCAGACACACCGCTGTACTATGAGGGGCCCAGTGCCAGTACCGACCCCCACGAGTGGGCCCCCCTTGCTTGGGCAGGGCCCCAGCATTTGCAATCTTTACCTCTCCCTGCTCCTCCGCTGTGTAATCTGGGCCGTCAAATCCATACTGTGCCTGACACTGTCTGAGCCTGCCTCCTGAGACATATATTTTGAATGTGTACGCTATCCATACATGTTATCCGGGGATACGGTACCCTTTCTAACCTTTGTGCAATCACGTGCAATCCATACTGGGCCTAACACCGTCTGAGCCTGCCTCCTGAGACATATATTTTGAATGTGTACGCTATCCATACATGTTATCCGGGGATACGGTACCCTTTCTAACCTTTGTGCAATCACGTGCAATCCATACTGTGCCTGACACCGTCTGAGCCTGCCTCCTGAGACATATATTTTGAATGTGTACGCTATCCATACATGTTATCCAGGGATACCGTACCCTTTCTAACCTTTGTGCAATCACGTGCAATCCATACTGGGCCTAACACCGTCTGAGCCTGCCTCCTGAGACATATATTTTGAATGTGTACGCTATCCATACATGTTATCCAGGGATACGGTACCCTTTCTAACCTTTGTGCAATCACGTGCAATCCATACTGGGCCTGACACCGTCTGAGCCTGCCTCCTGAGACATATATTTTGAATGTGTATGCTATCCATACATGTTATCCAGGGATACGGTACCCTTTCTAACCTTTGTGCAATCACGTGCAATCCATACTGGGCCTAACACCATCTGAGCCTGCCTCCTGAGACATATATTTTGAATGTGTACGCTATCCATACATGTTATCCGGGGATACGGTACCCTTTCTAACCTTTGTGCAATCACGTGCAATCCATACTGGGCCTAACACCGTCTGAGCCTGCCTCCTGATACATATATTTTGAATGTGTACGCTATCCATACATGTTATCCGGGGATACGGTACCCTTTCTAACCTTTGTGCAATCACGTGCAATCCATACTGGGCCTAACACCGTCTGAGCCTGCCTCCTGAGACATATATTTTGAATGTGTACGCTATCCATACATGTTATCCGGGGATACGGTACCCTTTCTAACCTTTGTGCAATCACGTGCAATCCATACTGTGCCTGACACCGTCTGAGCCTGCCTCCTGAGACATATATTTTGAATGTGTACGCTATCCATACATGTTATCCAGGGATACGGTACCCTTTCTAACCTTTGTGGAATCACGTGCAATCCATACTGGGCCTAACACCGTCTGAGCCTGCCTCCTGAGACATATATTTTGAATGTGTACGCTATCCATACATGTTATCCGGGGATACGGTACCCTTTCTAACCTTTGTGCAATCACGTGCAATCCATACTGTGCCTGACACCGTCTGAGCCTGCCTCCTGAGACATATATTTTGAATGTGTACGCTATCCATACATGTTATCCAGGGATACGGTACCCTTTCTAACCTTTGTGCAATCACGTGCAATCCATACTGGGCGTGAGAACGGCTGGCGAGCTGTTAAGCAAGCTACAGCACCTGTCCAGACAAGTACAGGGATTCCCTAGCGAGGAGACTTATTTGATTGTTTTCAATGTTGGGACAGCAATTTTTGGGGAGCACTATACTCTGGAGAATGATAGATGGGGCCCACCATACACTGGAACATTCCAAAGGTGGACATCAGACACTGGAGCAGCATTTACAGGGCCCATTATACACTAGAGCATTACAAATGGGGCCCATTATGTTTGGAGTATTATTTGGGCCCATAAGACAGTGGAGCTTCATCCATGGGGACCAACATATACTGTAGCATTATGTGGAGCTCATCATATACTGTTTCAAACATTATATGGGACCAATGATTCTGTATGGAGAAATAGATGGGCCTCGTCATGAGATGTAAAAAGTGAGGTATTTTTCATTGTACTATACCGCTATTTATCTGCCGTATCGGAGCATGATGAGTTGTGGTATGTGTTAAAGGGGCGCTCTTTCGCCCAGGGCACATGAAAACCTGCAGCCAGCCCTCCCCCCCCACAACTTTAGCCAAATAACCCCCATTTTTCAGTGCGTAACTTGTATTATGAAGTTAATTAAGGTTGACAAGCTTAAGTAAGAAGAATTGATGCTTTTGGCATTCAAATGGGCACTGTAGGTGTGTTTCCTGTCCTCCTCTCACTGCCGACTTTTATTCCCCATTGACTTACATTGGGTTTCGTGTTTCGGGACGACCCCGACTTTTCCCTATAATCGGACGATCTTGCTCGACCCGACTTTTGGAAAAAGTCGGGTTTCACGAAACGAAACGCGACCCTAAAAAACCAAAAGTCGCTCAACTCTAGTAAGAACATGTTTTAGTGCAATTAATGCAAAGATACTTACATGCGGGGAGCCCACTCCAGGCATTTCTCCGCTACGCCCGTCTCCTTCTGAGAGACCCTCTGGTTCAGCTTCCTATTAAACAAGAATGCATATATAGGGTTATGTGTACCAAGAATGTTCTGGCAATAATAAAAAAAAAAAAATACCTCATTTCGCTGGCGATGTGAGGGAGGGCTCCCAGAAGAAGACATGTCCGGCTGAAATTCTGTAATGAAAACAATTGTTACCTACAACACTAACCATATTCAAAGCTTTCAGGCCTGTATACTTACAATATGGGTTGCAAATTAGGATTTTGCAGTAGTGTCCTGGGCAAGTTCCTGCATGAAAAAAGCACGATGTAGTTTAGATTTGTGCTGTGTGCAACATTTATTTTTACAATCAAACAAAACAACAAAAATAGTAAAAAATAAGATTTTTTGAATTCCACTCTCACCACGCTATAAAATGCAGCTTGGACAACAAACCATCTCAAAATTACTATGTATATACTCGTGTATAAGCCTCACCGGCCCAAAAATTGGGAACACATAAGCCCAGTGTGTAACCCATACACTATGGCCCCATATGCTGTTCCATAGAATATGCCCCCATATGCCAAAAAAAAAAAAAACCTATTGTGGGTCCATCGCCCCTGTCTGCCACTTCTTGTGTCAGTGACTGTTCATCCAGCAGAGGGGGACACGCACTTCTCACATCAACGCACCCACTGAGGATGCAGCAGAGACCGCAGTGAGCAGCAATGGACCCAGGAAAGGTGGATATCACTATGCTTGCAACGCACAGATTCAGGAATGGTAACGTTACCACTGAAGACAGGAAGGGAGACAGTGGAGAAGCAAGCAAGGCTACAGATATGACAGCAGGATGATCTGTGACACCCCTGCTCCCCCTCTGACCCACAGGGAGATGACCCGTGTATAAGCCAAGAGGGGGACTTTTAGCACCAAAAATGGGCCTAACATCTTGGCATATACACGAGTATATACAGTACCTCCCCCTACAGTATTTACACATAAATTCACCCACCCACCCACGCAAACTACTTCACACTGTCCTTCATAATTAGAATCCCCCCCACACTGATGACCACACCTGAAACTTTTTAAAAACAATAGTACAATGTATGAACAACATACATGTGTGTGTGTGTATATATACATATACATGCTGGGCAGGCAGCAGCAGGTACAGCATGGGACTCCAGCGTGGTGGCTAGCAGTGACAGCAGTGATGGGGGTTCTGCGGCAGAGGGTTCCAGTGGCGGTTGTGGGGGTCATGGTGGTGACAAGTTTATCTGGGAAGGCGGCAAGACAGTCGCTGGCTGTGACGGGGATGGGTGCGCAGGTATCGGCAGTCACACAGACAAAACGAAAACCTATGCTTGCAAGAAAATTTTTATACTCACACTCAAACTCCTGCTCGCTGGAGGTCCAATAGTGGATGGCTGTCAAAAATCCAGTTGGTTGCTGGATGTCTGTCTGGCTGGTGTATATGTGGCAGAATCCAGTGGCTGTGTGTCTCCAGTAGCTCTTTCTCCTCTGTATTAAGGGTGATTAATGCCCTCTCTCTACCTTTCCTATAGGGTGGGTGGAGATTGGCAGGTGTTTTTCCCCAAATTTGATACTTTTTGGAGCATGCTCAGTGCAAAAACCGGATCCGGCGCCGGAATCAGGCAAAAACCGGATGCCGCCGGATCCGGCGAACATAGACTACCATTATAAAAAAACCGTATGTCGCCGGATCCGGCGTCTTCCGGTTTTTTACCGCAGACAAAAAACGTTACATGTAAAGTTTTTTCCAGACGCCGGACCGGCTGTTTTTGCCGGATCCAGCAAAAACCGGATACGCCGCATAGGCATCCGGCGCAATGCGGCAATAATGAAACTCTATGGGGAAAAAACCGGATCCGGTGGCAACAGGCGCCGGATCCGGTTTTCACACTTTTCGCCGCATCGCGCCTGATGCACAAAAACTGATGTGTGAAAGTAGCCTAAGCGATCTCGGTAGAGAGATCGCTGCTGAGTCACAACTTTTGTGACGTAACAGCGATCTCACCAGCGAGATCGCTGTGTGTGACAGCGATCAGCGAGCGGCCCCCCTGCCGGTATCGCTGATCACTGGAAGAAACCTCTGGACATTTCTTTGGTCGCTGGTCTCCCGCTGGCCAGCATGCATCGCTGTGTGTGATAGGCGGGAGACCAGCGATCAGGTGTAAAAAATAGAATCAAAATAAAAAATATAGTTATTCTCACCTTCCGACGTCCCGTTCAGCCATCCTGCCTCTCTCCACGCGCCGGTCCCAGTGATCCTTTGCACGAATGACCGCAAGACTTTGTTATCCCTCGAGACCGTGACATCTCGCGGTCATTCTCGCAAAGGATCACTGGGACCGGAGCGTGGAGAGAGGCAGGATGGCTGAATGGGACGTCGGAAGGTGAGAATAACTATATTTTTTATTTTGATTCTATTTTTTACAGGGATGGCCAGCGATGCCGCGCGCTCGGCGTCGCTGTGCTGATCGCTGGTGAAGCTATCTGTGTGACAGCTCACCAGCGATCACATTGCGACTTACTAGCGATCCTGACACCTTGATATCGGTGTCGCGATCGCTGGTAAGTCGCTTAGTGTGACGGGGCCTTAAGGACTTATTTGTACCAACCTTTCATGCAGGGACTTATCACCTATCTTTATATGATTACTAAAGAATTAAATCCTCTTGTGCAGGTTATACTTCCTGCCGCTTAATCTTGCAGCCTCTAGGAGAATTTCACCTGTTCATATTGGACTGAATTGTCTTGGCTAACGATTTATTGCCTTTATTCACCCAATTATTCATAAACTTTTTACAGATTCTTATTGGGCAAGTTGCAATATCTACTAGTACCTGTGGATTTCTTATTGACCACATTAATCACCATTTTTCTTCCAGAAATTGTTCTAGCTTCCACTTCTATTACAGGGCTAATTGTAATTAATTGTTACCATTGCTAGACTCTATATATTATTTGTGTTCTCATTGTCTTATGATTAGTAAACAGCTTTTCCTCCCAATCCTTGTTTTTTTAGCACAAGCCTGCTATAATCATTTACATGCTTTTTGATTTCCCTGTGGTTGGCATCTAGATTCGCAGCACTTATAAACCTATGTACATCTGCAAACCTATGTACATCAGCGCCCCTTTATTCAATATCTCTAGAGTCATATTTTTTGCTTTATAAAACGCACCTGATTATAAGAAGCATCTCCAAATTTGGTGAAGAAAAAGAGAAAAAATGTTTTTTTACGTTACATGGAGGTGTGTCTTATAATGCCAGTGTCCGTCTTTCAAATCATATACCGTATATGTCCCTCATCCTGGTATCTATATAACCCACATCCTGGCACATTGCCCCCTTGTGCTGGCACATAGCCCTCCCATCCCATCCTGGATTTGGCCCTCCGGTCACTATATGCCCCCCTGCTGGCACTCGCATGACCCCTCTCTCTATATGCCCCCCTGCTGGCACACAAATGGCCCCCCTCTCTCTATATGTCTCCCTGCTGGTACGCACTCGGCCCCTGCATCCCTATATTCCCCCCTGCTGGCATTCACATGGCCCCCCTGTCCCTATATTCCCCCCTGCTGGCACACATTGTCCCCCCATCCCTATATTCCCCCTTGCTGGCACACATAATAATAATAATAATAATAATAATAATCTTTATTTTTATATAGCGCTAACATATTCCGCAGCGCTTCACAGTTTGCACACATTTTCATCACTGTCCCCGATGGGGCTCACAATCTAAATTCCCTATCAGTATGTTTTTGGAGTGTGGGAGGAAACCGGAGTGCCCGGAGGAAACCCACGCAAACACGGGGAGAACATACAAACTCCTTGCAGATGTTGTCCTTGGTAGGATTCGAACCCAGGACCCCAGCGCTGCAAGGCTGCAGCGCTAACCACTGAGCCACCGTGCTGCCCATTGTCCCCCCCGTCCCTATATTCCCTCTGCTGTCACACATGACCCCCGCCCCTAGATTTCCCCCCTGCTGGCAAGCACATGATAAAATAATAAACAATTAACTCACCTTCTGATGATGGCTCTTGCTCCCAGCTCCCCTGTGGCTCTTCCTGTGTCTGTGCTGACATCCTCTCCTGCAAGGGCGCACGCAGCTGCTGCTCATTCAGGCAGCTCCTTGTAGCTACAGGACCTTCCATGATGTGACCATTAGGACCTGCGGTCACGTGACTCGCAGTGCACATTGGGAGTCACGTGACCGCAGGTCCTATTGGTCACATCATGGAAGGTCCTGAAGCGATGAACTGTCTGAATGAGCAGCTGCTGCCACGCGCCCTGCAGGAGGAGGATGTCAGCAGACACAGGAAAGCCATGGGGGGATTTGGGAGCAGGAGCCATCATCGGAAGGTGAATATAGTGGTGGGGCGGGGGGGAGAGTGCAGGCACATGTAATGTGCACCGCTCCCCTGTCCACCAGCTCGGCACTGCTTCAGCAGCGAGGTGATGGACAGCAGGTGCAGTGAATATTACTTGAGAATAATGAGCGGGAGCACTGACCACCCGCTGTCTCTGCAGCCCGCAGCCAGTGCACCCCAGCCCCCTGACACCATGCCAGAGCTGCCCCCCCACTCCATAGCACAGCAGCACACAGATTCGCATTATAAGACGCACCCCCCCTTTCCCCCCAAATTTGGGGGAACAAAAGTACAAAAGTGTGTCTTAGGCTGGTTTCACACTTGCGTTTTTTTGCGCTGTATTTTAGCGCTAAAAAACGCATGCGCTTTTCCCCCCTATATTTTGCATGGGATGCGCTTATGTGTGCATACACATGCGTTTGTATGCGCTTTTACGCGCATGCGTTTTTTTGTGGTGTGCGCTCGGGCGCACAAAATGCATCCTGTTGCATTTTTTGGGCGTCTGACTTGCCTCAAAAAATGCATGCGCGCAATGCGTTTTTTTACAGCAAGACACACATTGTAAGTCTATGGGTGCGCATATGTGCGCATTGGCATGCTCATGTATGCGTTTTTTTGCGCATGCGTTTTTTTGTTGACCATTGGTTAGACAATGGAAATTAGGGGTTTGGGTTAGAGTTAGGGTTAGTTAAGGGGGTTTAGGGTTAGGGTTAGGGATTGGGTTAGGGTTAGTATGGTTTGGTTAAGGGTTAGGGTTTAGAGTTAGGGTTTAGGGATAGGGTTTGGGTTAGGGTTGGTAGGGTTTGGTTAAGGGTTAGGGTTAGTATGGTTTGGTTAAGGGTTAGGGTTAATGTTAGGGTTAGTATGGTTTGGTTAAGGGTTAGGGTTAGTATGGTTTGGTTAAGGGTTAGGGTTAGGGTTAGTAAAGTCATGGTTTGGGTTATTGTTAATCCTAACCCTATCTTGATTTTTTTGGTGAGGCCAACTAAGTGACAGCACATGTGAAAAAGACTTGGGTATACTAATAGATCACAGACTGAATATGAGTCAACAGTGTGATGCAGCAGCAAAAAAGGCAAATGCAATTCTAGGATGTATTAACAGAAGCATACAGTCTAGATCACGTGAAGTCATTATTTCCCTCTACTCCTCTTTGGTCAGACCTCATCTGGAATATTGTGTCCAGTTTTGGGCACCACATTTTAAAAAAGACATCAACAAACTGGAGCAAGTTCAGAAAAGAGCGACCAGAATGGTGACCGGTCTGCAAACCCTGTCTTATGAGGAAAGGTTGCAGGATTTGGGAATGTTTAGTTTGCAAAAGAGAAGACTGAGAGGAGACTTAATAGCTGTCTACAAATATCTAAAGGGCTGTCACATTGTAGAAGGATCAACTTTATTCTCATTTGCACAAGGAAAGACTAGAAGCAATGGGATGAAACTGAATGGGAGGAGACACAGATTAGATATTAGAAAAAACTTCCAACTCTACGATTCTATGATTCTATGATTCTATGATTCATGTTGGAAAAAAACGCAAACGCGGTAAAAACGCACTAAAAACGCATACAAACGCATAAAAACGCTGTGTTTTTTTCATGCATGCGCATAAAAATGCTTGAAAAAAACGCAGCATTTGTATGCGTTTTTTCCATGCGTTTTTTTGCAGGAAAAACGCGCTGCAAAAAAAAGCAAGTGTGAAAGTAGCCTTATAATCTGAAAAATACGGTATATAATGTATACAGTACACACGGATCGGAGCGTGCGGCCGCATAGCAATACATGGAGCCGATCCGAGTGTTGGCGGCAGTGCCGGGTATTAACATGCAAGACTCTTCCAAGTTTCTCGCATGTGTGATCCCGGCAGTATAGGTGTGTGTGTGTGCGAGTGATGTCCTTGCCTGCTGTACAGTAGCCTGCAGTGTGTCTGTGTTCACATGGTCAGTATTTTACCTCAGTATCTGTAAGCCAAAACCATGAGTGGGTGATAAATACAGAAGTGATGACATTTTTCTATTATACTTTTTCTTTGATTGTTCCACTCCTGGTTTTGGCTTACACATACTGAGGTAAGAAACTGACCAAATACTGAACGTGTGTATGTGGACTAAGTACTAGCACATAACTTGGACAGCACACTGACTCAAGTTATCCAATTGACAATGGTTCTTTCTGCTCAACTGTGAGAGAATTCACAGCATGCACTAGTTTCTCAGAAATACATGCAGCTGCATGCTCCGGTCCCGAGTGGCGGCGGCAGTGCCGGGTATTGAGGTGCGAGACTCGTGCGAGTTTCTCACAAGTGTGATCCCGGCATTACAGATAGATTTTAATTATAAACCTAGAAACCTGTAAGTGATCATAAACATTTGTTAATGCAGATGTACGAAAATAAATCACACACAAATGTCACACGGATGAAAATTAGAAAAAAAAAATCCAAGTTTTATTGAAAATCCGATGTGTCACATATGTGGTAATAACTCTGAAATGCTTCTTCTAATCCCAGTGATTCTGAGACTGTTATTTCATGACACTTTTGTGGTAAATTTAAGTCTATAAAATTTTAATTCATTTATGAAAACATTGGAAATTTGGCAACATCCTGGGAGTCTGTCATATATTTACAGTATCTTCACATTTTCCAGCTGCTCGCCCTCCACTCATAACTCGTGGGCACAACTCACTACCTGCTGAAACAATATACGGACTCATACACCTCGTATCCATAGTATCTCAACACTCATAAGAGTAAGATGCTGCCTTAGATCACTGGCCAAGATTGTGATTATTTGCTAGCCAATCCCTTTTTATCTACAAGTGCTTTTCACTAAATTAGAACATCAGAATGTAATCAAAAAGTTAATTTATTTCATTTCTCCAATACAAAAAGTGAAAAGCATATATTATATAGAGTCATTACAAACAGAGTGATGTATTTCAAGTGTTTATTTCTGTTATATTTGATGATTATGGCTTACAGCCAATGAAAACTCAAACGTCATTATCTCAGTAAATTAGAATAAATAACAAAAAACACCTGCAAAGGCTTCCTAAGTCCCTCTTATGGTATATACTCTTTACACTGACCTCTCCTTTCCATACTGAGACCCCTATTCACACTTTCCTCTCACACTGCGTTTTCCCTATAGGGACCAATCTCTATGTTGTACCCTCTCATTATACTCCCCCTCCTTGGTATACTGTTCCCTCCTGGCTGTACCCTTACACTGTCCCCCCCATGCTATGCCCGCTCTACTCAGTATCTATTCTGTGCCCATTCACTTTTCTCCCCATACTGTCTCCTCACACTATTCCCCCCCTCCTCATACTGTAGCCATAGCTATTCATCTTAGCAAGCATATGAAATGGTATATAGTTATTTCAACTTACTCTGCTTCTCCCCGTATGCTGTGAGGTCAAGTAACTTTTTCAAAGTGGTTTATGATCCATGTAGGCCTGGACACTTGCTTATCTGTTCACTACATTTATTGTGTCCTGCTGTCCCAACTTAGTTTGAATACTAAAGAGAGAAAAAAGTGAGAGATCTTAGAACTAGCCTCCTATATATTCAGACATAGAATGGGGAAGCATTTGTGTAGGGGTGCATTTATGTACTTTTAATCGAAGTACATTTGATCAAAGTACTGGCAGTTATGCAATGGCAGTTAGACAGGGCAGGATACAGGTAAGACAAATAAACAAATCTATTGCCAGTACACTTGGATTACAACAAATTTTTACCATATGCATTTGTATAATTTATATCCTGGCTGCTGCATTCACTCACATCCACCACACTTGCATTAACTCTTTACACTCCATCCATATCAGCCCCTCTGTCCTTTCTTCTCCTATGTATAGCACTCAAGCTCTTCTTTTCACATTGCTAAACAGCACAGATCCATTCAATCGCACCATCCAACACATGAGACGCTCTCACAAATCGCTTAACCATCTGCTCACACTTTCTATCCTCTTTCTCCTAGTCACAGGAGATATCTCCCCCAACCCCAGCCCCCCATGTTATAGCAAGTCAAACCCCCCAACTGCTACACTCAGAAACCCCTCTAATCTTATTAATATTCTCTGCATGCCTTCTGTCTCTTTAATTGTGCCCTTTGGAATTCTCGCTCAGTGTGCAGTAAATTCCCCTTCATCCATGACTTCTTCATTTCTGATTCTCTTAACCTTCTGGCCCTCACTGAAACCTGGATCCAGCAGTCAGACACCACCGCTGCTGCTGCTCTCTCATATGGTGGACCACACTTCTCTCATAACCCAAGATCGGGCAGCACAGCAGGTGTAGGCGTTGGTCTGCTTCTATCACCCAAATGTACCTTTCAGGTTATCCCTCAAGTACCTTCACTTTTCTTCCATTTTTTTGAGGTCCATGCTGTCAGACATTACATCCCCTTCTCCATGCGAGTGGCAGTGGTGTATCGTCCTCTGGGCCCCTCCCATCAGTTCCTGGATCACTTTGTCACCTGGCTTCCATATTTTCTCTCCTGTGACATCCCCACCCTCATCATGGGTGATTTCAACATTCCCATTGCTTTTCCCCTCTCCCCATCTGCTACTCACCTTTTATCTCTAACCTCCTCCTTCGGCCTTTCGCAGCTTAATAACTCTCCTATGCATGAAGATGGAAACTCCCTCGACTTGGTCTTCTCCCGGCTCTGCTCAGTGGATGATTTCACAAACTCCCCTCTGCCGCTCTCTGACCACAACCTTCTTTCATTCTCTATTAAGAACTGCCATCCCACTCAGGTCATGCCCACTTTCCACACTTATAGAAACATACAGGCCATTAACACCCAGAAACTTATGAAGAACTTGCAGTCATCACTGGCCCCTATCTCTTCCCTCTCATGTCCCGATTCTGTACTGAAGCATTACAATGAAACACTTCAAAGTGCCCTGGATGAAACTGCACCTCCTATGCATAGAACAACTAGGCACAGACGGCGACAGCCATAGCAGATGCTGCAAACACGTTTCCTGCAGCGGTGCTCCAGGTGCGCCAAACATCTGTGGAGAAAATCCAATCTACCCGAAGATTTCATCCATTATAAGTTTATGCTTAAAACATACAACACTACCCTTCACCTCTCCAAACAAAGCTATTTCAACACTCTCATCACCTCACTATCAAATAACCTGAAACGTCTCTTTGACACTTTTCATTCCCTACTCAACCCAAGAGTGCAGGCCCCAACCACGGATCTCCGCATTGACGATCTGGCCAATTATTTCAAAGAAAGAATTGACCATATCCTACAGGAAATTATCTCCCAATCTCCTCATTCCATGCACTGTCCTCCATCCCCCACTGTATCTAGCTCACTCTCTGATTTTGAACCAGTCACAGAAGAAGTAATCAGGCTCCTACCTGCCCTACCACTTGCACCAGTGACCCCATTCTGTCACATCTCCTCCAGTCCCTTTCCCCTGCTGTTACCACTCACCTAACAAAAATATTCAACCTCTCTCTCTCTTATGATATCTTTCCCTCCTCATTTAAGCATGCCATCATACATCCATTACTTAAAAAGCCATCCCTTGACCAAAACTGTGCCGCTAAATATAGACCTGTCTCTAATCTTCCCTTTATCTCTAAACTTCTGAAATGCCTGGTCCACACTTGTCTTATCCAATATCTCTCAGATAACTCTCTTCTCGACCCTCTACAATCTGGTTTTCGCTCTTTACACTCTACTGGAACTGCCCTCACTGAAGTCTCAAATGATCTACTAACAGCTAAATCTATTGGACACAACTCCATGCTAATTCTCTTGGGTCTCTCCACAGCATTCGACAATGTGGATCATCATCTCCTCCTCACTATGCTCCACTCCATCATCCTCAAGGACACCGTTCTCTCCTGGTTCTCCTATCTCTCGGACCGATATTTCACAGTATCTTTTACTGGTTCTTCTGCCTCTCATCTTCCCCTTACTGTTGGGGTTCCTCAAGGATCAGTCCTAGGCCCCCTCCTCTTCTCTTTGTATACTGCCCCTATTGGACAAACAATCAGTAGATTTGGTTTCCAGTACCATCTCTACGCTGGTAACACCCAATTATACACTTCTTCTCCTGATATCACATCTGCCTTTTTAGAAAACACCAGTGAATTGTCTTACCACTCTCTCTAACATCATGTCATCCCTTTATCTGAATCTGAACCTGTCAAAAACTGAACTCGTGTTTCCTCCCTCTACTAACCTACCTACGCCCGACATTGCCATTTCCGTGTGTGGTTCCACCATTGCTCCCCAGCAACATGCCCGCTGTCTTGGGATTATACTTTATTCCGAGCTTTCATTCACCCCCATATCCTTTCACTGGCTCGCTCTTCTTATCTGCACCTCAAAAACATTTCTAGAATTCGACCTTTTCTTACTTTAAACTCTGCAAAAACTCTTACTGTTTCTCTTATTCATTCTTGTCTGACTATTGTAACTCTCTACTAATCGGTCTCCCTCTTACCAAACTCTCCCTCTCCAATCTGTCTTGAATGCTGCAGCCAGGATTCCTCACGAATCGTTATACCGATGCCTCTACCTTGTGCCAGCCATTGCACTGGTTACCCATCCACTCCAGAATCCAATACAAACTTATTACCCTCACCCACAAAGCACTCCATGACTCAGCACCACTCTACATCTCCTCCTTTGTCTCAGTGTATCACCCTACCTGTGCCCTCCATTGCTGAGGTTAACATCCTCAATAATAAAAACCTCCCACTCCCGTCTTCAAGACTTTACATGCTGCACCAGTTCTTTGTAATGCACTACCCAGGTTAATACGATTAATCCCCAATCCCCACAGTTTTAAGCGTGCTTTAAAAACACATTTGTTCAGACTGGCCTACCGCCTCAATGCATTAACCTAACTATCCCTGTGTGACCCATTCAAAATTTTTACCATAATCAGGCTCCTCACATCCTGTTCTCACATGCCTTATGCATTTAATAGCCCTCTGTGTCTGTACTATTATATACTTAGGTCGATAACCAGTTCATGCAGCATTACATGAACACCCGATTCTTACACTATGGCTGGTCCAAACAATGAAAGCAATTCTTGCCATCCACCTTTCGTGTCTCCCCTTTTTCCTCATAGATTGTAAGCTTGCGAGCAGGGCCCTCATTCCTCTTGGTATCTGTTTTGATCTGTGTTTGTTATGCTGTAATGTCTATTGTCTGTACAAGTCCTCTATAGTGTAAAGTGCTGCTGGATATGTTGGTGCTATAGAAATAAAATTATTGTTACTATAATGTCTCCTTTCACATCCCCTATTCACCATACTGTCTCCTCATATATTCATCCCCTCACTCTCTATACTGCCTGCTCATACATACCCCCGACTCCCCATACTGTGTCTGCGCACATACCCATCACCCTCACTCCACATATATGTTTTTCTCATCGGTACTCATACTGTATCTGCATACATTCTCCTGTTCACTCCCCATACTGTCTGCACTCATCCCCCCACTCACCATATTGTGTCTGCACCCATCCCCTCATACATGCCCCCCACTCCCCATACAGTTTCCTCATACATGCCCCCAAACTGTTTGTTTCTTCATACATGCCCTGCATGCATCTCCCCCTTTGCTCCTCATTTTGTGTCCTTAAATCCACCCACACATTAAATCCTCCATCCCCACTCCAAATTTCCCCCCATTTAAATCGCCCCATCCCCACTCCAAATCTCCCCCCACACATTAAATCCCCATCCCCACTCCAAATCTCTCCCCACACATTAAATTCTCCATCCCCACTCCAAATCTCCCCCCATTTAAATCACACCATCCCCACTCCAAATCTCCCCCCACACATTAAATCCCCATCCCCACTCCAAATCTCCCCCCACACATTAAATCCTCCATCCCCACTCCAAATCTCCCCCTATTTAAATCGCCCCATCCCCACTCCAAATCTCCCTCCACACATTAAATCCCCATCCCCACTCCAAATCTCTCCCCACAAATTAAGTCCCCCATCCCTACTCCAAATCTCCCCCTACACATTAAATATCCCCATCCCCACTTCAAGTTTCCCCGCACGCATTAAATCCCCCCATCCACACTCTAAATCTCCCCCTACACATTAAATCTCTCCATCCCCACTCCAAATCTCCCCCCTTGCACTTAATTTTCAGTGCCTTCAGCTCCACTGGAGCACTTACCACCAATGTGCGCCTCTGCAGAGCGGGGGAGTGAGTCAGCAGCGTGATCACATGACCTGATCACGCTGCTGGCGTCACTCTGACCCTGCGGTCAGAGCGTGATTTGTACTTGCATCTGTAAGACATGAGTACAATTGATTCTTGGGAGCCGGTGCGCTGCAGCTCCTCTGTGCTGGCTGTCAGTTTGACAGCGGCACAGAAAACGGCCGACTCCCAGGCCGGGGGCGGCTGAATGCTGCCACTGGGGGAGACCCAGCAAACCTGACTCCGCCCCACTGCCAGCTGCTCCCGTGCACATGCTCTGGCTGTTCCCTACCCAGATACGCCTCTGTGTATTCCCTGTACTGTTTCTTACTCCACACTAGACTATTGAATGTCAATTTCTAATCTTCTGTTGTTACTGTTGCAGTTTAGTAGTGTTGTTTTGCTTGCTGCACACCTCTACAAAATATTTAGATTTGAGTGTTTCAGTGGTTGATACTAGGGATGAGCGAGTACTGAAGTATTCGGACTCGCTATACTCGTACCGAGTATACGTTAATACTCGGGTATTCAGTACGAATAGCGAGTCCAATGATAGTCAATGGAAAATGCGAGTAATTGTCTGCTGGACCCTACAACAAAGCGGTCTGGGGCTGAGGAAAAGGCTAAACAAATGTATATAACATTGGGGCACCTGGTCAGGGGCTGCACAATTGTTTTTACACCACTGCTTCACTAGAATGTACAAACACTATTTGAAGTCCTGTGGATTTTTTGCCGGAAGAGTGGGACTCGTATGCCACTTATGCAGTGCCAGTGATATATCAGAAGTGCTGTAAGTGATGATGGAAGCGATCTTCTGACAGCTAAGTGTGTAAGTGGTGTAAGGAGAGCAATCTGCCCTAGGGACGGTGTTATGGTTAATGCAGGAAGAAGCCACCCATCATCATCACAAGGGATTCACAATTATAAAGCTTGGACTACTGTCCTTGTTGTGCAACTGTCCAATGTGTAGGCATAGATATAGTGTCTTCAAAACACTAGCCCTAGGAGCTGTATCATGGTTGATGAAGGAAGCAAGGCGGGTCTGAAGGGCCAAACAATTATGATAATGCCAGTACTACTAGCATAGAGGAGGCTGTGCCCAGTGTCCAGGCATAGCCATAGTGTCTCCAAAAATTAGCCCAAGGGGCATGATGCCATGGTTGATGAAGGAAGCAAGACAAGTCTGAAGGGCCAAACAATTATGATGAAGCCAGGACTACTAGCATAGAGGTGGCAGTGCCCATTTTCCAGGCATAGCCATAGTGTCTCCAAAAATTAGCCCAAGGGGCTGTATCATAGTTGATGAAGGAAGCAAGACAGGTCTGAAGGGGCAAACAATTATGATGAAGCTAGGACTACTAGCATAGAAGTGGCTGTGCCCAGTGTCCAGGCATAGCCATAGTGTCTCCAAAAATTAGCCCAAGGGGCATGATACCATGGTTGATGAAGGAAGCAAGACAGGTCTGAAGGGCCAAACAATTATGATGAAGCCAGGACTACTAGCATAGAGGTGGCAGTGCCCAGTTTCCAGGCATAGCCATAGTGTCTCCAAAAATTAGCCCAAGGGGCATGATACCATGGTTGATGAAGGAAGCAAGACAGGTCTGAAGGGCCAAACAATTATGATGAAGCTAGGACTACTAGCAAAGAGGTGGCAGTGCCCAGTGTCCAGGCATAGCCATAGTGTCTCCAAAAATTAGCCCAAGGGGCATGATACCATGGTTGATGAAGGAAGCAAGACAGGTCTGAAGGGCCAAACAATTATGATGAAGCTAGGACTACTAGCATAGAAGTGGCTGTGCCCAGTGTCCAGGCATAGCCATAGTGTCTCCAAAAATTAGCCCAAGGGGCATGATACCATGGTTGATGAAGGAAGCAAGACAGGTCTGAAGGGCCAAACAATTATGATGAAGCTAGGACTACTAGCATAGAGGTGGCAGTGCCCAGTGTTCAGGCATAGCCATAGTGTCTTCAAAAATTAGCCCAAGAGGCATGATACCATGGTTGATGAAGGAAGCAAGACAGGTCTGAAGGGCAAAACAATTATGATGAAGCTAGGACTACTAGCATAGAGGTGGCAGTGCCCAGTGTTCTGGTATAGCCATAGTGTCTCCAAAAATTAGCCCAAGGGGCATGATACCATGGTTGATGAAGGAAGCAAGACAGGTCTGAAGGGCCAAACAATTATGATAAAGCTAGGACTACTAGCATAGAGGTGGCAGTGCCCAGTGTTCAGGCATAGCTGTTGTGAGTTCATTTTCCCCTTCACCGTTGATGTCTGATGAACTCCCTCTGCTGGTAAAGAGAGGTAGTGAAATTGATTGGGTTGAGAATAACCTGTCATCTGAACAGGTGGAGCCTGATTGGACACCCGGAATCACTGAGTGGATAAAAGGCAGCCGACGCCCTACAGGGGTGCTGGTGATCCTTTCTGCTCTGAGCTCTTGCAACCAGTTAGTCCTGTCTACTGAAAGCTAAGTTTTTGCTCTCTTATTTTTCCATGAGATTTTGTCTGTTTGCTTCGTGTTTTGTGTTCAGCCTGCCTTTGTTGGGACGGGCTGAGCTCCATTTTTGTCTCTGATCAGTTTATCTCTTTGCTCTGTTTTCAGAATATACCTGAGTGCTGATATAGTGATTTTGAAGTCTAGCGACTTCAGGGCCTTTTTCCCTATCAGACGGTTGGGACATTTTTTGTAGGGTTTTTTGCGGATTGCAGCCAGCATCTTTTCTGTCCTTTCCTATTTAGTTAGTTGGGCCCCATCGTTTGCTCAACCTGTCTTTCTGTCTGTGTTTGTGTTTTCATCTGCTTTTCACCCACAATACATGTTGGGGGCTGTCTATTGCTTTGGGGTCTGCTCTGGGGCAGTTTAGATTTCCCCTTTCTTTCTTTAGGCTTATTTAGTTCTCCGGCTGTGAACGAGGGGTCTAGGGCACCGTAGGAACCCCTCACGGCTACTGTTAGTTGTGGTGAATAGGATCAGGGGTCTGCAATCCGATAGCTACCAACCTCTCCGGTTTTCTGGACTTAGCTTGTATTTTTGTTTTTTCCTCCTTCGGTGACTCATTCATAACACATAGCCATAGTGTCTCCAAAAATTAGCCCAAGGGGCATGATAACGTGGTTGATGAAGAAAGAAGGGTCTCACTCTCATCACAAGTGCCTCCGATGGGAAATATTAATTAATGTAACATTGTTTTTAGCTTATCGACCATGAGGTACATATGTCAGAAGCAGGTTTTGAAAACATGTGTAAGAAGAAAAGGGGCTTGTATGGGAAGGGATGGATGTGATCACCAATTTAAAAAAAACAAACGTGTTGGGTGACTTTAGGTTGGAATACTGTCATCTGGAGGACTTAAATCCTGTTGCGAAATCGAGTCCTTGTTAAATTTTATCAGAGTCAGCCTGTCTGCATTCTCAGTTGTCAACCGTGTGCGTGTATCTGTGCCCCAGCGGCACTGAAAACACGCTCTGACATCACACTAGCGGCAGGGCAGGCCAGCACCTCCAAGGCATAGAAGGAGTGGGCGGGCCAACTATGTAGCTTGGATACCCAGTAATTAAACGGTACAGAAGCGTCAGGAAGGATGCAGGTATGGTCACTTAGATAGTCGTTCATCTCGTTCAACTTCTCCCTCCTTGATATTGCTACTGATCCAGTTAGTCCTTGGTGACGAGCCGGTTTATTGAAGATGGCCCAGTTTGTGGACATTTTACCACCACCTCTTTTGGTCCTGCTTGGCGTATCTCTCCCCATTAATACATGCTGTTGAACAGAGCAGGTATCTCTGCTAGCAGTGGTGTCTGAGGGTGCTGTTGCCATCAAATGATCGACAACAGCCTTCTTGAAGGATTCCATTGTGAAACCCCTTGGTGACTGCAACAGTAGCGAAGGAAATTTGTCCTTGTATCGTGGGTCTAGAAAGATGGCCAACCACTATAGGTTGCTATTGAAAATATGGATTACTCGAGGGTCTTGGCACAGACAGTCAGATATGAAGTGTGCCATGTGTGCCAAGCTGCAAAGAGGCAAATGTTCTGTGACCCCTGAAGGAGGAACAATACCCATCCTCTCTTCACACTGTCTCTCCTCCTCCACCTCCTCTTCAGCTGACCCATACTGGACAGACATGAAGCTGGGGTTGGGATTCCCCTCTGTAGCATGAGGTGTCCCCTAGGTACCACTGAAATAGAAGTCCTCTCCCTCCTCATTTTCATCATCATCTTCATCCCCCAATGTTACCTGATGATATTGGCTGGGCTGGGTAGGATCACCCGTTGTGAAATCTTGCTCCATACCCAGCTGCTGGGCTTGCAATGATTCCATTTTTTAATTCTGCAGCGAATTTTTCAGCAGACATAGCATAGGGATGGTTATGCTGATAATAGCCTGATCACCGCTCACAAGCTTGGTGCAGTACTCAAAGTTATCACGCACCGAACAAATATCAGCGATCCACACCTATTCGACAGTTGTTATGTGTCTTGGCTGAGTCTCAGTGTGACAGGCATGTTTAAGCTGGTATTCCGAAAGTGCCCTCTGCTGCTCACTTACCCTTGCCAACACATGATATGTTGAGTTGCACCGTGTTGGCAGGTCGCAAATGAGTCTCTGGTTTGGCAAATTAAATTGCTTTTGAAGCACTGCAAGACCGGCAACAGCGGTGGAGGAGTGGTGGAAATGGGCGCAAATACGGAGCACCTTCTCAATTAGGTACGGCAAGTCAGGGTATGTTTTTATAAATTTCTGCACCACCAGGTTCAGCATGTGAGCCATGCATGGCACGTGTACCAGGTTCCCGAGCTTTAAAGCCGCCACCAGGTTACGCCCATTGTCACAGACAACCAGACCAGGTTGGAGTTGCAGAGGGGAGAGCCACTGATTGGTCTGTTGTTTTATTCCTTGCCACAGCTCTGCTGCAGTGTGTGGTGTTTCACCTAAGCAGATCAGATTCAGCAGAGCGTTTTACCGCTTTGCCGATGCGCTGTTGCACAGCTCCCAACTTGGGAGTGATGTGGAGGGTAATTCAGCATAGGATGATGAGGAGGGAGGAGGAGGAAGAGGGGAGACTGGACGTATATGATGAGGCGGAAACCCTGATTGAGGTTGGGCCCGCTATTCGTGGCGTGAGTAGAATATGTGTTGATGGTCCAGTTTGAGACTTTGTTCTACCCTCCACCAGGTAGAGCCAGTATGCCGTGACAGTGATGTATCGTCCCTGGCCACAAGTACTAGTCCACGTGTCTGTTGTAAGATGGACCTTCCCAGTTACGGCACTGGTGAGAGCACGCTTTAGATTATTTAAGGCGTGCTGGTGTAACGCAGGGACGGCACCCCGGGAAAAATAGCGCCGGCTTGGAGCCGAGTATCGTGGGGCAGCCACAGCCAAAAGATCACGGAAAGACTGTGTCCCCACAAGCCTAAACGGCAACATCTACACGGCTAGCAACTTGGCAATGTGCACGTTCAGTATTTGTGCTTGTGGGTGTGTGGCTTGGTATTTACGCGTCCTTTCATACATCTGGGGCACGGACAATTGGATGCTTTCCTGGGACAATCAAGTGGATGAGCTTGTTGTGGCCTATGTCTGTGCAACCACAGCTTGTGAGCAAGAGGTATGATGATCACCTGCTTCCTGCCCAGCAGATTGGAAATGACATATAACAGGCGACATGGCAGTGGTTTGACCCGCAGTCACAGACACTGATTTGGTACCCTGTTGTTCAGCCCACCGACTAGGGTGCTTGGCTGCCATGTGTTTCCGCATACTGGTGGTGCTTTGGTTGCCTTTGCCCTGGCCTCTGCTCAGCTTCCTATGCCAGATGCTACAGATGGCAACATTTGGTTCAGAAGGACTATCGGAAAAATTTTTCCAGACAACGGCTGAACGCACCCTTGCCTTGACTTGGGGCACAGAGGGATTGCTCTTGGCAACAGTTGACACAGTTCGCACTCTGCTCAAACCAGTAGCCCTTGGTGCCTTTGTTGGTGCTACGTATCCACCTTCATCCTCTGTGCTGCTGTGCTGGCTATGCGTGCCAACGGCCCAGGTCGGATCGGTGGTCTCATCATCGACCACCTCGTTGTCCATTTCATCCTCCTTCCGTGTTGATATAGGCAACTGGCCAGATGGCAACTGTGTGTCATCACCATGAGCCTCCACCTCTTCACCCGGTATATCATGTGGATGAAAGTGGCTTTCTTCTGGACATGGGGTTTCAAATATTTGGCCATCTTTAACAGATGATACCCCCTCATGTTCCTCTTCAATGTCGTGCAGTGAGAGGCCAGAGGCAATGCAAGGAAATGGATCAAACATATCCTCGGAGTGACCAAGGTTGGGGTCAAATGTTTTCTGTGACTCCTGACTGGGTGATGAACTAGGAACAGGTTGAGAATAGGATGACCCAGCGTTACCTGTATGGACAGTATACTGCTTTGTCATGGACGATTGGGTGCTGCTAGAACATTTCGTTGAGGCCTTATCAGCCATCCAAGACAGTATCTGCTCTTGTTATTCTGACTTCCAGACCCGTTTATGTTCCAGACCGGGAAATTTCGCCAGGAACCTAGATGCATCAACCTTCTTCGATCTCCCAGACTCTGTGCCTTGTTGGGCACCAACGACCCCACGTCCACGTCCCTGTCCCTTCACAACAGCCTTTTTAGGAATTTTGGATTTTTCTGCTATAGTTGCAGATGATCAGATGCAGATATTGGGGAACAAGGAGCAGTTAGTGCTCTGTGGAAGGTAGCACTACAGCCTAGTGCTGCTTTGTGTTTTACAAACAGCACCACAGCAGCAGAAAAAATTGACCTGAAGTTTAAGGTGAGATTACGCACCCCAGTAACCACACAAGACAGCGGTGCTGCCACTAAAAAATTGCCCTGAGGTTTAAGGCAAGAATACGCAGCCCAGACACCACACAAGACAGCGGTGCTGGCTGCGTGTCAGTTGTGCAGTACCGTGCATGCGTACTATTCGCTGTGAACACAGGACCGCAACTGCACAAAAAAACTGCCCTGAGGTTTAAGGCAAGAATCCGCAACCCAGACACCACACAAGACAGCGGTGCTGGCTGCGTGTCAGTTGTGCTGTACCGTGCGTGCGTACTATTCGCTGTGAACACAGCACTGCAACTGCACAAAAAAACTGCCCTGAGGTTTAAGGCAAGAATACGCAGCCCAGACACCACACAAGACAGCAACAGCATAAAAAAACTGCCTTGCAGGGGTAAATGTGACCTCAAAAAAAGCTGGGAAAATGGTCACTACTCAGTCCCTGACCTTATACATTCAGGTCTAGAAAGAGCTTTTTGGTTTCACAGAGGATTTCTGGATGATTGGCACCAAAAAACACAACTGTCCCTAGCAGCTGCTCACACTCTCCGTACACTAGCTGTGTTCTGCATGCAATGTCCAGAAAATGGTGGAAGCAGAGCTTAGTGCCAAGCTATGATGACTCATAGGACGCTGGGCGGCCAGCCAATCATAGTAATACCGCCCATAACCAAGAAAGGTGCGGCATTACTGTGATTGGCAACTGCTGGGTAACAGAATAGTGCTAGGCGAGTAGTGAAATACTCACGATGTACCGAGTACCGCGAGTACTGCATTACTTGCCGAGTACCGAATACCCACGAATATGCTCGCTCATCCCTAGTTGATACCTCTACAAAAATATTTAGATTTGAGAGTCCTCAGTGGTTGATACATTTTAACTGAAAAGATGGTAACAAATTGCAAGCTTTCAAGACTACTCAGGTCTATTAATCAGGCAAAGACTAATACAAAATCTGAAGAATCACATATTTATGCACAACACAGCACAGAATAATGCAATGGATAAGACAAGTGACGTGAAGCAGAACTATCATTATGGGAGATGGATAAACAGTTGTGGCCATAAATATTGGAATAGTTCATAGATAAGGTGTGTGAAAGTTTTATTGTCCTCTGATTGGGGTCTGGTTCTGTGTTGTGATGCAAGGTCTGCAGGGGTCTATTTGATGTAGAAAGACACACCCCTACAATTACATTGACCCTGTTCGTCTACTAAAGGCACTGAGTGGTGATAGCATATTCTCTTTCAATATGGAGCAATACATTTGTTATTTCCTGCTGCCATTAATTAAAGGTAACTCCTCGACACCAGCAGCATTCATGTAGCCTCACATAATTTTTCTGTGCTAACATCAGTGATGCCATCATCACTATGGACCCTTGGTAGATGTGCACTTTTCTAGCATCACAATGATCCAAAGCACACATATTTTGCGTTTCTGAATAATAACAGGGTGAATGTGATTCAGTGGGCTAGTGTCTCCTGATCTGAACCCAACCGAACACCTGTGGAAATTCTGCCGATGCAAGTTGAATACCACTCTCCATCCAGCATCCATTCTCCATTCTCTGTAACAAAGTCGTTCTTGAAGAATGGAAAAAGATAGATGTTGCAATATGTCGCCAACTTGTTCATTCCATGCCTACAACACATAGTTCTGTCCTTACAATCATGGAGGTCATACAAAAACTAGATGTATCAAACATATTGACCATATAGCCACTAAGCTAACAATACGACCAAGAAGTGTCTATTCAAAAAGACATTTAAAATAATAATTTTTTTATTGAAATAATCCATAATTAAAAAATAAATAAATGTTGGTGCCTCAAACCAGACAAAAAGAACAAAAGAGTACAGACAAATTTATAAAACTATATGAGTGTTATTCTTGGCTCCTGATTCATTGGATTTTGCAGGTTATGTAAATCTTTTGAGGTTTTTCATTATATACTTATATATTTTCGCTAATATTGGCAACAAGCCTGGGCTGGATTGAACCACATGTGCAGCTGATATCTAAGTGGTTTCTTTGATTTAATGCCCTGCGCTTGCGCTTCATATATTTGAGTCTGTTCGCCATGGTGATTTAGGGGTGCATGTGCAGTTTTTATTTAAGTCTGACAGCTTGGTCACTTCCGCAGAATTCTGTTTGGCTTATGCCATGTACGCTTTCTCTGGTTGCCGGGATGATTCAGAGCCTCATGCGCAGTCCTGACATGGTATATAAACCTTAGTCCCGCCCAATGGATTTTGATTGGTTGAGTCAGGATATAACTCCTACGTAGCCCATCCATAGACACGCCCCCAGGAAGAAGCACTTGCGGTGTGAAACGTGCGTCGGGGTCCGAGAGTTCAGCGTGTCACTTGACATTATATTTGTGGGGAACACCATTCAGGTAATATGCATTATTCATGGGTCTATGTGCTTGAATTTGTATAATATACATGGGTCACTTTTTTGTCTGGATATGTGCAATATGTGTTTAAATCTGTGCAATATACATGGGTAATTTTTTTGTCTGGACATGTGCAATACCATTAGGAGCAGGACTCCATTGAAAGAATAAGGTTAAAATTGCAGCCAGATTTGGTCTGTTTTTGCACAAATAGTCTTTTTCTGTATGAGTCTGCATGTATGTGGCACTTTTTCTATATACATGCATTTTATTTTAGGAGTACTCTCCAGTATTGGATTGCATGAGGGTGTTTAACATTAAAAAATGCAGTAAGTGTATGAAAACCATATAGATGTGAATTGTTCATCACGTTGAGCTTTTATTGAGATACATTTCTCTATGACTAGACCTTGTTTTCCTGAACTAACTTTGCTGTACTCTTTTGTTCTTTTTGTCTGGTTTGAGGCACCAATATTTATTTATTTTTTAATTATTGATTATTTCAATAAAATTTTTTATTTTGTATGTCTTTTTGAGTAGTCACTTCTTGGTCGTATTGTTAGCTTAGTGGTTATATGATCAATATGTTTGATTATTCTGTGAAGTGTTGCCCTTCCTGTGTTTAGGGAAATGGGCTTGGGTAGTATGTTCAAAAACTAGATGTAGTAGATTTTGATGTGGAGTGTATTTATGTTTGCATCAACTAATTTGAGTAAAACTGAAGATTTATATTATTAATCTTACTTTCATGTTATGGTTTAAAAAATTGTTCCAAGAATTTTAGATATTGTTCTTGTGTTCAGTGAGATATCGATTAAAATTTACTTTTCAAAGGTGGTGTACTCATGTAGGTTGCGCACTGTATATGATTGATGTTCTCCATTCTTTTGCACAACTGCTAGAGATATATCTTGCATTCCCACATGTATTGTTACTTCCATATCAGACTTGCTCGAATCATACTTCCCACCCCCAATCACACCTACAGTGAGGAAAAAAGTATTTAGTCAGCCACCAATTGTGCAAGCTCTCCCACTTAAAAAGATGAGAGAGGCCTGTAATTGACATCATAGGTAGACCACAATTATGAGAGTCTAAATGAGAAAACAAATCCAGAAAATCACCTTGACTGATTTGGCACGATTTATTTTGCAAATTATGGTGGAAAATAAGTATTTGGTCATCTAAAAACATGCAAGATTTCTGGCTCTCACAGACTTGTAACTTCTTCTTTAAGAGGCTCCTCTGTCATCCACTATTTACCTGTAGTAATGGCACCTGTTTGAACTTGTTATAAGTACAAATGACACCTGTCCACAACCTCAAACAGTCACACTCCAAACTACACTATGGTGAAGACCAAAGAGCTGTCGAAGGACACCAGAAACAAAATTGTAACAGGTAAGCAGCTTGGTGTGATAAAATCAGCTGTGGGAGCAATAAGAAGAAAATGGAAGACTTACAAGACCACTGATAATCTTCCTAAATCTGAGGCTCCACGCAAGATCTCACCCCATGGGGTCAAAAAGATCACAAGAACAGTGAACAAAAATCCCAGAACCACACGGGGGACCTAGTAAATGACCTGCATAGAGCTGGGACCACCATAACAAAGGCTATGATCAGTAACACACTACGCCACCAGGGACTCAGATCCTGCAGTGCCAGACATGTCCCCCTGTTTAAGCCAGTACATGTCCGGGCCCATCTGAAGTTTGCTAGAGAGCATTTATATTATCCACAAGAGTACTTTGAGAATGTCATGTGGTCTGATGAAACTAAAGTAGAACTGTTTGGTAGAAACAAAACTCATCATGTTTGGAGGAGACAGAATGCTGAGTTGCACCCAAAGAACACCATATCTACTGTGAAGCATGGGGGTGGCAACATCATGCTTTGGGGCTGTTTCTCTGCAAAGGAACCAGGACAACTGATCTGTGTACATGAAAGAATGAATGGGGCCATTTATCGTGAGATTTTGAGGGCAATCCTCCTTCCATAAGCAAGGGCATTGAAGATGAAACGTGGATGGATCTTTCAGCATGATAATCATCTCAAGCACACTGTCAGGGCAACAAAGGAGTGGGTAAGAAGCATATGAAGGTCCTGGAGTAGCCTAGCCAGTCTCCAGATCCCAACCCCATATAAAACATTTGGAGGGATTTGAAAGTCTGTGTTGCCCAGCGACACGCCCAAATCATCACTGCTGTAGAGGAGATCTGCATGGAGGAATGGGCCAACATATTGTAAGGGGGAGGCAGGTTCCCTCACCTCAGTTTTTCCCTCTCCTCCTTCCGTGTGGCACCCGTTCACTTCATGTTCATATGTTAGGTACCTGTGTGTGTTTATGTGCCATTATGCTGTATTTGTATTGTAATGTGAAGCATGTAATGTAATGTTTGATATGTGTTTATGCGATGTTTGCATTCTTCCTGATGTTATATGCTGTGCTGTGTTTGGCCTATAACCTTGTGCTATGTCAGTAATTTTCCATATCTATTACTGTTGTTAGCGTAAGGAAAGCAACAGTTAAAAATAGGTAAATGAAATGAAAATGTCACACCGGCGCTAAAATCATACACAGCTAGGTTGAAAGCCGCTGGCAAAACAAGCAGATACAGTGTGATCTCTGACAAGCAAAAGACACAAAATGAATACACGCCGCCGTGTAAAAGTGTGGCGAGCCGGGGGCATGGTGAACGAGGGGCGTATGGTGAAGCGGTGACGTCACCGGTCCGCAATGACGGACGTGTGCAGGGGCCAATTTCGACGCATTTTGGGGGAACCGTCCCCCTTTCTCAAGGTCTGGACATTGCACTGCCGCTGTCTCCTTTTAACTCCCCACATCTCCATGCTAATTTAGCAAACAAGGTGCACATGTCTGCGGTCTTATTACTAGGAGGAAGATCCCTGATCAGATAATTTGATATAAACTGCATGCTGATGTGAACCCTTTGTATACTAGATGAAAAAATAAATATGTATGTGTAAAATACAGCGGCAGTGCAGTGTCCAGACCTTGAGAAAGGGGGACAGTTCCCCCGAAACGCGTCGGGTTGGCCCCTGCACACATCCGTCATTGCGGACCGGTGACGTCACCACTTCACCACACGCGCCTACCTCACCATGCCCCCGGCTCGCCATTCTACTACACGGCGGCGACATCGGCCGAGGCTGCCCGCTGTTAGCTGTGGCTCGCTACCCAGGGGGTTTTTCCTTATGCAAACGGGAGGACTCTTGCTGCAGTCAATCCAGCCTTTATAATTCCATCCACTGGCCTCCACGGAGGAACAGAACATAAACAGGGCAGAGTGTAAACAAGGAGCTGGAGGGCACCACTGCTCGGGATCACCCATACATGCAAAAACAAACTGCACAAAAAGGAGAGGGAAAGAGCATGTACAAACCAGGGATCACCAGACTGAAGTAAAGTGAGAAAATTAATTTTTTATTATAACACTGCACAACACACTGAAACATTAAAAATCATTAAAAATGCCCAAAGGCCATAAGACAAATACAGAGACCCACAATAGGGTTACAAAGACCCCTGCCCAGACCCACCGCTAAGAGGACCAAAGAGGAATACAAACAAATAACCCTATAATCATAAGAAAATAACTGAGTTAATGGAATCAAGGATGCCACAAGTTCGATTAAATATATATGGACAAATGCTGCATATATTACAAGGCTGAAAAAAAAAGGCAGTGGGGAAAACCCACTGCTGTATGCAGAGTCAAAGGTGCAGATCTAGAGTGCAGGGAAAAAAAGGAGATTTTGTAGCGCCCAATACAACCTGAACCTAGGCAATGGAACCATGCACCCAGACCAAGTAGCACATCCAGCTAGAGCAGCATCTGAACCAAATGATCAAAAAAAGCGGTGAGAAAGGCAAGGGCCCACGGATGCCCAAACAAACAGTGCAGAGCACGCTCACCAATGAGTACCCCAATTTGCATTAATTTGGCAGATTGTGCATTTGTTATTAAGTATTCCAGGCCACACAGCGTTGTCAGCGCGGCAACCTTGTATTCATTGAGTTAAAAATAGGGGCTGGCCCAGCAGCAGCAGAGAGGCTGGACTTTCAGCCAGGAGGAGAGAGGAAGCTGCTGCTTCCTCAGAACTCCCCGGATATGTTGGCAAGGGCAGACGTGTTTTATAGTCGGGGCACTGCCAGACCCCCCAGACGGGAGAGGTCTGTTGCTCCAAGGACTCCAGGGACTCAGGAGAGGTCCCGAAGACATAAGGGCTAAAGATTGCAACATGGGACCCAGGGCTCTGGAAGGGCCCCTGCTTCTGAAGGGGTTCTCCCCAGCGTGTGGAGTTCCTCTAACCTCAGACTGCTGCAGCTGCTGTGGATGTGGTTGGAAAGCGTGACAGGGAGAGAATAGGAAAACCAGTGTTGTACTCGTGCCTTACTTCTTCATCACTGTTCAATAAAAAGTTAATTTCCCTGTTGGACAATGGCTGCCTTCCGGACTCTTATTTGCCTGATAGGAAAAAAAAACGGCACTCCCAAATGCAAAAAATAGAAGTTCCTTTTTATTATTCACAGCTTAGTAATCCACATGATGTACATTCAATATATACGTAACGTTTTGGTCTCTATTATGGACCTTCTTCAGACTAAATGTGACACAACAAAAAGAAAAAATAAAAGAAAAAATTACATAAACTTCAATTAAAAATATTACTTAACTGGTTTCAAAATACCTATAAACAACAGATATAGTCAATGAAGACCAGAGCTGCACAGAAAAACAGGTTCTACAGGAATAAATCTTGTGTGCATCAGATTATCTGGTAGTCACAAAAATAGGAACACATAATAATCATATACACAATTTAAAGAGATAAAGTATCCCATATGGAACAGCAAAAATATATCATATAACATGATATAGAGAGATACAGATATAGATGGAACTACCAATACACGGGTTACTAAAGAAATACTCAATATAGCTATCAAATCGTCAATTAGCTAGTATCATAGACAAAGGCTGGTGATAAAATGACCCGAAGACTGACATCAGAGATCTATAATACAAAATACCTAGAAAAAATCCAGGAAAAAAGAAAAAAAGAGACAAAAAGAGAAAAAAAAGGGGGGGAAAAGAAGGTATACAGTGGCTCCAAATACAATTATTTACTGAGGCATTTTGAAAAAAGGAGACACAAACATAGGCAAGAAAAAGATAAAAAGTAAAAAATAAAAAATAAAAAATAACATAATAAAGCAAAAATGCCTAATGACATGGCGGATGTCTTACAAGTAAAATAATCTTGTTAAGGCTCAAAGATGACCAAATGAGTCACAGTAGTGTGGATTAGTCTGAACAGGCTGCACTGTTAAGAAACCACAAACAACAAGGTCCAATTAACATCCATGAATGCAGAAAAAGTGCAATGGAGTAAAGCAGTAATGCTTACCATGTGGTGCTGTGGGAATCGCCGCGTGCAGGAAACAATGCGCTGTCAGTTGTGTGCTGCCATATTAAGAAGTGCGCTACTGGCGGCCATGTGCCGTTGGGATTAAATACCCAACGGGGGTGCGCACTAATGCGCACGAGTATGAGCTGACAGGTGGGGATAAGCCGGGAGTGAGGAGTGAAATGCTCAGTGGAGCGCAAACCGGAAGTGCGTCATGAAAGCTGGCCACGACCGGAAGTAGTGGAACACAGTACAGATGCGGCGGTGAATTCAATGGTGTCTCAATCCTTCTAAGCGGCTTGTCTCTCAGTGCAGTGACACTAGGTGGAGAGAAAAAAATGCACGTTACAAGGCGACTTATATTTAGCGTAATGTACAATGTTAATAAAAGAAAAAAAGGGGGGAAAAAAAAACCTAACACTATGAATAGGCAGTTTACTATCTTGCTAAAAAAGAGGAGGGGGGGAGGGGATTAGAAATAAAAATAAAAATAAAAAAAGAATAAGGGACCATATAAAGAAAAAAACACTTGTGGAAGAAATATAAATAAAGAAATTCATAAAACTAGGGGAAAAGAGGAATACTTCATGGAAAACAGACAAATGAATAGCGAGAAAAAAATATAAAAATAAAAATAAAAATGCAAAAAAATGGGATAAAAAGGGGGAATATAAAGCAAAAAAATTAAATAGAAAACAAATTATTATAAACACCATACCCCTCCAAAGATACTCTCTAACGAGATTGCTGCTGCTGTAAAGAATGAAAAAAAAGGAAAAAAAAGGGAAAAAATGAGAAAAAGGAGAGGGTTAAGAAGAGATCTCATGATATCAACCTTAAAATAAACTCATAACATCGTATTCTCTATTTAACCCTTTGGGTTCCAAAGTTTGCAACGAATGAATCCAAAAGGCCTCTCTGAGCGTTAGTGATTTTACCTGATTACCCCCTCTTCTATGTGCTGGAACTTGTTCGAGGACAAGAAACCTTAATTGGGCTATAGTGTGACCCGCAGTGTGGAAATGAAAAGGTATGGGTAAATGATGGCGTCCACAGCGTATGTCAGACTTATAATGCGAGATCCTATCTTTCACGCTCTGTGTCGTTTCCCCTACATACACTTTGCCACAAGGGCACTTAATCGCATAAACCACAAATTTAGAGTCGCAGGTGTAGAACCCCTTAATAGGGATGTCTATATCTGTCTGAGGATGTGAAATAGAGGAACCTTTTTAAACGTTAGCACATTGTGCACATTGTAGACACGGGAAGGTCAATCTTTTCTGTGTTTGGAGAAAACTTTGTCTAGGAATTTTTAATGCAGAGCCAATATCTGCTCTAACAATCTTACCTCTCAGATTATTGGGTCTCCTAAAACATAGGAGAAAATGGACCTGAAAATCGGGTATCTTCGGGAAACTATCCCGAAGTATGGGCCAATGTTTACGGATTTTCTTGTGCAATCTGTACATGAAAGGATGGAAAGTATGGACGAAGGGAATTCTAGAACCCATACTCAATTTATTGCAGGAACGGTTGTCATCCCGACATTTCTTAAGCAAACGGCGGTGATAACCCCTCTCCACAAATTTCTCTTCCATATTGCTTAATCGTGTAGAACGTATTAGGGGGTCACTAACAATCCTTTTAACTCTATCGAATTGTGAAATGGGGATTGACTTTTTCACTGCCACTGGATGACAGCTTTGGTATAGCAACAAGTTGTTCCGGTCTGTTTCCTTAGTAAACAAATCTATAGACAGATTACCAGAGGTGTCTTGTATAATCACGGTGTCTAGAAAACTAATCTTAGTTTTATGACTATTCAGGGTAAAGGTCAATTCGGGCCAAATGTTATTGAGGTATATATGAAATTCCTCTAACGAGTCAAGTGATCCATGCCAAAGGCAGAATACATCATCGATGTACCTGCGCCAAAGTAAACAATGAGATTTGTAGTCAATATGTGGGTATATGAATTCAGACTCAAACTGGGCCATGAAACAGTTAGCATAAGGGGGGGCCATGTGTGACCCCATAGCTGTCCCCTGTATCTGGAGATAAAAAGAATCTTCAAAAAGAAAAAAAATTTCTGTCAATACCATTCTCAGCAAATCCATCAAAAAACTAATGGCATTGGGCTCAATTGTAGACCTCTCTAATAGGAGTTTAGTTGCCCTCATTCCCTTCTCATGTCGAATAGAAGTATACAAGCTGTTAACATCAAAGGTCACCAGTAAGGTGCCTTCTGGTAATTGACCAAAACCCTTTATAATCTCCAGAAATGCCCCAGTGTCCAAAATAAAAGAGGGAGTGTCCTTAACTAGTGGAGTAAGTGTTCTCTCCAGAAGTTGGGACAATGGGGATAATATGGAGTCAGTTGATGCGACTATCGGTCTACCTGGGGGATTATAAAGCCTTTTGTGTATTTTCGGGAGTGTATAGAAAACGGGAATAATCGGCTCTATCTTAGTTAGAAATTCTCTCGTTCTCTTATCAATCGTACCTTCCCCCAATGCCCGTGTCAATGTCTCCTCAATTTTCTCCCGAATAGATCTTGTGGGATTATGGGGTAGTGGTAAATAGACCTCCCTATTCATAAGTTGTGATAGAATCTCATTGCGATAAGATGAGCGGTCCATAACGACCGTGGCTCCACCCTTATCCGCTGGTTTAATAATTATGTCCTGATCATGGATTAGGGCTTGTAAGGCATCCCGTTCTACCTGATTTAAATTGGAGCGGAGACTCAATTCACCTCTCGTGATCTGTTTAGTATATAATGAAACTTCCTTCTCTATCAGGGAAATAAAAGTTTCGACCGGTGGACTCGTCTTAGGTGGATTGAAGGTACTCTGTAGTCTAACGCCCAAATCAGTAATATTTACCGGTGTTTTAACATGTTCTGATTCCCTAGATGGAGTGGGTAACTGTGTACCAAAATGAGCCTTTAACCTCAGGTTCCTATAGAATCTTTGTAGATCTAAATCTAACTGGAAGGTGTTAAATTTATATGTGGGACAGAAAGACAATCCTTTTTGTAGTAAAGCTATTTGCGAGGGATCCAGAGATTTAGAAGAAATATTCACAACCAGATTTGTTATGTTACCTGTCTCGTGCTCATTATGTGGCGATTGGTGTCTGTTGCACTGGCCCCCCCTCCTCGTCCTCTTCTTAGATTGTATCTCCTGTCTTGGCCTAAAAAAGATCTGCCTGTGCCTGTTCTCTCGTTGTCCGAGCTTGAGGCCGAGGAGCCGTCTGTAAATCTGTAATTGCGATAGTTCGGACGAGAGGAGCCGGTAGAGCCCTGCCATCTATAAACTCTTTTTTGCAGGTAATCTTGGAAGATTACCTAAGGAAGAATTCGATAGTATTAAAAGCCGTACAAAGGAGAGTCTAGAAACCTTCAGACAAGAGACTGAGAAGCGCAAACGCCAGAAGTTTATTCGTGATACACAAGATTACCTGCAAAAAAGAGTTTATAGATGGCAGGGCTTTACCGGCTCCTCTCGTCCGAACTATCGCAATTGGAGGGGTATGGTGTTTATAATAATTTGTTTTCTATTTAATTTTTTTGCTTTATATTCCCCCTTTTTATCCCATTTTTTTCCATTTTTATTTTTATTTTTATTTTTTTTTCTCGCTATTCATTTGTCTGTTTTCCATGAAGTATTCCTCTTTTCCCCTAGTTTTATGAATTTCTTTATTTATATTTCTTCCACAAGTGTTTTTTTCTTTATATGGTCCCTTATTCTTTTTTTATTTTTATTTTTATTTCTAATCCCCCCACCTCCTCTTTTTTAGCAAGATAGTAAACTGCCTATTCATAGTGTTAGGTTTTTTTTTCCCCCCTTTTTTCTTTTATTAACATTGTACATTACGCTACATATAAGTCGCCTTGTAACGTGCATTTTTTTCTCTCCACCTAGTGTCACTGCACTGAGAGACAAGCCGCTTAGAAGGATTGAGACACCATTGAATTCACCGCCGCATCTGTACTGTGTTCCACTACTTCCGGTCGCGGCCAGCTTTCATGACGCACTTCCGGTTTGCGCTCCACTGAGCGTTTCACTCTTCACTCCCGGCTTATCCCCACCTGTCAGCTCATACTCGTGCGCATTAGCGCGCACCCCCGTCGGTTATTTAATCCCAACGGCACATGGCCGCCAGTAGCGCACTTCTTAATATGGCAGCACACAACTGACAGCGCATTGTTTCCTGCACGCGGCGATTCCCACAGCACCACATGGTAAGCATTACTGCTTTACTCCATTGCACTTTTTCTGCATTCATGGATGTTAATTGGACCTTGTTGTTTGTGGTTTCTTAACAGTGCAGCCTGTTCAGACTAATCCACACTACTGTGACTCATTTGGTCATCTTTGAGCCTTAACAAGATTATTTTACTTGTAAGACATCTGCCATGTCATTAGGCATTTTTGCTTTATTATGTTATTTTTTATTTTTTACTTTTTATCTTTTTCTTGCCTATGTTTGTGTCTCCTTTTTTGTATTTGGAGCCACTGTATACCTCTTTTCCCCCCTTTTTTTTCTCTTTTTGTCTCTTTTTTTCTTTTTTCCTGGATTTTTTCTAGGTATTTTGTATTATAGATCTCTGATGTCAGTCTTCGGGTCATTTTATCACCAGCCTTTGTCTATGATACTAGCTAATTGACGATTTGATAGCTATATTGAGTATTTCTTTAGTAACCCGTGTATTGGTAGTTCCATCTATATCTGTATCTCTCTATATCACGTTATATGATATCTTTTTGCTGTTCCATATGGGATACTTTATCTCTTTAAATTGTGTATATGATTATTATTCCTATTTTTGTGACTACCAGATAATCTGATGCACACAAGATTTATTCCTGTAGAACCTGTTTTTCTGTGCAGCTCTGGTCTTCATTGACTATATCTGTTGTTTATAGGTATTTTGAAACCAGTTATGTAATATTTTTAATTGAAGTTTATGTAATTTTTTGTTTTATTTTTTCTTTTTGTTGTGTCACATTCAGTCTGAAGAAGGTCCATAATAGAGACCGAAACGTTACGTATATATTGAATGTACATCATGTAGATTACTAAGCTGTGAATAATAAAAAGGAACTTCTATTTTTTGCATTTGGGAGTGCCGTTTTTTTTTTTCCTATATGGTATATTGGGACTGGTATCCTGTTCTGAGCATCCCTCATCTATCTTCGGAGTGACGTGTCTTTTTGTCATACTGTATCTTATTTGCCTGGACTGCTGTGACCAGAGGAGAAAGTAACCTGTGGGGAAAAAGCTGTGTTGTTCCCGTCTACCTATGTGCATGCCAGTGGGCGTGCTCGCTGAACGTTTGCTCAGTGGACTCTGTCTAAGTACTGTGTCTTTAAATAAATCGGCCACAACTACCCCACTGGTTGCCCTTGTTACAATACCACGAACAGTGTGTACCAACCTTGTGAACACTTACAGAAAACGTTTGACCTCTGTCATTGCCATCAAAAGTTACATAACAAAATATGTAACAAAATATTGAGATGAACTTTTGTTAGTGACCAAATACTTATTTTCCACCATAATTTGCAAATAAATCTTGCCAAATCAGACAAGGCGATCTGGATTTGTTTTCATATTTTGACTCTCATAGTTGTGGTCTACCTATGATGTCAGTTGCAGGCCTCTCTCATCTTTTTTTTAAGAGGGTGAGCTTGCACAACTGGTGGCTGACTAAATCCTTTTTTCCCCACACTGTATCTCATCATGCTCTGCTTATAGACACCTTAGGATCATAGGGTTCCAAAGTATTTATCTGTGCTTTATACACAAACTTAGTGGCAGTCAAGACTAATTCCTTTTCCGTGCCGACTGTCAGGATGTGATTTGCTTGCACCTCGCTGTCTCACCTGCAGTCAATATCAAGCTGATCCAACTCTACATCATATATCAAACCTATTTAAAGGATTATTTAAATCTTCATAGATGGATATTATCTGAATACAATATATCTGATATTACACATCGTTGCCTAGGAGACCAACCACTGCTGCTGTCTAGCTTGCCGGCATTATGTTGAAGCTGGCCAGGATTAGGAAGCAACAGCTTCCTGTCTAGCAGTTGTGGTCGGTCTCAAAGACAACAAACAGTAAACAATAGAAAAGTTAGTATTTCAAGGATGGCTGAAACTTTTAGTAAGAAGAAAATTGTAAAATTGCTTGTATTTACATGCACTTTCCGATAATACACATTTATAAAGATGGGAATAACCCTGTTTATCATTCTCCTTTTGCGTCTGACATCTAGAAGCAGCAGGCACTATAACGTCACCACATAGCACCCGCTGCATTGAGATGTGTGGCTTCGTCAGAGCGGTCACTGCAGAGATCGGAGCAGCGGAGGAACAAGGAGGAGAGGTTAGTGTAATATCTTTTTTTTAAAAATTAGTGAGAACATTGTGGTGACCAGAATACTGTATGGAGGACTTTGGGGGTGTATTATACTATATGGAGGACTATGGGGAGTGCATTATACTATATAAAGGACTATTGGGAGTGTATTATTCTTACTGTATGGAGGACTATGGGGAGTGCATTATACTATATAAAAGACTATGGCGAGTGCATTATACCATTGGGATGACTATTAGAAAAGCATTAAATTTCATGAAGAACTAAAGATAGTGCATTATACTATATGGAGAACTATGGAGTAAATTATACAGTGTGCATGACTATGGAGGCTGCATTATACTATATAGAGGACTATGGGAGTGCATTATACTATATCAAGGTCTATGGGGAATGCATTACACTATATGGAGGACTATGGGGAGTGCATTATACTATTTTGAGGACTATGCAGTGCATTATGCTACAGTATATGGAGAGTGCATTATACTATATGGATGACTGTGAGTTGCATGGTAATACATGGAAGACTAGGGGGAGTGCGTTATAATATATGGAGTACTATGGTGCCTATTATACTATATGGAGGGATATGGGGTGCAGTATGCTATATGGAGGACTATGGGGGTACTATATTATACAGAGGACTATGGGGAGTGCATTATGCCATATGGAGGACAACTGGGTGCATTATTCTAGATGGAGGACTATTGGGAGTGTGTTACACTATATGATGACTATGGGGTGCATTATACTATTTAGAGGACTAAGGGGATGTATTAAACTATGTGGAAGACTATGAGGGGACATTGTACTACATTGAGATCTATGGCGTGCACTATGCTATATGGAGGACTATGGGGAGTGCATTATACTATATGGAGGACTAAGGGGTCTATTATACTATATAGAGGCGTATGATGTGCATTATGCTATATTGAGGACTATGGCATGCATTATGCTATGCAGATGAGGAGGGCATGTACTTTATGGAGGACTATGGGGAGTGCATTATACTATATGGAGGGATATGGTGTGCATTATTCTACATGGAGGCCTATGGAGAGTGCATTATACTATATGGAGTACTATGCGGTCCATTATACTATATGGAGGGATATGCTGTACATTATCCTATATAGAGGATTATGGGGTGCATTGTAAGGTGCCATAACGATACTGTGACGGACTCAGCTCCTGCTGAGCCCATTTTTTGAGTGGACCCTCTGGGTCGTGGCACCCACCCACCGAGGGCGAGCTGACCTTGTGAGAATCCACCCCCTATACAGGGAGTGTCAGGGGCAAGACCAAGGGGGTGAGCCACCACGACTGCTGGGACCAGACGGCCGGCTCAGGGGACACTAGACGAGTGTCTGACGACAAGGACGAGCAGGAAGCAAGACGAGACTAGACGTAGGTGCAAGGTATCTTCATTAGAATAACACAAGATCACATACAGAGAAAACAAGCAAAACGTGCAAGGTGCGCGCGTGGGCATGCCAAGGTCCATAACATGGTACGTGCCAGATGGCACGCCTAGGCACAGGTAATGGCATGATGGCATCGGACTCCGGACTGCTGGCAAACCGACAGGGTCCAGGGATCAGGCTGCGGACGTCAGCTCCGGACATCAGGCCGCAGTCATCTGGTTCCGGACCTCTGGCAATGGTCGGCAGGTTGCGGGCATCCGGCAGGCAAACCAGGGTTCAGGCAAGGAGGCACGACAGATATCCAAGCAGGGTGCGTGTTTAGGGAACACGCCAAGGTCCAAGGCTAGGTGCGTGTGTAGGGGACACGCCAAGGTCCAAGGCTAGGTGCGTGTGTAGGGGACACGCCAGGGTTCAAAGCAAGGTGCGTGTGTAGGGGACACACCAGGGTTCACAAACGAGACAGGGTGCATGTGTAGAGCCACGCCAAAGCATAGGATAAGACAGAGTGCGTGTAGAGACACGCCAAGGTACAAGACAGAGTGCGTGTAGAGACACGCCAAGGTACAAGGTACAAGACAGAGTGCGTGTAGAGACACGCCAAGGTACAAGACAGAGTGCGTGTTGAGACACACAAAGGCACAAGACAGGGTGCGTGTAGAGACACGCCAAGGTTCAAGGCAGGGTGCGTGCTAGAAGCCACGCCAGGCACAAGGAAGGGCTGCGTGCTAGGAGCCACGCAGGGACGCACACCTCACTGGCCAATGCACACGGCTGTAACGCCAGCACGAGGCACGACTAAGGCACAGGAGGGGGCAAAGGAACCTTCGTGCTAGGAGCCACGCCAGGTTCAGGGCAGGGTGCGTGCTAGGAGCCACGCCAGGGTTCAAGGCAAGGTGCGTGCTAGGAGCCACGCCAGGGTTCAAGGCAGGGTGCGTGCTAGGAGCCACGCCAGGGTTCAAGGCAGGGTGCGTGCTAGGAGCCACGCAGGGGGCACGCCACACTGGCCAGTGCACACGGCTGTACACAAACACGTGGCACTTACCACGGCACAGGAGACGGCCAAGGGGAACCCACGCCGGGGTTCAATGCAAGTACAAGGCAGGGAACAAGGCAAGGAACACAAGCAGAAACAGAGCCAGGTCAGAGCGAGGACAGAGTCTAGCAGCGGAGCGTAGGCAGAAGCCCAGAGCCGGGCCAAGGGAAGACCTTGGGACTAGACAAAGAAACGAGCACTAAGGAAAGGAGAAATGGTGCGTGTGCCAGGGAGCACTACAGAGCACCATAGGAGAGAGCGAGGCAGAGCAAGCAAAGACTGAGACCATAGGGAGGAACACAAAGCAAGGAATAGCAAGGCAGAGAACACAGGGAGGACTACAAGTCAAAGCAAGACATGGCAAAACAGGCGAGGCAGAGAACAAAGGAAGGACTACAAGTCAAAGCATAGCTAAGGCGAGACATAGCAAAACAGACTAAGACAAAGAACAGCAGAAGGACTACAAGGCAAAGCAAGGCAAAGACAAACATGGCACGAGAGACAACACAAGACATGGCACAAGACAAGAGGCGGAATATGAGCACGGAGCGTGTGCAGAGACGCACTACAGAGCAAAGCGCAAGGGTACAGAATAGAGGGAGCAACCCCACAGACCCAGAGCCTTGCAGGGAAGCAACACAATAATCAGGCCCTGAGCATAGGAAGAGGCGGCATGATATAGGGCATAGCACCTCCTCCTCCAGGTCAGGACCAGGGGAGAACTTCCGGATTCTAGACATGACGAGATGATAGCAGAACCAGACAGTGCAGGATCTTAGGAAACGTCACATGATCAGGGTTTCAGACATGACGAGATGATCACCGAACCAACCAGTGCAGGATCCTAGGAAGAACACATGATCCGGGATTCTAGACATGACGAGATGATTGCAGAACCAGACAGTGCAGGATCTTAAGAAACATCACATGATCAAGGACTCCAGACATGACGAGAAGTTCACAGAAGGCAGAGCAGAAACGCAGGGATCCTGCAGCTCAGACATGAGGTGAGTCTGCACACAGCTCTAGCGAACATGCAGGACAGCAGACAAAACATGCGCATGCACATCGCTCCAGGAGTTCTTGAGACAAACAGACATGGCAGACATGGCGGACGTGACAGTACCCCCCTCTTTAAGCCCCCTCTCACCGGGGCTGGAAAGAAGAAAAAAAAAAAAATTTTCTTCGGCAGAAACCAGAGTTTAGTACAAACCACTCCAACAATGTTGATCCGACATCTGAAACGGACACCTGCACCGGTCAAGACACAGGAGCCACTAACGAGACATGAAGATCCAGTGGGCAGGACTGCGGTTAGACAAGCAAGTCTTCTTACTCTGGCTGCCATCATTTCCAAATGAGTCCAGAGGTCAAGGGCCAGGTCTGATTTACATCAGAAGAGTGGCCGGGGTACCGCCATATTCAGGAGAGTCCAGGAGACAGAGCAGATCAGATTCTATAACAGACGGGTCATCAGACGGGTAGCCGAGGTACCAGCGGAGTCCATGGCCTGATTAACTATGACGGACTCAGCTCCTGCTGAGCCCATTTTTTGAGTGGACCCTCTGGGTCGTGGCACCCACCCACCGAGGGCGAGCTGACCTTGTGAGAATCCACCCCCTATACAGGGAGTGTCAGGGGCAAGACCAAGGGGGTGAGCCACCACGACTGCTGGGACCAGACGGCCGGCTCAGGGGACACTAGACGAGTGTCTGACGACAAGGACGAGCAGGAAGCAAGACGAGACTAGACGTAGGTGCAAGGTATCTTCATTAGAATAACACAAGATCACATACAGAGAAAACAAGCAAAACGTGCAAGGTGCGCGCGTGGGCATGCCAAGGTCCATAACATGGTACGTGCCAGATGGCACGCCTAGGCACAGGTAATGGCATGATGGCATCGGACTCCGGACTGCTGGCAAACCGACAGGGTCCAGGGATCAGGCTGCGGACGTCAGCTCCGGACATCAGGCCGCAGTCATCTGGTTCCGGACCTCTGGCAACGGTCGGCAGGTTCCAGGCATCCGGCAGGCAAACCAGGGTTCAGGCAAGGAGGCACGACAGATATCCAAGCAGGGTGCGTGTTTAGGGAACACGCCAAGGTCCAAGGCTAGGTGCGTGTGTAGGGGACACGCCAAGGTCCAAGGCTAGGTGCGTGTGTAGGGGACACGCCAGGGTTCAAAGCAAGGTGCGTGTGTAGGGGACACGCCAGGGTTCACAAACGAGACAGGGTGCATGTGTAGAGCCACGCCAAAGCATAGGATAAGACAGAGTGCGTGTAGAGACACGCCAAGGTACAAGACAGAGTGCGTGTAGAGACACGCCAAGGTACAAGGTACAAGACAGAGTGCGTGTAGAGACACGCCAAGGTACAAGACAGAGTGCGTGTTGAGACACGCAAAGGCACAAGACAGGGTGCGTGTAGAGACACGCCAAGGTTCAAGGCAGGGTGCGTGCTAGAAGCCACGCCAGGCACAAGGAAGGGCTGCGTGCTAGGAGCCACGCAGGGACGCACACCTCACTGGCCAATGCACACGGCTGTAACGCCAGCACGAGGCACGACTAAGGCACAGGAGGGGGCAAAGGAACCTTCGTGCTAGGAGCCACGCCAGGTTCAGGGCAGGGTGCGTGCTAGGAGCCATGCCAGGGTTCAAGGCAGGGTGCGTGCTAGGAGCCACGCCAGGGTTCAAGGCAGGGTGCGTGCTAGGAGCCACGCAGGGGGCACGCCACACTGGCCAGTGCACACGGCTGTACACAAACACGTGGCACTTACCACGGCACAGGAGACGGCCAAGGGGAACCCACGCCGGGGTTCAATGCAAGTACAAGGCAGGGAACAAGGCAAGGAACACAAGCAGAAACAGAGCCAGGTCAGAGCGAGGACAGAGTCTAGCAGCGGAGCGTAGGCAGAAGTCCAGAGCCGGGCCAAGGGAAGACCTTGGGACTAGACAAAGAAACGAGCACTAAGGAGAGGAGAAATGGTGCGTGTGCCAGGGAGCACTACAGAGCACCATAGGAGAGAGCGAGGCAGAGCAAGCAAAGACTGAGACCATAGGGAGGAACACAAAGCAAGGAATAGCAAGGCAGAGAACACAGGGAGGACTACAAGTCAAAGCAAGACATGGCAAAACAGGCGAGGCAGAGAACAAAGGAAGGACTACAAGTCAAAGCATAGCTAAGGCGAGACATAGCAAAACAGACTAAGACAAAGAACAGCAGAAGGACTACAAGGCAAAGCAAGGCAAAGACAAACATGGCACGAGAGACAACACAAGACATGGCACAAGACAAGAGGCGGAATACGAGCACGGAGCGTGTGCAGAGACGCACTACAGAGCAAAGCGCAAGGGTACAGAATAGAGGGAGCAACCCCACAGACCCAGAGCCTTGCAGGGAAGCAACACAATAATCAGGCCCTGAGCATAAGAAGAGGCGGCATGATATAGGGCATAGCACCTCCTCCTCCAGGTCAGGACCAGGGGAGAACTTCCGGATTCTAGACATGACGAGATGATAGCAGAACCAGACAGTGCAGGATCTTAGGAAACGTCACATGATCAGGGTTTCAGACATGACGAGATGATCACCGAACCAACCAGTGCAGGATCCTAGGAAGAACACATGATCTGGGATTCTAGACATGACGAGATGATTGCAGAACCAGACAGTGCAGGATCTTAAGAAACATCACATGATCAAGGACTCCAGACATGACGAGAAGATCACAGAAGGCAGAGCAGAAACGCAGGGATCCTGCAGCTCAGACATGAGGTGAGTCTGCACACAGCTCTAGCGAACATGCAGGACAGCAGACAAAACATGCGCATGCACATCGCTCCAGGAGTTCTTGAGACAAACAGACATGGCAGACATGGCGGACGTGACAGATAAGATGTGAGGAAAATCATCCTTATCATTATGGCATCTTCCATAATAGATTATGTTGTGTTTATATGGAGGACTATGTAGAGTGCATTATACTAGATAGAGGGCTAGGGATGCATTATACTATATGGAGGACTACAGGGTCCATTATATTGAGGACTATGGGGAGTAAATTATACTATGTGAAGGATTATGAGGTGATGTATACTAAATAGAGTATGGGGAGTGCATTATCCTATATGGATGACAAAGGGGATGTTAGGGATGGCGAAACGCACTAAATATTAAATAATAGAAAGTGCGTTCGCCGCCCGGGGTCCAGTAGGTGTTAAAACCGCTGCTAGACAATGGCAGATGCGCTATATGGCGGTATAATGCGCATGGGTTCAACGTCACCTGATGTGCGCGAGCGGACTCTGTCAACTCACAGAAGCGCTGCAACATAAACATAAACACCGAAACTGTTAGACTCACAGGTCTCAGCGAAATTACACGCACGGTATCAGGTCACAGGACAGGGTCCAAGACAGGGGACGGTGTCCGTCTAGACCTACTGTGCATGCGGTGTCTCTACTGCGGACGCCGGTAAGTGCTGCTGAATGCAGCGTGGCAACAGACACAGCCGCTATGCGATAGTGCCATGAGAGACGTGACACCACCGGATGCTAGTGTAGAGGTGCGGTGTGCACAGTGGCCTAAGGTTTGCCACTGACTGGTGCTGACTCTTTCTATGGTTCCCTATTCTCATGCGTAATATCAGAGGGAAGGGAATCTTAATAAGTCAGTCACCAGAATCATACATCCATCACCATTCACACATCTAGCAAGAAGAGTCTATACTAGCGCATGGCCAAGCGGCCATGCGGGCCTTTTATAGCCGTGCGCTGCCGGGACCTTCCAGATCTCTGAGATGGACCAATCAGATCAGGAGAAGGACCTGAGCACGTGACTCCCGATCTCCAATGGGAGATCATCTCGTGAGCATGCCCAGTAGAGGGACGAGAGGACTTAGCCTCTGGAGTGGCTTGCTGTAGGACAGCCTGCGCTGCTATTGCTGACCCAGAGGTGGCAGCAACAACCAGTCCTACGGAGCTGGTCTGAGAAGAGCGTCTGGGTCGCCGAGATTGCTGTGCAGGCTTTTTTAGCGGTCGAGGGAGAATGGGAGACCACTGGATGCAAGGCTCTGGATTCCCACTGTGCAGCTGCAGGAACCTGATGCCTAACAGGGGATGTATTAAACTATACGGAAGACTATGAGGGGTGCATTGTACTACACTGAGGACTATGGCATGCACTATGCTATATGGAGAAGTATGGGGACTGCATTATTCTGTATGGATGACTATAGGGTGCATTAGACTATATGGAAGACTATTGGGAGTGTATTATATTATATGGAGTACTAGGGGGTCTATTATACTATATGGAGGGATATGATGTGCATTATGCCATTTGGAGGACTATGGCATGCATTATACTATGCAGAGTACTATGAGGAGTGCATGATACTTTATGGAGGACTATGGGGGGTGCTTTATACTATGCAGAGGGTTTTGCGATTCATTATACCATATGGCGGGATATGATGTGCATTATGCCACGTGGAGGCCTATGGGGAGTGCATTATACTATATGGAGTTCTATGGTGTCCATTATACTATATGGAGGAATACGATGTATATTATCCTATATGGATGACTATGGGGTTCATTGTACTATAGATAGGACTATGGGGAGTGCATTATACTATATGGAGGACTATTTATTTCCATAGTCCTAAATTTATGAAGGCTAAGTACACTTCAGGATACTAAACACAACATAGTCTATTATGGAAAGTGCCAGAACAATAAGAAGTGAGGAAAACCATACTTCTGGTTTTCTTCACTTCTTACCGTTATGGCACCTTCCAAAATAGATTATGTTGTGTTTATATGGAGGACTATGTAGAGTGCATTATACTATATAGATGGCTAGGGGTGCATTATACTATATGTAGGACTACGGGGTCCATTATATTGAGGACTAGGGGAGTGCATTATACTATGTGGAGGATTTTGGGGTGCTTTATACTAAATGGAGCAGTATGGGGAGTGCATTATACTATATGGAAGACTGTAAGGAGTATACTACTTTTTGGAGGACTATATGGAGTGCATTATTCTGTATGGAGAACTATGGGGAGTGCATTATATGACATGGAGGACTATGGGGAGTGTATTATAATGTGTGGAGGACTATGTAGGTGCAATATACAATGCACTCCCCACTATCCGTTTTCTTCCAAGTTGCATCTGTCAAATGGCCTTAATTGAAACCAACCAGCTCACATTATAATTAAGCTATATTAGTTTCCATGACCATTCTTTTTCTTTTCAATTGTAATGTTTAAATAATCCACAAACAATGAATGATTCTGCATATAATTTTGAAATTGTGCTCCTGGTAAGCCTCACCCCTAATATACAATAGTTTTATTTTTTACTTTTGCTGATATTTTTTCTGAAAAAAGTAATAATTGTAGCAGAAGTGGTCATCAGAGGTTGACCAATCAGAGGGGAGAGGTGCTGCGTTAGGGGTCATGTTACCATAGCTTGTTTTCAAATAATGTTATTGTTTTTCTAGAAATAAACAGGGTGAGGAAATGAAGGTAGGAAGGGAGGGAAGGGAGTGGGGAATAAACAACCTTGTACAGGTACGGAAAAAAATTTATAGAACCCACAAATAGGCATAAAATAACATATGTCGAATAACAACTTGGTACCAAAGCTTGTAACCCTTTCGTTTGCTGGGGGCACCATTGGCTCTATCTGCCTAAGACACCAAAATAACTTGTCCTGACCCTGATCAAGATATTTATAAAAATACTGAAATACATTTCTGTATATGAGAAGCATCTAACCAAAAGCAATATAGATGGTTTATAATTTTTTATGCAATAAAGTTGTTATTAATTTGCAATGATGATAAAAGAAAGTGTATAAATACTGTCACCTTCTGTAGAAAGGAGCAGATGATGATGATTCCGCTCCTCAGGCTTTGGTTTGCACTTTTGCCATTTTTGGACATCCAGGTCTGGATCACACATGACAGAGAGGAGAAGAGCAGGAATGTGTGACATGTGATCTGAGTAGTTGGAGTTTTCCTGGATTCCTACAGCATCGCGATTAACCATATGGCCTTTTGCCTGACCATGGGCAGGAAGGTGAAGAGCATCCGCTTCCCTCCATCTGTCCATGGCCTTGTAGGTGAAGGAGCAGCCGCTGCCTTCTGTCTGTACATGGCCAAGTAGGAGAAGGAGCATCCGCTTCCTTCTTTCAGTCCATATCTAGTAGGTGAAGGAGCAGCCGCTGCCTTCTATCTGTCCATATCCGGTAGTCTTCTCCTTTCCACCACATTGTAGATGAGTCTTCCAGTTGGTGACATAGTAAGTATAGCTGAAAGAAGGCCTTCAATTTCAGCCTTTAATTATTTGCTATGTTGATCCAGAGGAAGGCGAAAAATAACCCTGAGGACTCGTCGTTGGATTATCCTCATATCACGGGAAAAAAATTCCTTCCTGACCCCAAGTATGGCGATCGGAATAAATCCCTGGATGTTTGGTGCTCAAATCTACTTAGATGTTATGTGGTGGAAGCTCGGTAAGTTTGTCACAGTTCAGTGAATGAGAAAGTCTAGTTTCGATGTCTCATCTTATTAATGTAAATCTTCATTCCTGGATGTTACTGGAATGGGGCTGATTGTTATCAGCCTAATAGTCCTGCTGTAAGAAGAGAAATATACACGTCTGAGAATCAACTCTTCACATTCAGTATATACAGTGTACTGAGGGATATAACAATAAGGGATATAGTGGGTAAGTGCGATACTGGGTAGTGATAACATTATGGATGTCTGTAGGTGTTTATACTTACATAGTAATATGGGAATGGTGGGTCGGATCTGCCGCACTCCACATCGCTCCAGTCTATGGAGTGGAAGAACGGGTGGGACCTTATGGATGACGTTATGGCCAATCGGGTAGATGGAGTTTTGCAGAGAAGCTAAATATCGAAAGAGACCATTAGTCATTAGATTATATATTATTACTGATACGTTATTACACAATGTCTATGGACTGTCCACATCTTATCTTCTATCCATTCTTGTAATCCATCGTAATCTTTATCCATCTGATACTACTCACCCCTTTTATGATGTCAGTGGTATTAATGCATATCCATGGTGGAAAATAAGGGATGTGCTCATGCAGAGACTGGTCGTATTCATCCATTGAGCCTTTGCTGTAAAATGGCCAGATCCCCACGCTCATCATATATAGGATGACTCCAAAGGAAAAGGAGTCTGCCAGATGGTTGTATCCTTCTTCATTCATTATCTGTGGGAACATGAGATTGGAGAGAAGCTGAATATACCAGGAAGGGGAATTACACACATACTATTAGGACCGGTCTGTGATTAGAGGTGAGCAGGATACATTGAGATCAGATTATCCTTCAATCCTGCTATCGGCACCAATCACACAGAGATGTTCCTTACCTCAGGCGCCATGTAACCCTGAGTGCCAACAACGTACTCCACTATGTCACCCTCAGACACATTCATGGCTGATGCGCCAAAGTCGGAGATTTTGATGTGTCCGGTGTCTTGGATGAGGATGTTCTCTGGCTTCAGGTCACTGCAGGGAGAAGGAGAAGACACTGATTGTGAGAAATTTTAATGAAAAGAACTTTCTACAATAGATATGTAAGGAGACAACAGAGAGTCACAGGTGCCAGATTTATGGAGGTGAAATGATTACCTATGTATGACGCCGTGTTCATGCAGGAATTGGAGTCCGCACACCATCTCTGCCGCAAAGAGTCTGTGGAGAAGAAAGTAAAGGGTGGATCAGTAGTTACATACACAATCATACAGAGAACATGAGATCACACACGTGTCCTTTTCACCTCATTATTTGCTCTTGTTGTCATTCTCCATTGCTCTAGGACAACAATGTGCGGGCAGCAGATTAACATTCAGTATAAGACATTTACCTTGCTGTCTTTGTGTTAAACAGCATTGAATCTTTCATGTGGTGATTCAGGTCTCCTCCGGCCATATAGTCCATGGCTATTGCATATTCCGTAGGTGTCTCCATAAACGCCCGCATAGACATTAGGTAGGGGCACCCGGCAGCCATTCTCAGGACTTCTACCTCTGTAGAGATTATATCCTCACAAGATCTCTTGTCCATGATTTTAATGGCCAGCAGTCCTTCATTGACCGGATCTGATGCCAAGCTGACCTGGAGAAGAATCAGAACAGATCAGACCAAACTCCCATCTATTACTATGTAATATGTCACTAATTTATCCCAAGTATCATTACATATGAACATCCTGTAATGAATAAGTCCATCCCTCCTATGTATCTGTGCAGGATACATTGAGGAACACGGATAAATATAAATTGGCACTTACTTTTCCATAGTTTCCTTTTCCAAGATCTTTCAGGAACTCAAGACTGTAAAGGATCATAGGTTGGTCTGTGTGGACCAGTCCTCTTTGTGGAGAAATCTGTACACTGGCATCTCCAAGGTCTTGTGCCGGCATGTCCATTGTGTCGTGGGACATCTTATCCATTCCATCTGCTGAGATGATACAAGATTTATTATTAACCCTTTAGCAAATTCATAATGGAAATGGTTGTCATGTTGTGCAGCAGATGTATGGAGCGGGCTCAGGAGCTGAGCATGCATCGTGCCAATGCCTGCTGTATTACATAGCTGCCACATGCCCATAACTGCAGCCACCAGAGCGTTCTCCGATTACTGCTGTTTAACCATTTCAAAGCTGACAGTGGCATTTAAATGAAGTCAATGGTGTATTATGTGCACCAGCAGCCATTACCCCTCCCCCCAGGACACAGCTGCAGGGGGTCAATTGTTTGAAATGACTACCTGGTCCCGCTGAAAGCCCCTGTCTTTCAGATTCCTCCTTCTGTTAAGACCAGCCTGGCTTAATTTCATATGAGAACATTAATTTAGCTATATACAGTTCTATCACAGTATATAGTACAAGCGATCAGAAAATCACAGGTTCAAGTCCCCTAAGGAGACTAAAGAAAAGTAAAAAAATTATTAGCCTCCTTATTAATACCATTAATAAAAATATTAATTTGTATATCTAGTACCACCGCATCTGTATAAATCCGATGTACAAAAACATAATATCAATTAACCCAAACAGTAAACACTGAAGTGAGAAAAAGAAAATTGAAACATCAGAATTGTGTTTTTTGAGGGCGCCGTATCCACCTAAAAAATGCAATATAAAGATATCACAATGTCCGGTCTACCCAGGAGAGGGATCAATAAAAGCTAGAACTCGACACACAGAAAACAAGTCCTCACACAGCTCCATCGAGCTATCAAAATCAAAAAGATACAATGTTTCACAATATGGGGACACTACACTTTTTTTTTTATAAAATTCCTTAATTCCTTTCACCACTTAATTGAAAAAAAAAACAGATATATGTTCATTATTGCCCTAGTTGTAACTGACATTGGAAACATTTTGGAAGGTCATTTTTACCACTCCATTAACACAGTAAAAAAAAAAAAAATCAGTGACTAAATAACTTTTTTCCATAATTTTACCACATTTTGAATCATTTTCCCCATTTTCCAGAACATTGAATAGTGTACAAAACTACAGCTCTGTCCACTAAAAAACACAAGTCCACATATGGCTAAATGCAGAAAAGTTAAGCAATAAATAGTTATGGGTTTTCAAAGGAGGGAGGAAACACAATCAAGGGTTACCCTGTCAAGAAGGGCTTAACAAATATAGCTCCAGAGCAAATATTAGAATTTTATACAGCTTTATGTAAATGAGCCGGAAATGTCTAATATTTGGCCTCTCATTTATCAAAAGCGATCCTGTTGCCGATAGCAATGAATCACAGAATAGATTCCATTTCTTAACATTCTATAGAACAATGAAGCCGCATTGTGATTGGTTGCTATGGACAACAAGGACAGTTTTTCTGCACTTTTGATAAGTGAGGCCTGTACATAATATTAGGAGTATAATTCCCATCACCCCAGTCTTATTTATACAGAGCAATTTCCATCTTACCTGGTTCCTCTTTATCTGGTGAGGTGTTTGGTGGAGAATCACTCAGCTGTTTGTTCTCTGGGATGGAGATGTTCTCAGATGATGTCCTGGACCTCCGTAATGCACCATTTCCATTTATAATGGTTTTGGCATAGATGAGACATCTCCTACATTGACAACCCAGTCTCTGCTGTTCCTGATCCGCTTCTGGGCTGTCGCTCTTTGTAGGTTCGGTGCCTCCAGACTTTCAGATCTGGAGTATGTGACATGTCTCAGTGTTTCTGGGAGAACCTCTTCCAGCTCTAACTCTGTGCTGATGTTTCTCCGCTTATTGAGAATGGCATCTTTGTTCCTCTTCTGTATTTCAGGGACCAGATCTCCGATTTTTTTCAAGGAGATAAGAATGGCCCTCTGAAGCTCAGCGGAGGCTGCAGAGTGAGACTCCATGAGGGTCTCCATATTCCTTTTCTCTGTAAGGATCTCATGTCATTTGGACGCCATTTCTGAGGCGTCAGTCTCCATGTCCTGTAATATAGAGTCTTTTCGCCCTAAAGCGAACAATGGTACCTGCTCTTCATTTATTCCTCTCTTTCGCAGAACCTGATCTCTTTGGGCTCTTCTTCTGTCTTTATCCATTTTCGAATAAATTTTTGTTTCGTTTGTCACGAAAAACAAAAGGGGCTGCCTCACCCTTGGGAGTCTGTAAGGCAGTGATTTCCCTTAGGCCGCAACAATGGAATATAGAATGTGATGATGTTATCACATCACTTGTGACATCGGTTTTACTGTGATGTCACCGTGAGAGAGATGATAGAGATAGATAATAGATAGATAATAGACAGATACATAGATCATATATAATAGATAATAGATAGATGATAGATGATTGATAAATAGATAGACGATAGAAAGAGAAATAGATGATAGATAGATAATGCTATAGATAGATAGGTAGATAGATGATAGATAGATGATAGATAATACTGTAGATAGATAGATACGTAGATAGCAAATTTGAAGGACGGTGAACTAAACTTTTCCTGAGGAGTATGTGTGTGTGTATATATATTTATATATATATATATATATATATATATATGCACAATTTGTATTTTTGATTACTTGTTTTATTTCTGAAAAATTACAGTGCTGTCAATCGACCCAAAAGGTTAATAAACCTCAGCCCTGACTACCATATTTAGGCATATAAAAGTGAGGTTTTGTCTTTCTTAGGCTGGCGTCACACTTGCCGTATGAAAAATCAGTCTGATTTTCTTGGCCGAGAATCGCAGGAGTATTCTTCATATGGTGATCCGTATGTAATCCGTTTGCAATGGTAGTATCCATATGACATTCGTATGCAATCCCTATGCAATACGATTTTAACATGAGCTTTTACATACAGTAGTTCTCTGTCATTGACACATCATTTTAAAACTAAATATTCTAAAAAAAAAAATAATTATATATATATATATATATATTAGATTGCTAGATATATAGATATAGATAAATAAAATTAAAAGTCGACAAATGATCTGCCGCATACAGTATAATCACAGTGACAGGTTAGAATAGAATAGATAGGATAGGTATATACACATAGAATAGATGTATTTATGTCAGTGACACACACACACATATTATATATATAATCTTTATATCTCATAGAGAGATAGAAGAATAGCCGGTAATTAATTTGTCAGCTTCTGTAAAGTCACTGGCTATTAATTATAGGGGGAACCCATGCCATTTTTCCCCCGTAAATTAATCTTTTCCCCTTTACGTGCACAGTGAGTCATGGCCGGGTATAACTTCCTGCACCATGACGGACTGTGCACGTCATTCATTTGAACTGTCACTGCCATGTGCCCAAACAGTGGTTCTGTGGCGCCCCCTGGAGTATGGCCGCCACAATGGCATTGCCTTCCTCCGGGGAGGGTGATGTCATGCTTGGAAACAAGGAAGGGTCTCTCTAGCAGTTAATCATTTACATGCAACACGTTCCCACTTCAGGCCAGCAGAGGTAGCTCTGAACCAGGATTGGGGGAGGAGCGTGCTCTGAGGGCCAGGAAGGGAAATAGTCAGTTAGTGTGAGGAGGGCAACGAGTGTAGACACGTGGAGAGAAGCTGGAGGTTGAGCTGAGGATAGAGGGCTCCCTCCCGGTGAGAACGCATGATCTGGAGCCTGGTCTCCACGGTTGTATGGATACTGAAGGTCCTGCAACAGAAACCAGAGGAATAGGAAGCTGTAAATGCTCTATTCCCACCTAAGACTCGGAGGCACAACAGCGACTGGTGAGCCAAGAGAGATAGAGGGCTACAGCTGTCTGCCATACAAGGTAGTTCTGAGAGAAGATAAGAAGGAGGAACTTCAGTGTAACATAGTACTGGATATACCTCAAGCCAGCGCTCGGAAGGAGACTACACAATCCATCTGATAGAGAGATCCCTGAGTTGCTTCCAGGCTAGCCTGCTCCTGTGCCATCTGTAATCAGGACCCTGGACTGCGTTTGCCAAGTAAAGGTAAAGAAACTGCACCCTGTTGTGTTGTTGCCTCCTTCCTGCAACATCCTCCGCACTGCTACATCTCTGTGCCAAACACTGCACCTTCTTCCTAACCCTTTATCTACACTGCCCTGGGACTACAGCCCTGCCCGTGGAGGGCTACAATATCATAGCTGCACTACATCATCAGTCCCAGAGGCTCTGCATGCAGCGTTGGCTTAACACCTCCCTTGCCGAACACCACAGGTGGCGTCACAAATCACGCATCTATAAACTTTATTCCCAACTCAACCCGTTTTACATGGGCGCCCAGGGCCACGGAGTTCCACCCCACATATCGGGTATCAGCGTACTCAGCACAAATTGCACAACAACTTTTGGGGTCCTATTTCTCCTGTTACCCTTGTGAAAATAAAAATTTGGGGGCAAAAAGAACATTTTTGTGGAAAAAAATATGATTTTTTTTATTTTCATGGCTACATTATAAACTTCTGTGAAGCACTTGGGGGTTCAAAGTGCTCACCACACATCTAGATAAGCTCCTTGGGGGGGTTTAGTTTCCAAAATGGTGTCACTAGTGGGGGGTTTCCACTGTAGGTACATTAGGGGCTTTGCAAATGCGACATGGCATCCGATCTCAATTCCAGACAATTTGACATTCAAAATCTCAAATGATACTCCTTCTCTTCTGAGCACTGCCGTGCACCTAAGGATTAGTCTTCCTCCAGACATGGTGTATCAGTGTACTCAGGAGAAATTGCACAACAAATATTGTCCTGAGTACGATGATGCCCCATATGTGGGAGAAAACTACTATATTTGCACACGTCGGGGCTGGGAAGGGAAGTAGTGACGTTTTGGAATGCAGACTTTGATGGAATGGTCTGTGGGTGTCATGTTGCGTTTGGAGAGCCCCTGATGTGCCTAAACTGTTGAAACCCCCCACAAGTGACCCCATTTTGGAGACTAGACCCCCAAGAAACTTATCTAGATGTGTGGTGAGCGCTTTGAACCCCCAAGTGCTTCACAGAAGTTTATAACGTAGAGCCATAAAAAAAATCATATTTTTTTCCCACAAAAATGATATTTTTGCCCCCAATTTTTTATTTTCCCAAGGGCAACAGGAGAAATTGGACCCAAAAGTTGTTGTGCAATTTGTCCTGAGTAGGCTGATACCTCATATGTGGGGGTAAACCACTGTTTGGGCGCATGGCAGAGCTTGGAAGGGAAGGAGCACCGTTTCACTTTTTCAATGCAGAATTGGCTGGAATTGAGATCAGACACCATGTTGCATTTGGAGAGCTCCTGATGTGCCTAAACAGTGGAAACCCCCAAATTCTAACTCCAACCCTAACCCCAACACACCCCTAACCCTAATCTCAGCCCTAACCCTAACCCCAACCCTAATGGAAAAATGGAAATAAATACATTTTTTTATTTTATTATTTTTCCCTAACTAAGGGGGAGATAACGGGGGCTTTGATTTACTATTTATGGCGGGTGTTTATGTTTGGCAGCTGTCACACGCTAAAAGACGCTTTTTATTGTAAAAATAGTTTTTGCATCACCACATTTTGAGAGCTATAATTTTTCCATATTTTGGCCCACCAAGTCATGTGAGGTCTTATTTTTTGTGGGATGAGTTGACGTATTTATTGGTACCATATTCAGGCACGTGACATTTTTTGATCGCTTTTTATTCTGATTTTTGGGATGCAGAATGAACAAAAACCAGTATTTCATGAATTTCTTTTTGGGGTGTGTTTACACCGTTCCGCATGTGGCAAAAAATTGATAAAGCGGTTTTATTCTTCGGGTCAGTACAATTACGGCGATACCTCATTTGTCGTTTTTTGTGTTTTGGCGCTTTTATGCAATAAAAACAATTTTGAATAAAAAACAATTATTTTTGCATCGCTTTATTCTGCGAGCTATAACTTTTTAATTTTTTTAAAGGGGTTAACTAGTGGGACAGTTTGATAGGGCGGGTTGTTACGGACATGGCGATGCTAAATATGTGTATTTTTATTGTTTTCGTTTTCTTTTTATTTAAAAAAAAAAATAATTTATTAGGGATTTTTTTTATTATTTAGGCTAGTTTCACACTAGCGTATTTTCCATGCAGCGCACGGCGCCGCTAAGCCCCGCCCCCTGCCGGCTCCCTGCCCACCCGATCCGGTCAACGCCGCCTAGTATCGCACACGGCCGCATGTGATCTGCGCACCCTATCTTTAGCAAAGGGTGCGCAGACCGTGCGCTGGCCATGCGCTAGTAGGACTTTTGAAGGTGTGCCGAGTGCGCCAAAATGCAACATGGTGCGTTCGGCGCACACGGGCGCATCTTCAAAAGTGCACAGCACATGCTAAAATCCTACTAGCGCACGGTCTGCGCACCCTATGCTAGAGATACGGTGCGCAGATCGCATGCGGCCGTGTGCGATAGTAGGCGGCGATGACCGGATGGGGCTGGCAGGGAGCCGGCAGGGGGCGAGGCTTAGCGGTGCCGTGCGCTGCATGGAAAATACGCTAGTGTGAAACTAGCCTTAGTTAGGATTTTTTTACAACTCATTTTTACACTTTTTTTTTCACTTTATTTTATTGTCCCAGGTGGGGACATTACTGTACTGTGTCACATCGCTGATCTGACAGTTTGCACAGCGCTCTATCAGATCAGCGATCTGACAGGTAGTGCTGCAGGCTTTCTCAGTGCCTGCTCTGAGCAGGCACTGCTCAGCCGCCTCCCAGCAGGTGGGGACATTACTGTACTGTGTCACATCGCTGATCTGACAGTTTGCACAGCGCTCTATCAGATCAGCGATCTGACAGGTAGTACTGCAGGCTTTCTCAGTGCCTGCTCTGAGCAGGCACTGCTCAGCCGCCTCCCAGCAGGCCGACGAAGCCTCCTCCCAGCAGGCCCCGAAGGCCTCCACGGCCTTATTGGATCCGGGGGCCTGCAGGGAAGAGACCCTCAGAGCAGCGCAGCACATTGCGCTGCTTCGGGGGTCTCTGGGAAGCACGCAGGGAGCCCCCCTGGAGTTCCTCTGATCGCTATGACGTATTATCCCGTCCATGGGTAGTCCCAGGTCACATGGATGGGATAGTACGTCAGATGGCAGAAAGGGGTTAAACGAGGGGTACCAACAATTTTTACCTCGTGTGCATGTTCTTCCCGTGATTGCGTGGGTTTCCTCCGGGTTATCCGGTTTCCTCCCACATTCCAAAGACATACTGATAGGGATTTTAGATTGTGAGCCCCATCGGGGACAGTGATGATAATGTGTGTTAACTGTAAAGCGCTGCGGAATATGTTAGCGCTATATAAAAATATATCTATTCTTTTCTAACCTGTCAGTGGGATTTTACTGTACACCGCACATGAAATGCTGACTTTTCAATGGACACCGGTGCATCCATGTGATATCTGTTTTTTTTCGCACCCATAGACTTGCATTGGCGAGTCTCGGCCGATACACGCAGCAAATTGCAGCATGCTGTGATTTCACTCGCACGTATAATAAAAAAATGGTGACGGAAGCTGCCTCATAGATTAACAGCGGTCTGTATTCCTTGCTAGTGTGAATCCGGCCATAGGCCGAGATCACACATGCGAGAAACTTGGAGGAGTCACGCATGTTAATAACCGGCACTGCTGCCGAAACTCGGATCGGAGCGTGCGGCCGCATAGCAATACATGAAGCCGCATGCTCCGATCCGAGTGCCGGCGGCAGTGCCGGATATTAACATGCGTGACTCCTCCAAGTTTCTCGCATGTGTGATCTCGGCCGTAGAAGTGTGTGTGTGCGCGAGTGATGTCCTTGTCAGCTGTACAGGAGCCTGCAGTGCATCTGTGTTCACATGGTCAGTATTTGGTCAGTATTTTACCTCAGTATCTGTAAGCCAAAACCATGAGTGGGTGATGAATACAGAAGTGTCAAAGAGAAAGCAGTGTGTATAAAAGTCATGATCACCCACAATAGCTGTCAATCAAGACAAATAATGTCAGGTATAAATTTTAATATGAAAAAAACACTAAATAGACAAACAGCATAAAAACAATTAAAAAAGCCTAAAAAAGGCCCATATGAAACCACCAGAGGTCAATATAAGGACCCTTGTGAACACAATTACACCAAGCTGACAATTATGTGAAGGTCAATAGATACATAAATGCAGGTATCAAAAGCCCGGTTAACATTCATAGGAAGTGTCATAATACTGTGGTGTAGTGACCACTGTGTCCGCTAAGGGGCGCTGTGTGGGTGTCCCAGGACGGGGGTGTATAGCCATATCCAGTGTGGTAGCAGGAGTAGGGTGCTAAAGGACCGTTATGTATCCCAAGGTGGGTGGCCTTGGGATGAAGGCTTTATTATGTGCTGATCAGCAGTGCTACTGCTGATGTTCTGTTCCAATGTGTTAGGGAGAAGCCTTCAGGTGATTGGTGAGACAGGTGGGACCAATCACCTACAAATCCACCCAGGGGCGTGTGTCTAAAACGTCCATAGTAAAGCATGTGTATGACTGGTTGTAGGACCTGTGATGAGGTCATAGCCATGTGATCCGGTGGATGTGGCTACAGACCATATAAGGTGACCAGGGTAGGTCACATGAGTGAATGCTTAGACCCGGTTGGTCCATATGGAAGGTCTCATCAGACCAACTGCAGGAAGATGTGTATGCCTTCTTGAGTGCACGTGTGTATCATGGCTGCATGTGTCAGATTTCCCAGGAGAGGGAATGAACGTCAGGACTGAGAAGCAGCTGTGAGGTAACCCGGACACAGGAAATAACTGTGAGGCTGGAGAGCCTGCGTACCAGACATAACTAAGCCTGTCTGACCACAGGATTAACAGAGCAGAGCTCTGGCATGGACATTATGCTGTTGCGATATGGACTTTCTGTTGCTGGTTTATGCTGCATAATAAACCGAATGGACTGCGTTATGTTGAGAAACCTGTACCAGACCTGATTTATCGGCTGCCTAGTGAGTATCCCCTACTTGAATAACAAGCGCTACCTTACAATACATATACAAGAGGCACATGAAAGGTATGTTGACAGACCAATTTAGCAATTTTATGGCCCAAAATGGACCCAGAGCAAATAAAGCGGTCTTCAATTCATGTATAACATATTAGAGTCACTTAAAACACTGTCCGTAATCAAATAAATGTGTGCACCCAGAATGATAGTTTGCTGAATATGCTGATAAGATAAGATAGATAAGACTTACCACATAGATAGAGACATTTCCAAGTCTGTGAGTAGGAGATGATTCACAGGAGGCAGTATGGTGGCTCGTTTATTTACAAGAAATATCTCAAATTATTTATTTCTTCCAAAATAAGTTTATTTGGAGAATGGCAGAAGTCTCAACATTTTTGGGTCACTAATATTTATGCTATCAGATATACCCATAATGAATAACTCCATTAAAATATGTACATTACATTTCTTTGAAATGTAAGTTCAGGCAAAAATGGAAGATTTTGTGCTAATGGACAAAGATGTGCCATGCTTCATGTCCCTGTAAAGGGTTACTAAGGTTGTTCATTATTTATTTCCACTTACTGTATAGATGTACATTTGTCTATCTGATATACTGCACGACTCGTTATGTGTAAATAATGTTATGTCCTTTAGCACTGTAAAGACGTTTATAGTATTTATGTAGGGAAAGTGCAGTGTTCTTATTGGGCCACTAGAGGGGGGCCTTATAGTTTTAGTAGGATTAGGATAGGGATGTAGCATTGTAAATAGTTAACATAGGAGGATCCACTGTGGTTAAGCCAGGAGCATTTCCTGAATATACGGGGTAGGTACAGGGAGCCCATAGGGTCCGGTCATGCTTTAGAACCCAGGACAGACCCTATGTCACAGCAGTACAGGGACGCAGGTCTTTCTAGGATGTGGCAGCTTACTACTTGGGCAGATTCCCTCATATCTGGTGTGAAACGGACAAGGGAACTCCTGAACGTAGTGAAACTGAACAGGGAGGATGCTGCGTTACCGTATGAGACGGTACGACCCCGTAATGTACTGGAGGACCTAGGAAAGAGTACAGTGAAAGTGAAGGATGTGAAATGTGTAGAGCCCTATGCAAATGCTGTAACTGATATAGACATGCTGCGAATGAAAACAAGTAAAGTTCTGCGTTTAAAGTTGAAATTGGACTCTAGTAACATAGTAACATTGTAACATAGTTATTAAGGTTGAAGGGAGACTTTAAGTCCATCTAGTTCAACCCATATCCTATCCTAACTTGCCCTAACATGTTGATGCAGAGGAAGGCAAAAAAAACCCATGTGGCAAACAGTAAACTTCACATTGGGGAAAAAAATTCCTTCCCGACTCCACATACGGCAATCAGACTAGCTCCCTGGATCAACGCAATATTAAGGAAACTAGTGTATATACCCTGTAATATTATACTTTTCAAGAAAGGCATCCAGTCCCTTCTTAAATTTTAGTAGGGAATCACTCATTACAACATCATATGACAGAGAGTTCCATAGTCTCACTGCTCTTACAGTAAAGAATCCGCGTCTGTGAGTATGCTTAAACCTTCTTTCCTCCAGACGTAGAGGATGCCCCCTTGTCCCCGTCACAGGTCTAAGAGTAAAAAGATCATTAGAAAGGTCTTGGTATTGTCTCCGCATATATTTATACATTGTAATAAGATCACCCCTAAGCCTTCGATTCTCCAAACTAAATAACCCCTAGTGTAATAACCTGTCTTGGTATTGCAGACCCCCTAGTTCCCTAATAACCTTGGTCGCTCTTCTCAGCACCCGCTCCAGTTCAGCTATGTCTTTCTTATACACCAGAGACCAGAACTGTACACAGTATTCAAAGTGTGGTTGCACTAGTGAATTATATAGAGGTAAAATTATGTTCTCCTCATGAGCATCTATGCCTCTTTTAATGCATCCCATTATTTTATTTGCCCTTGCAGCAGCTGCCTGACACTGGCCACTAAATGTGAGTTTGTCGTCCACCCATACACCCAGGTCTTTTTCAGTGACTGTTTTGCCCAGTGATTTACAATTAAGCACATAATTATACATCTTGTTCGTTCTACCCAAGTGCATGACCTTACATTTATCCCCATTAAAGCTCATTGGCCATTTATCAGCCCAAGCTTCTAGTTTACATAAATCCTGCTGTAATATAAAATTGTCCTCCTCTGTATTGATTACCCTGCAGAGTTTAGTGTCATTTGCAAATACTGAAATTCTACTGTCTATGCCCCCTACAAGGTCATTAATAAATATGTTAAAAAGAAGCGGGCCCAAAACTGACCCCAGTGGTACCCCACTGCTAACCGTGACCCAGTCCGAGTGTGCTCCATTAATAACCACCCTTTGTTTCCTATCCCTGAGCCAGCTCTTAACCCACCTACACATATTTTCGCCTATCCCCATTGTTCTCATTTTATGTATCAACCTTTTGTGTGGCACCGTATCAAAAGCTTTTGAAAAATCCATGTTCACCACGTCTACTGCATTCCCTTGGTCCAGTCCGGAACTTACCTCTTCATAAAAGCTTATCAGATTAGTCTGACAGGAACGGTCCCTTGTAAACCCATGTTGATATTGGGTCATAAGGTCATTCTTCTCCAGATACTCCAGTATAGTATCTCTTAGAAAACCCTCCAGGATTTTACCCACAGTTGAGGTTAAACTTACTGGCCTATAATTTCCAAGTTCAGTTTTTGTCCCCTTTTTGAATATTGGCACCACATTTGCCATACGCCAGTCCTGTGGTACAGACCCTGTTATTATGGAATCTTTAAAGATTAAAAATAATGGTCTATCTATGACTGTGCTTAATTCCTGCAGTACTAGGGGGTCAATCCCATCCGGGCCCGGGGATTTGTCAATTTTAGTGATTTTTAGATGCCGCCGTACTTCCTGCTGGGTTAAGCAGGTGACATTTAATGGAGAATTTTTATCCCTGATCATGTTATCTGTCATGGGATTTTCTTGTGTAAATACTGTTAAAAAAAAGTCATTTAGCATATTGGATTTTTCCTCATCCTCATCCACCATTTCACCCAGACTATTTTTAAGGGGGCCAACACTATCATTTTTTAGTTTCTTACTATTTATGTAGTTAAATAATATTTTGGGATTATTTTTACTTCCTCTGGCAATGAGTCTCTCTGTCTCAATCTTTGCTGTTTTGATTTGCTTTTTACAGAATTTATTTAATTTTCTGTATTTATTTAATGCCTCATCACTACCTACTTGCTTTAATTCTCTAAATGCTTTATTTTTATCTCTTATTGCGCCCCTTACAGCTCTATTTAGGCATAGTGGTTTCCTCCTATTTCTAGCATGTTTATTCCCATACGGTATATATTGTGCACAGGTCCTATTCAGGATGCTAATAAACGTCTTCCATTTCCTTTGTGTATTTTTATGTCTCAGGATATCGTCCCAATTAATTGCACCAAGATCATCTCTCATCCATTGGAAATTTGCCTTCCTGAAGTTTAGTGTCCTTGTAACCCCTCTACTACACAGTTTATTAAAGGATACATGAAAACTTATTAATTTGTGATCACTATTACCCAAGTGACCCTCAACCCTTACATTTGATATGCGGTCTGGCCTGTTGGTTAATATTAGGTCTAGCAGTGCCCCCCCTCTTGTTGGGTCCTGAACCAGTTGTGAAAGGTAATTGTCTCTCATAGTTGTCAAAAACCTATTACCTTTGCTGGAACTGCAGGTTTCGGTTCCCCAATGTATTTCAGGGTAGTTGAAGTCCCCCATAATAATGACTTCTCCTTGAGTCGCAGCTTCATCTATTTGCTTTATGAGGATATTCTCTGTTGCTTCCATTATTTTTGGAGACTTATAACAAACCCCTATCAGTAATTTATTATTTTTTCCCCCTCCCCTTATTTCTACCCACAGGGAATCTACATTTTCATTAGATTCATATATATTATCACGCAGGATGGGTTTTAAGGATGAATTTACATTTAAACATACTCCTCCCCCTCGCTTAATTGTACGGTCATTTCTGAACAGACTATAGCCCTGTAAATTAACCGCCCAGTCATGGCTCTCGTCCAGCCATGTCTCAGATATCCCCACCATGTCATAATTATGTTCCAACAACATTAACTACAATTTCTCCATTTTGTTGGCGAGTCTTCTGGCATTATTATACATGCACTTTATGTATCTCTCTGTACCTCTATTCTTTCTTAAATTATAAACTGTTCTAACCCCACCCCCCATGCCACCCCACCCCCAATTTCATTATTTGTGCCCAGGTCTCTATCTGCACTGTCTTCCCCTCCTATAAAAGGAATACCCTCCCCCCCGTCCCTAGTTTAAACACTCCTCCAATCTTCTAGCCATTTTCTCCCCCAGCACAGCTGCACCCTCCCCATTGACGTGCAGCCCGTCCCTAGCGTAGAACCTGTAGCCAACTGAGAAGTCGGCCCAGTTCTGCAGGAACCCAAACCCCTCCTTCCTACACCAATTCCTGAGCCACTTATTAACCTCCCTAATCTCCCGTTGCCTCTCTGGCATGGCACGTGGTACAGGAAGTATTTCCGAAAATACCACCTTGGAGGTCCTTGCTTCAAGCTTACAGCCTAATTCCCTGAAATCATCTTTAAGGACCTTCCACCTACCTCTAACTTTGTCATTTGTGCCAATGTGCACCATGACCGCTGGATCCTCACCAGCCCCTCCCAGTAATCTGTCAACCCGATCAGCAATATGTCGGACTCGAGCGCCAGGTAGGCAGCACACCGTTCGACGATCCCTGTCTTTGTGACAGATTGCCCTATCTGTTCCCCTAATTGAGTCTTCCACTACCAGAACCTGTCTGGCCTGCCCTGCTCTCCTATTTCCCCCCTTACTGAAGCAGACACTCCTCCAGCTTTCAGAGGACATGCCTTGCTGCAGCAGTGCTACTCCTGCACTAACACTCCCCTCATCTGCCAACTTAGCAAACTTATTGGGGTGTGCCAGATCAGGACTAGCCTCCCTGGTGCTCTTCCCTCTACCCCGCCTTCTAACTGTCACCCAGCTAGCTGCTTCATTGTCCTGCAGCTCCAACCTAGCATCCCCCTTCATCTATCCCATTGAGCGTCTGCTCAGTGAGCAGAAGACTCCTTTCCATATTGTCTATGGATCTCAGTGTTGCAGCTGCACATTTAGATCCAGTATCTGGGCTTCCAAATGCACAACGTGCTCACATCTCGCACAGCATTATGCACCCTCGACCGGCTGTTCAAGGATTTCATACATGCGGCAAGACGTGCACTGGATGGCATTGGCAATAGCATCCTAATGGAGATTGCACCAGACAATAAGATAAGCAAAAATAAATAAAAAGTATTAATAAAATATAACAGCAATTCAGTAACACCTCCGTTGGAAACTCCCTGAATCCAAAGTCAGTGAATCTCAAGTCACACACTTAACACAGTTCGCACTTACGCTCAGGTCACACTCAGCTCGTTCACACTCGCTCAGGCAGAAGATTTAAAAGAGTTTTTTTTTTTTCCACTTTTACCAGCACACCACCCTGCTGCTCAATGCACTTCCAAAAGGAGTTGAACCCCAACCAGCTGCCGCTTATAAACCCTTAATTACTGTATGAACTCCGACCCTTAATTAACCCCTTGTGAATATAGTTACACCTCAAGATTTAAATGCAATATATTTAACCCTTAAAAACACAGATAGTAAAATAAGAGATTAACCCTGTAGAGAGAAAAAATAGGTTAACCAAGTCTCTTTAAATGCCAAGTCAAAAGAACAAGTTATCCTGTGGCTCAGAGAGGACCCTGAGAACCAGGCAAGTGAGTCAGTGGAGCTGTGTGTATGTGATGTGGGTGGCCAGGGAACGCTGGAGCAGACATCTATGCGGGCCATGAATATGGCCCTGGCTGATGCTCACATCCCCAAAAAGCCAGAATCCCCTATAATCATCCTCTGCATGTGCACGCTTCTAAAAACTTGTGTACTTGAGTTTGTGAATGGCGTCCACTTGAGATAAATACTGATTTGCTTTTCTAAGCAAGCATCATTATTATCTTAAAACAAGAAAAGAAATAAAGCCCCAGAGTCTGATGCTACTAATCTGTATGACGCCTGCGTGGGATTTGATAAGAATTCTGTTTGATCAATTTCTATTCATAATGAATAAGATTAGCTGTCTACAGTAATGCAAGATGTTACAGAGACAGTACAAACCATGAAAACTACTTAAAATGTAACTTAAACTTTAAATACTTCGTGGAATGTATTTAAATGTGCAAGTGTCTAAAGGGAATACCAGCACAAACAGGATTTTGCAGGCTTATGATATTGATGGTATTGATGAGCTACCTTTAGGACAGGTCTTCTGTGTCAAATTGGCGGGGGTCTCTTACTGATCAGCTGTTTTCTGCTTTTACATCAGTATATAAACAGTGAACAAAGCTGAACATCACACCCCTGTCCAATGTGTAATGGTCAAATGGTCATTCACGGATATTGCAGCTCCTAATGAAGTTAATAGCTGGGCTGCAGTACCCGGGAATGGCCACTATGCAGTGAACGGAGCAATGCTGTTTGACTCTGTTCATTGACACATCATCTATGCAATAAACCTTAAACCTCTTTTAAATTCTGCTTAATAGTTACCTCTCTGTGCCATATTTAGGGTGCTGGTGGGTGGGCCTGTACGTGAAGCACCTTACATGTACAGTGCATTGATAGCATTAGTGCAAAGTTCAAATGCAAGTCTCATTTGTAACACACAACTGACACTCTGCTGCAACAGAGGCCGATTAATTACCTTAGATGCTGTTGTTAATTGTTACTGCAGCATTCAAGCAGTTAATAAGAGGGAGAAGGCTTCCTCTGTCACCCATCAGCATCACTGCAACACTATCCAAGACAGGCTGGATGTTTTGTGTTGTTGGAGCAGTCAAATACTGGTAACACGTGGTCAAATCCCATAATGGAACTAAAAGGGAACAGTAAAATAAGATCACTAATTTTTAAAAAGGAAAAGCACCTTTTTCCTAACCAAAATGTAAAAAATAGTAGGGTAAAAATACTTGGTGTTACTGTTACAGAAACTATCATGCTACCTGTGTGACACAGTAAACACCATAACAAATATTGAAAACATTGCCAGAATTGCTAAATTTTGTTTATGACCTCTTAAAAAGGAAAAAATAATCAAAAGGTCACATGTTATGTAAAAAAAAGTAAAAAACTAAAGTCTAAGACAAAGCGTGAGTGTTTAATTAGGAGTTAACGGCTGAGTATAAAATGAGCCAAATCGCTAACTATTATTTAAAGGGAATCTGTCACCTAATTTTCGGCCTATCAGCTGCGGCCACAGCCATCAGGGGCTTGTCTACAGCATTCTGTAATGCTGTAGAAAAGCCCCCGATGAAACCTGAAAAATAAGAAAAACAAGTTAGATTATACTCACCAGGGGGCGGGTGCGGTGGGTCTCGCGGTCCGGTCCGGCGCCTCCCATCTTCATATGATGCAGTCCTCCTCCTTGCTTCTCCCTCAGTTCTTGCGTTCGTGTACTTTCTCTGTCCTGTTGAGGGCAGAGTAACTTACTGCAGTGCGCAGGCATCGGGAAAGGTCAGAGAGCTCCGCCACCTGCGCATTGCAGTACTCTGCGCTGCCCACAATAGGGCAGAGTAAGTATGCCTGCGCAGGAACCGAGGGAGAAGGAGGAGGACATCATCATATGAAGATGGGAGGCGTCGGATCGGACGGCGACACCCATCGGACCGGTCCGAATGCCGGGGTGAGTATAATCTAACTCTTTTTTCTTATCTTTCAGGTTACATCACGGGCTTAGCTACAGCATTACAGAATGCTGTAGAAAAGCCCCTGATGGCGGTGCCGGCAGGTGATAGGGCTAAAATGGGGTGACAGATTCCCTTTAACTACTGGTACAATCTGTTGAAAAAAAATAGTAATTATTTTACTTATATTTAGGGATGGGCGAATCCTGAAATACTCGGAATCGCTAGACTGTAACGAGTCCGAGTCGGAAACTCGCTATTCGTTGCAAGTCTAGCGAGTCCAATGTTAATGAATGGGGATGCGAGTATTGCAGCGATTCCTGTGCTGGGGAGAGAGAGAGAGAGAGATATTACTACAAGCAATTCTAGTTTCTTAGCGATTTTGTGTCCCCCTGCTGACTAGTGTTGAGCTTTCCGATTGGCTGCCGAAATGACGTCATCATGATGCGCTGTCTGTGCGCATCATGATGCGCCGTCAGTTCGGGCCTTCGGGGGGGCTGTGCCGACTGTCCGGGGGTCTGTACCGGCCTGCCGGTGGTCTGTACCGGCCTGCCGGTGGTCTGTGCTGGCCTGCCGGTGGGCTGTGCCGGCCTGCCGGGGGCTGTGCCGGCCTGCCGGTGGTCTGTGCAGGCTCCGGTGGTCTGTGCAGGCATCGTCCGATGGGACTACAAGTCCCATCGGGCTATGCCTGCTACCATGACAGTGATTGACACATTAGCCAATGATGGGACAGTAGTAGTCCCATCATCTGGCTAATGTGTTGAATGTAAAAAAAATAAAAAAATAAAAAAATTACATGCTACATACATGCTACATACATACAACATGCATACTACATATATACTACATGCAACATACATACTACATATATACTACATGCAACATACATACTACATACATGCTACATACTACATGCATACTACATACATGCTACATACTACATACATGCTACATACATACTACATACATACTACATGCATGCAACATACAACATATATACTACATGCATGCAACATGCATACTACATATATACTATATATACTACATGTAACATACATACTACATATATACTACATGCTACATACATGCAACATACATACTACATACATGCTGCATACTACATGCATACTACATACATACTACATACAACATATATACTACATATACTACATGTAACATACATACACTCTACATGCTACATACATGCAACATGCTACATACATGCTACATACATGCAACATACATACTACATACATGCTACATACATGCTACATACATGCTACATACATGCTACATACATACAACATATACACTCACTGGCCACTTTATTAGGTACACCATGCTAGTAAGGGGTTGGACCCCCTTTTGCCTTCAGAACTGCCTCAATTCTTCGTGGCAGAGATTCAACAAGGTGCTGGAAGCATTCCTCAGAGATTTTGGACCATATTGACATGATGGCATCACACAGTTGGCGCAGATTTGTCGGCTGCACATCCCTGATGCGAATCTCCCGTTCCACCACATCCCAAAGATGCTCTATTGGATTGAGATCTGGTGACTGAGGAGGCCATTTGAGTACAGTAAACTCATTGTCATGTTCAAGAAACCAATCTGAGATGATTCGAGCTTTATGACATGGCGCATTATCCTGCTGAAAGTAGCCATCAGATGTTGGGTACATTGTGGTCATAAAGGGATGGACATGGTCAGCAACAATACTCAGGTAGGCTGTGGCGTTGCAACGATGCTCAATTGGTACCAAGGGGCCCAAAGAGTGCCCAGAAAAAATTCCCCACACCATGACACCACCACCACCAGCCTGAACCGTTGATACAAGGCAGGATGGATCCATGCTTTCATGTTGTTTACGCCAAATTCTGACCCTACCATCCGAATGTCGCAGCAGAAATCGAGACTCATCAGACCAGGCAACGTTTTTCCAATCTTCTACTGTCCAATTTCGATGAGCTTGTGCAAATTGTAGCCTCAGTTTCCTGTTCTTAGCTGAGAGGAGTGGTACCCAGTGTGGTCTTCTGCTGCTGTAGCCCATCTGCCTCAAAGTTCGACGCACTGTGCGTTCAGAGATGCTCTTCTGCCTACCTTGGTTGTAACGGGTGGCAATTTGAGTCACTGTTGCCTTTCTATCAGCTCGAACCAGTCTGCCCATTCTCCTCTGACCTCTGGCATCAACATGGCATTTCCGGCCACAGAACTGCCGCTCACTGGATTTTTTTTCTTTTTCGGACCATTCTCTGTAAACCCTAGAGATGGTTGTGCGTGAAAATCCCAGTAGATCAGCAGTTTCTGAAATTCTCAGACCAGCCCTTCTGGCACCAACAATCATGCCACGTTCAAAGGCACTCAAATCACCTTTCTTCCCCATACTGATGCTCGGTTTGAACTGCAGGAGATTGTCTTGACCATGTCTACATGCCTAAATGCACTGAGTTGCCGCCATGTGATTGGCTGATTAGAAATTAAGTCTTAACACACAGTTGGACAGGTGTACCTAATAAAGTGGCCAGTGAGTGTATACTACATATATACTATATATACTACATACATGCAACATACATACTACATACATGCAACATACATACTACATACATGCAACATACATACTACATACATGCAACATACATACTACATACATACTACATACTATATGCATACTACATACATACTACATACATACAACATATATACTACATATATACTATATATACTACATGTAACATACATACTACATATATACTACATGCTACATACATGCAACATACATGCTACATACTACATGCATACTACATACATACTACATACATACAACATATATACTACATGTAACATACATACTACATACATGCTACATACATACTACATACATGCTACATACATACCACATGCATGCAAGATGCATACTACATATATACTGCATATATACTACATGCATACAACATACATATATACTACATACAATACATACATATAGACATACAGTACATATAACATAGAGTACATACTTACCGTCACTTGTCACTTTGATCCCCGAAGCCATTGTCACCTGAGGGTTAAATATCAAAATAAAAAACACCAATATACTTACCCCGATCCGCAGAAGTCCACGAGGGTCCCACGTCCATCTTGCGTGGAGAACAGCAGCATCAGCTGATGCTACCGTTCTCTACCAGCTCCAGGAATACAATGACGGAAGGTAGGTATCCTTCCGCACTGTATTCCTCCACCACTGTAAAAAAAAAAAGTCCCTAGTCTCACTTTATGCCATTGCTGCGTGGGAATTTCCCACGCAGCAATGGCATAAAGTGAGACTAGGGACTTTTTTTTTTTTTTTACAGTGGTGGAGGAATACAGTGCGGAAGGATACCTACCTTCCGTCATTGTATTCCTGGAGCTGGTAGAGAACGGTAGCATCAGCTGATGCTGCTGTTCTCCACGCAAGATGGACGTGGGACCCTCGTGGACTTCTGCGGATCGGGGTAAGTATATTGGTGTTTTTTTATTTTGATATTTAACCCTCAGGTGACAATGGCTTCGGGGATCAAAGTGACAAGTGACGGTAAGTATGTACTCTATGTTATATGTACTGTATGTCTATATGTATGTATTGTATGTAGTATATATGTATGTTGCATGCATGTAGTATATATGCAGTATATATGTAGTATGCATGTTGCATGCATGTAGTGCATGTATGTAGTATGCATGTAGCATGTATGTAGTATGTATGTTGCATGTAGTATATATGTAGTATGTATGTTACATGTAGTATATATAGTATATATGTAGTATATATGTTGTATGTATGTAGTATGTATGTAGTATGCATGTAGTATGTAGCATGTATGTTGCATGTATGTAGCATGTAGTATATATGTAGTATGTATGTTACATGTAGTATATGTTGTATGTATGTAGTATGTATGTAGTATGCATGTAGTATGTAGTATGTATGTTGCATGTAGTATATATGTAGTATGCATGTTGTATGTATGTAGCATGTATGTAGCATGTAATTTTTTTTTTTTTTTTTTTTTTTTTTACATTCAACACATTAACCGGATGATGGGACTACTACTGTCCCATCATTGGCTAATGTGTCAATCACTGTCATGGTAGCAGGCATCGCCCGATGGGACTTGTAGTCCCATCGGACGATGCCTGCACAGACCACCGGAGCCTGCACAGCCCCCCGGCAGGCCGGCACAGCCCCCCGGAGCCTGCACAGACCACCGGCAGGCCGGCACAGACCACCGGCAGGCCGGCACAGACCACCGGAGCCTGCATAGACCACCGGCAGGCCGGCACAGCCCCCCGGCAGGCCGGCACAGACCACCGGAGCCTGCACAGACCACCGGCAGGCCGGCACAGACCACCGGCAGGCCGGTACAGACCCCCGGACAGTCGGCACAGCCCCCCCGAAGGCCCGAACTGACGGCGCATCATGATGCGCACAGACAGCGCATCATGATGACGTCATTTCGGCAGCCAATCGGAAAGCTCAACACTAGTCAGCAGGGGGACACAAAATCGCTAAGACTCCTATTTTTTTTTTTTCAGAGTTTAATACAAGCAATTCTAGTTTCTTAGCGATTTTGTGTCAGCAGGGGGACACAAAATCGCTAAGAAACTAGGATTGCTTGTATTAAACTCTGAAAAAACTAGGATTGCCATTGATTTGCATTGGACTCGTTACTGTGCGAGTAATCGCTTGGAAACTCGCAGAGTACCGACTCCTGCGAGTCCCCTACTACTCGCAGAGTAACGAGTCCTAACGAGTAGATTCGCCCATCCCTACTTATATTTTAAAATATTTACCTAAAAGATATTGAGAGTTCAACTTCATAATGCCAATGTCAGTCATCTTTCTGCTCTTTAGGTTCTTTTGAACTATGATTAAGTGGAAGTGACACTTCATAATAAATATATGTGTGTGTACATTTAATTTCTGATGCCACAAATATACCAGCGCCATCATTACGGCATATATAAGAGTTAGGGGATTGATGCAACACAAGCTGCGGTGATATTTCCATGTGGACATGACTTCAGGAGCTATTAAAGACAAATGGCTGGGGAGAGAGGAAGATTGTATTAGATCCCATTATTTGTAATCCCAACTGGTTGAAGCAGGTTTTAGATATTATGTGATATACTATACATTAATACCCAGACAGTCACTTATTTCCCATTACTGCCTTAAATGCTATATCTGCAGATTAACTTCTAGGATTTACACTCATTTTGTGAACAGAATTGGCTGGTCCCTGATAAAATAAAGGCGGCATATTGGCAATTAAAATGTAGAGGTGATGCAGAATTAACTCCATAGACTGCAATGAACAAAGGCGGTACATCGATGGCCGTCTAAACCCAAGTGGATATGTACTAAGTCAATGATGGGGCAATTTATTTCATAATCTCTTGCAAAGTAAAATCCATGGCAAATCCACAGTAAAAACTTCACACATTTGGAAAACTCTATTATATAATGAATTCAGCTCTGACGAAAATGAATTACCTGCACAAAAGGTGATTCAAAAAGGATCCTGCTAAAATTTTGCATCAGTATTCCTAAACCCAGAGAACATAGCACAAATCTATTAACATGAAATACACAATACAGTATCTATCCACGTTTTATCTACACACTCCGAATTTTCAATTTTTTTTTCCTTTGGTGACATGGCAGATGTCCTAAGCAGAAGCGCAGTTCTGTACAGACACGTGCCAGCATATCCTCGATTATAGACTCCACTGTTTCAGTGATGTGTCTAGGACATTTTTGCCAGAAAGCTTGGCTGATTGAGTAGATTACACAAGAAGGAAGACAAAAAGCAAGTCAGTAGGATCTAGGAGCAACATGGCAGATATGTGTTACGGGGCAGTAGTGGGGAAACAGGAGACGTGGAACCTGGGCCCCTGAACTGCCCCTCAGGCTAAGGGGGTGCCCTGACTCTCCTTAACTTGGGGGTACACTTGATGGTAGTGAGGCCCAAGTTCCCGACCTGTCCCTGTCTCCTGTTTAGCCCTGAGCCAAACCCCCAACCCCCTCCCCAGGAGGTCAGACAGGGAATAAAGTGAACTGCACTGTCGAAGCTGCTTTTCTTCTGACCAAGCGTCAGCTGTCCAGATCACCAGTGAGTCCGAATTGTGAGGTTTTTCGCCCTTTCTGTTGCAAGCGGTTGGAGACAAAGAGACTTCAACACACAAGCCGTGGTCAAATCACTTTATCTGACGTAATGAAATATAAGACATGTTTTTATACCATTTACAACAATATGTGACTCTATGGAGCTCATTTGGCCCCCCCATCACCTCAGGGTCGTACCTTGTTTACAATATACCCAGAACACGTTGTTGAGAACAAATATGATAACAAGTATAGTTTCCTTGAAGACAGAGACTACTAGTCTACATAAGAATAATTCTAGCAATAATAAGGCAAAAGGCAATTGAAGTCTTAAAGGCATTTAAAGGGATATAAAAGCAAACCATTAATTCTTCTATATCAATTTCCCCCTTTTGTAAATGGTATAACCTTTGCCACAGGGTCAGCTGATGTCCACAAAGGAGCTACTGTCTCATGGGTCTAGTACCCATAAGGGGGCTTCCTACCTGCTTCGCCCATCCACCCTCAGTGTGGACACTCACTTTCCCCATCAGCAATGGCTACCTGGGGTCTATGATACACTACAGAAGGTTCAGCCTTAGATTCTTTTTTCACACATACATTATTCAGTAGCTTAAGTAATACATATATTAGCGCTTTTACGGCTATATAAAATAATAAGCAAAACAACAAAATTTGCATACAAGTCTATATAATGCCAAAAAAAATCCATCCTGCAATGCCATTAACCTAATTTGATTTAGGAAAGAGAATGTGTTAGGCCTCTTTCACACTTAAGTTTTTTACAATCAGTCACAATCCGCCAAGTTTTGAAAAAAATCGATCCTCAATTTTCTTTTGAGGATCTGTTTTTTTCCCCATTGACTTCCATTACTGGTGGATTGTGACGGATTGCTGTCCGTTGCATCCGTTTTTTTGAGGATCCGCCAAAAGTTCCTGTCCGTCACCATCCTCAAAGATTTGAAAACGGAGCTTGCAACGTTTTTTTTTTCTGGCGGATCCTCCAGACACTAATTTAACCCGAAATTCTTTCTGGGTGCCGGACCAAAAAAAATCAATCTCTCTCTCTCTCTCTCTCTCTCTCTCCTTTTCCGGCCAGCATTTCCTTTACATTTCCTCATTTTCAGGATCCGTCTGAAAACGGATCCTGTGCCATCCGTTCACATCAGTTGAGAACGGATCTGCTTGTCTGCCTTTTTGGCGGATTTGAACTGATGCAAAAAAACTGAAGTGTGAAAGAGGCCTTACCCCACCAGGAGTCTCTGTTTGCACTGTGTTGTTTTAACCATTGGTCTCTGAGTTCACCTATTTTGTCTATACTGGCCCTGATCTGGAGATTGCCAGCAGGGTCGATATAATTACAACAGGTGGGACCAATTATCTGACACATTCCTCCTTCTTTTGCGGTCAGGTAAACTAGTACTATAGTATGTTGGTTAGTAACTACGATTAATTGTCTCTGTATTGTATTAGTTTCCTTAAGAACTTCAAGAATCTGGAAAATCTGATTGTCCAGGTAGTCGGTAGCTTCCACTAATTTATCCCACAGTTGTGTTATGAAGGGGAATATTAGCATACTACTGAATATTTTATGTGTTATCCCCATTTCTACTAGATGCGGCCTACCATTTGGCTTATTGTCTGCAGCCCTTCTATACGAGGTGTGAATTGGGACTGTTGCAGTGTCTATTTTACTATGAGGAACTATGAAAGTGGCTGGTGTCAGTTTAGCAAGAGTGCAGACCCCTCTTATGTCCGGGCTCACTCACCTGTAGGCACGATGTCTGCAAACCAAGAATACTCCGTCAGGGAGAACACAAACGTGACCAGGGGTCTGTATACATTGGTATAAACTCAAAAGTCCTGACATACTGTAGGCTTATGGGCACACCAAGTATTATTCATTTGTTTTCCACTTACACCAGATGTACATTTGCCCCTTTCTTTCCTTATTATTTTACCCGTAGATGATTTACAGCCTTCAACACCATCTTGGTACACCGTATCATTAACCTGTGTTTGATCATGAGTGTATATGCGGAAGCAATTATTGTCCTCACCACAGGTATTTGCTCCAGTGTGTTGAAGACTGAACTACAGTCCATCATTGGGAATAGGGTCTGAGTGAGGGATTTCAGTCCTCCTCCTGGCAACCATATTACCGACATCTGAGTCATATTCCCGCCACCACATTTGTACCTTTAGGCCACGTTATATTAAACTGAAACCAGGGGTTAGCGGCCCATTCGACTATAGCTAATGAGGCAGATATATCACAGGGCACACCTAGATTGAGTCCAAGTCTCATTGTGTATGCAGTGTGGAGTTAATACCTCCCATGGCTCCAGAGGTAAGGCTAAGTACGGCATAGTCCTCGCAGATACTGGGCTGTGTGTACAGATCCAACAGTCCTTCGGTTTCTGTCCTTCCATGTCCTTTATAAGAAGAGCATGAGAAGAGTGCAACTGCTCCTACCGCACAGACACAATCAATTTTGTGTGAGGTCCCGGGTCTGATGACAAGCAGCCATAAAGTGGTTGGAATATTTGTGAAGCGGACCTTAACCAAGGCCTACTGTTGGTCACAAAGCCTAGGAAAGTGCATAGATGCTGATGTGACCTGGGTAGAGGGAGATCTTGAATTGCCTGTTTCCTGTCAGGTGTCTGGTACCTTCGGCAATATAATGTCCCAACAAATGTCACCTTTTGTTTGTAATACTGTAATTTGTCACGTGAGACCTTGCAACCCTTAGGGTCATCCACGTACTGTAATAATACAATCAGCGGATGAGATGATTGCCACTACTCAAGGATCCCTGCCATTGCTGCTGAATAGATGGCAGGGGATTTCTTTCCCCCTTTGTGGGAGGACTGTAAAACAATATTGTTCACCTTTATGGGTAAAGGAGAAAGATACTGACAGTCAGGGTGCAGGGGTACAGAGAAGAATGCACCTGCTAAATCAATGACTGTGAAACATTTTGACATTACTGGGATCTGTGACAGTATTGTGTGTGTGTTAGGGACGATTGAGGTCACACTCACTGTATCATCATTAATAGCCCTTAAGTCATGAACCTTTCTGTAAGTGTCAGCAAACCCTTGAGTCCTTTTTTTTCCTAATGGGATACAAAGTGGTGTCGCAGGGGGAAGATCTTTGCAGTCCAGGGGGGGTTTCTTTGCACCAGAACCCCTGCCTTAACATACTCTCTAATATCTCTGCTCGGGGCAATTGATTTGGCTAGGGTCAAGGGGTATTGCTTTAAACAAGGAGGAGTGGTTCCTTTTTTTCTTTCCTTCTTTAATGGCAATCATGACAGGGGGAATGGGCAGCCGACCCACATCAGTTTTTCCCCTTGCCCAAACAGTGTCTGGCACCTGTCCCATTTCTTCATCCTCAGGCATTTTGGTGTCAGGTGTTAGTTTCATCGCTTTTGTCATATACACCATTGCCGCAATCTTACACAAATGTTTATCTGAGAGGGGACTTGTGACTGTAATACCCTCAGGAGAGTACTGTATGGTGGCCGGGATCGCACTCAGCACATCTGTTCCCAGTAAATTCATAGGGGTATTGTCACTAACAATAAGTTTTGTAAGTACCGCAATTCCAGCACCTCACTGTTTCTAGGTCCTTAGGTCCCTTATTACGTCTCCACTTCTTTAGCTACCTTAAGGAGGTCTTTTCGGATCTACATATCTCCATTCAGGTCTGGCTGTCTGTACTGCGTCTCGTAAGTCTTTGTTCATACCGTCAATGAATGCATTCACCAGTATTCTAACATCAAGTGGGTTTATGCAAATGCACCCCATGTCTGCCCATTTCAGCTGTAACTGTCCAAAGTACATCTCTACCCTCACTCCTTTTTGCTGTGTCACATTAGTCAGGAATACGGACTGCTCTGATTGTTCCACTGTAGCCCATTGTCTTAGTGACTCACAGTACGTCTCCCCAGACCGTGCAGATTTATCATCCATGCCCCAAGCCTGATTCTTTGTCACATCTGTGTGTGTCTTAATTATATGTCCTAGTGCGTCACCTGCCTTTAAACTCACCAACCTCTCTAGGTCTGCCCAGGTACACTTATATGTCTGCGATACTTCCTTTATGTGTCTGTAAAACGGGAATGGTTGGTCTTCAGGGTCAGGCAGCTGCTTCAGCAAAGCTAGCTGGTCAGAGGGGCTCCAGGGATAATACACCTGCATCTTTCTTATTCTAGTCGCACTTCTAGGTCCTGATGGGGTTGGTCGTCTGATGTCTACTGTCAGCTTACTCCTCAAAGGTCAATGTCCCCACTACCCTCTATCCACACTATTATGTCAGCTTCTTATAATCTTGTCTGGACAGGATCTAGTGCAACTCGCTTAGGTCAGTAGCACAGGTCACACAAGTAGCTATTCAGTCTGGGTTTGTCTGAGTCTGATCACAGTGTTTACAAGTCCATCTGTTTTGTCTGGGTCTCTGGTTACACTTTGTCAATCAAAACATTCATAATACACCTTCCACACTGCTGCACATTCATTCTCAAGCATCATTTATTCACTTGCTATTTTCTTCCCTTGTCTGTGCCTTTTTGTTCATCCAAACATTCACACTCTGGTATTTTTGCCTTTTTTTAAATATTGGTCCAACCTGTTTTACTGCTTCCTTTCTTCTCTGTCTTTTACGATTTGCATAGCTGTCTTGGATCTCATTGGGGGCACTGACTGTACACAGAAAAAGTTGCCATGGCTTCAACCTTTTTCTGCAGACAGCTCACCTTTCTTCTGAAATGCCCTCCCAGTGTGCCTGGACCTCTATCTTACAGGCCACACTTAGCAAGTCAGAGAGAGCCTGCCAAGGTGTAGCGGGAAGGCTCCTTGCCTCTCACCCGGTAGACCTACAGGATGTAACGGGAAGGCTCTCTGCCTCTCACCCGCTAGATCAGCTGACTAGATAGGAATAGGCCTTTTTCCTTCTAGCCCAGCTCCATGGATTGTGGGAAGGCTACTTCAACTTAGACAGCTCACCTTTCTTCTGAAATGCCCTTCTGTGTGTCTGGACCTCTGTCTTACAGCCCACACATAGCAAGTCAGAGTGAGCCTGCCCAGGTATATCCAGAGGGCTCCTCACCCTCGCCTCTCACCCACAACAAAAAACCCGCTGACTAAAGTAAGAAGGCCCAGGTGTGATAGGCCTCTGACCTACTTTATCAGCCGTACAGTCGGCTACCTCCTCTGTTGATACACAATTTGCTATACAAATCAATCATACAACTAGAAGCAGGTTCAAACACATTAATGACCAAACAATCACTTACAATTCCCTTCTAAGTTAGGCACCATATTTTACTTTTAACTTCCAACTTCAATTAAGTACTGTTGCTTTAAAATGCACAAATCTTTCAGCGCGTACCTTACGGATAGAATTACAGAGAATTTTGAGCACAGCTCACACTCAGCAGAGATAAGAGCGAAGGGAGAAGAAAAACTGCGCAGCGCCATCCTTCCCCCCTCCCATCAGCATTCCGTAGTTCTTTAGACTTATCAAAATCAATTTCTACAAAAAAAACCTCAAAATCACGGGATTTCACTGTAAGAGCAGATAACTGTATAATGAGATTAAGCATGCCTTGCCCTTTTTCTGGCCAAATGCATTCAGGAAACTTTACAATGTAATGCCACATATAACACGAGCTATATCATTACTCAATTCATTCAGTCTCAGATGTAGATTTGAAATATCTATAACGCATCTGTCCGGGATTCCACCACAACTAGAAAGGTAACAAATCTCTTGACACAAAAATGATGTGTGATGATTCATTTATACGTGCTCATTCACGGATTTTTTTATACTAAATTACTCATCTCTCATCTTATTCAGAGGTTCTCATAGACATATATACAAGGATTCACACAGCCTGACTATCTTGCACTTTGGATTTGATTGACACTTTAACCAACAGCAGTGTCCACTGACACTCCGAGAACACCATAGCCCACTTCTTACACAAGAAACATTGAAAACCAGAGCAACCAAAAACCACAGCCTCATACAAATTTACTGACATTCCAAAATAACCACTGCACAGAGTCTATCCCAGACTTTGTGCTACACAGTACACCAATACACAACCAGTTAGTAAATTAGTATATTGCCAGAACAGTTTAACAGATAATACAGATGACAATTATTATCTTATTACTCTATTATTCAACTCTCATACAGACATACTCACCACTCACTGGTGATGTGGGTTCTTTTGAACCGTGCTGTTACAGTCTTACCCAGAGATATGTAGACATCCTTAGAAAGGTTGCAGATGCAGAATCAATGTAAGAATAAATGTTCTCACCTGCTGCAGCCTGGATTCTGCATTTTCAACCCTCCAGGAAGCTCCCACATACGGATTCCGAATAGACTTGTTTCCATGGCCCCACGTTGGGTGCCAAAACTGTCGTATCTGCTTTTGTTCTGACCAAGCGTCAGCTGTCCAGATCACCAGTGAGTCCGAATTGTGAGGTTTTTCGCCATTTCTGTTGCAAGCGCTTGGAGACAAAGAGACTTCAACACACAAGCCGTGGTCAAATCACTTTATCTGACGTAATGAAATATAAGACATGTTTTTATACCATTTACAACAATATGTGACTCTATGGAGCTCATTTGGCCCCCACCATCACCTCAGGGTCGTACCTTGTTTACAATATACCCAGAACACGTTGTTGAGAACAAATATGATAACAAGTATAGTTTCCTTGAAGACAGAGACTACTAGTCTACATAAGAATAATTCTAGCAATAATAAGGCAAAAGACAATTGAAGTCTTAAAGGCATTTAAAGGGATATAAAAGCAAACCATTAATTCTTCTATATCAGCACCAATAACAAGAAAGGAAAAGATAAAACAGACACCACGGGTTAAAGCAACTAAAATCCAAAACTTAGCTTTATCTGCTGCCAATGCTCCAAGCAGCAGAATAAGGTACCCAATCAGCATCCAGCAGCAACTCCACTGCTCCAGATAAGCTGAACCCCCTCTGCACCAGGTAGGTAGGTAGGTAGGTCCAGTCTTCACCAAGGTTGGTTAGCAAATGACCAGTATTACCAACAGTGAGCTACAGCACCTGATGACCTTTTATAGGAAGGAGTGGGGGGTCACCACCTGCTGACTAATTAAACTTGTAGTGTTATGATTGAGTCACCGTAGGAGGCAAAAATAGAAATGCTAGCTAAGTCCAGAAAACCAGAGAAGTTGGCAGCTATCGGATTGCAGACCCCTGAACCTATCAACACAACTAGCAGTAGCCGTGGGGGGCTCCTACGATGCCCTAGGCCCCTCGATCACAGCCGGAGGACTACATAGCCTAAAGACAGAAAGGGAAATCTAAACTGCCCCAGAGCAGACCCCAAAGCAAAAGGCAGCCCCCCACATATAATGATGGTGAAGCAAGAAGAAAGAACAAAACACAGACAGAAAGATAGACTGAGCAAAGATGGGGCCCACGCTAGCTTAGATAGGAAAGGACAGGAAGGCTGCTGTCTGCAATCCGTGAAAAACCCTATGAAAATAAGAGCCAACCAACTGACAGTAAAAAAGGCCCTGAAGATGCTAGGCTTCAAAAAAGCTATGTCAGCACTCAGGAATATTCTGAAGACAGCGCAACAGGCAAAAGGAGATTCTGCTAACCCCAGCAGGGAATGGCAGAATCCAGAAAAGCAAGGAAAACAAAACACTAATGCAAAAAGGCAAAGCAGAAATCTTAGCTTTAGATGAGCAGGAATCAGACTGGTTTCCTAGAAGTCCACAGAGAAATCACCCGCAGGCCAGAAGGGCGTCGGCAGCCTTATATCCAGTCATTAACTCCACTCAGCCAGTCATCATCATCAGCCCCAGGTGTTTGACAATCAGGCTCACTACCTTTCTTCACCAGAAGAGGGAGTTCCTCGGGCCTCAGTAGTGAAGGGGAAAATGAACTCACAACAGTACCTCCCCCTTGAGGATGGGTCACCGAACCCTCAACCACGCCACCAGGGCGATCAGGGTGAGCCCGATGAAAGGCACGCACCAATCTTTTGGCATGAATATCAGAGGCAGAGACCCAGGAATTATCCTCCTGACCATAACCCTTCCACTTAACCAAATACTGGAGTCTCCGTCTAGCCAGACGGGAATCCAGTACTTTCTCTACCTCATATTCCATGTTACCTTCAACCAATACAGGGTCTGGAGGTGCAACCCCCAGAACAACAGGTTCAACAAACCTCTTCAACAAAGATTTATGGAACACATTATGGATTTTAAATGTGACAGGAAGAGCCAAACGAAAAGAGACCGGATTAATAATCTCCAAAATCTTGTAAGGTCCAATAAATCTAGGCTTAAACTTAGGAGAAGCCACCTTCATAGCAATATTTTTTGATGATAACCACACCATATCACCAACCTTAAATTGGGGACCAATGGTCTTATGTCGGTTGGAAAACCGCTGGGCCTTTTTCTGGGAGAGAGATAACTTATCCACCACTTGGTCCCAGATCTGGTGCATTCTCTCCACCACAGTGTCAACCCCTGGGCAGGCAGAGGGCTCCACCTGCCCTGAAGAAAATCGAGGATGAAACCCAAAGTTACAAAAAAAAGGAGACATCAAAGTGGCAGAACTAGCTCTATTATTTAAAGCAAATTCGGCCAAGGGCAAAAATGAAACCCAATCATCCTGATCAGCAGAAATAAAACATCTCAAATATGACTCCAAGGTCTGGTTTGTTCTCTCTGTCTGTCCATTGGTCTGAGGGTGAAAAGCAGAGGAGAAGGACAACTGAATTCCCAGCTTGGAACAGAAAGTTCTCCAAAATCTAGACACAAACTGGACTCCTCTGTCAGATACAATGTTCTCAGGAATCCCATGCAAGCGAACCACCTGTTGTAAAAACAGGGGCACCAATTCAGAGGAAGACGGCAACTTAGGGAGTGGTAGAAGATGAACCATCTTAGAGAACCTATCACAAATCACCCAAATAACAGTCATCATTTGTGAGACAGGCATATCAGAGATGAAATCCATTGAAATATGGGTCCATGGCCTCTTGGGGACAGGCAAAGGCATCAACAACCCACTAGAGCGAGAACACGATTTAGACCGGGAGCACGTCCCACAGGACTGCACAAAATTCCTGACATCACGAGACAAGGAGGGCCACCAAAAAGACCGACTCACCAGATCTCTAGTACCAAAAATACCTGGATGACCAGCCAAAGCAGAGCAATGAACTTCAGACATCACTCTCTTCTTCCACTGGTCAGGAACATACAACTTTCCACTGGGACAATGCTCAGGTTTGTCCTCCTGGAACTCTTCCAGAGCACGTCTCAAATCGGGCGAGATGGCAGAAAGAACTACCCCTTCGCCTAAGATGGTAGTAGGCTTGGTCACCACAGGAGAATCAGCAAAGAAGCTCCTAGAGAGGGCGTCAGCCTTGACATTCTTAGTTCCAGGAAGAAAAGAAACCACAAAATCAAAACGTGTAAAGAACAAGGCCCACCTAGCCTGTCTAGGGTTCAAGCGCTTAGCCGACTCAAGGTAAATCAAATTCTTGTGGTCAGTGAGGACCACGACTTGATGCTTAGCTCCCTCCAACCAATGTCTCCACTCCTCAAATGCCCATTTCATGGCTAACAGTTCCCTATTCCCCACATCATAGTTACGTTCAGATGGAGAGAACTTTCGGGAAAAGAAAGCACAGGGATTCATTTTAGATGTTACAGGATCCTTTTGGGACAAAACAGCTCCTGCACCAATCTCAGAAGCATCCACCTCTACCTGGAATGGAAGTGAGACATCAGGTTGCCGCAAAACCGGGGCGGAGGTGAATCTTCGCTTCAGCTCCTGAAAGGAAGAAACAGCCTCCGGAGACCAATTTAACACATCAGCACCCTTCTTAGTCAAATCAGTCAATGGCTTGGCAATACTAGAAAATTTTGCTATAAATTTCCGATAAAAATTAGCAAAACCCAAAAACTTCTGGAGGGCCTTCAAAGAAGTGGGCTGAACCCAATCGTAAATGGCCTGTACCTTGGCCAGGTCCATTTCAATAGTTGACGGGACAAAATAAATCCCAAAAAAGAAATCCTCTGTACTCCAAAAAGGCATTTAGATCCTTTGACATACAGGGAATTCTCCCTCAAGATCCGGAACACAGTCCGAATATGTTCCACATGAGAATCCCAATCCTTGGAGAAGATCAAAATATCATCCAGATAGATAATCAAAAATTTATCGACAAAATCTCGGAAAATATCGTTCATGAAGCACTGGAAGACAGAAGGGGCATTAGTGAGCCCAAAAGGCATCACCAGGTACTCAAAATGTCCCTCCGGAGTATTAAACACCGTCTTCCATTCATCCCCATGCTTAATGCGAATAAGATTATTTGCCCCCCTAAGGTCAAGCTTGGTAAACCAGCAAGCACCTTTAACTCTGGAGAATAGATCAGAAATCAGGGGTAACGGATACTGATATTTAACAGTAATTTTGTTGAGAGCACGATAATCAATACAAGGTCTTAATGATCCATCCTTTTTGGCTACAAAAAAAAAACCAGCACCTAAGGGTGACGAGGATGGTCTAATATGACCCTTCTCCAACGCCTCCTTAATATAGGATCGCATAGCCTCGTGCTCGGGTATAGATAAATTGAAGAGCCGACCCTTGGGAAATTTACACCCCGGGCTCAGTTCAATAGCACAGTCATAACTCCTATGAGGAGGCAGAGACGCAGACTCATTCTCACTAAATACATCATAAAAGTCCGCCAAATAATCAGGAACATCATGCGACTGAGGAGAGGTGGAAAACACCGGAGCCTCACTAAAGGCACACCGACAACCCCAACTCACCACAGACACAGATTTCCAATCCAAAACTGGATTATGAATTTGTAACCAGGGAAACCCCAGAACAATAGTATAATGCAGATTATGTAACACCAAAAACCTGCAATTTTCTTGATGGTCTGGGGCGACCCGCATTACCACCTGGGTCCAAAACTGAGGTTTATTTTTAGCCAAAGGAGTAGCATCAATCCCCCTCAAAGGGATAGGCGTCTGCAGAGGTGTCATCGGAAATCCACAACGTTTAGCAAAATCCAAGTCCATTAGGTTTAGAGCTGCTCCCGAATCCACAAAAGCCTTGGCGGAAAATGTGGACAGGGAGCAGATCAGAGTAATAGCCAGAAGAAACTTAGGTTGAACACCACCAACAGAAAATGTGTGTGCAAAGCGTTTCTCGCGTTTAGGACAGACAGAAATAATATGCAAGGCATCTCCACAGAAAAAACACAACTTATTACGCCTTCTGAACTCCTGACGCTGCTCTCTGGAAAAAACTCTATCACATTGCATAGGTTCAGACATCTGTTCAACAGGTGGCAACACCTCTCGTGCAGCTCTGCGTTCGCGTAAACGCCGATCAACCTGAATGGCTAAAGACATAGAATCGTCAAGACCAGAGGGAACAGGAAATCCCACCATAGTATCTTTTATGGCTTCTGACAACCCCTTCCGAAAGAGAGCAGCCAAGGCATTATCATTCCAGGTAGTAAGTACTGCCCACTTTCGGAATTTTTGACAGTACAATTCTGCAGAATCACGACCCTGGTTCAATGCCAGCAGGGTCTTTTCAGCCTGATCAATGGCATTAGGTTCGTCATACAACAACCCCAAGGCCTGAAAAAATGCGTTCACATTAGTCAGAATAGGATCATCTGGTTTCAAAGAAAACGCCCAATCCTGGGGATCGCCACGCAGCAAAGAGATGACAATTTTAACCTGCTGCGCGGAGCTCCCTGACGAGTTAGGCTTCAAGGCAAAAAATAATTTACAATTATTTTTGAAATTCAAAAATTTAGACCGATCCCCAAAAAATACATCAGGTGTAGGGATCTTTGGTTCAGCAGCATGTGAATGAGCAAGGTAGGCGGAAATTCCCCGCACTTCCGCAGCGAGCTGCTCCACACGATCAGACAATTGCTTTATCTCCATTGAGAGAAAAAAAAATTCCCCCTACGGCCTCAGAGATATAGAGGAAAAAATATACACACTTTTTTTTATACAATTCTTTCCTGCTATTGAGTACCCTAGAATCTGCGGTATGGCGGGTGATTCTGTTATGATTGAGTCACCGTAGGAGGCAAAAATAGAAATGCTAGCTAAGTCCAGAAAACCAGAGAAGTTGGCAGCTATCGGATTGCAGACCCCTGAACCTATCAACACAACTAGCAGTAGCCGTGGGGGGCTCCTACGATGCCCTAGGCCCCTCGATCACAGCCGGAGGACTACATAGCCTAAAGACAGAAAGGGAAATCTAAACTGCCCCAGAGCAGACCCCAAAGCAAAAGGCAGCCCCCCACATATAATGATGGTGAAGCAAGAAGAAAGAACAAAACACAGACAGAAAGATAGACTGAGCAAAGATGGGGCCCACGCTAGCTTAGATAGGAAAGGACAGGAAGGCTGCTGTCTGCAATCTGTGAAAAACCTTATGAAAATAAGAGCCAACAAACTGACAGTAAAAAAGGCCCTGAAGACGCTAGGCTTCAAAAAGCTATGTCAGCACTCAGGAATATTCTGAAGACAGAGCAACAGGCAAAAGGAGATTCAGCTAACCCCAGCAGGGAATGGCAGAATCCAGAAAAGCAAGGAAAACAAAGCACTAATGCAAAAAGGCAAAGCAGAAATCTTAGCTTTAGATGAGCAGGAATCAGACTGGTTTCCTAGAAGTCCACAGAGAAATCACCTGCAGGCCAGAAGGGCGTCGGCAGCCTTGTATCCAGTCATTAACTCCACTCAGCCAGTCATCATCATCAGCCCCAGGTGTTTGACAATCAGGCTCACTACCTTTCTTCACCAGAAGAGGGAGTTCCTCGGGCCTCAGTAGTGAAGGGGAAAATGAACTCACAGCATTGTAGTAACACCAGCGGCCACCGGGGGCAAAACCCCATATTAACCCCTGAGGGCTTGAAAGGAAAAAGGTTTATAAAAGAGAATCCCGACTCTGACACAGATCCAAAAATGGATCGTGACAATATGACAACCTACATGGTGAGCTGCAACATGTGCAACATGTTCAAAAATTGACCAGAAGAAGAATCCAACTTCACCTGCCAGAAGTGTAGACTACTGGCCCTGTTAGATGAAAAGGTGCAGGATCTGGAAAAAAGAATTGCAACTTTGAAACTCAAAGAAATTGAAGACTTCCTAGACATAACAGAAGCATTTCTACTGGTCACAGAAGATGAAGAAAGTGTCAGATAACCTCCAAAAGCAGACGAGTGGAAGCATGTGACCAAAAGAAGCAAGAAGACCATGGAGACATCACCAACCACACAACTGAGAAGTCGATACCAAGGCCTTGTGGAGGACAAAGATGGCACACCTAAGGATGAGGCACTACCAGCAAGAAAAGAAGAAAAGGGCACACAGTCAACACCCAGAAGTGACAACAAAAAGTATAGCCAAAAAGCGAAGAAGAGTGGTGGTGGTGGGAGACTCACTACTGAGAGGGACAGAAACAGCCATCTGCAGACCGGACATAACCGCAAGAGAAGTATGCTGCTTCCCAGGGGCGACGATCAAGGATGTGACCGATAGGATACCAAAGCTCATCAGTTCCAAGAACGTCCACCCATTTCTTCTGATACAATTTGGCATCAATGACACGGCAAGGAAGGACCTACCGACAATCTGCAAGGACTCTGAAGAGTTGGGGAAGAAAGTAAAAGAACTGGATGCACAGGTAGTTTTTTTTCTTTTATCCTTCCAGTAGATGGGCATGGCACCAGGAGATGGAACAGGATCCTTGATGCAAATAACTAGCAAAGATGATTGTGCAGACAACAAGGATTCGGATTCCTGGACCATGGTGTGAATTGCCTGTACGACGGACTCCTCGCCAGAGACGGATTACACCTCAACAAACCTGGGAAACACACATTCGCCAGAAGACTCACTACACTCATCAGGAGGGCATTAAACTAGGATTAGAGGGGACGCTGTTATGATTGGGTCACCGAGGAGCAAAGCAAGACCAAGCTAAGCCACAGAAAACCAGAGAGGTTGGTAACTAAGTGGATTGCAGACCCCTGATCCTATCCACACAACTAGCAGTAGCCGTGGAGCGTACCTATAATGATCCTAGATGCCTTGACACAGCTGGAGAACTAAATAAGCCTAAAGCAAGAAAGGGGAAATCTAAACTGCCCCAGAGCAGACCCCAAAGGAATAGATAGCCCCCAAACATATATTGTCGGTGAGACAAGATGAAAACACAAACGCAGGTAGGAAAATAGACTGAGCAAACGATGGGGCCCACACTAACTAGACAGGAAAGGAAAGACTCTGTCTGCAATCACGCAAAAAACCCTGCAAAAAATGCCCAACAAGCCTGATAGAAAAATACTGAAGTCACTAGACTTCGCTCACTATATTAGCACTCTGGTATATTCTGAAAGCAGAGCAAAAAGAGGCCAATCTAATAAGGGACAAAAACAAACTGGTACAAGCAGTAACATAAGGATGGAAATTCAGCACAGCCCCAGTCGGAGCTGGCTGAACACACAAAACTGAAATTGACAAAACCAGATCAAATGTGAACAATAGCAAAAGAACACTTAGCTGAGCATGCAGGGACTGAGCTGGAAACTAAGACCTCAGGAGGCAGGAAAAAATCACCAGCAGGGATAGAGGGAGTCGGCTGTCTTAAATCCAGTCAGAAACTCCAGATCTCCAGTCATCCTCCTCATTATCAGGTGGCAGGCCTCTGTTAATTAGATCAGCTCCATTACCTCCAGTAACCACCAGAGGGAGCCCGGAAAGAGCACTCGCGACCCCTCTGTCAATACAACCAGCTCCACTACCTTCACTAGTAACCAGAGGTAGGCCAGAAAGCAAATTGACAACAGGACACAAAGAAAAATGTTAGATACGAACATGAAGCCAGAAAATATACTGATGCAGGCTATGAGGTGCGACAAAGACCCAAGACAAAATACTTAAAAGGGAGGTAAGAAAATTTCTAAAATAATCCACAGGAAGGAGATTGGAACAAAACAAAATCCTCTAAACTGCATGCTCACAAATGCCAGAAGCATGACAAACAAGATGGAAGAGCTAGAAGTAGAAATATCTACAGGTAACTATGACATAGTGGGAATAACCGAGACATGATTAGATGAAATCTATGGCTGGGCGGTTAACTTACAGGGTTACAGTCTGTTTAGAAAGGATCGTAAAAATCAGAGAAGACGAGGGGTCTCCATTAAAGTCTTGTCTAAATTCCACTTTAAGGGAGGATATTAGTGAAGGTAATGAGGATGTTGAGTCCATATGGGTCGAAAAACATGGAGGAAAAAATTGTAACAAACTTCTCATTGGGGTCTGTTACAAACCCCCAAATATAACAGAAATCATATAATGTCTACTACTAAAGGCAGATAGATGAAGCTGCAACCCATAATAAAGTCCTTGTTATTGGCGACTTTAAATACCCGAATATTAACTGGGAAGCAGAGACCTATGAAACCCATAAAGGCAACAGGTTTCTGCTAATAACTAAGAAAAATTAACTTTCACAATTGGTGCAGAATCCAACCAGAGGAGCAGCACTTTTAGACCTAATACTATCTAGTAGACCTGACAAAATAACAAATCTGCAGGTCGTCAGGTATCTTCAAAAAAGCAACAACAATATTGTACAGTTTCACTTGTCTTTCGCTAGGGGGACTTGTCAGGGAGTCACAAAAACACTGAACTTTAGGAAGGCAAAGTTTGACCAGTTAAGAGATGCCCTTAATCTGGTTGACTGGGACAATGTCCTCAGAAATAAGAATACAGAAAATAAATGGAAAATGTTTAAGAACATCCTAAATAGGCACTGTAAGCGGTTTATACCTTGTGGGAATAAAAGGTCAAGAAATAGGAAAAATCCAATGTGGCTAAACAAAGAAGTAAGAAGGGGCAATTAACAGTAAAAAGAAATAATTTAATCTACTAAAGCAGGATGGCACCGTTGAAACTGTAAAAAATTATAGGGAGAAAAATAATTTATCAAAAAAACTATTAAAGCTGCCAAAAAGGAAACTATATCAACAGTAAAAGAATCAAAAGTGAAAGTGTAGACCCCTTAAAAAATTGTGAGGAAAGAATGGTTGTAGATGACAAGGAAAAAGCTAATTTATTAAACACATTCTTCTCCACGGTATTCACGGTGGAAAATAAAATGCTAGGTGAAATACAGAGAGACAAAGAAAACCCTATATTAACGGTCACCCATCTAACCCAAGAGGAGGTGCGAAACCAGCTAAATAAGATTAAAATAGATAAATCTCCGGGTCCGGATGGCATACACCCATGAGTACTAAGAGAACTAAGTAATGTAATAGACAAGCCATTATTTCTTATATTTAGGGACTCTCTAGCGACAGGGTCTGTTCCACAGGAGTGGTGCATAATAATTGTGGTACCAATATTCAAAAAGGGCTCTAAAAGTGAACCTGGAAATTATAGGCCAGTAATCCTCTACATGGGTCACTGTGACCATAGGGGTGCCGCAGGGGTTGATGTTGGGACCTATTCTCTTCAACATATTTATTAATGATCTGGTAGAAGGTTTGCACAGTAAAATATCGATATTTGCAGATGATACAAAGCTATGTAAAGCAGTCAATACAAGAGAAGATAGTATTCTGCTACAGATGGATCTGGATAAGTTTGAAACTTGGGTCGAAAGGTGGCAGATGCGGTTTAACAATGATAAATGTAAGGTTATACACATGGGAAGAAGGAATCAGTATCACCATTACACACTGAATGGGAAACCACTGCGTAAATCTGACATGGAGAAGGACTTGGGGATCCCAATTAATGATAAACTTACCTGGAGCAGCCAGTGCCAGGCAGCGGCTACCAAAGCAAACAGGATCATGGGTTGCATTAAAAGAGGTCTGGACACACATGATGAGAGCATTATACTGCCTCTGTACAAATCCCTGGTTGGACCGCACATGGAGTACTGTGTACATTTTTGGGCACCAGTGCTCAGGAAGGATATAATGGAACTAGAGCGAGTACAAAGAAGGGCAACAAAATTAATAAAGGGGATGGGGGAACTACAATACCCTGAGAGATTAGCAAAATTAGGATTATTTAGTCTTGAAAAAAGATGACTGAGAGGCGACCTAATAACCATGTATAATTATATAAGGGGACAATACAAATATCTCTCTGATGATCTGTTTATACCAAGGAAAGTGATATTCAGAAGGGGGCATTCTCTGCGTCTGGAGGAGAGAAGGTTTTTCCATCAACATAGAAGAGGATTCTTTACTGTTAGGGCAGTGAGAATCTGGATTTCCTTGCCTGAGGAGGTGGTGATGGCGAACTTAGTTGAGGGGTTCAAGAGAGGCCTGGATGTCTTACTGGAGCGTAACAATATTGTATCTTACAGTTGATAGGTTCTTTAGAAGGATGTAGATCTGGGGATTTATTCTGACAGAATATAGGCTGAACTGGATGGACAAATGTCTTTTTTCGGCCTTGCTAACTATGTGTTACCCCAGGTTTAATCAGCAATGCTCTGCAGGCCTCTATGATTGCCAGATCTAACACCCTGTAATTTTGTTCTGTGGGGCTACATCAAAAACTCATGATATCTGTCTCCTCATCCTCTCAGGATCTGAATGGCCTGAGACAACGCATCAATGAAAAAATAGAGTCCATATGCAATGATATGCTTGCACATTTCTGACCAGAATTGGACCATCGCCTAGACATCGATGGAATTAACTTTGAACATTTCTAGTGTATCGGTATAGCTTGGATAGACACTGACTTTTTATGTTAATACATTTGGGTTATGTTCCCTCAGTTATGAATACTGTGGCTATAATTGTGCATTATCCTTTTTGAATCACCATGTATTTTCCAATTAAGTAAAATCATATAGTAAAACATATTCTCTCTTGTTTTTGTTTTATCTGTAATTATTTTTTAATTATCCTTTATATACATAATTATAAGGAAGGCCATTTTACTTAAGCAACTGCTCAGTTTTATAAATAAGAGTTCAGAGATATGCTTTATACTGAGCTGTTGGAGAGTATTTTTGAGCATTCTCCGTGATCTATGCAAAGGTAATCATGCAAGGAGAGGATGCAAGGGGTGGGGACTGGGGAACCTTTTTCTACCAAGGGCTGTTTGAATATTTATAAAATCATTTGCACACTTAAGTCATCCCTACTGTGAACTGTTTCTCCTTGGTGAGGCATGTCATGTTAGGTGACATTGATGATGTTGATACTTGAACTACCTTTCCATATTTGCATTGGTCAGTGTGGAGCACAGTTGACTCTGCGATGTTGAAAACAACTGATCATAGCAGTAAGTTGTTCTGAATTCTGACCACAGATGCATATTTCAATACATGTCTGGTCAAAGGGAAACATAAGATACACCAAATCTCTGCTGTCTATACATCACATAGGAGACATGTGAGACTCTGCTGAGTATATATCACATAGGAGATACTAAAATTGCAGTATATACATCACATAGGAGTGTGCTGATGTCAGATAGGTGAAGTGGGTGCATTGGCTGTATACTCCCAGGACCTGTCTGATGGCACCGCGAGCAGGAGAACGTTCTCACGCTCGCGGTGCTCTCAGACAGGGGATAAAAATTCACAGGGTGACACTGTGCACATGCTGCTCAGTGTCTCTGCTGGATGACAAGCTGTATGGTCACATCATGCAACCATGCAGCCTGTCATCTAGATGTAGCAGAGCTAGACCCATCGTGGGACAAATGGATTATCATCTTCTCTGTGGAAAGGTGAAGAATATTGTTGTTTTTATTTAAATCTTTTGCAACAGACAATGGCATCGGTTGAATGGGTGAGGTCGTAGGTATAGTTTAATTAAGATTTATTAAAGGAGTCTGTGTCATTCTTTCAATTAAAGGACTTTTTTTCTCTGTGTGTTTTTATAAGATAAGACTATTGGGTTAGTAATGGGGGCATCTTATTGACGCCTCCCCATTACTAACCTCGGGGCTTGATGTCACCTGATAATACAAAGGTGACATCAACCCCCCAACTAAGACCCCACTTGCCACTGCTACAGGGCAAGAGGGAAGAGCAAGGCTAAGTGCCAGAATTGGCACATCTTAGAGATGCACCTTTTATGGGGCGTCTGAGAGCTGATGTTTTTAGACTGGGGGGCAGTATCCATGGTCCCTTCCTATTCTATTAATATCAGCCCACAGCTGTCTGCATAGCCTTCACTGGTTATTAGTTATAGGAAAACCCTACGTCATTTTTTTATGGTCCCCCATTTTAATAGCCAGTAAATATAGAACAGATCATTTTTAGAGTTCATGCCCAGGGGGAATTTAATTTAAGAATCCAGAATGCTTCACGCATAAAAAGCATTTTTTGTTTGTCACCTTCTCATTAAGTCCTATACGAGGAGGTGACAAACAAAAAATGCTTTTTATGCACAAAGCATTCTAGATTCTTAAATTAAATACCAGATTCCCCCTGGGCATGAACTCTAAAAATAATCTGTTCTATATTTATTAAGCTATTCTTTTCAGCTGCTTTCTCACTTTCTGTCTTCTGCACGTGTTTTTCATAATTGTTCATTTCTCATTGGTTAATCCATGTATATATAAATGTGGTTGTACTTGTTTTTGTATCCTATGACTAAGAGTGCAGGAAAAGCACTCGAAACGCATCAGGCAGCTTGATTTTAAAATGGCTTGATCTGCCACAATAAAAATTTCTCATTTTTTTATTTCTTTGGAGTGCCGTCAAACTTTTTTCTTCCTCTTCCGCTATGCTAACTAGTCTGGTCGAGCACCCTATTTCCACATGTGTTTTGGCTCTATCAATTTGGACTGATCCTGTTGCAGCTCCAAGACTCTCCTCCTATGCACCTCGCAATTAGTGTTAGTTTTCTGTGGTATCATGGCTTGCTGTATTTCATATGTTTGTGCCATCACTGACTTTTTTGGCTGTGTGTGACTGATTACCTTTGCGTATCAAGATGAGGGTGTACCATCTGTTGTAAAAGGTCTATTTTCATTGTGGCTCATTGCCATTAACTAATGCCCAGATGAGATAATGCTTTTCAAAGAACATGCTACTATTTTAAGGAAAAAACGCCTGAATAAGTATATATAAGCTTTCCCAACCTCTCCCCTACTCACATAAATTCTGTTATTTATATGCTGTCACAATATAATTCTTAACACTAAATGCTTGGGATGGATTATGGTGTAGGACAGTATTGCTAATCTTCACTTCAGGTAGATGAGGGAAATTGTTTATTATTTTTGTATTTTTACAGGGGACAAGGCCTTTGTAACGCTTGCACCCAGACTGATTGGCACGAGCAGAGATTGTGGCCCCACTGTGCCACAAGCTAGACTTACCCTGGAGGGGCATAACTAAGCAGTCACCTTGGTGTTTGCTGGAACCTCTAGTGGTGAGGTCAGACTTGTGCCGCAGGCAGTCAGCTGCCAGTTATACCTCCAAGGCAGTGTCTGGCCATAACAGCTGACCGCCTAGGGACAGGTAGCTGAGGCAGCCCGAGGGAATGTCCAACATTTGCAGGTAGATGGAATAAGTTAACAGGAATCACGTATGCAGACTGGACTGGCTGACGTAAGATGGGCACTAGCAAGTGCAATTGGACCGGGTGACGCTCAGTCAAGCAATAAGCAAGTGCAGTGGGACTGACTGATGTTAAGATTAGCACTGGAAGTGCAGCGGGACTGGCTGACATTGAGATGAGCACGGGCAGGTGCAGCGGGAGTGGCTGACATTGAGATGAGCACTGGCAGGGGCAAAAGGCCCAGCTGATGTTGAGATGTGAACTGGCAGGTGCAACGGGACCGGCTGATGTTGAGATGAGCACTGGCAGGTGCAACTGTGATACATAGAAGAACCAATTTCATACTAGAAGCATTTTCAGCAAAATATGGTATCACATGTGAAATACAATCATAAAACAATAAAGGAAGGACTGAAAATATGGTTCTACACCACACAAATGAGAATCTTATTGAAAAAGATGTGGATGACCAAACTTACAAGTAATAAGCTAATAAAAAATAATCTTTTATTGATAATAATTAAACACAGTAGAAATACCAAAGTTAGCTACAAGATGGCACCACATGATAATTAACAAATGAATACAAGTGTTAGCAGGGTAAACACAAAAGGTCAAAGAAAATAAAGCTGTGCAAAACCACCTCTTAACAAATTTATCTAGGGGTGCAGTAATCATATTGAAACCACAGGATTTTATAACATTGGGCAGTGAAGAAAAATAATTATATTTTTACCACCCAAATTTTGTTTTAGCCCCAGATTTTATATTTTCACACATGAAGTGGGTAAAAATAGCACCATAATTTGTCCCGCAATTTCTACTGATTGTGGCAATACCCCATATGTGTCTGTACAGTGCTACTTAGCCATATGGCAGGACTTGTGAGGGACAGAGCGCTATTTGCCTCCTGGAGTCCAGATTTTCCAAGAAAAGTTTGCGGACTACATATATAGAGTCCCTAAGTGCTGGAAGAGCAGAATCCCTCCCTCAAGTGACCCCATTTTTTAAATTATCCCCCCTTTGGGAATTTATCTACAGGTGTAGTGATGATTTTGACTCCATGGGTGTTCTCCAGAAACAAGCAGCAATGAATGTTGCAGAGTGAAAATTGCAAACTGACATTGTAGTGACTAGAGTTGAGCGAAACGGGTCGAAAAATTTCAAAAGTCGCCGACTTTTGGCAAAGTCGGGTTTCATGAAACGAAACCCGACCCTAGGATGAGGTCGGCCACGAGGTCGGCGACTTAAGCGCCAAAGTCGCGTTTCAAAAGTTTGTTTTGCGCTCTTTTTCAGCCAATCAGGATCCACGGACACTGTGGGCAACGTGATAACATAGGCACGGGTCACCACCATCTTTCAGAAGGGCATGCAAGTGATTGGCTTGCTTTGGGGGGCGTCACAGGGGGTATAAAAGGGCGTGCACGCCGACCGCCATGTTACTCATGCTGATCTCAGAATAGGGAGAGCTGCTGCTGCTGATGATTTTGTAGGGAGAGCGTTAGGCAGGGAAGAAGACACCAAAAACTGCTTCTGTTGCTAGCGATTTTGCCTGTACAACACACCAGTCACTGTGTGTGCAGTGCAAGGGGAGGCTATATAGTGGTGTATCAGTGGTGTTGGTTGTTGGGCTGCCTTCTAAGGCTTCCTGACATTCCTGCATTGCTGTTTACCCACTGCTCCGCAAACTGCTTTTTTAAAAGCAATCCCAATTTTTTTTTTTGTCCTGCTGAGAAGAAAAAAAAACTGCTTCTGCTGCTAGCGATTTTGCCTGTACAACACATCAGTCACTGTGTGTGCAGTGCAAGGGGAGGCTATATAGTGGTGTATCAGTGGTGTTGGTTGTTGAGCTGCCTTCTAAGGCTTCCTGACATTCCTGCATTGCTGTTTACCCACTGCTCCGCAAACTGCTTTTTTAAAAGCAATCCCAATTTTTTTTTTTGTCCTGCTGAGAAGAAAAAAAAACTGCTTCTGCTGCTAGCGATTTTGCCTGTACAACACATCAGTCACTGTGTGTGCAGTGCAAGGGGAGGCTATATAGTGGTGTATCAGTGGTGTTGGTTGTTGGGCTGCCTTCTAAGGCTTCCTGACATTCCTGCATTGCTGTTTACCCACTGCTCCGCAAACTGCTTTTTTAAAAGCAATCCCAATTTTTTTTTTTGTCCTGCTGAGGTACTGAGCGTGCATTTTTTCACACCATACAGCGGTGTACGCTCCTCACACAGTACCGTGTAACGGCTGTTATCACAGCCACAGTGAAGCTATCAGTGTGTCACTCTGTGAGAATAAAACGAGGACATGTTCCGTTCTTACAGACCTGCACTCTAGGGAGATTCCTATTCTGCCCAATTCTACATACACCTTGTAGTTTGTGATACACTAGCCAATTTCTGCCTGTGACATAGCGCTGTGATATTCAGTGGGCCTCACACAATCCATAAGTGTCCAGTGTCCACAAGTGTGTGCAGAAATTCAAAATCTCCCTTATCCTCTAGTCACTTTGGTCACAGCTGTGCCATCGAGCCTGTGACAGAGCGCTCAGATATTCAGTGGGCCTCACACAATCCAAAAGTGTCCAGTGTCCACAAGTGTCTGCTGAAATTCAAAATCTCCCTTATCCTCTAGTCACTTTTGTCACAGCTGTGCCATCGAGCCTGTGACATAGCGCTCAGATATCAGTGGGCCTCACACAATCCAAAAGTGTCCAGTGTCCACAAGTGTCTGCTGAAATTCAAAATCTCCCTTATCCTCTAGTCACTTTTGTCACAGCTGTGCCATCGAGCCTGTGACATAGCGCTCAGATATCAGTGGGCCTCACACAATCCAAAAGTGTCCAGTGTCCACAAGTGTCTGCAGAAATTCAAAATCTCCCTTATCCTCTCGTCACTTTTGTCACAGCTGTGCCATCGAGCCTGTCACATAGCGCTCAGATATTCATTGGGCCTCACACAATCCAAAAGTGTCCAGTGTCCACAAGTGTCTGCTGAAATTCAAAATCTCCCTTATCCTCTAGTCACTTTGGTCACAGCTGTGCCATCGAGCCTGTCACATAGCGCTCAGATATCAGTGGGCCTCACACAATCCAAAAGTGTCCAGTGTCCACAAGTGTCTGCAGAAATTCAAAATCTCCCTTATCCTCTCGTCACTTTTGTCACAGCTGTGCCATCGAGCCTGTGACATAGCGCTCAGATATCAGTGGGCCTCACACAATCCAAAAGTGTCCAGTGTTCACAAGTGTGTGCAGAAATTCAAAATCTCCCTTATCCTCTAGTCACTTTTGTCACACCTGTGCCATCGAGCCTGTGACATAGCGCTCAGATATCAGTGGGCCTCACACAATCCAAAAGTGTCCAGTGTCCACAAGTGTCTGCTGAAATTCAAAATCTCCCTTATCCTCTAGTCACTTTGGTCACAGCTGTGCCATCGAGCCTGTCACATAGCGCTCAGATATCAGTGGGCCTCACACAATCCAAAAGTGTCCAGTGTCCACAAGTGTCTGCAGAAATTCAAAATCTCCCTTATCCTCTCGTCACTTTTGTCACAGCTGTGCCATCGAGCCTGTGACATAGCGCTCAGATATCAGTGGGCCTCACACAATCCAAAAGTGTCCAGTGTCCACAAGTGTGTGCAGAAATTCAAAATCTCCCTTATCCTCTAGTCACTTTGGTCACAGCTGTGCCATCAAGCCTGTGACAGAGCGCTCAGACATTCAGTGGGCCTCACACAATCCAAAAGTGTCCAGTGTCCACAAGTGTGTGCAGAAATTCAAAATCTCCCTTATCCTCTAGTCACTTTGGTCACAGCTGTGCCATCGAGCCTGTGACAGAGCGCTCAGATATACAGTGGGCCTCACACAATCCAAAAGTGTCCAGTGTCCACAAGTGTGTGCAGAAATTCAAAATCTCCCTTATCCTCTAGTCACTTTGGTCACAGCTGTGCCATCGAGCCTGTGACAGAGCGCTCAGATATTCAGTGGGCCTCACACAATCCAAAAGTGTCCAGTGTCCACAAGTGTCTGCAGAAATTCAAAATCTCCCCTGTCCTATAGACACCTTGTACCTTGTTTTACATTACTATATAGTTTTTTGGATTTTGTCTACATTTCTACCAAAAATGAGGAAGGCTGGTGGAAGAGGCCGTGGAATTGGGCGGGGGTTGGCAGCTGGTAATGATAGTGTTGGTGGTGGATCTGATGGTAGTGGCAAGAGCAAAATAGGACCGAATGCAGGAGGTGTTGAGCCTGCGTCATCGTCTGGCTACATAAGGCCTCGAACGCTTAGTTTTCTAGGAGTTGGCAAACCGCTTTTAAAGCCAGAGCATCAGGAAAAAGTTTTGTCTTACATTGCTGACTCAGCCTCCAGCTCTATCGCCTCCTCTTCTTCAGTTGTAAAAAGTAAAAGCACTGAGTCGTCATTGGAGGCTCATGTTCATGAACCACACCTTTCCTTGTGTCCTTCACCCCAACCAAGATTGAAGGATGACGCAGGCCATACTACTGATTACTCCATAGAGCTGTTTTCACATACCATGCCTGGATTATCAAGTGAAATGGTGAATTACCCAGGCCAAGATGAATCTGACATGGAGTGCACTGATGCACAGCCGCTGATGGATGATTCTGCTGGTACATTCACTCAGAGCACTACATTGTCCTCGCAGTGTACAGAGCCAGATTCTGACCCTGATGAGACTCAGGTGCCCCTTCCCGCACACTATACCACCATACACGGTGACACAGAGGAAGGTGCACATGACATAGAAGAGGAGGTGATGGATGACCCAGTTGTTGACCCAGATTGGCATCCATTGGGGGAAGAGGGTGCTGCTTCCAATAGCTCAGATGAGGAGCATCCACAGCAGACATCGACATCGCAACAGCTGTTATCTGGCAGGCCCGGAGCACTCCAAAGACAGGTTCCAAACATCAAAAGAGTTGCTGGACAGCTTGTCCAGAGGGTCAAAAGATCACAGCGTGCTAGGCCGCAAAATGTCTGCCAAAGTAGGAAGAGTGCAGTGTGGCACTTTTTTGAACAAAATCCTCATGATCAGGCCAAGGTTATCTGTAAGAAGTGCGCAAAGACCTTTAGCCGAGGGAAAAATCTGAAAAATTTGAATACCAGTTGCATGCTTAGACATTTAACCAGCATGCACTTGCAAGCGTGGACACAACACCAAACCTCCAGTGCCACATGTGCAACTGATCACAACGAAGGTAGTCAGCAACGCTACATTGTTTCCCCCACTGTAAGCCCACCGGTTAGCACAGCAGCAAATGTTGAGGTGTCGTTGCAAGGCCACAGCAGTCAGGGAATCCCACTGTTATATCAACGAAAGACTGATTCTAGGCCATCAGAAAGAACACCAACTCCATCACCATCATCAACCCTCTCTCAGTCCGCCCTGTCCACCGCTACTTCCACCATATGCAGCTCTCAAGTCCAGCTCACCCTCCCAGACACTATGAGTAGGTCAAGAAAGTACTCAGTCTCTCATCCGCGTACACTGGGTTTGAACGCCCACATTGCCAAACTAATCTCGTTTGAGATGATGCCCTTTCGGTTGGTGGAAAGCGCAGCTTTCCGCGAACTCATGGCCTATGCAGTACCACGCTATGACCTACCCAGTCGCCACTTCTTCTCTCGCAAAGCCATCCCAGCCCTCCACCATCATGTGAAAGACCGCATTGTCCATGCACTCAAGCAGTCAGTGAGCGGAAAGGTGCACCTCACAACTGATGCATGGTCCAGTCGGCATGGCCAGGGCCGTTACGTGTCCATCACTGCGCACTGGGTTAATGTGGTGGATGCAGGGTCCACAGGGGACAGCGGTGGTGGGACAGTGCTGCCTAGCCCACGGTATAGGAAACAGTTGGCTGTAGGCGTTCGACCCTCCTCCTCCTCCTCCAGAAGCGAAAGCTCGTCCACAGAGCACAGTCTTACGAGCACTCCATCTGCAGCTGCCACTGTTGCACACGAGGTGTCCCCCTATCGAGCAGCTAGTGGAAAGCGTCAGCAGGCAGTGTTGCAGATGATGTGTTTGGGCGACAGACACACCGCCGAGGTGCTGGCCGAGTACTTTCAGCGACAAACTGAGTCATGGCTGGGCAGTGTACATCTTGAGGCAGGCAAGGTAGTTAGTGATAACGGGCGTAATTTTGTGGCAGCCATAGCCCTTTCAAAACTCAGCCACATACCTTGCTTGGCTCACACCTTGAACCTGGTGGTGCAGTGCTTCCTCAAAAATTATCCGGAGTTAACAGCCCTGCTCCAGAAGGAGCGAAGACTGTGCGCGCACATCCGCCGGTCGCCTGTACACTCCGTTCGTATGCAGAAGCTGCAGCGATTGCTCCACCTTCCCAACCACCGCCTCATTATCGACATTGCAACAAGGTTGAACTCCACCCTGCACATGGTGGAGCGGCTGTGCGAGCAGAGGCAGGCCATAATGCATTTGTGGGAGGATACACGGCCAGGCACTTTGAGAGCAGACATGGAGTTGACCGGTGTGCAGTGGTCGAAGCTGAAAGACCTCTGTAAAGTCCTTCAGTGTTTTGAGGAATGCACACGGCTGGTAAGTGCAGACGACGCCATCCTAAGCATGAGCATCCCACTTATGCGTCTGCTCATGCAAACTTTGACGCACCTTAAGGAGCAGGCTTCTGCAGCCAATGTTGATGAGGAGGAAGAGGAGGAGGGAATCCTTGATGACATTCAGCCATTGTCTGCTCAGGGACCTCTCCTGGACGAGGTGGAGGAAGAAGAGGAGGAGGATGATGGGGATGATTACTTAGGGGAGGAGGATGCATCTCGTGGGGCAAGTGAAAATGTTGGCGTGGGAAGGTCTGGTACAGGGTTTGTGCGTGACTGGAGGGATGTGGATTTGCCAGAAAGTGCTCCTCCAACCAGCACTCGCAGTGCATCATTGACACCGGGAACATTGGCCCACATGTCAGATTATGCCTTGCAGATCATAAAAAGGGACCCCCGCATTGCCAAAATGATGAACGATGACGACTACTGGTTGGCCAGCATCCTGGATCCACGCTATAAAGGCAAATTACAAAACATCATGCCACAGGAGAACCTTGACCTAATATTGGCTAATAAACAAGCAACTCTGGTAAATCGGTTGCTTGAGGCATTCCCAGCACACAGCAGCGGTGATGGTTCTCACACGAGCCGTACGGGCCGGGGGCAGATTGGCAGAGGTGTTCGTGGTGCACACAGCAGAAGTGGCGTTGGAGACAGGGGTTTCATGACAATGTTGTGGACTGATTTTTCAAGTACCGCTCACACAACTGGTAATACTGCATCGATGGAAAGTGACAGGAGACAGCAGTTGTCAAGTATGGTTACAAACTACTTTTCCTCCCATATCGATGTTCTCCCACACAGGTCATTCCCCTTTGACTATTGGGCCGCTAAACTGGACATCTGGCCTGAATTGGCACAATATGCCTTACAGGAGCTCGCTTGCCCAGCTGCAAGTGTGCTATCGGAAAGAGTCTTCAGTGCAGCTGGATCAATCCTGACAGAAAAAAGGACCCGTCTGTCAACCCAAAATGTGGATGATCTAACCTTCATTAAAATGAACCACGCATGGGTTTCCAAGGATTTTGTCCCACCTTCCCCTGATGACACATAGGGTGACAGAAAAATGGCTTGCTTTGGTCCACCTCTTCCTGGGACTTGACCTATTTCACCTTTTGCATCAGCTGAATGTCCAACATCAACATATGCCACTTTCTAAAACTCCCTAACTGTGCTGCCTCCCCCCCATGGCCGGGGTCACCACCTAGCGCACGACACCGTGCGAGTGCCGTTGCCCTGGACAGGTGGGTAGGCCGACTCTTGGGCGTGGGCACTGGCACAGGGTCCTTCATAGTGCAATCAAGTGTCTCTGACGGTGGTGGTGCACACCCGCCGTCAGACACACCACCGTACTATGAGGGGCCCAGTGCCAGTACCGACGCCCATGAGTGGGCCCCCCTTGCTTGGGCAGGGCCCCAGCATTTGCAATCTTTACCTCTCCCTGCTCCTCCGCTGTGTAGTCTGGGCCGTCAAATCCATACTGTGCCTGACACCATCTGAGCCTGCCTCCTGATGTATAGACATTTATTTTGAATGTGTACGCTATCCATACATGTTATCCGGGGAAACGGTACCCTTTCTAACCTTTGTGCAATCACGTGCAATCCATACTGGGCCTAACACCGTCTGAGCCTGCCTCCTGATGTATAGACATATATTTTGAAGGTGTACGCTATCCATACATGTTATCTGGGGATACGGTACCCTTTCTAACCTTTGTGCAATCACGTGCAATCCATACTGGGCCTAACACCATCTGAGCCTGCCTCCTGATGTATAGACATATATTTTGTATGTGTACGCTATCCATACATGTTATCCGGGGATACGATACCCTTTCTAACCTTTGTGCAATCACGTGCAATCCATACTGGGCCTAACACCGTCTGAGCCTGCCTCCTGATGTATAGACATATATTTTGAATGTGTACGCTATCTATACATGTTATCCGGGGATACGGTACCCTTTCTAACCTTTGTGCAATCACGTGCAATCCATACTGGGCCTAACACCGTCTGAGCCTGCCTCCTGATGTATAGACATATATTTTGAATGTGTACACTATCCATACATGTTATCTGGGGATACGGTACCCTTTCTAACCTTTGTGCAATCACGTGCAATCCATACTGGGCCTAACACCATCTGAGCCTGCCTCCTGATGTATAGACATATATTTTGAATGTGTACGCTATCCATACATGTTATCCGGGGATACGGTACCCTTTCTAACCTTTGTGCAATCACGTGCAATCCATACTGGGCCTAACACCGTCTGAGCCTGCCTCCTGATGTATAGACATATATTTTGAATGTGTACGCTATCCATACATGTTATCCCAGGATACGGTACCCTTTCTAACCTTTATGCAATCACGTGCAATCCATACTGGGCCTAACACCGTCTGAGCCTGCCTCCTGATGTATAGACATATATTTTGAAGGTGTACGCTATCCATACATGTTATCTGGGGATACGGTACCCTTTCTAACCTTTGTGCAATCATGTGCAATCCATACTGGGCCTAACACCGTCTGAGCCTGCCTCCTGATGTATAGACATATATTTTGAATGTGTACGCTATCCATACATGTTATCCGGGGATACGGTACCCTTTCTAACCTTTGTGCAATCACGTGCAATCCATACTGGGCCTAACACCGTCTGAGCCTGCCTCCTGATGTATAGACATATATTTTGAATGTGTACGCTATCCATACATGTTATCCGGGGATACGGTACCCTTTCTAACCTTTGTGCAATCACGTGCAATCCATACTGGGCCTAACACCGTCTGAGCCTGCCTCCTGATGTATAGACATATATTTTGAATGTGTACGCTATCCATACATGTTATCTGGGGATACGGTACCCTTTCTAACCTTTGTGCAATCACGTGCAATCCATACTGGGCCTAACACCGTCTGAGCCTGCCTCCTGATGTATAGACATATATTTTGAATGTGTACGCTATCCATACATGTTATCCGGGGATACGGTACCCTTTCTAACCTTTGTGCAATCACGTGCAATCCATACTGGGCCTAACACTGTCTGAGCCTGCCTCCTGATGTATAGACATATATTTTGAATGTGTACGCTATCCATACATGTTATCCCGGGATACGGTACCCTTTCTAACCTTTATGCAATCACGTGCAATCCATACTGGGCCTAACACCGTCTGAGCCTGCCTCCTGATGTATAGACATATATTTTGAATGTGTACGCTATCCATACATGTTATCTGGGGATACGGTACCCTTTCTAACCTTTGTGCAATCACGTGCAATCCATACTGGGCCTAACACCGTCTGAGCCTGCCTCCTGATGTATAGACATATATTTTGAATGTGTACGCTATCCATACATGTTATCCGGGGATACGATACCCTTTCTAACCTTTGTGCAATCACGTGCAATCCATACTGGGCCTAACACCGTCTGAGCCTGCCTCCTGATGTATAGACATATATTTTGAATGTGTACGCTATCCATACATGTTATCCGGGGATACGGTACCCTTTCTAACCTTTGTGCAATCACGTGCAATCCATACTGGGCCTAACACCGTCTGAGCCTGCCTCCTGATGTATAGACATATATTTTGAATGTGTACGCTATCCATACATGTTATCTGGGGATACTGTACCCTTTCTAACCTTTGTGCAATCACGTGCAATCCATACTGGGCCTAACACCGTCTGAGCCTGCCTCCTGATGTATAGACATATATTTTGAATGTGTACGCTATCCATACATGTTATCCGGGGATACGGTACCCTTTCTAACCTTTGTGCAATCACGTGCAATCCATACTGGGCCTAACACCATCTGAGCCTGCCTCCTGATGTATAGACATATATTTTGAATGTGTACGCTATCCATACATGTTATCCGGGGATACGGTACCCTTTCTAACCTTTGTGCAATCACGTGCAATCCATACTGGGCCTAACACCGTCTGAGCCTGCCTCCTGATGTATAGACATATATTTTGAATGTGTACGCTATCCATACATGTTATCTGGGGATACGGTACCCTTTCTCACCTTTGTGCAATCACGTGTAATCCATACTGGGCGTGAGAACGGTTGGCGAGCTGTTAGGCAAGCTACAGCACCTGTGGTTTGCACACGTAAGTTTTTCATTTTTTCAGGAATGACGGTTAGGCCTAATTCCGGAACTGCGGTTGACCTGCACTTACTGGGAAATCATTGTTCGCGGGTAATAATTGTAATCAGTGATCCACATCACTAACGTTGTTCAGCGGGTTATCTGCACCTGTAAGCGACAAATGCTGGCCTTTTCAGTGTAGCGCACATGCAGCCACGTACATGTAAGGGCATGACACACCAGTTATTGGCCAATCTCATGTGCCAGAGCCTCACGTCTCCCTCTAGTAAGCCGGACTCGGACCGCGGGGCATGACGGAGTCTCGTTCGTTAACGGAATTAAGCTTGCAATGTGTGCATCTGTTCTGTAGCTGGCATGGTTGAGGTTTCCCAGGTGGAGTCGAATTTAACCGTAGGCTCCACTCCTGGTGGTGCCCTTCTGGACATTCCTTTAAGGTTCAGCTTTGCAACCATACTGCCCACGTAAAACAAACACTTTGCCTTCATGAACGCTGTTTGGAGGGTCATGACTCGTGGGAATAACGCCGCCCAATCAGTTAACCTGCTAGAGAGATCGCTCGTTGCTCCCAAGCATGACATCACACTCCCTAGGAAGAAGGTAATGCCACTGTGGCGACCGTACTCCTGGGGGCGACACAAGTGCACTGATGCCCAGCCACTGCTCGATGAATCTGCTGGTACATTGACCCAGACCACTACATTCCCCTCGCACGCTACACGACCTGAATCTGACCCTGATGAAACTCAGGTTACCCTTCCCATATACAGTTCCATCTTACACGGTGACAAAGAGGAAGCTGCAGATGAAAGTGCAGGTTCGGCCCACCCGCCATCAGACACACCACCGTACTATCAGGGGCCCTGTGCCAGTGCCGTCGCCAACGAGTGGGCCCCCCCTGCTTGCTCAGGATCACAGCACTTGCAAAGTTGAAATACTGTGCAGTGAGATGGAAGATGGGGACGACGAGGAGTCCAGACAAGTACAGGGATTCCCTAGCGAGGAGACTTATTTGATTGTTTTCAATGTTGGGACAGCAATTTTTGGGGAGCACTATACTCTGGAGAATGATAGATGGGGCCCACCATACACTGGAACATTCCAAAGGTGGACATCAGACACTGGAGCAGCATTTACAGGGCCCATTATACACTAGAGCATTAGAAATGGGGCCCATTATGTTTGGAGCATTATTTGGGCCCATAAGACAGTGGAGCTTCATCCATGGGGACCAACATATACTGTAGCATTATGTGGAGCTTATCATATACTGTTTCAAACATTATATGGGACCAATGATTCTGTATGGAGAAATAGATGGGCCTCGTCATGAGATGTAAAAAGTGAAATATTTTTCATTGTACTATACCGCTATTTCTCTGCCGTATCGGAGCATGATGAGTTGTGGTATGTGTTAAAGGGGCACTCTTTCGCCCAGGGCATATGAAAACCTGCAGCCAGCCCTCCCCCCCACAACTTTAGCCAAATAACCCCCATTTTTCAGTGCGTAACTTTTATTATGAAGTTAATTAAGGTTGACAAGTTTAAGTAAGAAGAATTGATGCTTTTGGCATTCAAATGGGCACTGTAGGTGTGTTTCCTGTCCTACTCTCACTGCCAACTTTTATTCCCCATTGACTTACATTGGGTTTCGTGTTTCGGGACGACCCCGACTTTTCCCTATAATCGGACGATCTTGCTCGACCCGACTTTTGGAAAAGTCGGGTTTCACGAAACGAAACTCGACCCTAAAAAAACAAAAGTCGCTCAACTCTAGTAGTGACCAGTAGAGTTGAGCGACTTTGCCTTTTTTTGGGTCGAGTCGGGTTTCATGAAACCCGACTTTCACAAAAGTCGGGTTGAACGAAATCGGCCGATTTTTGTGAAAAGTCGAAGGCCGACTGAAACACGAAACCCAATGCAAGTCAATGGGGAAGCAAAGTCGGCAGGGAGTGGAGGCCAGGAAACACACCTACAGTGCCATTTTGAATGCCAAAAACATCAAATCTTATTACTGAAGCTTTTCAACCTTAATTTACTTCATAATACTAGTTACGCACTGAAAAATGGGGGTTATTTGGCTAAATTTGTGGGGGGGGGGTAGGGCTGGCTCCAGGTTTTCATGTGCCCTGGGCCAAAGAGCACCCCTTTAACACATACCACAACTCATGATGCTCCGATACGGCAGAGAAATAGCGGTATAGTACAATGAAAAATACTTCACTTTTTACATCTCATGACTGATATCCATTTTAAATTCTCCAATAGTTCCAAAAACGGACAGTATCTTACTCCATACAGTGTTATGGCCACCACATAGTGCGCTATACAGAGTAATGAGGCCCATATATTTCACCATACAGAATCATTGGTCCCATATAATGTTTGAAACAGTATATGATGAGCTCCACATAATGCTACAGTATATGTTGGTCCCCATGAATGAAGCTGCCCTGTCTTATGGGCTCAAATAATGCTCTATATATAATGGGCCCCATTTCTAATGCTCTAGTGTATAATGGGCCCTGTAAATGATGCTCCAGTGTCTGATGTCCACCTTTGGAATGCTCCAGTGTATGGTGGGCCCCATATATCATTCTCCAGAGTATAGTGCTCCCCAAAAATTGCTGTCCCAACATTGAAAACAATTAAATAAGTCTCCTCAAATAAGTCTCCTCGCTAGGGAATCCCTGTACTAGTCTGGGCGTACAGACGTGATGTCATTGCGCTCTCTAATCAGAATATCACTGTCAGGAAATGCGGAAGACGTCATGGCGGTGGAGCAGGGAGAGGTAAGTATTTCAACTTTGCAAGTGCTGTGATCCAGAGCAAGCAGGGGGGGCCCACTCGTTGGCGATGGCACTGGCACAGGGCCCCTCATAGTACGGCGGTGTGTCTGACGGCGGGTGGGCCGAACCTGCACTTTCAGCTGCACCTTCCTTTTTGTCACCGTGTAAGGTGGTACAGTATATGGGAAGGGTAACCTGAGTTTCATCTGGGTCACATTCAGGCTGTGTAGAGTGCGAGGGGAATGTAGTGGTCTGGGTCAATGTACCAGCAGAATCATCTAGCAGTGGCTGGGCCTCAGTGCACTTGTGGCGCCCCCAGGAGTACGGTCGCCACAGTGGCATTACCTTCCTCCTAGGGAGTGTGATGTCATGCTTGGGAGCAACGAAGGAACTCTCTGGCAGTTAAACCAACACACAACACATTTCCCACTCCAGGCCAACAGGGAGACCTCTGAACCTGACTGCTGAGGAGCTGCTGTCTGTGGTCGGGAGGAGGTAAGTTAGGGCAGCCTGTGAAGGGAAGGGGAAGTGTGTGGAAGTGAGAAGGCGAGCTGGAGGATGAGCAGAGTTAAGGCTCACTCCTAGCTTGAGCACATGGTCCGGATTCCGGTCTCCGTGTTTGTAGGGACACTGACATTCCTGCAGCAGAAACCGGAGGAAGTAGCAGCTGTAAATGCTCTGTACCCAACTAAGGCTCGGAGGCCCCAGCAGCGACGTGTGGGAGCCAGAAGGAAAAGGCTACGGCTGCCTGCCATACGAGAAAGTTCCAAGAGAGAGTCAACAGGGGGAACTTCATTGAACTCAGCACTGCGAGTACCTCAGATAAGCGCTAGAATGGAGGCCACACTACCTATCTGCAGAGAGAGAATTCCAAATTGGCTTCCAGGCTGACCAACTCCTTCTCCATCTGTACTCTGGGTCCTGGACGGCACTTACCAAGTACAGGTAAAGGAACTGCATGACTGTGTCTGTCCTCTTTCTCCTGCGCCTGGCGCACGGCTCTGCTACATCCTGCACTGCACACCATCTACCAACTCTTTCATGTGCCCTGCGACAATGGCCATACCTGTGCAGGGCTTCTACATCTTAGCTGCACCACAATTTCTGTCCCAGAGAAGCGCCACTGCAGCGCTGGTCAATCTACTCAGAAACCACAGGTGGCGTCACGTATCATTCACCTATAAACGTAATTCACCCCTTTGCATGGACGCTCAGGGCCACGGAACGGGTCACCACCACTGTGACACATCCCAGGGAGACACCGTCCCGGTACCGATTAACCCCACTGCCCTGCCTGGACACCCACACTCCATGTCAGATTCATCTTCGACTGGGGAATTCACGATTTGACTTGATAACCCAGGCATGGTATGATAGAAAGAGCTACATGGACTAAGGTGAAGTGTGGCCTGCTGCATCATTCACTTTTGGTGGGGGTGCAGGAGACAAGGAAAGGGGTTCTTCCTGACCGGGAGCCAGCACTTGACGACTCAGTCCTTGCATTTTTTGAAACTTCAGAAGAGGAGGGCATATTTGCTGGAGTCTGTTTCGGCAATGTACGTCCAAACCAGTTCCTCATGCTCCGGCTTTAAAAACGGTTAACCTACTCCCAGAAAAGGTAGCCTTCCAAGCGTTCCGTAGACAGACCATGACGCAGGCTCAACACCTCCTGCCTTAGCTGCTATTGTGCTTTTGCCACTACCAGCAGATGCACCACCACCATCAGCACCAGCTGGCCTCCCCACGCCCACGTCCGCGGCCTCTTCCACCAAACTTCCAAATTTAACACAAAATTGACAGAAAATAACATCACATATATGGTACTGTATCAGAAGCGTACAGCTCTATTCAGTCAAAGGATAATTGTCAATCTCCATATATATTCCATCAGTCACACAGAGACACTCCCAGGCTCAGTACGGATTAGACAAGAATATAAAAAGTAGACAAAGTGTACAGTATCATCAGATAGCAGGTATATATAGCATAGTTTAAACATTAACAATGTTCATCTATATATCATAAAAAATGGATTTTTATTTAGTACATGCAACAATGCAAATTCTACATATTTTAATAATAAAAGACAAATTTTATTTAGTAAATGCAACAATGCCGATTAAAAGCGGGTAACACCAATACAAAAAATTGCTGCACAAATATCCTATGGTATAGATGGATGATGCATTCCCTGCATAAAAAAGTATCCAGATAAAGTTTAATGCAAAAAGGTTATTTTACCACAAAATGTCCAAAAGACTAGCCTACGTGACCAAATCCTTATGAAATGTTTATATGTGGACAACGGTCTATACCAAATATAAGCGAGAAGTCTCTATTAATAGAGCAATGCAAGCATAACAATAATGGAGTAAATAAAATGACTGTGCAAAAAAAGGAACCAATTGCATGCACATTCATTTACTTTTTCTGCTCAGACCCAGTTTCTCATTTGTTTCATTGTGCATTCTGTGCATATAAGGGTGTGACCGCCCTGTTTCTGAGTTGGAAAATCCATCCTGTCTGGCCTATACTATTACTGGTGGTTCAGTCCCTCTGTCCTTGTTCACATTTACGTCACTTGACAAGTGGAAAGGTTTTAAATACAAGAGTTAGGACAGTCCCACAAGGGTTGCCGTGACGTGGCGGGATGGCTTCTACATTATTTTGATCAAAATTATGTTAACTAAATACCCTTATTATTACTATTATTACTACCTTCATGCAATTTTTGCAATATATTTTTTTACTTTTTTATTCCAGGATATTTGTTTTGTGTTTTGCTTTTGGTTTTCTCTGTGTAAAGGTCATGTGTTCATATGCAATTACATTTTGCATGCACATTCATTTACTTTTTCTGCTCAGACCCAGTTTCTCATTTGTTTCATTGTGCATTCTGTGCATATAAGGGTGTGACCGCCCTGTTTCTGAGTTGGAAAATCCATCCTGTCTGGCCTATACTATTACTGGTGGTTCAGTCCCTCTGTCCTTGTTCACATTTACGTCACTTGACAAGTGGAAAGGTTTTAAATACAAGAGTTAGGACTGTCCCACAAGGGTTGCCGTGACGTGGCGGGATGGCTTCTACATTATTTTGATCAAAATTATGTTAACTAAATACCCTTATTATTACTATTATTACTACCTTCATGCAATTTTTGCAATATATTTTTTTACTTTTTTATTCCAGGATATTTGTTTTGTGTTTTGCTTTTGGTTTTCTCTGTGTAAAGGTCATGTGTTCATATGCAATTACATTTTGCATGCACATTCATTTACTTTTTCTGCTCAGACCCAGTTTCTCATTTGTTTCATTGTGCATTCTGTGCATATAAGGGTGTGACCGCCCTGTTTCTGAGTTGGAAAATCCATCCTGTCTGGCCTATACTATTACTGGTGGTTCAGTCCCTCTGTCCTTGTTCCCATTTACGTCACTTGACAAGTGGAAAGGTTTTAAATACAAGAGTTAGGACTGTCCCACAAGGGTTGCCGTGACGTGGCGGGATGGCTTCTATATTATTTTGATCAAAATTATGTTAACTAAATACCCTTATTATTACTATTATTACTACCTTCATGCAATTTTTGCAATATATTTTTTTACTTTTTTATTCCAGGATATTTGTTTTGTGTTTTGCTTTTGGTTTTCTCCACATTAAAAACCTATGTGTATCGATCAGGAGGCAGGCTCAGACGGTCTCAGGCCCAGTATGGATTAGACCAGATTGTACAAAGTTGAGATAGGGTACATTATCACTGGATAGCAGGTACAGTGGGGAAAAAAAGTATTTAGTCAGTCAGCAATAGTGCAAGTTCCACCACTTAAAAAGATGAGAGGCGTCTGTAATTTACATCATAGGTAGACCTCAACTATGGGAGACAAACTGAGAAAAAAAAATCCAGAAAATCACATTGTCTGTTTTTTTTTCATTTTATTTGCATATTATGGTGGAAAATAAGTATTTGGTCAGAAACAAAATTTCATCTCAATACTTTGTGATATATCCTTTGTTTGCAATGACAGAGGTCAAACGTTTTCTGTAAGTCTTCACAAGGTTGCCACACACTGTTGTTGGTATGTTGGCCCATTCCTCCATGCAGATCTCCTCTAGAGCAGTGATGTTTTTGGCTTTTCGCTTGGCAACACGGACTTTCAACTCCCTCCAAAGGTTTTCTATAGGGTTGAGATCTGGAGACTGGCTAGGCCACTCCAGGACCTTGAAATGCTTCTTACGAAGCCACTCCTTCGTTGCCCTGGCGGTGTGCTTTGGATCATTGTCATGTTGAAAGACCCAGCCACGTTTCATCTTCAATGCCCTTGCTGATGGAAGGAGGTTTGCACTCAAAATCTCACGATACATGGCCCCATTCATTCTTTCATGTACGCGGATCAGTCGTCCTGGCCCCTTTGCAGAGAAACAGCCCCAAAGCATGATGTTTCCACCACCATGCTTTACAGTAGTATGGTGTTTGATGGATGCAACTCAGTATTCTTTTTCCTCCAAACACAACAAGTTGTGTTTCTACCAAACAGTTCCAGTTTAGTTTCATCAGACCATAGGACATTCTCCCAAAAACTCCTCTGGATCATCCAAATGTTCTCTAGCAAACTTCAGACGGGCCCGGACATGTACAGGCTTAAGCAGTGGGACACGTCTGGCACTGCAGGATCTGAGTCCATGGTGGCGTAGTGTGTTACTTATGGTAGGCCTTGTTACATTGGTCCCAGCTCTCTGCAGTTCATTCACTAGGTCCCCCCGCGTGGTTCTGGGATTTTTGCTCACCGTTCTTGTGATCATTCTGACCCCACGGGGTGGGATTTTGCGTGGAGCACCAGATCGAGGGAGATTATCAGTGGTCTTGTATGTCTTCCATTTTCTAATTATTGCTCCCACAGTTGATTTCTTCACTCCAAGCTGGTTGGCTATTGCAGATTCAGTCTTCCCAGCCTGGTGCAGGGCTACAATTTTGTTTCTGGTATCCTTTGACAGCTCTTTGGTCTTCACCATAGTGGAGTTTGGAGTCAGACTGTTTGAGGGTGTGCACAGGTGTCTTTTTATACTGATAACAAGTTTAAACAGGTGCCATTACTACAGGTAATGAGTGGAGGAAAGAGGAGACTCTTAAAGAAGAAGTTACAGGTCTGTGAGAGCCAGAAATCTTGATTGCTTGTTTCTGACCAAATACTTATTTTCCACCATAATATGCAAATAAAATGAAAAAAAAACAGACAATGTGATTTTCTGGATTTTTTTTCTCAGTTTGTCTCCCATAGTTGAGGTCTACCTATGATGTAAATTACAGACGCCTCTCATCTTTTTAAGTGGTGGAACTTGCACTATTGCTGACTGACTAAATACTTTTTTCCCCACTGTATATAGAGCATAGTTTAAACATTTAAAATCTCCGTGTTCTCTGCATGGATTACACAACAATCTAAAAACTAGAAAAAAGGAAATGTATTTCAAGCGTACACCATGATACACTTTTGGTGGTATTTTTAAATCTTCATTTATATTTCTGTCTCAGTAAGACAGCCCAGACTCTCTGCAATAGGAAATTAGATGCATACAATTATTTACCTAGAGTCTAGTTATTGCAGAAATCTACAAATTACTATTCACGGGAACAACTTCAGTCACAATTCTCAGAGGCGATGCTGACCCTCAATTAATTAGTGTGTGGACACAGCAAAAACCTTTCTTTGTGAAGAAAGTGTTGCTGTATCGCAGTACCGTTGATCCCATCGCCGTTACTCATATCCATCCAATTTTGATCACAGGGAGAGATGTAAACATGGTGCTCACTGCCTATCATGATCTGTCACATAACTGGAGTGCAAAACACAGAAGCCACAGGCCGTAGGCGATTCAATTGGATTGGCATAAGAGGGAGGGCACATTTAAAAATGTGCGCTGGAATGTCACACGTCTGTGGTAGGAAAACTGTTAAAGCTGATGAGAAACCACCATTGCATCTCATTGTGAGTCGACGTCCATAAGAAATGGAAGCCATTGATTATCTGAAGCTGGATCCCGGCCAGCGGGACAGGGCATAGCTACGTCTTAACCATCATCTTCTATCAGTTCACCAAATTTCAAGTGCCAGTACCAGTGATGGATTTGACAGCCCAGACTACACAGCGGAGGAGCAGGGAGAGGTAAACATTGCAAATGCTGGGGCCCTGCCCAAGCAAGGGGGGCCCACTCGTGGGCGTCGGCACTGGCACTGGGCCCCTCATAGTACGGCGGTGTGTCTGACGGCGGGTGTGCACCACCACCGTCAGAGACATTTGATTGCACTGTGGGGGACCCTGTGCGAGTGCCCGCGCCCACGAGTCGGCCCACCCACCTGTCCAGGGCAATGGCACTCACACGGTTGCGTGCGCTCGGTGGTGACCCCGGCCATTGGGGGGAGGAGGCTGCCTAGTTAGGGAGGTTTACAAAATGGCATATGTTGATGTGGGACATTCACCTGCTGCTAAAGGCGAAATTGGTCAAGTCCCAGGAACAGGCGGACCAAAGAAAACAATTTTTCTGGCAACCTATGTGTCATCAGGGTAAGGTGGGACAAAATCCTTGGAAACCCATGCATGGTTCATTTTAATGAAGGTTAGATCATTCACATTTTGGGTCGACAGACGGGTCCTTTTTCTGTCAGTATTGATCCAGCAGCACTGAAGACTCTTTCCGATAGCACACTTGCAGCTGGGCATGCGAGCTCCTGTAAGGCATATTGTGCCAATTCAGGCCAGGTGTCCAGTTTAGCTGCCCAATAGTCAAATGGGAATGACCTGTGAGGGAGAACATCGATATGGGAGGAAAAGTAATTTGTAACCATACTTGACAAGTGCTGTCTCCTGTCACTTTCAATCAATGCAGTATTACCAGTCGTGTGAGCGGGACTTGAAAAATCAGTCCACAACATGGTCATGAAACCCCTGTCTCCAACACCACTTCTGATGTGTCCACCACCAACACCGCTTCCAAGTTTCCCCCGGCCCCTATGGCTCATGTGAGAACCATCACCGCTGCTGTGTGCTGGGAATGCCTCAACTAACCGGTTTACCAGTGTAGCTTGTTTGTTAGCCGATATTAGGTTCTCCTGTGGCATGATGTTTTGGAATTTGCCTTTATAGCGTGGATCCAGGATGCTGGCCAACCAGTAGTCATCATCGTTCATCATTTTAGCAATGCGGGGGTCCCTTTTTAGGATCTGCAAGGCATAATCTGACTTGTGGGCCAATGTTCCCGGTGTCAATGATGCACTGCGAGTGCTTGGTGGAAGAGCACTTTCTGGCAAATCCACATCCCTCCAGTCACGCACAAACCCTGTACCAGACCTTGCAAAGCCAACATTTTCTCTTGCCCCAAGAGAAGCATTCTCCTCCCCTAAATAATCATCCCCATCATCATCCTCCTCCTCTTCCTCTTCTTCCTCCACCTCATCCACAACAGTTCCCTGACCAGACAATGGCTGACTGTCATCAAAGCTTCCCTCCTCCTCTTCCTCCTCATCAACCTCGGCTGCAGACGCCTGCTCCTTAATGTGCGTCAAAGTTTGCATGAGCAGACGCATAAGTGGGATGCTCATGCTTATGATGGCGTCGTCTGCGCTTACCAGCCGTGTGCATTCCTCAAAACACTGAAGGACTTTACAGAGGTCTTTCAGCTTCGACCACTGCACACCTGTCAACTCCATGTCTGCCCTCAAAGTGCCTGCCCGTGTATCCTCCCACAAATGCATTACGGCCTGCCTTTGTTCGCACAGCCGCTCAACCATGTGCAGGGTGGAGTTCCACCTTGTTTCAACGTCGATAATTAGGCGGTGCTTGGGAAGGTGGAGCAATCGCTGCAGCTTCTGCATACGACTGGAGTGTACCGGCGACCGGCGGATGTACGAGCACAGTCTTTGAACCTTAAGGAGCAGGCCTGTTAAATCTGGATATTTAGTGAGGAAGCACTGTACCACCAGGTTCAAGGTGTGAGCCAAGCAAGGTATGTGTCTGAGTTTTGAAAGGGCTATGGCTGCCAGATAATTCCGGCCGTTATCACTAACTACCTTGCCTGCCTCAAGATGTAGACTGCCCAGCCATGACTCAGTTTGTCGCTGAAAGTAGTCGGCCAGTACCTCTGCAGTGTGTCTGTCGTCCAAACACATCATCTGCAACACAGCCTGCTGACCCTTTCCACTAGCTAATCGATAGGAGGACACCTCGTTTGCAACACAGTCAACTGCAGATGCAGTGCTCGTGCGACTGCGCTCTGTGGACCAGCTTTCGCTTCTGGAGGAGGAGGAGGAAGAGGAGGGTCGAATGCCTACAGCCAACTGTTTCCTATACCGTGGGCTAGGCAGCACAGTGCCACCACCGCTGTCTCCTGTGGACCCTGCATCCACCACATTAACCCAGTGCGCAGTGATGGACACGTAACGGCCCTGGCCATGCCTACTGGACCATGCATCAGTTGTGAGGTGCACCTTTCCACTCACTGACAGCTTGAGTGCATGGACAATGCGGTCTTTCACATGAAGGTGGAGGGCTGGGATGGGTTTGCGAGAAAAGAAGTGGCGACTGGGTAGTTCATAGCGTGGAACTGCGTAGGCCATTAGTTTGCGGAAAGCTGCGCTTTCAACCAACCGATAGGGCATCATCTCTAACGAGATTAGTTTGGCAATGTGGGTGTTCAAAGCCAGTGTATGCGGATGAAAGGATGAGTACTTTTTTGTCCTACTCATAGTCTCTGGTAGGGTGAGCTGGACTTGAGAGCTGGATATGGTGGGAGTAGCGGTGGACATGGCGGACTGAGAGAGGGTTGATGATGGTGATGGAGTTGGTGTTCTTTCTGATGGCCTAGATTCAGTCTTTCGTTGCAATAACAGTGTGATTCCCTGAATGATTTTCCCTTGCGATGACGACCCAACATTTGCTGCTGGTGGTGTGCTAACCGGTGGACTTACAGTGGGGGAAACAATGCTGCGTTGCTGACTACCTTCTTTGAGAACAGTAGCACATGTGGTACGTGAGTTTTGGTAGTCCATCCACGCTTGCAAGTGCATGGTGGTTAAATGTCTTAGCATGCAACTGGTATTCAAATTTCTCAGATTTTTCCCTCGGCTAAAGGTCTTTGCGCACTTCTTACAGATTACCTTTGCCTGATCATTAGGATTTTGTTAAAAAAAGTGCCACACTGCACTCTTCCTACTAGGGAAGACAGTTTGAGGCCTTGCACGCTGTGCTTTTTTGACCGTCTGGCCAAGCTGTCCTGCAATTTTTTGGGCTTTTGTAACCCGTTTTTGGACTGCTCCGGGCCTGCCAGATAACAACTGTTGCGATGTCAATGCCAGCTGCAGATGCTCCTCCTCCTCTTCTGAGCTATTGGCAGCGACACACTCTACCCCCAATGGATGCCAATCTCGGTCAACAACTGGGTCATCCATCACCTCCTCTTCAATGTCATGTGCACCTTCCTCTGCGTCACAGTGTATGGTGGTATAGTATGCGGGAGTGGGCAACTGAGTTTTATCAGGGTCAGATTCTGGCTCAGTACACTGCGAGGACAATGTAGTGCTCTGAGTGAATGTACCATCAGATAAATCTAGCAGTGGCTGTGCATCAGTGCACTCCATGTCAGATTCATCTTGGCCTGGGTAATTCACGATTTGACTTGATAACCCAGGCATGGTATGTGAAAACAGCTCCATGGAGTAATCTGTAGTGTGGCCTACCGCATCCTTCAATTTTGGTAGGGGTGAAGGACACAAGGAAAGGTGTGGTTCATGACCATGAGCCTCCAATGACAACTCAGTGCTTTTATTTTTTAAAACTTCAGAAGAGGAGGCGATAGAGCTGGAGGCTGAGTCAGCAATGTAAGCCAAAACTTGTTGTTGAAGCTCCGGCTTTAGAAGCGGTTTACCTACTCCCAGAAAAGGGAGCCTTCGAGGCCTTGTGGAGCCAGACGATGACGCAGCCTCAACTCCTCCAGTATTAGGTTCTATTTTGCTTTTGCCACTACCAGTAGACACACCACCAACACCAACACCATCATTACCAGCTTCCAACCCCCGCCTACTTCCACGGACTCTTCCACCACACTTCCTCATTTTTTGGAAAAATTTACCAAAATTTACACGAACTCTCTGGTACTGTAAAACAAAGTACAAGGTGTATATAGTACTGTGGAGAATTGGAATGTCTCTACACTTCAGGACACTGTGGGATTCAGTCAGGCTCTGTTTATTTAACACCGCAATATGACAGGCAGATTCTCTATGCTGTTAGAAGGGTTTATAGAGGACTGTGGAGAATTGGAATGTCTCTACACTTCAGGACACTGTGGGATTCAGCCAGGCCTGTTTATTTAACACCACAATATGACAGACAGAATCTCTATGCTGTTAGAAGGGTGTATAGATGACTGTGTAGAATTGGAATGTCTCTACACTTCAGGACACTGTGGGATTCAGTCAGGCCCTGTTTATTTAACACCGCAATATGACAGGCAGATTCTCTATGCGTATAGAGGACTGTGTAGAATTGGAGTGTCTCTACACTTCATGACACTGTGGGATTCAGTCAGGCCCTGTTTATTTAACACCACAATATGACAGGCAGATTCTCTATGCTGTTAGAAGGGTGTATAGAGGACTGTGGAGAATTGGAATGTCTCCACACTTCAGGACACTGTGGGATTCAGTCAGTCCCTATTTATTTAACACCACAATATGACAGGCAGATTCTCTATGCTGTTAGAAGGATGTATAGAGGACTGTGGAGAATTGGAATGTCTCTACACTTCAGGACACTGTGGGATTCAGTCAGGCCCTGTTTATTTAACACCGCAATATGACAGGCAGATTCTCTATGCTGTTAGAAGGGTGTATAGAGGACTGTGGAGAATTGGAATGTCTCCACACTTCAGGACACTGTGGGATTCAGTCAGTCCCTATTTATTTAACACCACAATATGGCAGGCAGATTCTCTATGCTGTTAGAAGGATGTATAGAGGACTGTGGAGAATTGGAATGTCTCTACACTTCAGGACACTGTGGGATTCAGTCAGGCCCTGTTTATTTAACACCGCAATATGACAGGCAGATTCTCTATGCTGTTAGAAGGGTGTATAGAGTACTGTGTAGAATTGGAATGTCTCTACACTTCAGGACACTGTGAGATTCAGTCAGGCCCTGTTTATTTAACACCGCAATATGACAGGTAGATTCTCTATGCTGTTAGAAGGGTGTATAGAGGACTGTGTAGAATTGGAATGTCTCTACACTTCAGGACACTGTGGGATTCAGTCAGGCCATGTTTATTTAACACCACAATGTGACCGGCAGAAATTGCCTAGTGTATGACAAACTACAAGGTGTATATAGAATTGAGCAGAACTGGAATCTCCCTACAGTGTAGGTCTGTAAGAACGGAACAACTCCTCGACTTATCCTTACAGAGTCACACACAGATAGCTTCACTGTGGCCGTGATAACAGCCGTTACACGGCACTGAGAGAGGAGCGTGCACGTACACCACTGTCCAGTGTATGTAAAATTGTCACGCTCCGTGTTTTAGTATACGGACTGACTCACGCTGTCTCTCTATAGTTTTGAATGTAATCAAACAGCAAATATACTAAACTGTTTGAAAACCAGACAAAACTATAAGGTGGAGGTCTGTAAGAACAGAACAACTCCTCGACTTATCCTTACAGAGTCACACACAGATAGCTTCACTGTGGCTGTGATAACAGCCGTTACACGGTACTGAGAGAGGAGTGTGCACGTACACCGCTGTCCAGTGTATGTAAAATTGTCAAGCTCCGTGTTTTAGTATACGGACTGACACACGCTGTCTCTCTATAGTTTTGAATGTAATCAAACAGCAAATATACTAAACTGTTTGAAAACCAGACAAAACTATAAGGTGGAGGTCTGTAAGAACGGAACAACTCCTCGACTTATCCTTACAGAGTCACACACAGATAGCTTCACTGTGGCCGTGATAACAGCCGTTACACGGTACTGAGAGAGGAGCGTACACCGCTGTACGGTGTGTGAAAAATGAACGCTCAGTAACTCACAAGAACAAAACAATAAAATCTGGATTGCTTTGAAAAAAGCAGTTTGCTCAGCAGTGGGCACACAGCAATGCAGCTACCAGGTAGCCTTAAAAGGCAGCCTAATAACCAACAGAGCTGATGCACCAAAATATAGCCTCCCCTTGCACTGCACAGTGACTGCTGTGTTGTACAGGCAAAATCGCTAGCAGCAGAATCAGTTTTTGGTATCTTCTTCCCTGCCTAACACTCTCCCTACAGAATCAGCAGCAGCTCTCCCTATTCTGAGATCAGCATGAGTAACATGGCGGTCGGCGTCCCCGCCCTTTTATACCCCCTGTGACGTCCCACAAAGCAAGCCAATCACTTGCATGCCCTTCTCCAAGATGGTGGTGACCGCTGCCTATGTCATCACGTTGCCCACAGTGTCCGTTCTTCCTGATTGGCTGCAAAAAGGGCACTCAAGCATCTTTTGAAACGCGACTTTGGTGCTAAAGTCACCGACCTCGTGGCCGACCTCACGCTAAGGTCGGGTTTCGTTTCATGAAACCCGACTTTGGCGAAAGTCGGCGACTTTTCAATTTTTTCGACCCGTTTCGCTCAACTCTAGTGACCAGTATGTTATGCCCAGCTCATGCTTCTGGAGACATGAACCCATAATTTAGGCAGGCTCTCATCACTTCAGAAATGCCAAACATGTGGACGCTACATGTGGTTTAGGTACACTGTGGGACGCAGAAGGGATGGGGGCATTTGGATCTGAGAGCGCAGAATTCAATGAATTTCTTTTCATGGGCAAGAACCATTTTTCTCTTCCAGAGCCTTTGTACTACCAGTAACATGAAGCCCCCTATATTTACATTAGCAGATAATGGACCTCAGTGGGGACTTGCTTTCTTTGTGGATTGAATTGAAGCTTTTATTAGGAACATTTTACATAAGATTTAGGATCACATGTATCCGAAGCTCTACGCTGAGCACTTACTTCAGGGTTTCCATCTAAATCTCAGATGAAACTCCCAAAGGATCCATTCACTATAGTGAGGCAGCAGAATTACTCTGGACTCAGTCTGGCCTCTGTTATGTGTAGGGAGATGGACCGGGCTAGTGGTATCTCTCTCGTGTCAGGGCCGGAACTGTCAGCACTGTCACCATTGTTGCCGGGAGAAGAACCTTCTGACTGAAAGAGATCTTTGCTCTTGACTGGAGGGGGCGGGTCTGAGATAAAAGGGACGGGGCGTGCCAGAACGGGGCCTTTGGCGGGAAGATAACGTGTGCTACAGGAGAAAGTTGACTCTCTCCGCAGACCGACGCCAATAAGCAGGCACGCTTTGCACTCTCCCATCCCCAGCACATACAGACTCTGTACCTCCAGAGACCATTACTCCTGTTGTCTCTGACGTGACTAAGACAAACTGTTCTGTACCACTGACTGCTGCCCGCCCACGACACAGTACTGACCAAACAGTGCACACTGAAGCAGGTAGCGTGACCGCGGCCTACACTTCGGGACTTAGTTCACCAATCGCGTAGCTGCAGATCACCACTCGAGCATTACCTTCTTCCAGGACCACAAGACTATGTGTGAAAAGGCCAGGATACATTGCTTCCGTTAAGAGACAGTTCTTCACCTTTCTCCGGGACCAGTTCGGGAACTTCACACGTCACCTACGACGCCATCAGGGGATTTTCCAGCCTCCACCATCCGGGAACCACAGACTGTTAAATTAACCCGTTAGTTGAACTCATACTATTGCTCTATAATTGTATTCGCTTTGTTCACCTATATTCCCTCTTTCCCTGCATGGAGTGTTTACTGTTATAATAACTCTTTATAAACAACCCGTTAACTCTTGCTCTGCCTCCTGCTTGTCACTGCATCCCGCGTTCAGGTACACTGTGGGGCTCAGAAGGGAGGGGGGCATTTGGATTTCAGAGAGCAGAATTTGATGAATTTCTTTTGATGGGCAAGGAGCCATTTTGCTCTTTCAAAGCCTTTGTACTACCAGTAAAGTGAAGCCCCCTATATTTCCATTAACAGAAATTGGACCTCAGTGGGGACTTGCTTTTTTGTGGATTGAGTTGAAGCTTTTGTTAGGGACATTTTACATAAGATTTAGGGTCACATGTATCCAGCGCTCTACGCTGAGCACTTACTTCGGAGTTTCCATCTAAATCTCTGAGTGACATGATTCAGATGAAACTCCCAAGGGATCCATTCACTATAGAGAGCCAGCACAATTACTCTGGACTCAGTCTGGACTCAGTTATGCACGCCTAAAAAGACAGACACTGCCACATCACACATCCTATGGTGTCCACTGTGCCTCCTTCTGCCTCATTATAGGAAATCTTCCAACATGGGTTCTGTCTGAATCACATATTTCAGAGATTTAAATGGAAACCCTGGTGTAAGCGCACATTTCAGAGTGAAGGATAATTGTGAACCGAGTCTTACTGCGATCTTTAGGAGGCAGAATGAGCAAAACAACAAGAGAAGAATTGGTTTTATTTATTTTTTACACCATTCCTTATGCGGTATAAGTGATTAGGCGACTTTATTCTTCGGGTTGGTGAGATTACAATGATACCAGATTTATATTTTTTTTTTATGTTTGGCTGCCGTCACACACTACAGATGCTTTTTAGTGCGCAAAGTAGTCTCTGCATCATCGTATTTAAAGAGCTATAACTTTTTCATATGTCGGCTTACAGAGTCATGTGGGGCTCGTTTTTTGCAGGACGAGTTGATGTTTTTATTGGTACCATTTTCAGACACATGACATTTTTCATCGCTTTCTAAACTCATTTTTGAGAGACAAAATGAACAGAGACCAGCAATTCAATATTTTTTTCGGGGGATGGGGGGTTATGTGATTCTGTGTGTGGTAAAATGGTAAAATTGATAAGGCAGATTTATTCTTAGGGTCACTATGATTACGGTGAAACCACATTTATACCTTTTTTTAATGTTTTGGCGCTTTTGCACAATAAAAACTATTTTATAGAAAAAATAATTATTTTTGCATTGCTTTATTCTGAGACCTATAACTTTTTTATTTTTCCGCTGATGGAGCTGTATGTTGGCTCCTTTTTGCGGAACAAGATGACGTTTTCAGTGGTACCATACTTATTTATATTTGTCTTTTTGATCATGTGTTATTCCACTTTTTGTTTGGCAGTATGATGATAAAGCATTGTTTTTGCATTGCTTTTTATTTTTTTATGGTGTTCACTAAAGGAGTTAACGCTTGGGACAATTTCAAAGGTCGGTTTGTTCCGGATGGGGCAATACCAAATATGTGTACTTTTATTGTTATATATATATATATATATATATTGTAAGGTAGCGCTTGTTATTCAGGTAGGGGATACTCGCTAGGCAGCCAAATAGCCAGATCCGGCACGGGTTTTCCATAAAACATCATCAGTTCATGCGGTCAGGCATCATAAACCATAAACAGCCACAGAAAGTTCATATCAGCAGCATAGTGTCCATGACAGAGCTCCACTCTGTTAAGCCTGTACTCACACAGGTTATGCAATGTCCATTGCGCAGGCTATCTAACCTCACAGTTCTCACCCCGTCAGGGTTACCTCATGGTTACTTCACCACACTGCAGACGTCCATTCCCTCTCCCTTGGAACTGTCAGACAATTGCAGCCATTAAACACAGTGTCCCCGTGCTCTCAGGAAAGCAGCCTCATCTTCCAGACGAGACCTTCCAAAATGGACCAACCAGGTCCAAGCATTCTCTCATGTGACCTACCCTGGCCACCTTATATGGTCTGTAGCCACTCCCACCGGATCACATGGCTATGACCTCATCACAGGTCCTTCAATCATTCACACACATATACGTAAGGCTAGTTTCACATTAGCGCTTTTGAGCACAGCGACGGCCTGCGCACGGCCGCTGATAAGCCCCGCACCCTGCCGTGCCTCCACCGGTAGCTCCACCTACCGGCGCATGATGCTGCATGCGTCCTGCATCCCCTATCTTTATCACTGGGGGCGCAGGCCGTGCGCAGTATGCATTTGGCGGCACATGCGCCTTTTTGATGGTGCGCCGAGCGCAACCAAACTGCAGCAGGTTGCGCTTGGCGCAGGTCGGTGCACCGTCAAAAGGACGCATGCATGTCCTCACTATATCTGAAACTGAACCTGTCAAAGACTGAACTCCTGGTGTTTCCTCCCTCTACTAATGTACCTATACCCGACATTGCTATTTCTGTGTGTGGTTCCACTATTACTCCCCAGCAACAGGCCCGCTGTCTTGGGGTCATACTTGATTCCAAGCTTTCTTTTGCCCCACATTCGATCACTGGCTCGCTCTTGTCATCTGCAACTCAAAAACATTTCTAGAATTCGACCTTTTCTTACTTTTGACTCTGCAAAAACTCTTACTGTTTCTCTTATTCATTCTCATCTCGACTATTGTAACTCTCTTCTAATCGGTCTCCCTCTTACCAAACTCTCCCCTCTCCAATCTGTCTTGAATGCTGCAGCCAGGATCATATTCCTCACCAATCGTTACACCGATGCCTCTACCTTGTGCCAGTCATTACACTGGCTACCCATCCACTCCAGAATTCAGTACAAACTTATTACCCTCACCCACAAAGCCCTCCATGGCTCAGCACCACCCTACATCTCCTCCCTTGTTTCAGTATACCACCCTACCCGCGCCCTCCGTTCTGCTGATGACCTGAGGTTAGTATCCTCAATAGTCGGAACCTCCCACTCCCGTCTACAAGACTTTACACGTGCCGCGCCAATTCTTTGGAATGCACTACCCAGGTCAATGCGATTAGTCCCCAATCCCCACAATTTTAAGCGTGCCCTGAAAACGCACTTATTCAGACTGGCCTATCGCCTCAACACATTAACCTAATCTATCCCTGTGTGGCACAGCCAAAAGTTTTACCATAACCAGATTTCCCGCATCATGTTCCCACATGCTTTATGCATCCATTAGCCCTCTGTGTCTGTACTGTCACACACTTAACATTATGGCTGGTCCATACAATCAGGGCAACTGTTACCACCCACCTTTCGTGTCTACCTCTTTCCTCATAGACTGTAAGCTTGCGAGCAGGGCCCTCTTTCCTCTTGGTATTTGTTATAATCTACTGTATGTGATTATTGTTATGCTGTAATGTCTATTGTCTGTACAAATCCCCTCTGAAATGTAAAGTGCTGCGGAATATGTCGGCGCTATAAAAATAAAATTTATTATTAAGTCAGGCAAAAAGGAGGCAAGAACTTATAGTATACAGGGCAAAGGGAACACAACCCACAAATGGGACTCTGTCTCATTCTGTATGCCACAGCATTATGTATCTGAACTACACAGTAAAGCCGAACTTGTTGAACCGGACCAAAAGTCTCCTGTTACATGTGAAACTGTATCCGGTTCCAAGGACAGGGTGGTAGCAAGGACTCCTGAATGACAATTCCCAAGATGGTGCTCAGCAACATGAGTCCTAAGATGGAAAGTCTGGTGGTCTGAAGCAGGGTGGTTCTATCCATTGTGGGAGTGGACAGAGTATAAAGGCGTGAAAACAAAGTGCCCAGCCTACCAGAGCGATGACCTCAAGAAGGTGGTGGGAGGGATCCAAGGTCCAACTGAGAAAGGTGGAGTGGCGCAGAAAGAGGTGCGATACAGAAAGAGTGATGGCTAGAAGAGGGGCTTCAGGGTGAAAAGAAGACAGTACTGGCAGAATGGTTATTTAAATGTATTTAAATGTGTTTTGCCACTAGAGACATGGCCATATTATCCACTAGACACTTGAGGGCAGTTACCTCGGGCGGGAGATTGTGGGGGGGGGCAGCACTATTGTGAAGGAAAAAATTATTATTTTTTAAACCCCCTTCCCCTTCACCAGGCCAACTAACAAAACTAGTGTTTCTTAAGGGAGTAGGGGGAATTCTTCTTGCTAGCGCATTGCAGGGACAGCGAAGCACTAAACATCTCCCTGCCCAGATGGAAGAAAATACATTCTAGTGGTGGTAAAGGACCTGTCATGATGTCATGTTCATGTGACATGTGGGGGAGGAGTCACAGGGTTTGCTTGCTGGAAGCTGCAGGAGAAGCTGGAAGAGATAGGGGAACTTGTGAGAGGTAATGAGGGACCTGGGTAAATGGGAAGTGCAGAGTATGTGATACAGGGATGCAGACTATGTAAGGTATGTGGGGTGGAGACTTAGAGGGGTGTGTGGGCTAGAGGGTTGCAGACTATGATAAAGGGGTGCAAGGGTGTGTGTGATAGAGAGGTGCATAAAATATAGGAGGTGGGGTGCATGAGAGAGTGTTGAAGGAGATAGAGGGGGACAAGGTGCATGAGATAGAGGGGTGCATGAGAGAGCATGTGACTGCACTGTGCGCTATTAGGTCTTTTTGACGATGTGCCGGCCGCACCAAAATGCAACACGTTGCATTTGGCGCAGGTCGGCGCACCGTCAAAAGGACGCATGCATCGGCAAAAGCATACCTGCGCACGGCCTGCGTACCCATTGCTAAAGATAGGGTACGCAGGTCGCATGCAGCGTCATGCGCCCATAGGCGGAGCTGACCGGAGGAGGCGCGGCAGGGGGCGAAGCTTCACGCCGAGCGTACGCTGCGCTTCCTAACGCAAGTCTGAAAGTAGCCTAAGGCTTGTATTAGCACTTTTCATATGTTCCACTGTAAAAAAAAACAAAAACAGACATGTTTTTGTGAGTTTGGCAAGGGCACATGGTCCATAAAAAACATGGACATGTTAACTGCCCCATAGACTATAATGGGTACCTGAGAGGAAAAAAAAGTTGTGGGATCACACATAATGAAAAACAATTCTTCTTTATTTCACACCATCATAAAAACGTGTAGATCTATCCACAAAGTGATAAAACCAGAGTCACATTCTTAGGCCGGGGTCACACTGACGAGGAATGCGGCCGAGTGAGAGGCGCTAAAAGTACGCATTAGACACGGACAAATGATTCTCTATGGGGTCCCTCCCAACAGCCGTATATTTCTCATCCGTATTCTACGGTCCGTGCCAATAGCAGCATGCTGCGATTGTCAGTGTACTACGCCCGTAGTACGCCAATGCAAGTCTATGGGTGCGCAAAAAATACGGATTACACACGGACCACACATGTGACTTGCGAGAAATACGCACCAGGTGTCTTTTAGCAAAGCCGGCAATTCAGTGCACTATACAGTAAACTCACACTGACAGGATTAATAAAGAAACTAATGAATAGATATAGACACATAGAATACATATAGAATATATATATTGTGGGGATGTGGCTCGCTTAGGTGCAGCGGGAGACAAATGTGAGACAGGTTCTTCCACAGTGCTTGCAGTTTATTCACAGCATAAACGCACAAGGCAACATAACAGCAAACAAATAGCCTTTTAGCTCAGGCAAAATAACACAATGTCCGTAGTTGTAGACTCACAGCAGGAGTCTCAGCACACATGGGAGGCTTAGTCCTCCCCACACACAACTCCTTGGTTCAGGAGCAGGCCACATTATAAGGCTGTAGCCACACCCACGTTCCCAGCAGCTGACTGGTCACCTGACTGTGACCTCACCACAGGTCCTTCAAACAAAAACAATAACAATATCTGTTATGCTTTACTTCTGCCTTACATTATAGAGACAAGCCATTTATGAGACACATATCTCCCATCGATTACACGACCCTTAGCCCTGCCACATACCTCCCCCCTCTGCCTAAAGCCGTGGGGCTTGGCACTTTCACCTACCAGGCAAGGGATTCTGGAGAGGGCATCGGCATTCCCATGTAGCTTCCCGGCCCTATGCTCTACATGGAAGCTGAAGTCTTGTAGGGCTAAGAACCAGCGGGTGACCCTAGCATTCTTGCCCTTGGTTTCCCTCATCCACCTGAGTGGGGCATGGTCGGATATTAACCTAAACTTCCGTCCCACCAGGTAGTACCGTAATGTGTCCACTGCCCATTTTATGGCCAAACACTCCTTCTCTACAACTGAGTAATTTCTCTCACAAGAAGTCAACTTCCTACTCAAGTAGAGAACAGGATGCTCTTCCCCACGTATCTCTTGGGAAAGGACAGCTCCTACCCCGACATCTGAGGCATCTGTCTGGAGGACAAATTCACGTTTAAAGTCTGGGGCCACCAAAACGGGTTGCTTACAAAGCGCTCCCTTCATTTCTTGGAAGGCTGACTCTGCTTCTTCGGACCAGCTGACCATCACTGACTTTGTCCCTTTAAGCAGATCAGTTAGAGGTGCAGCCATTGTGGCGAAGTTTGGGATAAACCTCCTGTAATATCCCACAATCCCCAGGAAGGCTTTAACTTGCTTCTTTGACAGAGGTCTCGGCCATGTTTGAATTGCCTCCACTTTATTGATTTGGGGTTTGATCTCGCCACGCCCCACTACATATCCGAGGTACTTGACTTCTTCTCTCCCCAAGGCACACTTCTTCGGGTTTATTGTAAACCCTGCCTCTCTTAGAGCGTCAAACACTGCTTGGACCTTTTTCAGGTGAGTCTCCCAGTCCGGGGTAAAGATGACGATATCATCCAGGTATGCAGCAGCGTATAGCTTATGAGGTGCAAGGATTCTATCCATCGCCCTCTGGAAGGTTGCTGGAGCTCCCTGTAGGCCAAACGGCATCCGGACATACTGGAAGCACCCGTCTGGTGTGGAGAATGCCGTCTTCTCCTTGGCTTCCTGTGCCATGGGGATCTGCCAATATCCCTTGGTCAGATCCAAAGTGGTTATGTACCTGGCAGGTCCAAGTCTCTCGATGAGCTCATCAACGCGTGGCATGGGATAAGCGTCGAACTTGGAGACCTCATTCAGCTTCCGGTAATCGTTGCAGAACCTCCATTCACCATCAGGTTTTGGGACCAGGACAATCGGGCTCGACCAGCCGCTCTTGGATTCCTCAATGACCCCGAGCTTCAACATACGCTGCACCTCCTTGGAGATTACCTCTCGCCGGGCCTCAGGAATACGATATGGTTTCACGTTCACCCGCACATGTGGCTCGGTCAGAATTTCGTGCTCCACCACCTTCGTGCACCCCGGCAACTCTGAGAACAGGTCCCGGTTTTTCTGGAGTAACTCCCGGCACTGCTGCTTCTGGGCCTTCGATAGAGTCTCCGCTATGGTAACGGCTCCAACCTCCCCTTCTAGGTTGCCCAGCAAGCACGGAGTTACCGCTGGCTCTCTATCTTGCCACGGCTTGATAAGGTTAACATGGTAAACCTGGTATGGCTTCCGTCTTCCGGGTTGGTGGATCTTGTAGTTTACGTCTCCCAGTTTCTCCACCACCTCATATGGCCCTTGCCACTTGGCCAAGAACTTACTTTCCACTGTCGGGATTAGCACGAGAACTCGGTCTCCCGGATTGAACTGCCTCACTCTGGCTGACCGGTTGTAGACCCTGGCCTGAGCCTCTTGTGCCTGGCGGAGATGTTCTTTAACAATGGGCATCACCTTTGCAACCCTCTGCTGCATCAGTGCCACATGCTCAATGACGCTTCTGTGGGGCGTGACTTCGGCTTCCCAGGTTTCCTTGGCTATATCTAGGAGACCTCGCGGATGCCGGCCGTACAGAAGCTCGAAGGGGGAGAACCCCGTGGAGGCCTGGGGAACTTCACGGATAGAAAACAGTAAATACGGTAAGAGACAATCCCAGTCTCTACCATCTTCCTCTATGACTTTTCTCAGCATGCTCTTCAGGGTCTTGTTAAACCTCTCAACAAGGCCATCTGACTGTGGATGGTACACTGAAGTCCTCAGCTGGGAAATTTGCAAGACTCTGCACAATTCTCTCATCACCTTGCTCATAAAAGGTGTCCCCTGGTCGGTCAGGATCTCCTTCGGCAAACCCGTCCGGGAAAACACATGGACCAGCTCATGGGCTATACTCTTCGCAGAGGAGTTTCTCAGGGGAATGGCCTCAGGATAGCGTGTGGCATAGTCCAGGATGACTAATATATACTGATGGCCCCGAGCTGATTTAACTAAGGGACCGACCAAGTCCATGGCAATTCTCTCAAATGGCACCTCAATAATGGGCAGTGGCACAAGAGGGTTCCGAAAATGAGATGTGGGGGCAGTTAACTGACATGTCGGGCAGGACCTGCAATAGTTTACTATTTCCCGGTGACACCCAGGCCAATAGAACCTCTGTACAATCCGTTCCTGGGTTTTTTCCACCCCCAGGTGTCCCCCCAAGATGTGTGAATGGGCCATGTCCAACACTTTTCGTCTATAGGGGCCTGGTACTATTAACTGCTCTGCCACCTCCTCCCTTATTTTCGTGACCCGGTACAACAATTCCCCACTCAACATAAAATGGGGAAACCTTGTGTCTGCTCCCGGCTCTTGTGCAACCCCATTAATGACGGTGACATTGTTAAAGGCTTCCCTTAGTGTGGGGTCCCTATGTTGGGCAGTCCCAAAATTCTCCCCGGTACAGGGGACCCTTCCTCTTCATCCCCAACAAGGACACATAAAGGGAACTCGTCTGCCTCTGGTGGTGGCGATACCTCAGTGGGGTGGATTGGTTCCCTGCTCTTGCTAGCACACTCAGAACCCATCCCCCACAGATCCCAAAACAGACAGAAATCCCGGCCAATAATTATGGGATGCAACAAGTCTCGAACAACACCAACTTCATGCGACTCGGTGCCATGCGCCGTTTCAATCTTCACCCTAGCCATAGGGTAGTCCTTTGCATCGCCATGTATGCACCGAACACCAATCTTTTTACCCGGGAGTATGTTTAGAGGAAAACTGGCCCTCACAAGGGTCACCAAGCTCCCGGAGTCCAGAAGCGCCATTACTGCTCGACCGTTCACCTTCACGGGACACGCTTGTGGCCCCTTGTTAGGTAGCGAGTTCACACTGCAAGCTGGATATGCGTAGTATGAACTACGGCGTCCCATGCTGCAGTCCATCTGCTCGGTGGTCTGGGGACAACGGGCCGCTATATGTCCTGGCCCATGACACTTCCAGCAAATAACACCCGAGGGGACCTTGGGCACCGCCTCCCCCGCCCCTTTTGACCTTGGACGCACCACCCCTTTTTGTGACTCCGCCCCCTGCTGGGACCCCAATATGGAATGGGCTGCTTCCCCAAGGAACCTTCCATCCCCTGGTATCTCTCGACCAGCCCAACCAGTTCATCAGCATTTTGGGGATCACCCTGGGCAACCCAAGTCTGTAGAGGTCTCGGCAGAGAATGCACAAACCGATCCATCACAACTCGCTCTACCATCTGTGCAGGGGAAGCCGACTCTGGCTGCAGCCATTTCTGGACCAGGTGCAACAGGTCAAACATTTGGGAGCGCGGGGGTTTGTCCCGGTGATAGGCCCAACGATGCACTCTCTGTGCCCTGGTAGTCATTGTTACCCCCAAGCGGGAGAGAATTTCCGCTTTTAATTTGGGATACTCTCTGGCATCTTGTACGTCAGGTCAAAGTACGCCTTCTGGGGCTCCCCCGTTAGGTAAGGGGCCAGTACCTCCGCCCACCGCTCTGGCTGAAGTTTTTCCCTCTCAGCCACCCTCTCAAACACCGTCAGGAAGGCCTCCACATCATCCTCAGGGGTCATTTTTTGTAATGCGCGTCTTACCGCCTTCTCGACGTCGATGGCATCAGCCCGACCTGGGGTTGGGGCGCTCGTCCTGCCCTCCTGGATGGCGGTTGCCAGAAGCTGCATCTGCTGCCGTTGTTCCTGCTGGCTTTGCTGGAACTGCTGCCGCTGCTCCTGCTGGCTTTGCTGGATCTGCTGTAACAACAGCTTGTTGGTTTCCTGCTGCAGTGCCTGGGACTGGACCAGGTGTTTCATGAGGTCCTCCATGATTCCAGGCAATGCTTGTTGCCCCGCTGCAAACTTCACCCAGGACAAGCAGCAACTGTCTCAAGTCTCTGCTGGGACCGCTGCCCGCACGTGTACCACCAATTGTGGGGATGTGGCTCGCTTAGGTGCAGCGGGAGACAAATGTGAGACAGGTTCTTCCACAGTGCTTGCAGTTTATTCACAGCATAAACGCACAAGGCAACGTAACAGCAAACAAATAGCCTTTTAGCTCAGGCAAAATAACACAATGTCCGTAGTTGTAGACTCACAGCAGGAGTCTCAGCACACATGGGAGGCTTAGTCCTCCCCACACACAACTCCTTGGTTCAGGAGCAGGCCACATTATAAGGCTGTAGCCACACCCACGTTCCCAGCAGCTGACTGGTCACCTGACTGTGACCTCACCACAGGTCCTTCAAACAAAAACAATAACAATATCTGTTATGCTTTACTTCTGCCTTACATTATAGAGACAAGCCATTTATGAGACACATATCTCCCATCGATTACACGACCCTTAGCCCTGCCACAATATATATATGCATTCTATGTGTCTATATCTACTCTTTGGTTTGTGTTATAAACCCTGTCATAGGGCTCCATTATAGGTCCATTTTGCAAGCCTGCGAGAAAATCTCGCCATACGGATGCCATACGGATTACATACGGATGCTGACATGCGCAAAATACGAGACCACACCTTGATTACGGATGACATACAGAGCACTATTTAGGGGCCATTCATCCGTATTACGCATGTAAAGTACTGACCGTATTTTGCGTCGGTTAGTGTGACCCCGGCCTTACGCGTTTCTGGCTATCAGCCCTTAGTCATAGAATGTATCAAAATAACAACTAGAGAAGTAATTTATACAGGTGTGAGTTTCTATGACATCACAGTTAATTAGCAGCTACACCTAACAGAATGCACGCAACAGAGATCGCATTGCAGAAACTAATTCAACATGAATAAATTTCACATAAAAAACAAACATATAGTTTATATATACATGCAACATCATATACTGTACCATAAAACGTATTCATTTATTAACAAAAAGTATATTTATTATTATTATCTTTCATATATATAAATGTATACATGAAGCAAACCATTATTAAAATTATTGCATTCATATAATGAGGTATATACTGTTCCAAAAAAACTAAGAAAAAAAATGTTTATTTTATTTTTTTTTTTATTCTTTATGCATATTTTATGCTTAGTAAATATACATGGTGTCTCTGCAACAATTTTATCCCTTTGGTTGTTTTGTATCTAATTGAATAATCCAAAAAGCTTCCCGAAGGAGCAATTTTTTTGGATATTTCCTCTTCTTTTAGTATGAAAAACTTTTTCAATGCCAAAAAAACGAAAACTATCAAGATTTCCATCATGCATTTCAACAAAATGTTTGGTAGCTTCTGAATAGGATGCATTTTTGTTATTAACCCCTTACCTACAATGGACGTAATATTCCGTCCATGTGACCCTGGACCTAATTCCCATGAACGGAATATTGCGTCATAGCGATCAGCGGCGCCCACGTGGTGAGCGCCGCTGATCTCGGCCGGGTGTCAGCTGATTATCACAGCTGACACCCGGCACAATGTGTCAGAGGTGGTCATGGACCGCCCCTGACACGTTATCCCCTTGCACACCGCGATCAAACACGATCGCGGTGTACCGGTGGTTAAAGGGAAGCATCGGCAGGGAGGGGGCTCCCTCCGTGCTTCCCTGAGCCCCCCACAGCAGCGCAATATGCAGCGCTGCTGCGGGGGGCTCTTTCCCTGCAGGTCCCCGGATCCAAGATGGCGACGGGGACCTTCGGGGGCCTGCAGGGAGCTGACTTCCTCAGTGCCTGCAAACCGCAGGCATGAGGAAATCTGCGTCTATGCCTGTGACAGATCGCTGATATGTCACTGTGATCTGTGATGTGACAGATCAGTGATCTGTCACAGGACAGTTATGTCCCCCCCCCCGGGACAATGTAATAAAGTTAAAAAAAAAAGTGTAAAAATAATTTTAAAAAAATCGCTAAATAAATAAATAAAAAAAAAAATATTCCCTAAAATTCATTTTTTGGAAATAAAAAAAACAAAACAATAAAAGTACACATATTTGGTATTGCCGCGTCCGTAACGACCTGCCCTATAAAACTGTCCCATTAGTTAACCCCTTTAGTGACCCCCTTAAAAAATAAAAATAAAAAACGAAGCAAAAATAATGATTTATTATCATACCGCCGAACAAAAAGTGAAATAACGCGTGATCAAAAAGACGCATATAAATTTCCATGGTACCGCTGAAAACGGCATCTTGTCCTGCAAAAAACGAGCTGCCATACAGCATCATCAGCAAAAAAATAAAAAAGTAATAGCTCGCAGAATAAAGCAATGCAAAAATAATTATTTTTTATATAAAATTGTTTTCATTGCATAAAAACGACAAAACATAAAAAAAGACCTAAATGAGGTATCGCTGTAACCGTACTGACCCGAAGAATAAAACTGCTTTATCAATTTTACCACACACGGAACGGTGTAAGCGCACCCCCAAAAGAAAATCATGAAACGCTGGTTTTTGTTCATTCTGCGTCCCAAAAATCAGAATAAAAAGCGATCAAAAGATGTCATGTGCCCGAAAATGATACCAATAAAAACGTCAACTCGTCCCACAAAAAATAAGACCTCACATGACTCGGTGGGTCAAAATATGGAAAAATGATAGCTCTCAATATGTGGTGATGTAAAAACTATTTTTACAATAAAAAGCGTCTTTTAGCGTGTGACAACTGCCAAAAATAAAAACCGCCATAAATAGTAAATCAAAGCCCACGTTATCACCCCCTTAGTTAGGGAAAAATAATAAAATTAAAAGAAAATTTATTTATTTCCATTTTCCCATTAGGGTTAGGGCTAGGGTTGGGGCTAGGGTTAGGGCTAGGGTTAGGGTTAGGGCTAGAGTTAGGGCTGAGATTAGGGTTAGGGGTGTGTTGGGGTTAGGGTTGGAGTTATAATTGGGAGGTTTCCACTGTTTGGGCACATCAGGTGCTCTCCAAATGCAACATGGCGTCTGATGTCAATTCCAGCCAATTCTGCGTTGAAAAAGTCAAATGGTGCTCCTTCCCTTCCAAGCTCTGCCATGCGCCCAAACAGTGTTTCACCCCCACATATAGGGTATCAGCCTACTCAGGACAAATTTCAAAACAACTTTTGGTGTCCAATTTCTTCTGTTACCCTTATGAAAATAAAAAATTGGGGGCAAAAATATCATTTTTGTGGAAAAAAAATGATTTTTTTTATTTTCACGCCCGGGCTTTATAAACTTTGGTGAAGCACTTGGGGGTTCAAAGTGCTCACCACACATCTAGATAAGTTCCGTGGGGGGTCTAGTTTCCAAAATGGGGTCACTTGTGGGGAGTTTCAATAGTTTAGGTACATCAGGGTCTCTCCAAACGCACATGACACCCGCAGACCATTCAATCAAAGTCTGCATTCCAAAACATCACTACTTCCCTTCCGAGCCCCGACGTGTGCCCATACAGTAGTTTTCTCCCACATATGGGGTATCAGCGTACTCAAGACAAATTGGACAACAACTTTTGGGGTCCAATTTCTCCTGTTACCCTTGGGAAAATAAAAAAAATGGGGACTAAAAGATCATGTTTGTTGAAAAAATACGATTTTTTTTATTTTCACACCCGGTCGTTATAAACTTCTGTGAAGCACTGGGGGGTTCAAAGTGCTCACCACACATCTAGATAAGTTCCTTAGGGGGTCTAGTTTCCAAAATGGGGTCACTTGTGGGGGGTTTCCACTGCTTAGGTACATCAGGGGCTCTCCAAAAGCAACATGACACCCGCAGACCATTCCATCAAAGTCTGCATTCCAAAACGTCACTACTTCTCTTCCGAGCCCTGATGTGCCCATACAGTAGTTTTCTCCCACATATGGGGTATCAGCGTACTCAGGACAAATTGGACAACAACTTTTGGGTCCAATTTCTCCTGGTACCATTGGGAAAATAAAAAAATTGGTGACTAAAAGTTCATGTTTGTGGAAAAAATACGATTTTTTTATTTTCATGCCCAGGCGATATAAACTTCTGTGAAGCACTGGGGGGGTTCAAAGTGCTCACCACACAACTAGATAAGTTCCTTGGGGGGTTTAGTTTCCAAAATGGTGTCATTTGTGGGGGGTTTTCACTGTTTTGGTACATCGGGGCTTTCCAAACGCGACATGGTGTCCGATCTCAATTCCAGCCTAAAACGTCAAATGGTGCTGCTTCCCTTCCGAGGTCTGCCATGCGCCCAAATAGTGGTTTACCCCCACATGTGCGGTATCAGCGTACTCAGGACAAATTGCACAATAACTTTTAGGGTCCTGTTACCCTTGGGAAAATAAAAATTGAGGGTGAAAAGATAATTTTTGTGGAAAAAATATGATTTTTTTCATTGTACCGCTGTAGGTTATAAACTTCTGTGAAGCCCTTGGGGGTTCAAAGTTCTCACCACACATCTAGATAAGTTCCTTGTCATGTTAGGGGTTATAGGAAAAATAACATCGACAGTTCGCTTGAAAAAGCTATGAGTGTCACAAGAGAAATAACACAGTAACATTTAGTACTTCCTTTAGCCTCCAGTTTAATAAGATAAAAAACATTATCAAAAATCGTATTTCTATTTTAAGGCTATGTGCCCACATAGCGTTTTAATCCGGACACTGAAAACCGGACTCCTTCCCAGAAATTGCGTGGTCTATTCCACGTGATTTTACCGCGATTTCATAGTGATTATGTTTGCGATTTTGCCGCGATTTTCGCGTGCGATATTCAAGCACTTTCCAAGCGATTTGAAGCATCGCTTGGAAAGTGATTGACAGGTTGGTCACACTCGTCAAACATAGTGTTTGACAAGTGCGACCAGCTTTTTACTATTGAGGCCGCCTATGCGGCATCAAGAGTAAAAGATAGAATGTAAAAAATAATAAAAAAATAAAAAATCGGGGTATATTTACCTTCCGACGTCCCGCGCTGCATTCCCGGGCCTCAGCGTTCCCAGTAATGCCTTTCGAGAGCTGTGATGACGTTGGTCTCGCATTGCTATATGTTACGTCATCACAGGACCTTGCCGCAAGGCATTACTGGGAACGCTGAGGCCCGGGAATGCAGCGCGGGACGTCGGAAGGTAAATATACCCCGATTTTTTATTCTTTTTTACAGGGGTATGGTACCCAGGGCCTGGAGGACAGTCTACTCACATCCACACCGTGGGTACCAACCGCACATGAGACGCTTAACTTCGCGCATGGTGGGCATAGCCACATGTGGGAAGTAAGCGTTTCTCATGCATTCCTATGGGTGCAGAATCGCGGCAATTCTTTGCGATTCCGCACAAAAGAATGAGCATGCTGCGATTTTTTCCGCGATGCGATTCCGCCGCGGAAAAAAGTGCAGCATTAGCACAGCATGTGCGGAATGCCATAAGAATGCATGGGGTGCGTTCTGTAAAAATTTTTTAAACGTTTTCGCAGCGTTTTTGCGCCGAAAATCACGGCAAAAACGCTTAAAAATCGCATCGTGGGCACACAGCCTAAATCAGGACAACATGCTAAATCAGATTCTTGCAGAGGGTTTCAGGTGTGATTCTAAAAGAGGAAAATCTTTGGGAGATGTTCTGACACAAAGTGACTCCCAACAAGACTCTTAGGCCGGCGTCACACTAGAGGGAAATACGGACGAGTGAGAGATGTTAAAAACACGCATTGCACATGGACCAATGATTCTCTATGGGGCAGCTCCCATCAGCCGTATATTTCTCGCATATATTTTATGGTCCATGCCAATCGCAGCATGCTGCGATTGTCAGCGTACTATGCCCGTAGTACGCCAATGCAAGTCTATGGGTGCGCAAAAACAACGCATTCACATGGACCACATGTGTGACTTGCGAGAAATACGCAAGGCTTCTCCTGGTGACAGGAAATGGGCCAATCCATTATCAGGAAGCTTAGACATGAAAATTAGCTCAAAATGCGCTCCAGACATCCAGGAAGTATGCCTCCACGGAGTCCAGCAGCATGTCTACCCACATTAATGTGGAGCAGTTAATAGTTTTGGTCCAGGAAATGCCTGAAATTTGGGACCAATGGGATGCCCATTATTCAGACCGGGCCAGAAAAGGGGCGGCATGGAGGTGCATCTGTGGGCAGATGTTTACAGATTTTGGTGAACGGCCACGTGAGGAGCAGCAACAAATGAGTAAGTTAGCGCCTTTTTTTACCAATCATCTTAAAGGCCAGAACTAAGCTTTTTTCCAAGTAGTCCCTAAAATCCTATACTGTGTATGTAGTTATCCTTGTTTGTAATAGAAAATTTAGGAAATACAGTATAGCACACCCTATTAGGCCACATGACTATGTGAAATGTTAATAAAGTTGCTTGGCACATTTCCCAAAGGTAAAATTACATTTTGCCTTCACATTGCAGTTGAGGATGTGATGAGACGCTGGCACAGCATCCGCGAGCAGTACCTGTGGGAAAGACAGCAGAGGGCCAGGAGTGGGGCAGCAGCACCGACCAAGCGCAAATATATTTATTTTGACCGCTTGTCTTTTTTGGCACCAATTATAGATCTCAGACCGTAAATACAGACATCACACCACATGACACATATGCTGTTTAGGGTCAGAGCTACATTTTTTTTTAATTACATTTCCTAACAGAACTCAGTCCAACCTCACAGAGAGGGAGACAGGGTCAGATTCTGAGGTCATTCTAGACCAGGTCGGGGGAGGTGAAGAGGTGGCTGGCCCATGTTCTGAGCCTTCCATTAGCAACACCCAAGCTCCACCAGCACCAGGGCCAGCATCTGCTTCTGTACCTGGTCCAGAACCAGCAGATCCACCAGCACCCGGCATCGTTGAAGAACCTGGCAACAGCAGCAGTCCTACTGTCCGTCTTGAGTGCTCCCACAGCCTGCAGCCGTAGACTGCCGTGGGAGACATAGAAGAGATAACACTGCCTCTGATACCTGGAGGCATGTAGACACAAGTGTCCTCAATTACCTGTCCAGGGCTGCCCAGGATGAGGGTGAAGAGGCATACTCCCGAAGCCTGGCCCGGTACCTCTGTCCCCTACCCCGTGAGGTGAGGCTATGTTTGCGAGGATCCATTCAGATCCTAATTGATGCATGCACACGCCCCAATAACCCATATGAGGTGTTTGAGTTTCTTAAGAGGTGACAGCTCTCACACCGTAACTATCTGCGCCTTACCCCACACCCAGATGTGCCTGCTCAATTAGGATCTGAAATTCCTCTTGCATGTGCGCCTACACCTCAACCAATTCCCCCCCAAACCAACCTTTGCCACAACAGGGGCAAATGGCGGCCTATAACCAACCTGCCCAATATGGCCACTTGTACAGACCCGATGTTGGAGGCTGGCCCCAACCTGGGTTTGGATGACATGGTCATATTGGGGGTATGATGGACGTGGCTACAATCATCCACAGGAGTATAATCTCCATTATCCTTATGGCCACTTTGGCGCTCAGCTACATGACCCTGGCCACATATTACCACAGGGCCAAGATTATCCACCACAACAGGGTGATGGTAAAGCTGGGAACCCCACCCCCCAACAAAGAGATGAAGTCCTCCCGACCTCACCTCCACCAACATACCAGCAATTATGAACAAAAATTGTTGTGTTTTTTGCTCTTAGCAAATGAAGGTATATTTTTTATATTTTGGTGTACAAATTATGTATAATACATAAAGGCCCACATTTTATGGGCAATACATGCCATATGACAAAAATATGATAAGCACTGTCCCAAGTTTACTTTAGCATGTCTTAAAAACTTGAAAACTCAAAGTTTGGGCTCTTGTTTCATTATTTACTAAAAATGACCTCTTTACACATCTTTAGGCCAAATTAACAGAACACAAAAACAATATTAAAGGGACAAAACAAATTTATATATCAACACATAAGAACATCACAACAAAGATACAGCCTGATCTTGCCAGGTAGTAGCACCCTGAGGTGAGACAAAATACTGGGTGAACACATAACAGACTTTGAGTCCTGAGAGAGGACGCTGTAAAGGGTACACATGTGGTCTAGGCCTATCTCCATTGTCCACCACACCTTCAGCCACATCAGATGAGGAGCAATCATGCAGTCTAGTGAAGTTATGGAGGACCACACAAGCTTTGATGACTTCATTGACATTGGCTTCACTCAGCTGAATGGCAGACTGGAGGACAAGCCATTTGGCACAAAGAATGCCGAAAGCACACTCCACCAGTCTTCGGGCATGTGATAGGCACAAGTTAAAAATCCTGCGCCAGTGGTCAAGGTTTCTGCACGGGTATGGCCTCATTACATGCCTGGTCAATTGGAAGGCTTCCTTCCCCACTAGGACATAAGGCACCGCTTCTTGATTGGAGCCTGGCAGCTGACGTGGTGGTGGTAGGACCAACTGGTTATTGCGCAGCCGCCGACCCATAATGAAAGAATTGAAGACTCTAGAGTCTCCAGTTCTTCCATAAAACCCAATGTCTACAATTATAAACCTGTAGTTACTGTCAACCAGAACCAACATAACTGCATAAAAATATTGTTTATAATTATAGAATTGGGACCCTGAGTTTGGCAGCTTACGCACATGTGCTTCCCATCCAGGGCTCCAATACAATTGGGGAATTGGCAGTGCACGTCAAATCCCCTGGCAATCCTCAACCAGTCTCCCATCTTGGGCTCAGGCATGGCCACTTGATGAAATCTGGTCCAGATTTGTGAACATGTAGCCCGGACTATGCCAGATATTGTCGATCGCCCAATCAAAAATTCCAGATGGAGTGCGGCATAAGAAAGCCCAGTTGTGAGGAACCTACAATTAAACAAATGGAGAAAATATATACAATACTACATGCTAAAGGATGCACACATTACATATAGATCACCAGAACAGTGGGTAATTAAGAAGCTAGGATTACACTACATATACACACGTAACACGGCTATGTAATGTGTAATAAAACATCAAAGTATTCTTACTTAGACCATCGGTTTGGGAAATATTAAGAATCTCACTCAGCAAAAAATGGGTCACTGAGTAAGATAATTCTTTAGAAAACGAATCATCTACACACATTCTGTAGCTGAGGAATACATACCGTAACGTAAGGAGAAGGCGCTCCTCAGCAGAGATAGATTTGCGCAATCCGGGTGTCCTGGAAGGTGATCCCTGGGCGCACTGTCTCCAACAAAACATCAAAGGTAGAAATGGTCATCCGACAATAGAGGAAAAACTTGTCTGGATGTGTCCTTAGAGATGCATAAAGCCTGTGAAAATGGTCATTTGAGGCGTTGTCTCAAATGCGGATGCACCCACATTCGTCTCCTTCTCCTCAGATCCACAATCACTGGGTATGGCTGGGACAAAACCCAGTTGTAGAGAACACAGTCAGTTGGGGTGAACTGAAGTGTGTCTGACATGTTTGCAAACAACCAGCAAGACACCAACACAAGCACAGCACCAAAATGGGCAGATTGGAGGCTGCCACATAGTGTAGAGGCAATAAATAGGGTTGCTGATGATGATTTAAATTATGTGCAGGCCTCAAAACTGTTAAATGTCCATTTTGCAAGCCTGCGAGAAAAAAACGGTATGCGGATCACATACGGATTACTTATGTATGCTTACATGGGAAAAATAAGCGGCCACACCCTGACAACGGATGACATACGGAGCACTATTTAGGGACCATTTCTGTGTATTACAGGCGTAAAATACGGACGTATTTTTATACGTTGTGTGTGACTCCAGCCTTATTGCAATAATACAACATGGTTATCCACTAAGGGTTTTTTCAAATGCGCAAACACTAAATGCAACGTGTAAATACACATTCAAAACGCCTCTGATTAATGAAAGGTTTTCCATTCAGTCTTTCGTTATTTATTGCATTCATTGTGAAATTTGTGATTTCAATTACATTGGTTGCACAAAAAGAAAACTAAAAAAGAGAATATCGGAATATGTTCAGAATATTAATAACAAAAATGCATCCTATTCAGAAGCTACCAAACATTTTGTTGAAATGCATGATGGAAATCTTGATAGTTTTCGTTTTTTTGGTGTTGAAAAAGTTTTTCATCCTAAAAGAGGAGGAAATATCCAAAAAAAATTGCTCCTTCGGGAAGCTTTTTGGATTATTCAATTAGATACAAAACAACCAAAGGGATTAAATTATCGCAGAGACACCATGTATAATTACTAAGCATAAAATATGTCTGAAGAATAAAAAAAAGAAAAGATAAATAAATAAATATTTTTTAAATTTTTTTTCTTAGTTTTTTTGGAACAGTATATACCTCATTATATGAATGCAATATTTTTAATAATGGTTTGCTTCATGTATACATTTATATATATGAAAGATAAGATTCATGTTGAATTAGTTTCTGCAATGTGATCGCTCTTGCGTGCATTCTGTTAGGGTGTGTGCACACGCCAGAGGCGTATCTAGGCTCTCTGGCACCCGGGGCAAGAATTCGGTTCGGCGCCCCCCCCCCCCCAAGTACATATGCGACTTGCACACTTAGCCATGTACCCACGAGCTGCTCCTCCTAGTGCTCTCAGTGTTCAGTAAAAAACTGAGAGAAGCAGGAAGAGAAGCTCGTTGTCAAGTATGAAAATTGCACATGAGTGAAGTGTCCGTGTGATGAGTACTGGAACCTGCAGAGCTGAGTCCTGACATTGCAGCTTCTGAATTCTCACAACGAATGCACTGCACACATTTAGGATTCTCCCTTGCCGATGTACAGTCATGTCAGCACAAGTATGTGATTTATATACTTCTGGCCACATTCCGACTAGATGTGCCCGGCCTCGCTCCGTTCACTTTCATTGAGTGAGGCCACACATGTCTAGTCAGCATGTGACCGCATGGATGTAAATTACCGGCACGAGAGAATCCTGACAGCGTTCAGTGGGCACTGTGAGAATTCAGACGTCTGCAGTCACATAGAATGACTGCAGACTCCGTACAAACCTGGACAACCCCTTTAATGTTCCTAACAAATAAAAACATGAGAATTAGTCAGTATCACAAATAACATTTACATCCAAGTACCTTATAGATGACGTCGTCTCTGCAGTCAGTCTCCTTTTCTTCTAGACCCCATGATGAGTTTTCTCATCTACAACCGTCTCTGTAGACTTCCATCTTCTCCGGTCTTCTGCAGCAAATCTCCACACGACGCCCTTAAAGATAGAAGTGTCATTATAATGCTCCTAAATAAAAAATGTCTGCAATATACTGCCACCTCACACTATTCCCCTCCCTCCTCATACTCTCTCCTCTAACATCCCTCTGTTCACCATACTGTCTCCTCATATATTTACCCCCTCACTCTCTATACTGTCTGCTCACACATATCCCCGACTCCCCATACTGTGTCCACTTACATTAACCCATTCGCTCCCCATACTGTCTGCACCAATCCCCCATACTGTTTCCTCATACATACTCTTTATTTTGTGTCCTCAAATCTCCCCACACATTAAATCCCCCCATCCCCAATCCCCCATATACATTAAGTACCCCATCCCCATTCCAAATCCCCCCACACATTAACCCAATCCCCACTCATTAACCCCCATCAGCACTCCAAATACCCCCACACATTAACCCCAACCCCACTCATTAACGCCCCCATACATTAACCCCCATCCCCATTCATTAACCCCCGCACACATTAACCCAATCCCCACTCATTAACCCCCATCACATTAAATAACCCCCATCTCCACTCCAAATACCCCCACACATTAACCCCAACCCCACTCATTAACGCCCCCACACATTTATCCCCATCCCCATTCATTAACCCCCGCACACATTAACCCAATCCCCACTCATTAACCCCCATCACATTAAATAACCCCCATCTCCACTCCAAATCCCCCCACACATTAACCCCATGGCATCCACACTCATTAACCCCCATCCCCACTCTAAATACCCCCACACATTAACCCCATGGCATCCCCACTCATTAACCCCCACTCTAAATACCCCCACACATTAACCGCCATCCCCTCTACAAATCCCCCCCATCTCCACTCATTAACTCCCCCTCATCTCCCATCTTCGGTGGTTCTTCAGCTCCACAGTGGAGCACACTTACCACCAGCGTTTGCTTTGGGCGCCGGGGAGTGACGTCAGCAGTGTGATCACATGACCTGATCACGCTGCTGACGTCGCTCAGGCCCAGCGGTCAGAGCTTCAATTGTACTGGCGTCTGTATAGACGCCAGTACAATTGCTCCCTGGGAGCCGGCACGCGCTCCTTCTGTGCGCCGGCTGTCAGCTTGACAGCTGACACAGAGAACCGCCGACTCCCAGGCCGGGGGGGCGGCAGAACGCAGCCGCCAGGGAGGACACTGCGGACTGCTGCATTAGGCGGCCCGACTGCGCCCCCCTGCTGGCTGCGCCCAGGGCAACTGCCCCGGCTGCCCCCCCCTAGATACGCCACTGGCACACGCTGCAGAATACTCTGCGGATTTTTCCGCTCGGATTTAGTAAAATCCGCAGGTAAATCCGCAGGTCAGAGGGATTAGCCTGTGGATTAGCCTGCGGTTTTGCCCTGCGGTTTATCACCTCTACAATGGAGCAGATGGCAAACCACAGCGGAATCCACAGAAAGAATTGACATGTCAATTCTTTCTGCAGATTTGAAACCACAGCAAATCCCCGTGGAAAATTCCGCAGCATGTGCACTGCGATTTTCATTTTGCATAGAAAATAAAAGTACTGTACAACGCAGCAGAAACTGCTGCGGATCCGCAGGGCCAAATCCGCTGCGGATCTGCAGCAGAGTCCGCAGTGTGTGCACACACCCTTAGGCGGGTCCTACAGTACCATGATTCCCTATGGGAATAAAAAACCGCTGTGCAGACGGTGCGGATTTTTCCGCGTGGTTTTCCTGCGGTTTTGAAACCGCAGAAAGAATTGACATGTCAATTCTTTCTGCGAATTCCGCTGCGGTTTGCCATCTCCTCCATTGTGGAGATGAAAAACCGCAGGGCAGAACCGCAGGCCAATACGCAGGTAAAACCGCAGGTCTTTTGACATGCAGATTTACCTGCGGATTTTACAAAGGCTGCGTGGCTAAATCCGCACCCCAATCCGCAGTGTGTGCACGTACCCTTAGGTGTAGCTGCTAATTAACTGTGATGTCATAGAAACTCACACCTGTATAAATTATTTCTCTAGTTGTTATTTTGATACATTCTATGACTAAGGGCTGATAGCCAGAAACGCGTAAGAATGTGACTCTGGTTTTATCTACCTGTGGATATATCTACATGTTTTTATGATGGTGTGAAATAAAGAATTGTTTTTCATTATTCAGCTGTGTGGTCCCACAACTTTTTTCCTTCCTCTCACTGTGATCTGACGATCAGACGGAATTTTTTGGATTGCTGCTGGCAAATTCAAGGCTACCAGGCACATTGACATGGTGAGGCATTCCGTTTTTCCCTTTATTTTTTTCTGTTGATTATAATGGGTACCTGTTGTATCTGTGAAATAGGTAGAACCTATACATGTAACACTGACAGCTAAATGAGGTATTAGAGCTCATACTCACATGCGAGAGACTCGCACAATTCTTGTGCGAGCCTCTTGAATGAAAACCTGGCACTGCCGCCAGCACTCGGACTGGAGCGTGCGGTTACATAGAAGTACATGTAGCCGCAATCTCCGGTCTGAGTTCCGGCGGCAGAGCCTGGTTTTCATGCGAGAGGCTCACACGAGAATTGTGCGAGTCTCTCGCAAGTGAGTATGAGCCCTTAGGCCAGGTTCACATTGCGTTAACCCAGCCCGTTCAACGCATAGCTCTGACGGGCTGCACTAACTGTATAGCATAACGTGATCGCGTTATGCTATACCCGTTAGCGCAGATGATTCACCTGCACTAGCGGTGACGGAGCCTCAGACCCTGCAGCCCACGTCCAAGGCTCCGTCATTGAACGACGGCACATCGTGAACGCATGCCGCTTTACGGCATGCGTCGCGATGCGTCCAACAATGTGGGTCAATGGCAGCTTTAATGGACTACGGTGTATCACAGTCCGTCTGACGGACTGCCTAACGCAATGTGACCCCGGCCTTAGTCTGATTTAACCAATGGGGGCGTCACCACTTAAAATGCCTAGGGCAGCATGATAACAAATATGGCCCTGACTAGAGGAGGTGTACTGCTACGTATTTAATCCTGGTAGGTATAGAGCTGTGATTACATGTTCTTTGTAAATCATATTCTCTCATTGTTGTGAAATACTATTGATACGGCCTAATATTGTTCAGGAATAAACATTTTGTTTCAGTATAATAATACTACCAAAAGAAAAGGACAATACATTCTATATATTATAAAACAGCCTGGAATAAATCAATACTGAGGCTTCCACAAGATGTGAAATAGGCAATTTGTCAATTCCTGCAATTTGCTGCATGTTGACATTGGGCATTTTATATTAAACCACAAGGAACAATAAAGAAAGTTTTATATAGTTTTATTGAGCAATTTTGTGTATCTATTCCAGCTTACTTGCACATTCTTGAATTTTATATAACTTTTTGTAAAATAACTAGTTGAAACCTGTTTAGTAGAGGCAAATACATCACAATTAGAGCTTATAGGGAATCTATCAGATTCAATCTTCCTAAGCCACCTATTTGGGCATGTGGGTTATAGGTAGCTGGATAAAATGCTAAATTGATATCTGCAATCAGATATTTTATTCCAGAGAAATCCATATTTTTCTTATATTTAAATGAGCTGTTCAGGATTACAGGCCGGACACCGATCTCCATGAGAATCAGCCTCCAGAGGTTATTTTACATGAAAGGGGGAGTTACCAGTGTGATATGGAATGGCCGCTCTCTGCTCTCCTGATCTCACTTCAGAGCTGTGTGTGATTATACCTGACACATCTGCAGGTTCCTCTGAATGCTTCAGCTTTCATCTCACAGGCAGCCAGAGTTGCAATACAGCAGAGCTGTGAAAGCTGCAGAAAATGTGTTTATAAGGAGACAAATTTCAGTTCTACTGTTCTGTGTTAGCTACATGTCTCACACTGGTAACTCCCCCTTTCATTTAAAATAATCTCTGGAGACAGATTTTCATCCAGTCCATAGTTCATAACAGCTCATTTACATATACAAAAAACATGGATTTCTTTGGACAAGGACATTGGATTGCAGATATCAAGGTATCATTTTATTCAGCTTCCTATGACCTAGGAAGGCCGGGCACCTTGCTACCACTATTAACATGCACATAAGCCCCATATCTGCAGGATAAGTACATTATCTCATATAACAGGTTCCATTTAAAAGTTTTTATAGTATGTGGAGTTGATGTCCTACACCTGTGATCTTCACTAATTGTTATGATAAAACTGGTGAAAAAAAGAGTTATGACTTTTCGCACTTCTTTGTCTCTACGTTGCTTTTTTAGTGGCCATGCGGTCAACCTAATATAATAATTGGCTGACCATGGGGTTTTTAGAAACCTAAACAAAATTTAAAAGAGCACAAAATATAGCTTTCCTAGCATCAATTGAAGGGGTTGACAGTAGTGAGAAACACACTGATCACACAGTGATGTAAATTAAAATATATAAACAGTGCCTTGAAAAAGTATTCATACCTCATGAACTTTTCCCCATTTTTTTCAAGTTATACCCACAAACTTAAATATACTTTATTGAGATTTTAGTTGATATACCAACACAAAGTAGTAAGTATTTGTGAAATGTAAAAGAAATGAAGTGTGGTTTTCTAATTTTTAAAAAAACATACAGTAAATCTGAAAATTTTGATGTGCATTTGTATTCAGCTCCCTGTAGTCTGAGACCCCTAAATAACATCCTGCCCAAGAATTGATGTATGATCAGGCCATGTCCCTGCATGGTCAGACACAGCCATTATACCATAAACAGCAGGTGCACATGTAATTATGTATAAACTTAGCACACACACTATGGATGCGGTGAAAAGCTTTAATACATACAGTAAGACGTTTCGGTCACAACGACCTTCATCAATGTACTGAAAAATAAATAAAATGAACCAAAGTATATACAATGACAATTGATCTGGTAGCAGTATATCATAAGAAAATAATGCCACATCACATCATAATCATTATAGCCAATAAATCATATTCATGTAAAAGAGTCTAACAACAACATGAACCACCAATTGTCGTAATGTGATAATAGAGAACATACCTAGAGTAATGTACTGTGAAGCAGGACAATAGGGCAAAAGTGTCCTAGAAAAAGCAAATGCAAATCATGCATGTGGTAAATATATAAGCGCTCAGTGTGCGTATGTCAGGAAAGAGAAAATGTACATACCCCTAAATAGAGATGCAGCACTTGGAGGTCTGATATATCTGTGGGGTGAGATGGTACTGCAGTAAATACACAGAATATGGAGCGCTGGGTGGACAATATAGTCACACAAGATCATTGTAATTGTACCACAAAATAATTGTAAAAAGCTTACCAATCCGAGTGGAAAAGAGAGTGTGGGGAGAGGACATGGTATCCACCGCTAGTCACGTGAGCTACTGAGTGTTTCCCAGCTATTATTTATATAGTGAAGTAAGATGGTGGCTGGCTGGAAGTAGTTGGCCGGAAGTGACGTCACGTGCGTTCCAGCGACGCCTTTATGCATTCCACGGGGCTGGAAATAACTATAAACAATTGTGTGCATTCCAGTGACGCCATGTAGCGTTCCACTGACCGGAAGTAACTATTAGAAAGCATTCCAGGAGAGGAATGAAGGCTTTGTATAGAGGCTACAGTATGGCCAAAGAAGTTCTGTGCTCAGAGAGTGCTCTTTTCATAGATTCAATGTTGTTGATTCTGAGATATACAGCGTTAATGTTAATATACTGTACTTTTTCTCATCAGGATAGATTACTGCAGAACACATAATCAGTATTTACAAGCAAACATATTATACAGGCAAGCATATTAGGGCAATGATAAAAACGATTGAACATTATAATACCTATTTAACCCCTTAGGGGCCAGTGTTTGGAGCTCGTGGATCCAAAAAGCCTCTCTCCTCTTTAGGAGGCTAATGCGGTTACCTCCCCTGCATGGTAACTTTGCCTGTTCAGTGACTTGGAATTTCAATTGAGCAATGGTGTGGCCATAAGTAATAAAGTGAAACGGGATCAGAAGTAATACATTTTTGTACCTAATGGTCGATTTGTGCGTTGAGATGCGATCCTTTATAGGTTGTGTGGTCTCACCTATATACAGTAGCCCACAGGGGCATTTAATCATATAGACTACACGTGAAGTATTCTTTTATGTTGTATTTTTTGCCAATATGGGGGTGATGAATGGAGTCGCCTCTTTGGACATTATTACATTGTGTACATTGTAAGCAGGGAAAAGTCTTCTGTGGATGTACTGTAGACTTACGCAAATCCTTTTGTCTCTTCATGCAAAAGTCTCTTCACAGACTCAGTGATGTTGAGATCAGAGCTCTGTGGGGGCGATATAATCAGTTCCAGACTCCTTGTTTGTCTTTATACTGAAGATGGTTCTTAATAACATTGGCTTCATATTTGGGTCATTGTTTTGCTACAGAAGGAATTTGAAGCCAATCATAAACCTCCCTGATGTTATTGCATGATGCATAAGTATCTGCCTGTATTTCTTAACATTAAAAACACCATTAATCCTCACCAAATCTGCAATTCCATTAGCTGAAAGAATAAAAATGGGATATTAGCATCTTCCAAGAGCAGTCACTCCTAACAATCCAGGAGCAAATTGGTGATAAACAATGTTTTTTCCAGCGTGATGAAGCACCATATCACAAAGCAAAAGTGATATCTAAGTGAATTGGTGAACAAAACATTGAAATTATGGGTCCATGGCCAGGCAACACCCCTATGGCCAATCCTCAAAAAACGGCACAAAGAAAAGAGAATTTTGATTAACTCCAGTGATTAGACAAGAATGGATGCCATCAGTCAGGATTTGGCCCAGTAGCTGATATCCAGCATGCCAAGAGGAATTGCAGAAGTCTTGAAAAATAAGGGCTAGCAATTTATAAATTGAGTCTTTGCATAAACTTGATTTATTTGTCAAAATTTCTGTTAGTATGAAAGTTGTTAGCCACTACTGCAGTGGCATATCTAAGGTGAGGCAGGCATGACATTTGTCCCGGGTACAGCTGACAGAGCCGCAGGGCCTGTGTGAGATGTGTCCCAAGTGGCATTTTGCCACCACCCCTGGAGTGGGATTTGGCTTTTCTGAGTCAGTTGATAACATCGAATGGTACTCATGTATTTCAGATGTAAGTGCGAATGAAGTTCTGTGTGAAGACGTAATGAGAGGAGAGGAGATGTGTGAGGAGACAGTATGGGCAGTATAGGAAGGTAGGAAATGTGTGAGGAGACTTTGGGAGAGAGGGGAATTGTCTGTGATGAGACAGTTGGGGAGGGGGGAAGTGTTTGAGGGGACAGTATGGGGATGTGGGAATGTGTGAGGAGACGTTATAGGGGGAATAAAAAGCATGAAGGAGGAACAGCATCCAATCCGGGTGGAAAAAATCAATTCATTTATTCTGCCATCAGTACATCAGTACAACGTTTCGACCATAGCATGGTCTTTTTCAAGTACTTGATTGGATGCTGTTCCTCCTTCATGCTTTTTGTGAGTTATGGTTCCTGCTGGGTCCCAGGACTTTTTGAGCGTGCATCCCATTAACTAATCTGTGTGCTGTTGGCTGTATCTATTTATTATAGGGAGAATGTCAGAGGTGAAAGTATGAGGGAAGAAAGTGGCAAGGAGGCACAATATAAAGGCTGAGTAGTGTGAGAGAGCAGTATAGAGAGGGGGTAGTATGGGGGCAATATGAGGGACCCATATGGAGTGGACAGTATGCAGAAGGGGGATCATGAGGAAGGGACACAGGATAAAGACTGGGAAAAATAGAGGAGACAGTGTGAATGGGGACAGCATGGAAAAGAGAGGACAGTGCGGAGGGAGCACAGTGAAGGGCAATTATTCAGAGGCACAGGATAGGTCATATATTTTAATTCAGGAACATTATAATGATACAGTTTTTTTTAAGGACACTATGCCAGGATGTACTGCAGAAGACCGGAGAAGATAGTCTGCAGAGGCGAGCTGAGCATTTGGAAAAGTCATCATAATGTCTGGACAAGATTGAGAAGAAAAGAGAGAGGATGACTTCAATCAGTGAAGATGTGATTTATTAGAGGTACCTGGATGTAAATGATTATTTCTAAAACTGTCTACATGCCATCAATACTGTGGTTCCTGTATGGTCTGTAGTCTGATGATGGATGTTAACAAGGAATCCCAGCACCTCACTACTATTATTAAGGACATACTGGGAATTGTAGATTCAGGTGATACAATTATGTATGGGTCTGACCTGGCATTCCAATTGATCGCTGTATTAAGCTCGGTTCTGTATTCATGTACTGATGATGGTTCTGGTGATATTTTATAGTACAAGTGGAGGTCCTGGTAATGTATTTATGTATTGATGGCTGTTCTGGTGCTATATTCATGTACTGATGGTGGTTTTTGTGATGTATTCATGTACCTATGGTAGTTCTGGTGCTGTATTTCTGTACTGTTGTTGGTTCTAGTAATATTTTCATGCACTGATGGTGGTTCTGGAGATGTATTTCTGTGTTGATTGTGGTTCTGGTGATGTACCCCTGTGCTGTTATTGGTTCTGATCCTGTAATCATTTAGCAACTCATAACATGTCAGATAACATGATGCCTATGTTCATAGGGAATTTTGACATCTGACAAGTTAAGGATTACTACATCTGTACTTATTTTAGAAGCATTAATTTGAAAATTAAGCACTAAATCTTAATAGCATGTAATATTGTCACTGTCACAACATCACCACTCATATGCGATTTTTAAACTTAAGGCCAAAGTGGCAAAAATTAAGAGGCCACTTCCAAAGGTTCAATTTGTCTGATTTTTCTCTTTATAGTTATATTTTTGAGTAAAATATAAATTGTTCTTTTAGTCTGCAAACTTCTGACAACATGTCTCCGAATTTCCAAGCAATAAATTTTGGTGTTTTTTTTCTGAAAAGGAGAAATGGTCAAAATTAGAAAAAAAAACCCAGTGCTTTCAGACCTCAAATAATGCAAAGAAAACAACTTCATAGTAATTTAGAAACAACAATGTTTTAACTCAGGAAGAGTTCTGAAATGAATATTTTGTGGAATAACCATGATTTTTAACCCCTTTCCTACAATGGACGTAATATTCCGTCCATGAGACCTGGGACCTAATTCCCAGGGATGGAATATTACGTCATAGCGATCAGCAGCGCCCACGTGGTGAGCGCCGCTGATCGCGGCCGGGTGTCAGCTGATTATCACAGCTGACACCCAGCACAATGTGTCAGGGGCTGTCACGGACCGCCCCCGACACGTTAACCCCTGGCACACTGCGATCAAACACGATCGTGGTGTACCGGGGGTTAAAGGGAAGCATCGGCAGGGAGGGGGCTCCCTCCATGCTTCCCTGAGCCACCCACAGCAGCGCAATGTGCAGCGCTGCTGCGGGGGTCTCCTTCCCTGCCAGTCCCCGAATCCAAGATGGCGATGGGGACCTTCGAGCGCCTACAGGGAGCTGGCTTCCTCATGCCTGCAAAGCGCAGGCAAGGAGGAAGCCTGCAGCACTGCCTGGGACAGATCGCTGATCTGTCACAGTGATCTGTGATGTGACAGATCAGCGATCTGTCACAGGACAGTAATGTCCCCCCTGGGACAATGTAATAAAGTTAAAAAAAAAGAAGTGTAAAAATAATTTTAAAAAAATCGCTAAATAAATAAAAAAAAAATATTCTCTAATAAATTCATTTTTTGGAAATAAAAAAAAAAAAACAATAAAAGTACACATATTTGGTATCGCCGAGTCCGTAACGACCCGCCCTATAAAACTGTCCCATTAGCTAATCTCTTTAGCGAACCCCTTAAAAAATAAATAAAAAACGAAGCAAAAAATAATGATTTATTATCATACCGCCGAACAAAAAGTGCAATAACGCGCGATCAAAAAGACGCATATAAATATCCATAGTACCGCTGAAAACATCATCTTGTCCCGCAAAAAACGAGATGCCACACAGCATCATCAGCGAAAAAATAAAAAAGTTATAGCTCGCAGAATAAAGCGATGCAAAAATAATTATTTTTTATATAAAATTGTTTTCGTTGCATAAAAGCGCTAAAACAAAAACTACATAAATGAGGTATCGCCGTAACCATACTGACCCGAAGAATAAAACTGCTTTATCAATTTTACTGCACGTGGAATGGTGTAAACGCACCCCCCAAAAGAAATTCATGAAACGCTAGCTTTTGTTCATTCTGCGTCCCAAAAATCGGAATAAAAAGCGATCAAAAGATGTCACATGCCCGAAAATGATACCAATAAAAACGTCAACTCATCCCGCAAAAAATAAGACCTAACATGACTCAGTGGGTCAAAATATGGAAAAATTATAGCTCTCAATATGTGGTGATGCAAAAACTATTTTTACAATAAAAAGCGTCTTTTAGCGTGTGACAGCTGCCAAATATAAAAACCGCCATAAATAGTAAATAAAACCCCCCGTTATCACCCCCTTAGTTAGGGAAAAATAATAAAATTAAAAAAATGTATTTATTTCCATTTTCCCATTAGGGCTAGGGCTAGGGCTAGGGTTAGGGCTAGGGCTAGGGTTAGGGGTGTGTTGGGTTTAGGGTTGGAGTTAGAATTAGGGGGTTTACACTGTTTAGGCACATCAGGTGCTCTCCAAACGCAACATGGCATCTGATCTCAATTCCAGCCAATTCTGCGTTGAAAAAGTCAAATGATGCTCCTTCCCTTCCAAGCTCTGCCATGCGCCCAAATAGTGTTTTACCCCCACATATGGGGTATCAGCATACTCAGGACAAATTGCAAAACAACTTTTGGGGTCCAATTTCTCCTGTTACCCTTAGGAAAATAAAAAATTGGGGCAAAAATATCATTTTTGTGGAAAAAAATATGATTTTTTTTATTTTCATGCCCAGGCGTTATAAACTTCTGTGAAGCACTTGGGGGTTCAAAGTGCTCACTGCACATCTAGATAAGTTCCTTAGGGGGTCTAGTTTCCAAAATAGTGTCATTTGTGGAAGGTTTCCACTGTTTACATCAGGGGCTCTCCAAAGGCAACATGAACACCTACAGACCATTCCATCAAAGTCTGCATTCCAAAACGTCAATACTTCCCTTCCGAGCCCCGACGTGTGCCCATACAGTACTTTTCTCCCACATATGAGGTATCAGCGTACTCAGGACAAATTGGACAACAACTTTTGCAGTCCAATTTCTCCTTGTACCATTGGGAAAATAAAAAAATTGAGGACTAAATGATCATGTTTGTGGAAAAAAATAAATAAATTTTTATTTTCACGCCCGGGCATTATAAACTTCTGTGAAGCCCTTGAGGGTTCAAAGTGCTCACCACACATCTAGATAAGTTCCTTGGGGGGTTTAGTTTCCAAAATGGTGTCATTTATGGGGGGTTTCCGCTGTTTTGGTACATCAGGGGCTTTCCAAACGCGACATGGTATCCGATCTCAATTCCAGCCAAAAACGTCAAATGGCGCTGCTTCCCTTCTGAGCTCTGCCATGCGCCCAAATAGTCGTTTACCCCCACATATAGGGTATCGGCGTACTCAGGACAAATTGCACAATAACGTTTAGGGTCCTGCTACCCTTGGAAAAATAAGAATTGAGGGTGAAAAGATCATTTTTGTGGAAAAAATATGATTTTTTATTTGTACGGCTGTACGTTATAAACTTCTGTGAAGCCCTTGGGGGTTCAAAGTTCTCACCACACAGCTAGATAAGTTCCTTGCGGGGTCTAGTTTCCAAAATGGTGTCATTTGTGGGGGGTTTCCACTGTTTTGGTACATCAGGGGCATTCCAAATGCGACATGGTGTCCGATCTCAATTCCAGCCAAAAAAGTCAAATGGCGCTGCTTCCCTTCTGAGCTCTGCCATGCGCCCAAATAGTCATTTACACCAACATATGGGGTATTAGCGTACTCAGGAAAAATTGCACAATAATATTTAGGGTCCTGTTACCTTTGGGAAAATAAAAATTGAGGGTGAAAAGATCATTTTTGGGGAAAAAATATGATTTTTTAATTGTACTGCTGTACGTTATAAACTTCTGTGAAGCCCTTGTGGGTTCAAAGTTCTCACCACATATCTAGATAAGTTCCTTGGGGGGTCTAATTTCTAAAAGGGGGTCACTTGTGGGGGGGTTCCACTGTTTAGGTACATCAGGGGCTCTCCAAACGTGACATGGCGTCCGATCTGAATTCCAGCCAATTTTGCATTGAAAAAGTCAAAAGGCGATTCTTCCCTTCTGAGCTCTGCCATGCACCGAAACAGTGGTTCCCCCCACATATCAGGTATCAGCATACTCAGGACAAATTGCACAATAACTTTTGCAGTCCAATTTCTCCTGTTACCCTTGGTAAAATAAAAAAAATTGAACCTGAAGTATTTTTTTTGTGAAAAAAAGTTAAATGTTCATTTTTTTTAAAATATTCAAAAAATTCCTGTGAAGCACCTGAAGGGTTAATAAACTTCTTGAATGTGGTTTTGAGCACCTTAAGGGGTGCAGTTTTTAGAATGGTGTCACTTTTGAGTATTTTCCATCATATAGACCCCTCAAAGTGGCTTCAAATTATGATGTGGTCCGTAAAAATAAAATGGTGTTGCAAAAATGAGAAATCGCTGGTCAAATTTTAACCCTTATAACTTCCTAACAAAAAAAAATTTTGGTTCCAAAATTGTGCTGATGTAAAGTAAACATGTGGGAAATGTTACTTATTAAGTTTTTTGTGTGCCGTATCTCTGTGATTTAAGGGCATAAAAATTCAAAGTTGGAAAATTGTGAAATTTTCAAAATTTTTACCAAATTTCCGTTTTTTTCACAAATAAACACAAGTTATTTTAATGAAATTTTACCACTATCATGAAGTACAATATGTCATGAGAAAACAGTGTCAGAATCACCAGGATCCATGGAAGCGTTTCAGAGTTATTACCTCATAAAGGGACAGTGGTCAGAATTGTAAAAATTGGCCCGTCATGAATGTGCAAACCACCCTTGGGGGTTAAGGGGTTAACAAGTGAAATGCATGCTCAGTTGGGTTGAGATCAGGTGACTGTCTTGGCCATTCAAGAATATTCCACTTCTTTGCTTTAACAAACTCCTGGGTTGCTTTGACTTTATCTTTTGGGTAATTGTCTATCTGTAGTATGATACGACGACCGATCTGTTTGGCTGCATTTGGCTGGATCTGAGCACAGTATTCATTTGGCTGCTTCTGTCCTGTGTCACACCTAATATATAAAGCTCAATTATGTGCATGTGTGTATGTCCGGGATTGGCATCCGCACTGTCGCAGCTACAGCCACAAAATTTGGCAGAGTCACACGTCTGGACCCCGAGAGTGTCCTAAGCTATGTTGTGAGGTGAAATTTTAACCCCGCGCGTTCCAATTCACCAAACAATTTTGACCCTATCTACATAATGGGGAAAAAGTGTGTGTGTATCAAGCCCCGCCCCTCATTATGATGTCATAATGGTTGCCATGGCGGCGCTGATGTCATCATAGGTTGCAAGCGCCGCCGCTCATTATGATGTCATAATGGTTGACTATGGGATGGAGGATGTGTGATGGGTATATGGGCACTGGACCATGGGATGGAGGATATGTATGACGGGTATATGGGCACGGGACTATGGGATGGAGGATGTGTGATGGGTATATGGGCACTGGACTATGGGATGGAGGACATGTATGATGGGTATATGGGCACGGGACTATGGGATGGCGGATATGTATGATGGGTATATGGGCACGGGACTATGGGATGGAGGATATGTATGATGGGTATATGGGCATGGGACTATGGGATGGAGGATATATATGATGGGTATATGGGCATGGGACTATGAGATGAAGGATGTGTGATGGGTATATGGGCATTCAACTATGGGATGGCGAATATGTATGATGGGTATATGGGCATGGGACTATGGGATGGAGAATATGTATGATGGGTATATGGGCATGGGACTATTGGATGGAGGATGTGTGATGGGTATATGGGCACTCGCCTATGGGATGGAGGATATGTATGATGGGTATATGGGCACGGGCCTATGGGATCATGGATATGTATGATGGGTATATGGGCACGGGACTATGGGATGGAGGATAATTATAATTTGCTATAACTAACCACAGTTAGTTACTATGCCCGGGCAGCGCCGGGCTCTTCAGCTAGTCATCAATAAACACTAATGACCCAGTGCCACTGGCAGCCATGCATGCCCAAGCCAGCACACTGCCTCCGCCGTATTTTACAGATGATGTGGTATGCTTTGGATCATGAACTGTACCACGCCTTTGCCATACTTTTCTCTTTCCATCATTCTGGTAGAGGTTGATCTTGGTTTCATCTGTCCAAAGAATGTTCTTCCAGAACTGTGCTGGCTTTTTTAGATGTTTTTTAGCAAAGTCCAGTCTAGCCTTTTTATTCTTGATGCTTATGAGTGGCTTGCACCGTGCAGTGAACCCTCTGTATTTACTTTCATGCAGTCTTCTCTTTATGGTAGATTTGGATATTGATACGCCTACCTCCTGGAGAGTGTTGTTCACTTGGTTGGCTGTTGTGAAGGGGTTTCTCTTCACCATGGAGATCATTCTGAGATCATCCACCACTGTTGTCTTCCGTTGGGCGCCCAGGTTTTTTTGCATTGATGAGTTCACCAGTGCTTTCTTTCTTTCTCAGGATGTACCAAACTGTAGATTTTGCCACTCCTAATGTTGTAGCAATTTCTTGAATGGGTTTTTTCTGTTTTTGCAGCTTAAGGAAGACTTGCTTCACCTGCATGGAGAGCTCCTTTGGCCGCATGTTTCCTTCACAGCAAAACCTTCCAAATGCAAGCACCACACCTCAAATCAACTCCAGGCCTTTTATCTGCTTAATTGAGAATGACATAACAAAGGGATTGCTCACACCTGTCCATGAAATAGCCTTGGAGTCAATTGTCCAAATACTTTTGGTCCCTTTAAAAACAGGGTGGCACATGTTAAGGAGCTGAAACTCCTAAACCCTTCATCCAATTTTAATGTGGATACCCTCAAATGAAAGCTGAAAGTCTGAACTTCAACTGCATCTGAATTGTTTTCTTTAAAATTCATTGTGGTAATGTCTAGAACCAAAATTAGAAAAATGTCTCTGTCCAAATATATATGGACCAAACTGTAGATGGTCTTTCAGAAGCAGGAGGAGGTGATTTCCTGGACAAAATGGTTTTGGATAGTAAGGGATGGACGCTAAGACAAATAATCATTTGGCCTGCATTTATATAACATTGCTGTCATCCGTAGGGCTTACAAAGTCGGAGGAAATCCAGCTCTTGTTCAATTTTGGAAGATTCAGCCTATCTGCATTTTCAGTTGACAGGTGTGTGCGCCTATGATTGCACATGCCGAACTAAAAACCCGCTCAGACAACACACTTGCAGCAGGGCATGGCAGCACCTCCAAGGCAGAGGTCGGACCAAGTGTGCAACTTGGACACTAAAGAATCACGAAGGATGCTGGTATGGTATAGTCACTTATAGTCCTTCACCATTTTTGTCATCTTCTCCCTCCTCATCATAGTTACACACCCACACCTAGCCCTTGTTGAAGGGACGGTCTTATAAAAATGGCCCAGTTGGTGGACATCCCCTCCCAAGTTGCACCTGGTGTGTGTGGCCCTCCCCTGTAATCCTTGTGGGTGAAAAAAGCCAGTATCAGCCTGCAGCATTGTCTGAGGATAATCTTTTTAGCAAGTCTTCCACTATGGCCCTCTTGCATGCATCTAAAAATGGCACGTCTGCCTCCGACATTAGAGAAGCAAATTTCTCCTTGTACCGTGTGTTAAGAAAGGTGCACAGCCAGTATTTCATGGTGGACAAAATGTCTTTCACACGATGGTCTTGGGTAAGGCATCTGGACATGAACTCTGCCATGTATGGCAGACTACAAAGAGTCAAGCATTCAGTGTCCTCACCAGGAAGAACACTAACCATCCTCTCCTCCTCACAATGCATAGCCTCTTCCTCCTACTCTTCAGGCCATCCATGCTGGACAGGCATGAAGCTGGGATTGGGAGTCCCCTCTGTAGTGCAGAGAAAAAACTCCTGTTCCTCATCCTACTCCTCCTCGTCATCACCCAATGTGGCCTGAGAATATTGTGTGAAGCTGGGCTGTGTAGTATCAGCCACTCTACAATCTTGCTCCATAGCCACCTGCTCAGCATTCAAAGCTCCCCCTTTGAGATTCTGCAGCGAATGTTTTATTAGACAGAGCAGTGGGATGGTTACACTGATAATAGCGTCATCAGAGCTCACCATCTTGTTGCAGAATTCAAAGTTTGCTTACTAAGCATGTGGGTAGGTCACAAATCAGTCAGTGACGAGGCAAATTAAAGTGCTTCTGCAGCAAAGCTAGACCGGCGAAAGCCTGAGATGACTTTTGGAAATGTGCGCTGACACCTTGGCAAGTAGGTCAGGCAAGTCAGGGTATGTGTCAGAAACACCGCACTGAACTTGCTCACTGAGCCAGTGCGCGTGTCCTGAGTAAAGCGAACTGTGCTCAAAGATACCTGTGGAGCGGGCAGCAGCCGAGTAGATGCGTACTTCAGAGCTGCAGGACCTGAAGCACGTGACTGCTAGGGGCGTGGCCTAAACTCGAGAGAGCTAGGAGCTGCAAGAGAACTCCTAGTATGGTAACTGCGAGACAAATTTACCAAGGGGCATAGACAGGGAGGATAGTCAGGAAGTAGCCAATGAGTCATACACAGAGAGCTGCAAGGTACAAGAGGGGCGAGCAGAGAGTAGTCAGATCACAGGCAATGAGTCATACACAGAGAGGATAGCACAGTACAGAAACAACAGGCAAACTCACAACGGGAAACAGAACCGGGTCAGAACCATATAAACAAGCTATAACAACGAACAGGCACAGGCACACAGAGGTCAGCACACTCGGCCAAAGGCAAAAGTATAACTGGCAGGGATTGGAGCTTCCCAGAGGTTTAAGAAGCTCTCCCAGAACCAGAAAGAGGCCACAATCATTAACCCCAGGTGTGCATGTCAAAACCTGCACTGAGCTCCAGACATTAACCCCTGACGTGCAGCTCAAAAACCTGCACTGGGATCATGACAGTATGTTTTTAAAAACCGCTGTACCACAAAGTTGAGCACGTGGGCCATGCATGGAACGTGTACCAGCTTGCCAAGCTTTAAAGCCACCACCAAGTTACACCCATTATCGCACACAACCAGACCAGGTTGGAGGTTCAGCGGGGAGAACCACTGATCAGTCTGTTCTTTTATCCCTTTCAACAGCTCGGCTGTGTTGTGAGCTTTATCACCTAAACTGATAAGCTTCAGCAGAGCGTACTGCTGCTTTGGAAAGGCAGTGCTGCAGATTTCCCACCTAGGGAGTGATGGAGAATCTAGTTCCGCTGAGTATGAGAATGAGGAGGAGGAGGAGAGGCAGGAACTGGAATACAAGGAGACTGAAACCCTGATGGAAGTTGAGCCTGCTTTTCTTGGTGTGGGTAAGATATGTGATGTCCCAGTCTCTGACTCTGTCCCAGACTCTACCAGGCTAACCCAACATTTTATAGGCTGCTACAGAGGAATATTATGTTGCTCTCAAATAAATGGTTTTGTATAAGGTGATACTAAATATTATTTGCCTCTACAAATAGCTGATTTTTATATTTTGGTAGTGGATGAAACCCTCCCTATTTCACCCTAATCCCAAAGTCTGTTCCTAATACTAACTACTATACAACACAGTGGAAAATAGCAGAGATCTGCAGCATGTACTTTCAATGATGAGAACATCCAGGTGCCTGCCTTTCACTCTCCCTCCTATTAAATCTCTCCTTATGCTGTCCCCACCTAACAAACAACTAACCTTCACAATATTCAGCTCTTAAAAGAGCTTTTTGGAATGAATAACACTTTCTATAAGATTCTATCACTCTCTCTACTCTGAAACTACGCTCTCTCTATGTTGTTTCCGGCTGCAATGTGCACAAGATGGCAGCCTTTAAATATCCCCTACGACGCTGGAAGGCCAGCCAATCACAGTAATGCCACACCAAAGATGGCAACGGCTGTGATCTTACTGTGATTGGCAAGCCAGCACAGCATGTTCATTGTCTGCAAAAAAAGTGGCAAAAATGCTAGGCGGGACACTCGGATATACCGAATCAAATACATAATTACTCTCCTATTCGTGTGACTAACGAATAGTGCCGAATGTATTCGCTCATCACTAATAGGGACGTTATGTGTATAATCATCTAGAACTGAAGAAGTCAACATCTATGACAGCATCTACTGCCCTTAGAGAGGAGTCTTCTATACTGGGGAAATTTTATGGCATCTGCTCACAGGGTTATAAATCTGTAACTTCTAAGATAAAGTTTCTTATGTACAGTGGGTAGGAAAGTATTCAAACCCCTTTAAATTTTTCACTCTTTGTTTCATTGCATCCATTTGGTAAATTCAAAACAGTTCATTTTTTTTCTCATTAATGTACACTCTACACCCCATCTTGACTGAAAAAACAGATATGTATATTTTTTTGCAAATTTATTAACCCCTTTACCTCCAAGGGTGGTTTGCATGTTAATGACCAGGCCAATTTTTACAATTCTGACCACTGTCCCTTTATGAGGTAATAACTCTGGAATACTTCCATGGATCCCGGTGATACGATACGCATTACTACATTACCAACAGCATTAGGCCTCTTTCACACATCAGGTTTTCGCCGTCAGGCGCGATCCGGCGCTTTTGACAAAAACCGGATCCGGCGAAATGCAATGCCGGATCCGGTTTCCCCCCATTGACTTGCATTAGAGCCGGATCGAGCCGGATGGCCATGCGTTTCATCCGGTTTTCGCCGGATCCGGCAATGTGTCGCGATCCGGCGTCTGGAAAAAACGGCTAATGTAACGTTTTTTGTCTCCGGCGAAAAAGCCGGACACGCCGGATCCGGCGTGTCCGGCTTTTTCACACAATGAAAGCCTATGAGCGCCGCAATGCGCCTGATCCGGCGACAGCTGGATCCGGTGGCCGGATCCGTTTTTTTTGGTCTGAGCATGCTCAGTAGCTCTGCCCACAAGACACATATATAAAAGCAAGACAGTGGGACCCTCAGCCACACCCAACATGCCACCCAAGACAAGAACCAGGTGCAGGAGAAGGCAGGAGACATCTGCAGCAGCACCATCAGCACCACCACCACCCCAATTGGAGCAGCATGCTGAACAACGGGAGGGGAGTCCAGCAGCAGATGAGAGATGGTAATTATCAAATCCCCCATTCCTCCAAACTAGGGCCATGGAATATCAAGATATTCATTGGCCCTTTGTTTCTCTTTATTCAACAGCCGCCCAAGAGATGCAGCAGCAGCAATGGCAGCAGCAGTAACACCACCCACAGCCATGGAGTCTGGCCAGCAGGAAGACAGCACATCTTCTTCTGGGAGCCCTCCCTCGCATCGTCAGCGTTTGACGGTAAGTTTTTATTTCCAAAATCCATCATCTCTGTAATATATGTCTATTCATTGCCTTTTATTTCAAAACAGGAATCACAAGATGAAGAGGAGCTCCCAGAAGAAGAAGGAAGGGGTGGACAGACACCTGGAGTGGGCTCACAATTGGTAAGATTTTTGCATCAAACGCAGAAACACAACATCACACTACACACAACACATAGAAAACAATGTTCTGCAGACCACACACAGCAAACAAATGCCTACATCCAAAGACATAACATTTTTTGTTTTCTTCTCTAGTCTTCCCAATCTGGTGCTCGGCCAAGAGGTCCTCGCAGTGCCTCCCAGGGTCGTCGGCGACAGCAATGCGGCGGTCACCAGCGTGTAAGTATAAATATTTTTGCTTTGTTTTTTTGCACTTTTTATTTCATTTCTTTTGTGGAGGCTAATTATGTTATTTTTGTCTTTTTCTTTAACAGCCTTCACAGCGTGCTCCCGACTCTGACGGTGAGGATGTAGGTATTGATGTGGACCACCTCATCGATCTCGTCAGAGAAAGGGAGCCGCTATGGAATATGGCTGACCGCCGCCATGCTGACCTTATCGTTACCCGACGACTCTGGGAGGAAATCTGTTCGCTCCTTGTGGACCGCTGGGAGGACCTCGATGCTCGGGCCCAGATTAAAGAGCGTAAGTATATACAGTACCGGTTGCTTGATTTAAACCAGTGTTTCCCGAACTCCAGTCCTCGTGGTCCCCACGGATCATGTGTTCAGGATTTCTATTTACTTTGGAAATCCTGAAAACATGACCCCTGGGGACCATGAGGACTGGAGTTTGGGAAACACTGATGTTGTATACTAACCACTTTGTCCTTTCTCGTTTCAGGGGAGAGAATTGTGAAGCGGTGGCGGTCTGTGAGGGATCGTTTCAAGAAAGAGTTCAATAAAGAGATGTGGGCCCCGAGTGGATCTGGAGGATGCAGGAGCAAGTACAAGTACGCACGAGCCCTGTCGTTCCTCCGAGATACAATGGTCACCAGAAGGTAAATATTACACACCACATGTGACAAAAAAATGTTTAGTTGTAACTTTTTTTTTTCAGCCAGGGCCATACCATGTCACTATTTTAATTGTTTTTTTTTCTCTTTATTCCACAGCACGGTGAGCAGCACTCGGGAGCCTGCACGATTGGACCCTTCTGAGGCGATCCCTGAGGAGACCGGCACCGAAGGACACTTCGACCGCCCCGGTACATCTGCACCTTCCCAGCCTTCCCACACATTCGACCCATCTGTCCCATCCACCAGCACAGGAGCATCGTGGCCGCCTACATTGCATGAAGCTGCTGGTGAGGAGATCGCTTTCCCTTTACCCCACCCTTCTGCCCCTGCCACCTCTAGTACACCTGCGGGTACTGGGCGGCAGCGGCAGAGGGGTCAGGAAAAGACTTATGCGCCAGAGTTCTTGCATCTGAATGCATCTTTCCAGAACTGTCTAAAAGTCTTGTCAGAGCAAATCTCCGCAGGCTTTCAGCAGATCAACTCCAGCATTCTGGAGGTGAAGACACTTCTGCAAACCATGCATTCAGAAGCAAGATCTTCGCCAAACCACACCTTTTTCAGGTCTGTTGTGGAGCGCATGGAAACGCTCTCTCCTACCCAGCAGATGCATGTAATGCATTCATGCCACAGTGCTCTCCAGCACGTTACCTCCCAACCTCCTCCTCCCACCACAGTAGTTCCTCCACCTGCACCCCCTCCAGCCACTTTCCATCCTCCCCCTCCTATTACATACCATCCACCTCCCCAGCACCAGCCACCTCCCCAGTACCAGCAACCTCCCCAGTACCAGCAAACTCCCCAATACCAGCAAACTCCCCAGTACCAGCAACCTCCCCAGTACCAGACATCTCCCCACTTACAGCAACCTGCCCTGTACCAAACTCCTTCCCCGTACCAAACTCCTTCCCCATACAACTTGCCATCAACATCATCTGCTCCTACAGTCCCTGCCCAACCCTCCACTCCACCGCCCACCACCTCTTCTGCCTCCCACATGTCCACCCATTCTGTAGCTTTTTCCACACCTTCACCTCTAACTGTTCCTTCCCCACCACGATCCCAGTCCTCTCTCCACACTCCCAGTGTCGAAGTGTCCCGCAGCCCCTCCAGCAGTATTTCCACCCCACACTACACCGAGTTGTAATTTTTTTTTTAATAAAAATGCCCATTTGTTTGTTTTCAAACATTTATTCAAAAAGTTTTTTTAACTTTAAAAACATTTTACAAAAAAAAAAAAAAATTTAAATAAAAGTTAAATTACTTTTACAATGGTTGTCTGTCATTTCTCTCTGTGGCAAAATATGTTTACAAAAAAAGGTTAAATAGTTTCAAAGGTCAAAAGGTATTCAAAACCTGGTATATAACTGTGGGTAAATTTGACCTTTTTGCCACAGTTGTGTTCCTGGTTGTGTTTGAAGCAAAGTATTTCACCTAAAAAGTTGTGTTTATTGTTGGTGATTTCCTAACAATGTACACAACTTTTGTTAAAAGGTGAAATACTTTGCATAAAACATAACCAGGTAGACACCTGTGTCCTAAAGGTAAAAATAGTAAGACCATGACAAGATAGCCAACTTTGGTTGGCAAAGGTATATACTGTTGGTACACAAGTTTGGTTAAGGGCACAAATCTTTCACACTCTGTCATCCTGCCAGTGTACTCTGCCTTGAGGTGACATAAAGTATAGTGCAAAATTGTCCCTCATTACTGAAACAGTCACAGAACTTCTAGTGGTAATGTCCTGGTAATCTTGCAAGGTGGTTTCTTCAGAGGTGTCCTCAATGGAAATGGGTTCCTTGCAGATAACAAAATTGTGGAGTACCACGCAAGCTTTGATCACCTCATCCACAGTTTCTGTCTTGAGGTTGATCGCAGTCAATAGGACCCGCCATTTGGCTGTCAGAATACCAAAGGTACATTCAACCATTCTTCTTGCTCTTGTGAGGCGGTAATTAAAAATGCGTTTTGTTCTTGACAATCCTCTGCTAGAGTACGGTTTCAAAAGGTGTTCTGACAGCTGGAAGGCTTCATCCCCTACACAGACAAATGGCATAGGTGGACCAGATGTTTGCGGCAGCGGTCTAGGGGGTGGGAACTGGAAGGTGTTTCCATACAGTTTACGCCCCATGGCAGACAGTTTGAAAACTTGAGAGTCATTGGAGCGGCCATAGGCCCCAATATCAACAGCAATAAATTTGTATTCCGCGTCAGCGATGGCCATGAGGACAATGGAAAAATATTTCTTGTAATTGAAATATTCCGATCCCGATCCGGCTGGCTTTACAATGCGGATATGTTTCCCGTCCACAGCGCCCAAGCAGTTGGGAAACTGACATATCTGTTGAAACTTTTCTGAAATTTCAATCCACCTCTCTGTTGTGGGCTCTGGTAAAAACTCTTCAGCTAAGGAGTCCCACAGTGCACGGCATGTGCACTTCACTATTCCAGATATGGTGGAAATCCCGAGTCTGTACTGGAAATGCAGTGACGAAAGGGATTCTCCAGTTGCAAGAAATCTGTGGGGAATTAAAAAACAATCAATTAGTTTAAAATCACAGCATTACATACCAAAACTCACCTATAACACTTGGAGATACAAACTACCACCAACAAGATTGCAGTGAAAGTGTGCTCTGATGCGAGCACATCCAATAAATGTGGCTTACCTTAAAGTCACCATCAGACGCTCTGCGGGTGAAACGGAGAAGCGGCAATAGATGTCCGCTTTTCTTATGAGGTGTGCAATGCGCTCCACCAAGTAATCAAAATTCTCCATTTTCATCCTAACATATCCAAAAAATTTCTCCGGGTTTCGTCTAAGGTCCATGCAGAGTATAGAATAGACCCCACGCGTCATTCTCTTGGCTGTGATGGGGTGGATCCACAAACGTCGTCTACGATGCCTGATGCGCTGCTGTCTCGCTCTCTCCTTCTCCAGAACAATCACCCTCAAACGATTCGCCTCCGCTGTAAAATCCGCCAAATTCTTCAAAATATTTCCAATCACAACATCCATCTTCGCCAGTAACTTGCTCTTCTCTCCAACCTGCGCTTTCTCCTCTCCAACCTGTCAAAGAAGGGCTGTAGGAACATGCTATATAGTTTTTCAGTAGCCAATCCCGTTCGGAAGGCCACAAGGGGCGATTTTAAAAACCGGATCCGGCGTAATCCGTCGAAAAACGGAACAAAAACCGGATGAACCAGATGAGACGGATCCGGTTTTGTCTGTGAAGAACAAGACGGATCCGGCAGAAAAACGGATCCGTCACATCCGGTTTTACAAAATATTTGCCGGATCCGGCGCTCCGGCACGACGCTGGATCGCGCCTGACGCCGAAAACCTGATGTGTGAAAGTAGCCTTACATAGAGTAATTACTAGACACAGATCTTGCACATGACTAACCACAATACATAAGAAACAAGGTGCACCAATATCTGATCATTACCATTAGTGTGCCAGCCCTAGGTCATAGCCATCTTTCACCCTTAGTGACTTGTTATACATCCCCATAGCAGTAGGCACAAACGATTTCCTGAATTTCTCCTTCCTGCACTTTAGTAGGATTAGACGGCTGCTGAATGTGCTCTTCTGAATCAAGAACAGCTCGTATAGTGGGTGTGTTTTATTGTTTATTATAACCCTGCACTTCTTTTGAATCCTCTCCTCCACTACCTCCTCAAAAGAGTCAAGATGGAGGACAACAGCTGCACTTGCCTTCTTGATAAGTTTGCTGAGCTTATTAGCGTCAGCTACTCGCACACTACTGCCCCAACAAATGAGAACAAGAAAGATGGCGCTTGCTACAATGGACTGGTAGAACATTTCCAGCATTTTACTGCACACATTGAACAACCTGAGCCTCCGCAGAAAGTACAGTCTGCTCATTCCCTTCTTGTGAACCTTCTCTGTATGACACCTCCAATCAAGTTTGCTGTGAAGGTGAACCCCCAAATATTTGTAGCTCTCAACCATCTCCACCTCCTGGCCAGCAATAGTGATCGGGAAGTAATCATCCTTTTTCCTTCTATAACTTACCACCATCTCCTTGGTTTTCTTTACATTTAGTTCTGAGAATGTTTTCTTGTGGCACATTGTACTTCATGATAGTGGCAAAATTTCTTTGATATGACTTATGTTTATTTGTGAAAAAAATGGAAATTTGACGAAAATTGTGAAAATTTCACAATTTTCCAACTTTGAATTTTCATGCCCTTAAAACAGAAATATGTCACACAAAATAGTTACGAAATAACATTTCCCACATGTATAAGTTACATCAGCACAATTTTGGAACCAAAATTTTTTTTTATAGGAAGTTATAAGGGTTAAATGTTGACCAGCGATATCACATTTTTACAACACCATTTTTTTTAGGGACCACATCATATTTAAAGTCACTTTGAGGAGTCTATATGATAGAAAATACCCAAAAGTGACACCATTCTAAAAATTGCACCCCTGAAGGTGCTCAAAACCACATTCAAGAAGTTTATTAACCCTTCAGGAGCTTCACAGGAATTTTTGGAATGATTAAAAAAAATGAACATTTAACTTTTTGTTCACAAAAAATTTATTTCAGATCCAATTTGTTTTATTTTACCAAGGGTAACAGGAGAAATTGTACCTCAAAAGTTGTTGTCCAATTTGTCCTGATCATGCCGATACCCTATATGTGGGGATAAATCACTGTTTGGGCGCACAGCAGAGTTCGGAAGGGAAGGAGCACCGTTTGACTTTTTCAATACAGAATTGGCTGGATTTGAGATTGGATACCATGTCGCATTTGGAGAGCCCCTGATGTGCCTAAACAGTGGAAACCCCCCAATTCTAACTCCAACCCTAACTCCAACACACCCCTAACCCTAATCCCATCCCTAACCATAACCCTAACCACAAACCTAACCCTAACACACCCCTAATCCTAACCTTAATCACAACCCTAACCTTAATCCAAACCCTAACCCCCAACTCTAGCCCCAACCCTTACCCTAACTTTAGCCCCAACCCTAACCCTATCTTTAGCCCAACTCACTTTAGCCCAATTCTAACTCTAATGGGAAAATGGAAATAAATACATTTTTTTATTTTATTATTTTTATCTAGCTAAGGAGGTGATAAAGGAGGGTTTGAGTTTCTATTTTTTTATTTTGATCACTGTGATAGGGTCTATCACAGTAATCAAAATTAACCAATAGGAAAAAATCTATTGTTGCTGGGTGCCGGCCGACAGATCTTGGTGGGTGCACTGCACTTGCACCACCATTTTCTCCTGGAAAAAGACCAGATGACCCTATTTCTCTCTCCTCTGATGTGCGATTACATCAGAGGAGAGAGAAATTAAATAGAAAATTGGACTTTTTTATGGTCGACGTTATACCGTTAATAACAGCGATCATCATATTCTCTGGGGTTTCGGCTACCCCTGGCAACCGAGACCCCAGAGAAATTCTGACGCTGGGGGTGCTATAAGTTTAAACTTCAGCACCATTTAAAAGCGGCACTGTGGTTTAAGTACCCTTAACTGCCGCTGTTAAAAGGCGTATCGGTTGTTGTTAAGGGGTTAAGTGTAACTCTTATCATTTTCCCCTGCTCATGCCGATCGCCGACAGAGCAGGGTAGAATGAAGAGAGCCATGTTAGACACCCGGCACCGGGGAACAGCGCTTACTGCAACGCTTCTTCCCTGACACCCGTCCATGTAGTACTGATGCAACACACACATGCCACACGTGTGCTGCAAGTATTACACACATGGAAACTGACATCTCCGATACCAGAAATATCATGACATGTGAACGATGAGTTATAGCGGGTTTTTATGTTTGGCAGCTGTCATGCTAAAAGACTATTTTAATTGCAAAAAATAGTTTTTGCCTCACCACATTTTGAGAGCTATAATTTTTCTATATTTTGGACCACAGAGTCATGTGAGGTTTTTGTATTTTGCGGGATGAGCTGACGTTTTCGTTGGTATCATTTTCGTGAATATGACATTTTTTGATCACTTTCTATTCATGAATATCTTTTTGGGTGGGGGGGAGGTTTACACTGTTCCGCGTGTGGTAAAATTGATAAGGCAGTTTTATTCTTTGGATCAGTACGACAACAACGATACCTCATTTATAGTTTTTTATGTTTTGTCGCTTTAATATAATAAAAATATTCTATAGAAAGATTATGTTCGATCGCAGTATTCCGGGGGGTTAAAGTGCCGGGAGCAGTCTGTGACCACTCTTGGAACTTAGTCCCGGGTGTCAGCTGTGAAAATCAGCTGACACCCGGCCTCGATCAGCCACGCACCACTCGTGTGCGTGGCCGATCGCTAATAACGTACTATTTCGTCTATGGGAAGTAAAGCCCAGGTCACATGGACGGAATAGTACGTCTAATGGCAGAGAGGGGTTAAAGACACCAAGGCTCATTACAAACACATACCTGCAACCAGGCTGCTTATATATCTCTGATGTTATGATTGAACATTGAAATTCCCATGTGCCTCCTGATGAACTTTTGCTGATTTCACATCTCTATGAACATATTAGATAAATTTATCAGTTGTCATTAATTTTGACACCATGTGTCATTGAACTTCGGGTATGGTGCAATAGTTGGTTATATTATTCAAATAGATTTTTGGCAGGCTGTTTTTCTACATGCCAAGAAATTAGGGCCTATTTGAATTAGAAATGATCAGGTTATGGATACTGCTAAGACATTATCATGGTGATTACGAGAACCAGGACTTAGTGGTATATATACATCTGCTGATACATTTATGTATGCTAAAAATGCAGAATAGTTATCCATATTTATTAATGATTGCATAACTCCATTTATCTTCTGATATTTAAACTTTGCACTATTAAGGCCGGGGTCACATTACGTTATGGCAGTCCGTTAGAAGGACTGCGTTACACCACGGCATAACGTGGTGTAATGCAGTCTGTTAACGCTGCCATTGACCCCCATTATCGGGCGCATCGCGATGCATGCCGTAAAGCAGCATGCGCTCGCGATGTGCCGTCATTCTGTGACAGAGCCTCGGACGCGGGCTGCAGTGTCCGAGGCTTCGTCACCGCTAATACAGATGAATCAACTGCGTTAGCGGGTATAGCATAACGTGATCGAGTTATGCTATACAGTTAACACAGCCTGTCAACGCTGTGCATTGAATGGGCTGGGTTAACGCAATATGAACATGGCCTTAATTGAATTAATTGAATAGCTCGAGAGTTTTTGTGATTAAAGTCCTATATTCCGTGCAATTTGTTTTTGGGGTTCAATCTTCTGAGATATCCTAACACAGAGTACACTCCAAGACAACCACCCCCTCCACCCGAACAAAAATCCCATCCTCCCCACCACCTCCCTTTATGTTTATGCATGTCTCAATTTATTGGGCATTACTGTTGGATGGAGAGTTAAAAGGGCTAGTGAGGGTGAGCCATCGGTAAGCGGGGGCGCCATTTGCGTACAAGTTTAGAGTGCCAACCTCCACAGCAAGGAAGGGACTCTTTGACTAGGGATATTGGAGGGTAAATTATGGCTAGTTCTAACCCCCAAAACTCCCCCTCAACAAAATTAATTGTTTTTTGGATTACTGATTGTGTGACTGTGCAATGGTAATGATTATCACTATGTACTTTTGGATTATTTAGTTTCTTTATGCCAATTGTGTGACTGTCACTTCATGTATTTGTTGACTTCATATACTATTTCACCCTTATCCCTTATTCCTGCATCTACCCCTGTTCCATCAAACAACTCCCTCCCCCATGAAGACATATGTATTGTATGTTTATCTTTTGTGAGTTAATCCCCTTTCACCAAAGGGGTTATTTATCAGATTTTGGCTTGCCTTCTTTGGAGATAATCATTTTCAATTTAGTTCTCAGAGGTTAGTATGGATTTATCGGGATTCTTTAGGGTGAGCAAATTTTCATTCAAGATAGGGTGCCAACCTCCGCAGTTAGGCAGGTTCAGTCTAGGGGTTACTAGGGTGATTAAGGCACACCCATCGTGGGTACCCCGTTGTCATATGATCCTGGTCGTTATCTTGTAGATCAGTAAACTAGTGTTTTGCCTGGCTAGGAATTACATGTGTTTGTTGGTTTGATTGTTTAATAAGTATAATAAAAGATAATTTTTAATAGTATTAGTTTTTGGTGAGCCCGTTATGGTCAGCCCCTGCAAATCTCATGCACGTGTGCCACACAATTCAGCAGCATCACTGCACTTCTGCAGCCAGAGGTGCCCACTGTGCATGACCAGAAGCCATCTTCTGAACCTCCGATCATACGCAATGCTCCTCTGAATCCCATGATAACATGAAAAGAGGGCTGACTAATAAGTCGCCCCATCGACTTGTTAAAACCCTCATTAGCATAGGAAATGTGGACAATATGCTTTCTTTAAACCTCATTTTTCCAGACAAATATTATACAGTTCTGGTTAGGCAGGGAGTTTACTCATAAATAAGTGAATGCTGCTGGGTTGGAGGGTATGGGTGACCTGACAGGTTCCCCTTAAATCCCTCATCCTGGCCCCCTTTATTTATGAAAGGGCCACATCATGTTCCCCTAGGTCCCTTGGCCCTGGCTGTGCACCCTATGTCCCTTTTTTTTTTTTCTTTTGAGTTGGAAGGGACCTCCTGGGCCATCTGGTCCAACCCCCTGCTCAAAGCAGGATTCGCTAAATCATCCCAGTCAGATGTCTGTCCAGCCTCTGTTTGAAGACTTCCATTGAAGGAGAACTCACCACTTCTCGTGGCAGCTTGTTCCACTCATTGATCACTCTAACTGTCAAAAAGTTTTTTCTAATATCTAATCTGTGTCTCCTCCCATTCAGTTTCATCCCATTGCTTCTAGTCTTTCCTTGTGCAAATGAGAATAAAGTTGATCCTTCTACAATGTGACAGCCCTTTAGATATTTGTAGACAGCTATTAAGTCTCCTCTCAGTCTTCTCTTTTGCAAACTAAACATTCCCAAATCCTGCAACCTTTCCTCATAAGACAGGGTTTGCAGACCGGTCACCATTCTGGTCGCTCTTTTCTGAACTTGCTCCAGTTTGTTGATGTCTTTTTTAAAATGTGGCGCCCAAAACTGGACACAATATTCCAGATGAGGTCTGACCAAAGAGGAGTAGAGGGAAATAATGACTTCACGTGATCTAGACTGTATGCTTCTGTTAATACATCCAAGAATTGCATTTGCCTTTTTTGCTGCTGCATCACACTGTTGACTCATATTCAGTCTGTGATCTATTAGTATACCCAAGTCTTTTTCACATGTGCTGTCACTTAGCCCTATTCCTCCCATTCTGTATATTCTTTTTTCATTTTTATTGCCCAGATGTAGTACTTTGCATTTCTCCCTGTTAAAAACCATTCTGTTAGTTGCTGCACACTTCTCCAGTTTATTTAAATCTTTTTGAATCCTCTCTCTCTCTTCTCTAGTATTAGCTATCCCTCCTAGCTTTGTGTCATCAGCAAATTTAATCAGTTTACCCTCAATTCCTTCATCTAAATTGTTGATAAAGATGTTGAACAATACAGGGCCCAGGACAGAGCCCTGTGGTACCCCACTTGAGACATTCTTCCAACTGGATGTGCAGCCATTTACGACCACTCTTTGGGTCCGATCACTAAGCCAGTTATGAATCCACCTAACAGTTGCCTTGTCCATTCCATACTTAGTCATTTTTTCAATAAGGATTGTATGAGAGACTTTGTCAAATGCTTTGCTGAAGTCAAGATATACTATATCTACAGCATTTCCTTGATCCACCCAATCAGTGAGCCCGTCATAGAAGGAAATTAAGTTAGTCTGACATGACTTATTAGTTACAAACCCATGTTGACTCTGTTTAATCACTTCATTCTTATCCAGGTATTGACATACATGTTCTTTAATAATTTGTTCAAAGATCTTTCCTGGTATACAAGTCAGACTCACCAGCCTATAGTTGCCTGGGTCCACCTTCTTCCCCTTTTTGAAGATAGGAACAACATTTGCTCTTCTCCAGTCTTCTGGCACATCTCCTGTTCTCCAAGAATTTTCAAAGATTATGGAGAGGGGTTCAAAAATTTCTTCTGCTATCTCCTTCAGTACTCTGGGGTGTAATTCATCTGGACCTGGAGACTTGAATTCATTTAGGTTAGCTAAGTGTTTCCTCACTATCTTTGGCCTTGGCTGTGCTACCAAAGTCTCTTGCCTGGCCCCAGCATCATGCCACATCCACAGCAACAGAAGGGGGAGGGAAAAAAACCCTCTTACCTGCCTGTGCTCCTGGTGTGCTGTGTGGTGTCTTCATCTTGGAGATCCAGCGCGCTCATGTTAAAATGGCCGCCGACCTAGCAGAGGCCAGCCGCTGACCTGTGTGCGCCTGTCACAGGGGTCGCATGACAGTGACGTCATACTCCGGCCACGTCACTGTCCTGCGCGGCCTGCATAACAGTAACACACAAGTCAGCCTCCGTGCTGCTACGGCGTCAGGGCAATACATTTTAACTGAATGTGCCTCCTCTGACATACATTCAGTTGAAAACAGCCTCCTCTACATGTCGCTCAGGGGCCCCTCGGAGAATCCTCCGGTGTCCCAGTGGGCCAGTCCAACCCTGTGCAGAATTATTAGGCATTATTATTATTTTTCCTCAGGCAAAATTGTAAAAAAAAAAAACATTTAACTGTTGAAACATTTAAGGTGTTGAAAGTCTTAGAGAGGAATGCAGAACTCTTGAAATTGCTAAGATATTGGGTTGTTTTTCATTCATTTGCACAGTAATTGTGCATACTAACAATTGCCAATAATTATGCACAGATATTCTGCTAAGAAAGGTAACGCCTCACTTATAAGTTCTTAAATATTCATATTACAGGTTCATTAAACTTTTGGGTTGATCTACAACACTGTAAATAATAAAATTAATCATTAAAAATATAAATTGCCTACAAATTGTGCACACAGTGTGCGCTTTTCTTAGTTATTCTCCATGTATCTGCTGTTCCTTGTATGTAATTGATTCACTCTGGCAGTTTTCAGCTTGTGTGGAATATGAATGAAGCTAGTAGATTTAAGACTAATGAATTTCATGCATAATTCTGATCTTGCTCTAGATAAATGTCAGCAAACAAACAAATTGTGTACAGTTTCATTTGATTATACTTTAAATCCTTTATCATTGAAATGTTTCTTTCTAATGATTTTAAGGGCAACCAGTGAAAGATTGTTTTGCTGTTATTTTTTTATTACAGTCTATTAGATTACATGTGCATACTCCTACCCCTTTTAGACAAATTACATTGGATGTTCTATTTAATTTTTAACACTGCAGATGTCTTTTACCTAATACATTTGTCTTTGTACAGTATTAAAAATCTTTTATCACATGGGCAATTTATGATATAATATATTTATAGATTTAGAAAATATAAACACATAAAAAAATTTGAAACATCTACTATATACCGTAATCGTCTAACTAATTCTGTCTGTCTGTTTGTAATGGAAATCCCGTGTCCCTGATTGGTTGTGCCCAGCCGGCTGCAACCAATCAGCGACAGGCGCAATCCGGTCGCTAATTGGCGTGGAATTCGAACGATGCACGCCACCGCTACCGCCGGGAGATCTGCGGCGCTAACCGCTGATCTCCCGACGGTTGCCGCGGGTCATCTCCTGCCGCACGGAGGTCAGTGGCGACGCAGCCGGGATATACTAATATAATATAATATATACTATAATATAATATATAATATATATATATATAATATATATATATTTATATATTTATATTTATATATTTCTATTTATTTATATATTTCTATTTATATATATATATATATATATATATATTTATATTATAATATACTATATACTAATATATACTAATATACTTGGGTATACTAATAGATCACAGACTGAATATGAGTTAACAGTGTGATGAAGCAGCAAAAAAGGCAAATGCAATTCTAGGATGTATTAACAGAAGCATACAGTCTAGATCACGTGAAGTCATTATTTCCCTGTACTCCTCTTTGGTCAGACCTCATCTGGAATATTGTGTCCAGTTTTGGGCACCACATTTTAAAAAAGACATCAACAAACTGGAGCAAGTTCAGAAAAGAGCAACCAGAATGGTGACCGGTCTGCAAACCCTGTCTTATGAGGAAAGGTTGCAGGATTTGGGATTGTTTAGTTTGCAAAAGAGAAGACTGAGAGGAGACTTAATAGCTGTCTACAAATATCTAAAGGGCTGTCACATTGTAGAAGGATCAACTTTATTCTCATTTGCACAAGGAAAGACTAGAAGCAATGGGATGAAACTGAATGGGAGGAGACACAGATTAGATATTATAAAAAACTTTTTGACAGTTAGAGTGATCAATGAGTGGAACAAGCTGCCACGAGAAGTGGTGAGTTCTCCTTCAATGGAAGTCTTCAAGCAGAGGCTGGACAGACATCTGACTGGGATGATTTAGCGAATCCTGCTTTGAGCAGGGGGTTGGACCAGATGGCCCAGGAGGTCCCTTCCAACTATACGATTCTATGATTCTATGATTCTATATGACCGGCGCAGTGCTCAATGTGCAGATGGTACCCAGGGTCCGGACAAGAGGAGACTCTCCTCCAGGCCCTGGGTACCATAAACCTGTAAATAATAGAATTAAAATAAAAAATAGGGATATACTCACCTTCCGACGGCCCCCGGACTCTTTGCCTCCTCTCACCACGCGCCCGGCATTTTCTGGTCCCAGTAATGCTTTGCGCGAAAGACTGCTGATGACGTCACGCTCTCACGAGAGTGACGTCATCTACCGTCCTTCGCGCTAAGCATTACTGGGACCGGAAGATGCCGGGAGCATGGAGAGGAGATCGGGGCCGTCGGAAGGTGAAAATAACCTTTTTTTAAATTATTTTTTACATTCTATCTTTTACTATTGATGCTGCATAAACAGCATCAATAGTAAAAAGTTGATCACAATTGTCAAACACTATGCTTGACAAGTGTGACCAACCTGTCAATCACATTTCAATCGATGCTTCAAATCGCTTGGAATGCGCTTGAATTCCGCACGCAAAAATCGCGTGAAAAACGCATGTTTTCCGCGGGAAAATGCATGCGAATTCGCATGCGTTTTTCCCGGAGCTGGAGTTGTGGAAATGCTACGGAAATTTCGCATCATTTCTGCAACGTGGGTGCTTAGCCACAGTGTGACACGTAGCAGCGACCAGGCCCCCAATGTGCAATGTGAGTAGCCTCTTATTATGTCAGCACATTTGGTATCTAGAGTATTAAGGCCCCGTCACACTAAACGATATCCCAGCGATCCCACCAACGATCCGACATGATGGGATCGCTGGGACATCGTTAAGCTGATCGCTGGTGAGCTGTCACATAGACAGCCCCAGCGATCAGGACCAGTGACGCTGGACGCTGGTTTCTAATGTAAACGTCGGGTATCCAGGAGCCAGGCGACTCCTGGATACCCGCTGTTTACATTGGAAACCGGCGTACACACTGGTTTCCAAGGTAAACATCGGGTATCTAGGAGCAGCACGACTCCTGGATACCCGACGTTTACCTTGGAAACCAGTGTGTACGCCAGTTTCCAAGGTAAACAGTGGGTATCCAGGAGCCGCGGCAGCGATGCGTGCTGGGCAGCGGGAGACCAGCGATTGAAAAACGGCCCAGGCCGCTAGAGCACGATCAGCAATAACCGGCTGGGGGGCCGGTCGCTGATCCCCATCACACACAGCGATCTTGCTAGTGAGATCGCTGATGTGTCACAAAATCAGCAATCTCGCTAGCGAGATCGCTTAGTGTGATGGGGCCTTTAGAGTATAAAGACAGAGTGGAGAGTTGTGTGAGCAGCCTCATCTTACTTCAGCATATCTGTTATCTCTACTATTAGATCAGATAGACAGGGCAGGCAGCAGTATGAGTCACCTCATTTTACGTTATCACCCCTGGTAACTCCAGTATTAAATCAGAAAAATGGTGGACAGCAGTCTGAGCAGCCTCTTATTATGTCAGCACATCTGGTATCTAGAGTATTAGAGTAGAAAGACAGAGTGGACAGCAGTGTGAGCAGCCTCATCTTACTTCAACACATCTGTTATCTCTACTATTAAATCAGATAGACAGGGCGGACAGCAGTGTGAGTCACCTCATTTTGCGTTAACACCCCTGATAACTCCAGTATTAAATCAGAAAGATGGTGGGGAACAGTGTGAGCAGTCTCTCCTTATATCATTACTACTGGTGTTTCCAATATTAAATCAGAAAAACAAGGTGGATAGCAGTGTGAGATGCCTCCTCTTACATTAACATTCCTGGTATGTCCAGTACTTTAATGAGAAAGACAGGTTAAGGAGCAGTTTGAGCAGTCTCTCCTTACCTCAACCCTCCTGGTACCTTCAATATTAAATCAGAAAGACAGGGTAGACAGCAGTGTGACTCGTCTCCTTTAACATGAACAGCCCTGGTATATTCAGTATTAAATCAGAAAGACAGGTAGACAGTATTGTGAAAAACCTCTTCTTACCTCAGCATTCTTAGTAGCTTCTGTTTTTAATCAGAAAGGTACAGTGGAAAGCAGTGTGAGTAGCCTCTGTTTATCTCAGCACCCTTTGTATCTAGAGTATTAGATCAGATAGAACAGGTTGTCAATATTTGGAGCCGTTTCTTCATACATTGAAAGTTTCAAAGATTATGATGCACCGGAGACTTTATACAGGGATAAAACTTAGCTTTAATTCCATCCTTAAAATCATATAGTGAAGACACAGAATTCAGGTAGACGATGCAACGTTTCAGCCATAATAGGCCTTCATCAAGCCAAATTTACAAACCATAATAATTCAGCTACAAAATGCAGATGACGCTCCTCAGAGCCTATCCAGTTGTCATGACAGCCATCTAATCATCACATAAACAAAACATTAAAACACAAAAAAATCAGGTGCAATTATCCAAATGTAAACTGTGATACAGGGTGAAATTGAGTTATATTCATACCAAAAAGTCAAAAAGGTTAAAAAAAAATTAACGGATATAATAAATATTAAAAGGGATTGTAAAATATGTATTGCTACACATCTACAAAGGATCTCGCTGTGCAGAGTATCTAATCACATCCCCAAGGAAGGCAGAATCGCATGACCTCTATTATCAGAATTCCCAGGAGTATGTATCACAACGCCCATGCTATACACTTGTTGTATTGAAACTGTCAGAGCAGAATCATTGTCCAGATAGCAGAAGCAGGGGGAGGACGGACACTAAATGATATCATCCAATAGTAGAAGGCAAGAGAAGACGCATCATCATACCACGCGACCAACGTCACATGATGACATATAGATGCGTCAATAAGTCATGTGACCAGCGCATCACGTGGTCATATGATGTATACTTACACACACGATCACACCCCCCGCTGCTGAATTATGCATGATGCATTCTAAAGTACTCCCTAAACAAGGGGACCATGGGAAAAACAGGGAACAATGCATCATAGATACATCAGTAGGTCATATGATCAGCGCATTATTTGGCCTCATGACGCATACTCACTGGGATTACGTCCACATCAGTAGGTCACTTGATCAATGCATTATTTGGTCACATGACACGTACTAACCGAATTTGTGCCCACGTGATAATCACATTAGTACTAGTACGTCAAGCAGTCGCATCCCCCACTGCCCAGTTATGCATGATTAGGCTCTAAATAGACCCTCAGCAGGGGGATATTTAGATTGGGGAGTCATAACTCAGGAAGAAAGAACAGGGTCACATGTTATAGGACTCAACCCACAAGTCAAAACAGGGAGGAAATTCCCATTTATTGTCCTTATATCCATGCTGAGTCAATATAAAGGTAAATGTACGTAAATGAAATTAAGAGGCCCACAATATATATACATTAATAAGTCCAGTCGGCCTCTTCTTACTTTACCGTCACTGGTATATCCAGTAATATCATAAAGTATTAGATCACAAAGAAAGGGTAGCAGCAGCGTGAGCGGCCTCTTCTTGCCTCAGCACCACTGGTGTCTTCAGTATCACAACACATCTTCTTACACAAGGAGGGAGGATGGTGCTTCCTATTGCACATGCTCACAGTTCCCTATCCTACTAGGACACGATTGTCAGTATAACAACACTGCAGCCATTTTAATTCTATAATGATTTTCCCCCTAGACAAAAAGAATGTCATTTACTAGTTAAAGGCATTTAATTTAAAGGCCTCAATTTCTCAAGACCCAATTGGGTTTAAAAAAAATAATGGGCAATTTATGTTTCATGACAGCCATGTTCTCTGTTATCGTCTCTCTACCTGTGTTATTTTCTTAATTAAAATTCCAAAAGTACTGCACTTAAGGAGTTCTGATTATGCACTGTCTGTACGGTATATGTTAAGCCCAAATTTTTTTAATTAACTTCAGAACATAGACATGAAGGATAATAATAATTCACAATTCTATGATCTAACATCCTGTTGGCCCTTATATTTTAAGACTGTTATTTTGAGTACTTCAAGATTACTTTCTTTTGTTATTGCTATGAAATTGACTTTGGGCATTAAATATTTCCACCCTCTCATTTTAATTATTAGATCTGATTATAGAGTTGCACTCTTGTGGTACCAAAGTGCTCTCGACTCATGGCCTAAGAGCACGTTAGGATATTGTTCTTATGTATGAATATTCATTATGGCGCACTAGTAGTATCGGAAATATTTCTGTAAGTCAGTGTTATCGTCAGTATAGTTTTACTGTAGATTTCAGCTCGGTCAATCATCATCAGACTAGCAGGTTAGAGCAAAGTGGGGTCCATGAGACAGACAATACAGCAGAGGTACAGCATTCAGCAATCTTTCAAATTACCCATATAGAAACATGAGCAATATAGGGACCCCAGTCTTCCTACCACTCATCAGCAAAGCAAAAAAAGTGACAAGACCCCTCATCTTGTCATCAGAGGCTGCTGAAGAGACTGAAGCCTCTGCAAGTAAGGCAGCTATATGGACAGAAATCTCAAAAATGGAAATAATAATCTTTATATAGCGCTAACATATTCCGCAGTGCTTAACAGTTTGCACACAGCATCATCACTGTCCCCAATGGGGCTCACAATCTAAATTCCCTATCAGTATGTCTTTGGAATGTGGGAGGAAACCATAGTACCCGGAGGAAACCCACGCAAACATGGGGAGAACATACAAACTCCTTCCAGATGTTGTCCTTGGTGGGATTCAAACCCACAACCACTGAGCCACCATCAAGAGGAAGACACTGGCAGCCATTATTGTGTGGTTGAGGGGGAGAGTTATGGTAAAGAAAGGCCATTGATGTGCAGCTCACATGATCTGTCTTGTCATAAAGTATCCTTGACCTGTGTATTGTATCTTCTCCAATACAAAACCAGTTTTGGAATTTTTAGTCACTATCTCTAGAGCCATTGTAAAATCATATCAATACCTCTTTCCTTGGGCTTGTGAAACTTCTTGTAAGAAATTCTAAAGCTACATTTACATTACACAACTGCTAATGGGCTGCTTATAAGAAGCGTATTAGCGTTTGTAATATAGTCTGTTTAGACACGCCGACCGCAATTCCAGTGCGACCAGGGCAATCAATAATAGAACAATGAAATTTCAGCAAGCATGAAAATTTTAGTGTGAAAATAAGAACTGATGCAGTTCGAAACTTGTCACCATTCTTGGTGATCTTATCAAGACCTCTACCTCATCTCCTTTCCTCCCTTTTTTTCATTTTTCCTCATGGGTTTTTAATAATTTTCTGATAACATTATATTTTAATCCCTAGAATTGCTGTATGGTAACATAATTACCTCTATTTTTACCTATACCTTGGAAGGAACTATTTGAGACTCGTCTTCCCTCCTAATTTTAACTATTAAAAATGTTTTGCTCGTAAGTTGGCTTATTTGCAGCCTCTTTACATTAGCTGCCGATAATGGCGTGACCATAGAATCATAGATTCGTAGAGTTGGAAGGGACCTACTGGGCCATCTGGTCCAACCTCCTGCTCAAAGCAGGATTCGCTAAATAATCCCAGACAGATGTCTGTCCAGCCTCTGTTTGAAGACTTGTATTGAAGGAGAACTCACAACCTCCCCTGGCAGCCTGTTCCACTCATTGATCACTCTAACTGTCAAAAAGTTTTTTCTAATATCTAGGTAATCTGTGTCTCCTCCCATTCAGTTTCATCCCATTGCTTCTAGTCTTTCCTTGTGCAAATGAGAATAAAGATGATCCTTCTACAATGTGACAGCCCTTGAGATATTTGTAGACAGCTATTAAGTCTCAATAATAAATATCTCAGCCACAGCGCTAGCGCTATAGTCTACTCAGCTGCAAAATATTAGGATAATACCACAAAATTACTCCAAATAAATAAATAATTAAAAGTTTTAATATTTGCGCTCAGAGATAGACTTTTATATATACTAAACTCACTCCTCAAGTAGAAGTGGAGAACTAAGTAGCCAACCTAGATTGCAACCTTCAATTAGCGATGAGGGTCAGGCACCGCCTACTTGACTCTTTACAAAAAACTTCAAAAATAGAAAATAAAAAAGAATTTTTTTTAAAAATCAAATTATGCCACGTATGCAAAGTTCACCATAGGGCTAAGGAAAATAAAAATTGTCCATATAACGAAGAAAAAGAATCAGAAATACCTTGAGATTAGTTTCTTTGATCTGATGGTGCTTAGCAGTCCAGGTCCTGTGCATAGGAGGTTCCAATAAAACGACAACGATAATATTAATGAAGTCCAGAATAATGTCACCAAGTGAGGAGAAGGGTTTGATGCTATAGGTTGCGGACGCTTGTCCCGGCCGGAGACAGGCGTCCTCTCTGCAGTGCGCCCTCCTGGGCTCAAGGCGGTAACGGCGCACGCCGAGAAAAGCTAACAAGGTCCGCAGGACCTTGTGTGACGTCACAGTCACGTGATCACTCACGTGACTAGCTATGGAGAGCGGTGAAGCTCAAAAAACATCCGACGCGTTTCTGAATCAACGGATTCCTTCATCAGGGATACTCCATAGCGAATAGATAGCATTTATATACCCTTCACCTTCAGAGGTTCTAATTTAGACATTGAAAGCAAAAAGTTCGATTTCACTATTAAGCCCATTAGGCATCAGAGTGTCCATCATAAAAATCCATCTACTTTCTTCTTTTGACATCTGATGGATGAAGTTGCCTCTCCTCCAACTTCTATTAACCACTTTGATGCCTGTCACTAATGTGCCTCTTATAAGACCCCCATGATTAATTAAAAAATGATTGGAGAGGGGATGACCGCTAAATTTATTCTTAATATTCCTCAGATGTTCCGCTATCCTTATATACAATGGACGTATGGTCCGGCCAATATATAATTTGCCACAAGGGCAGGTTATTCCATATATGACCCCCTTAGTTTCACAAGTTATGAAGTCCTTAATTTTGACCTCCCGAAAAGGCACTCTGATGCCTAATGGGCTTAATAGTGAAATTGAACTTTTTGCTTTCAATGTCTAAATTAGAACCTCTGAAGGTGAAGGGTATATAAATGCTATCTATTCGCTATGGAGTATCCCTGATGAAGGAATCCGTTGATTCAGAAACGCGTCGGATGTTTTTTGAGCTTCACCGCTCTCCATAGCTAGTCACGTGAGTGATCACGTGACTGTGACGTCACACAAGGTCCTGCGGACCTTGTTAGCTTTTCTCGGCGTGCGCCGTTACCGCCTTGAGCCCAGGAGGGCGCACTGCAGAGAGGACGCCTGTCTCCGGCCGGGACAAGCGTCCGCAACCTATAGCATCAAACCCTTCTCCTCACTTGGTGACATTATTCTGGACTTCATTAATATTATCGTTGTCGTTTTATTGGAACCTCCTATGCACAGGACCTGGACTGCTAAGCACCATCAGATCAAAGAAACTAATCTCAAGGTATTTCTGATTCTTTTTCTTCGTTATATGGACAATTTTTATTTTCCTTAGCCCTATGGTGAACTTTGCATACGTGGCATAATTTGATTTTTAAAAAAAATTCTTTTTTATTTTCTATTTTTGAAGTTTTTTGTAAAGAGTCAAGTAGGCGGTGGCTGACCCTCATCGCTAATTGAAGGTTGCAATCTAGGTTGGCTACTTAGTTCTCCACTTCTACTTGAGGAGTGAGTTTAGTATATATAAAAGTCTATCTCTGAGCGCAAATATTAAAACTTTTAATTAGCTATTAAGTCTCCTCTCAGTCTTCTCTTCTGCAAGCTAAACATTCCCAAATCCTGCAACCTTTCCTCATAAGACAAGGTTTGCAGACCGGTCACCATTCTCGTCGCTCTTTTCTGAACTTGCTCCAGTTTGTTGATGTCTTTTTTAAAATGTGGCACCCAAAACTGGACACAGTATTCCAGATGAGATCTGAACAAAGAGGAGTAGAGGGAAATAATGACTTCACGTGATCTAGACTGTATGCTTCTGTTAATACATCCTAGAATTGCATTTGCCTTTTTTGCTGCTTCATCACACTATTGACTCATATTCAGTCTGTGATCTATTAGTATACCCAAGTCTTTTTCACATGTGCTGTTGCTTAGCCCTATTCCTCCCATTCTGTATATGCTTTTTTCATTTTTATTGCCCAGATGTAGTACTTTGCATTTTCCCTGTTAAAAACCATTCTGTTAGTTGCTGCCCACTGCTCCAGTTTATTTATATCTTTTTGAATCCTCTCTCTCTTCTCTAGTATTAGCTATCCCTCCTAGCTTTGTGTCATCAGCAAATTTAATCAGTTTACCCTCAATTCCTTCATCTAAATCGTTGATAAAGATGTTGAACAATACAGGGCCCAGGACAGAGCCCTGTGGTACCCCGCTTGAGACATTCTTCCAACTGGATATGCAGCCATTTACGACCACTATTTGGGTCCGATCACTAAGCCAGTTATGAATCCACCTAACAGTTGCCTTGTCCTTGTCCATAATGCTAGTTTACGATAATCAGCCTTTATTGATACACCATTTGATAAAGGAAGAATGTAAATCTCTAGATCTAGACAAAGCTGATTTTTTGTAGATTGTAGAAAAGGAACACTTGTGCATTATAGCTAATCCTGCAGCTTTCATAGAATCATAGAAAATTAGAGTTGGAAGGGACATCTAAGGTCATCATGTCCAACCCCCTACTCAATGCATGATTCACTAAACCATCTCAGACAAATGTCTGTCCAGCCTCTGTTTGAAGACTTCCATTGAAGGAGCACTCACCACATCTCATGGCAGCCTGTTCCTCTCATTGATCACCCTCACTGTCAAAAAGTTTTTTCTAATATCTAATCTGTATCTTCTCCCCTTCAGTTTATTTCCATTTCTTCTTGTGTTTCCATGTGCAAATGAAAAAAAAGACTGACAAAGGATGCTGGATGCACTACAATATGATCACTAAAATTTACAAGGTGCCACCAAATGCATGGAAACAAGCCTGGGGAAACATATGCAAAAAAGACCATGACATATAATCAGTGCACAATTGAATAGCCATAAGCGTATAATTTTATTAACATCACAAAAAACACTCAAGGGTTAAAAACAATTAAAACCAACAATCTGTGCCCATGTCCACTAGGGAACAGCCGTGAACTATACTCTATGTGCAAACTATACCTGTATACACATACATAATCTGATGAACACCTCTCAATTAAAGAATACCATACACTTAGCTACTATGTGCAAACTATACATGTGTACGCATGCATAATCTAATGAATACCTCTCAATTGAAAAAATACCATATTGCTATACATGAATGCAGACAGATGACTGTCGAGGGCGTCCCCTGAGACAGCAATACATCAATTAAAGAAGGAGTAATGTCTATAAGAGCACTAAATGGTCCCCTACACTAATTCAAGGAAGAGAAAGAGATAGCCCATTTATAAGAGTAGCAGTAGATTCATGTCAGCTGGTTTGCCCCCTTCCCCTGAGTACACCAGCATCTTTGTGTTCTCTAAATCTGCAAATAAAAAAAGAGAGAAGCCAGCGCTGCCGATGGTCAGAACGCATACCTGCACATGGTAGATAGGGGACGCAGGACGCATGCAGCGTCCTGCGCCCGTAGGCGGAGTTACCGGCGGAGGCGCGGCAGGGGACAGGGCTTAGCGGCGGCCGTGCAGAGGCCGGCGCTGCGGCCTTAAACGCTAATGTGAAACCACCCTTATCGCTTGAAACCCTTAGAACACTCATTAGTTAGACTTTCCCATTTACTTTTAAAAGTCTCATCCAATACTGGGAATGAGGGAAAAACCTGGATCCGGAGTCCTCTTGGGATCAGATCTTTCTGTATATATTGATCCAGGAACTCGTGGTTCCACCAAATACGAGTTCTCTTGCGTAACAATTCCTTAAATTTAAATACAACTTCCTGTATGTCCTTATTAGAGCCAACACATTCCCCATCTGAATTGTCCTGAAACACGTCATTAAGCTGCGTGCGCCACGTGTGATCACGTGCGCGAAAATCCATAGTAGGAATAGGGAAAACTGTGAAAAACACAGAAACAATTAATGAAAAGAAAAACCCCTTAAACATCATCTGGCGTAATGGGGAGGGGGAACACCCAACCACCAACGCCGATATGCATAAACTCAGAAAATCAATGAGAAACAGGAGAAAACTCAGAGCATGCAGTAAAAAATTGTCAAATTTTATTAGAGTAAATTACTACAAATGACATATATCAAACAGTGTGCTAATAGGGACAAAAGCAGACAGTATCCACCCAAAGTACCCTAAACCTCCATGTAGATGGAGAAAATAGCCCCAGACCATGTCCCCGAGGAAGTCCATAAACCCCAATATGAAGTGAAAAAACCGCCCAAACACAGTGACCTAGATGTTGACATAGTAAGATTATCCATAGTAAAGGGCGTCAGTGTAATGGAACAAGCTGCCACAATGAGCAGGGAAAAAAAATGGGGAAGGGAAACCTCAGAGGCACTTACCGGGGCAAGGAGGAAGAGGGGAACCTGGCTGTACCACCCCCGACGCGCGTTTCGCGGCGTCTCAGGCCGCTTTCTCAAGAGGGATATGGTAAAAGGTCCAAACAGGACCTTAAAATAGCCCCTGACCTCGGTCATGTGACCTAAACTGACCAATGATGAAGGCGCTTCCGGCGCATGCGCCCCAGCCACCGCAGGTCCTACAGGGCACTACAGGCATCATGTGCCAGTGCACCCGCACCGGAAAAATCCGGGCGCACGCACCGCACATAGAGATGCCAAGTGCAGAGTGGAGCCACAGAGCGCAGGGAGTGATGCGCGCGGCCATACATCATGAAGTCAGAAAAATGGAAAGGAGAGGAATTCCTATATAAAAAGGGTCAATGGAGCAGTGCAATATAAACGCATGTATGCAATATCAATAGATACATATATCAAAATCCGTTTAAACAGACCGCTGAATATAAATAGCGCGGTATAATATATAGAAATACCCACAGCAATACATACATACTACAATACATAGAAACATATATCAAGATCCGTTTAAACAGACCGCCAAATATAAATAGCGCGGTATAGTATATAAAAAATACATACAATAATACATACATATTACAATACATGGAGCTGCAAAATCATATTGTAGATAAAAATACATATGAATATGTCATTATCAAAAAAGGACATCCAGTAATAATGGAATAAATTTAAACACTGCAGACACTTGACAATAATGGTCCAATCACATGATAAGGTCACGTCACAGATCCACGGGCAGGGGAAATATTGTGCACTGAAAATATATGTAAAGATGAAAAAGAATTAAAAACTGTGACAAAATAAAATTAAAACCATATTAAAAGCAGAAAGGAACTGCCACGGAACCAATGGGAAGATACAGGATTTGTGAAGGCAAAAAACGGGAGGTAATAATTACACAAGACAGATACCAGTATATATGGGCAAACAGAGGCGGAAGACAGCAAGAAAACATAAAAACATTATAAAAAAGGGGCGAAACTCAGATGTTCATTGAGTCCCTTTGGAGTCATGGTATCTAATTAAACAATCCATCTCGCTTCCATTTGTGCGAGTATTTTCTTGTTATCACCGCCTCTGATGCCCATATGCAATACATCAATCCACTGCACCTTCGGTAGACTAGCATCACTGTTATGTATTGACCGAAAGTGTCGGGGGATTGTTTTTAAGTCAGCCGGATCAGACATCGACTTCGCCGCGCCAATGTCCCGCACATGCTCTCGAACCCGTACCCTCAGCTCCCTGGTGGTCAGACCAACGTAAATTTTGGGACACGGACACGTGGCATAGTATATCACATTTGATGTACCGCACGAAATCCGGTTTCTGATTTTGAACTGTCTGGTACCACTCGAGGAGCCGAAGGTAGAGCAGCGCAGGACATTGGCGCAAGCGATACAATGTCCACAAGAAAATGATCCACTGATCGGGCCACTAGAACAAAAAAGGTTCTTGGAGGTGGGAGCATAGTGGCTCCGTACCAGGAGATCATTAAGATTTTTTGATCGGCGAGGTGTCATAGATGGAAAGCTCCCCAGAGCGGCCCCCAAGGAGGGATCTGTCTCTAATATGGACCAATGCATGCACAAAATAGTGCGCATATTGTGCCACTCATGATTGTACGTTGAGATGAACCTAACAGCTCCATCACCAACTGTACCTCCACTCTTCTGGACCGGATGCAAAAGACTTCTACGTGAGGTGTACCTAGCCCTATTATAGCCGGCTTTAATACATCTCCGACTATAACCTCTAGTTAAGAAACGATTTGTCAGGTCACGGGCTTGTCTCTCAAATCGATCATCGGTGGAACAGATGCGTCGCATACAGAGAAACTGTCCGACCGGGATGGCCCTCACCGTGGCATGGTCATGGGCTGACGTAGCGTGCAACAAAGAGTTGACAGACGTGGGCTTCCTGAATACGTCCGTCTGGATGCGCCGGTCGGCATCGACCTCCAAACGGACGTCCAGGAAGTCCACGCGTACATCATCAAATGAGTACGTCAGGTGGATATTACTAGTGTTAGCATTCAATAACCTCATGAAATCCCGGAGCTGGTCAACCGTCCCATCCCACAAAAATAATACATCGTCTATATAGCGATACCAGCACAGCACATGGGACGCGCCCCGCGGGCCCCCGTCACCAAAAATCTTCCTCTCCCAGGCGCCAAGGAAGAGGTTGGCATACGAAGGCGCACAGGCCACGCCCATGGCTGTGCACCGCTTCTGCAAATAAAACTGATCTTTAAAGACGAAAAAATTGTGGGTGAGGATAAAATCAGCCAGCTCGAGGATCAACTCACACAGAGGGCCATCCAGGTCGGAGGTCCCCAAAAACCAGCGAACCGCATCTAGTCCCACCGAGTGATCGATGCAAGTATAGAGACTCTCCACATCAGCAGTCACCAGAAGGGTGGATGGTTCCACAAGAACGCCATCAACCCGTGCCAGGACGTCCGTCGTGTCACAGATATAGGAAGGCAGTGATTCAACAAGTGGTTTCAAGTAAAAGTCAATGAATTGACATACAGGTTCACACATGCCACCTATACCCGACACGATAGGGCACCCTGGAAGGTCAAGGGCGTCCTTGTGGACCTTAGGTAGAAGATAAAATGTGGGGTTCCTAGGAGACCTGACCATCAGCCCATCAACAACTTTTTTTGTTATAGTACCACTCTGAAATGCCCTATCAAGGATTACCTGAAGTTCCCGTGAAAAGGGGACCCTGGGGTGAGACGAGAGTTTTAGGTAAGTATCCGGGTCTCTAAGCTGACGGAAAGCCTCCCGTTCATATTTCTGGTTGGGCCAGACCACTATGTTCCCCCCCTTGTCGGCCGGTTTGAAGACTACATCCCCCAAAGATTGTAATTGAGAAATTGCCTGACATTGTTTATAAGTAAAATTATCAAATTTCTGTCTAGTTGATAGTTTCTTAAAATCATTACTAACCAATTTAGTAAAAATCTCGACGGAAGGGCAAAATGACAAAGGGGGGAACCTAGTGGACTTAGGCCGAACCAGGGGAGGAAACTTACTAGTGCGTAAAACACCCTGTTCCGAAAGCAGGTCCTCCAAATCACGGAGTGCCTCCCTTTCCACATCGCTCAGGGCCTCAGGAATATGGCTTCGGGCGTGGAGTTTTTTCAAAATAAGTTTTCTTGAAAATAGTTGAAGGTCTTTCAAAGCTGTAAAGTAATCAAATGAATTGGTGGGTGAGAAAGTCAGGCCTTTACTAAGAACCTCCAACTGTACCTCAGTGAGCACATGAGTAGACAGATTTAATACCTGTAAATCCCCCCGGAGCCAGTCTGAGTAGCCCTAGATCCGGCTGACTTATTTTTTGACGACTGACGAGTCTCAATCCTCTTTGGAGGAACCACCTTACTATTGGTATTCTGACCGAGGCCTCTCTGTCCCGTCTCATCATTATAATTCGAAAAATTAGATCTCAGTGATGTAGACCTTGAACGGGAATGAGACATATTCCTGAACTTTGGACGTGACCGTCCAGTGGGATCCTGCCAACGATAGACTCTCGATGTTAATTTATCCTGGACATCCCTCTTAAATTTCTTTGCCTTATTGGCTTGGATATCCTGAGCCCATTTTTGTAAGTCAGCGTCAACTTGATCATTCAATTTCTTTAGGGCTTCATTAGACATCTCCTTTTGTAAGGTAGATTGTAATTCATCAATCTCAGCCTCAATGGCAGTAAGGGAATCATGGTTCAGTTGTTTCAAAAGAACCATGAAACCCTTAGAACACTTATTAGTTAGACTTCCCCATTTACTTTTAAAAGTCTCATCCAATACTGGGAATGAGGGAAAAACCTGGATCCGGAGTCCTCTTGGGATCAGATCTTTCTGTATATATTGATCCAGGAACTCGTGGTTTTCTTGCGTAACAATTCCTTAAATTTAAATACAACTTCCTGTATGTCCTTATTAGAGCCAACACATTCCCCATCTGAATTGTCCTGAAACACGTCATTAAGCTGCGTGCGCCACGTGTGATCACGTGCGCGAAAATCCATAGTAGGAATAGGGAAAACTGAAAAACACAGAAACAATTAATGAAAACAAAAACCCCTTAAACATCATCTGGCGTAATGGGGAGGGGGAATACCCAACCACCAATGCCGATATGCATAAACTCAGAAAATCAATGAGAAACAGGAGAAAACTCAGAACATGCAGTAAAAAATTGTCAAATTTTATTAGAGTAAAGTACTACAAATGGCATATATCAAACAGTGTGCTAATAGGGACAAAAGCAGACAGTATCCAGCCAAAGTGCCCTAAACCTCCATGTAGATGGAGAAAATAACCCCAGACCATGTCCCCGAGGATGTCCATAAACCCCAATATGAAGTGAAAAAAACGCCCAAACACAGTGACCTAGATGTGGACATAGTAAGATTATCCATAGTAAAGGGCGTCAGTGTAATGGAACAAGCTGCCACAATGAGCAGGGAAAAAAAATGGGGAAGGGAAACCACAGAGGCACTTACCAGGGCAAGGAGGAAGAGGGGAACCTGGCTGTACCACCCCCGACGTGCGTTTCGCGGCGTCTCAGGCCGCTTTCTCAAGAGGGATATGGTAAAAGGTCTAAACAGGACCTTAAAATAGCCCCTGACCTCGGTCATGTGACCTAAACTGACCAATGATGAAGGCGCTTCCGGCGCATGCGCCCCAGCCACCGCAGGTCCTACAGGGCACTACAGGCATCATGTGCCAGTGCACCCGTACCGGAAAAATCCGGGCGCGCGCACCGCACATAGAGGTGCCGAGTGCAGAGTGGAGCCACAGAGCACAGGGAGCGATGCGCGCGGCCATACATCATGAAGTCAGAAAAATGGAAAGGAGAGGAATTCCTATATAAAAAGGGTCAATGGAGCAGTGCAATATAAACGTATGTATGCAATATCAATAGATACATATATCAAAATCCGTTTAAACAGACCGCTGAATATAAATAGCGCGGTATAATATCTAGAAATACCCACAGCAATACATACATACTACAATACATAGAAACATATATCAAGATCCGTTTAAACAGACCGCCAAATATAAATAGCACGGTATAGTGTATAAAAAATACCTACAATAATACATACATATTAGAATACATGGAGCTGCAAAATCATATTGTAGATAAAAATACATATGAATATGTCATTATTAGAGTTGAGCGACTTTTGCTTTTTTAGGGTCGAGTTTCGTTTCATGAAACCCTACTTTTCCAAAAGTCGGGTCGAGCAAAATCGGCCGACTATAGGAAAAAGTCGGGGGTTCGACCGAAGCACGAAACCCAATGTAAGTCAATAGGGAATTAAAGTCCGCAGAGAGAGGAGGACAGGAAACACACCTACAGTGCCCATTTGAATGCCAAAAGCATCAATTCTTTTTACTTAAGCTTGTCAACCTTAATTACTTCATAATACTAATTACGCACTGAAAAATGGGGGTTATTTGGCTAAAGTTGTGGGGGGGTAGGGCTGGCTCCTGGTTTTCATGTGCCCTGGGCGAAAGAGCGCCCCTTTAACACATACCACAACTCATGATGTTCCGATACGGCAGAAAAATAGCGGTATAGTACAATGAAAAATACTTCACTTTTTACATCTCATGACGAGGCCCATCTATTTCTCCATACAGAATCATTGGTCCCATATAATGTTTGAAACAGTATATGATGAGCTCCACATAATGCTACAGTATATGTTGGTCCCCATGGATGAAGCTCCACTGTCTTATGGGCCCAAATAATGCTCCAAACATAATGGGCCCCATTTCTAATGCTCTAGTGTATAATGGGCCCTGTAAATGCTGCTCCAGTGTCTGATGTCCACCTTTGGAATGTTCCAGTGTATGGTGGGCCCCATCTATCATTCTCCAGAGTATAGTGCTCCCCAAAAATTGCTGTCCCAACATTGAAAACAATGAAATAAGTCTCCTCGCTAGGGAATCCCTGTACTAGTCTGGACTCCTCGTCGTCCCCATCTTCCATCTCACTGCACAGTATTTCAACCTTGCAAGTGCTGTGATCCTGAGCAAGCAGGGGGGGCCCACTCGTTGGCGACGGCACTGGCACAGGGCCCCTGATAGTACGGTGGTGTGTCTGACGCCGGGTGGGCCGAACCTGCACTTTCATCTGCAGCTTCCTCTTTGTCACCGTGTAAGATGGAACTGTATATGGGAAGGGTAACCTGAGTTTCATCAGGGTCAGATTCAGGCCGTGTAGAGTGCGAGGGGAATGTAGTGGTCTGGGTCAAAGTACCAGCAGATTCATCGAGCAATGGCTGGGCATCAGTGCACTTGTGTCGCCCCCAGGAGTACGGTCGCCACAGTGGCATTACCTTACTCCTAGGGAGTGTGATGTCATGCTTGGGAGCAACGAAGGATCTCTCTAGCAGGTTAACTGATTGGGCGGCGTTATTCCCACGAGTCACGACCCTCCAAACAGCGTTCATGAAGGCAAAGTGTTTGTTTTACGTGGGCAGTATGGTTGCAAAGCTGAACCTTAAAGGAATGTCCAGAAGGGCACCACCAGGAGTGGAGCCTACGGCGTAATTTGACTCAACACGGGCAACCTCAACCATCCAGCAACAAAAAAGATGCACACATTGCAAGCTTAATTCCGTTAACGAACGAGACTCCGTCATGCCCCGCGGTCCAAGTTCGGCTTACTAGAGGGACACGCGAGGCTCTGGCACGTGAGATTGGCCAATAACTGGTGTGTCATGCCCTTACATGTTCGTGGCTGCATGTGCGCTACACTGAAAAGGCCAGCGTTTGTCGCTTACAGGTGCAGATAACCCGCTGAACAACGTTAGTGATGGGGATCTGGGATTACAATTATTACCCGCGAACGATGATTTCCCAGTAAGTGCAGGTCAACCGCAGTTCCGGAATTAGGCCTAACCGTCATTCCTGAAAAAATGAAAAACTTACGTGTGCAAACCACAGGTGCTGTAGCTTGCTTAACAGCTCGCCAGCCGTTCTCAGGCCCAGTATGGATTACACGTGATTGCACAAAGGTGAGAAAGGGTACCGTATCCCCGGATAACATGTATGGATAGCATAGTGTACACATTTAAAATATATGTCTATAGATCAGGAGGCAGGCTCAAATGGTATCAGGCCCAGTATGGATTACACGTGATTGCACAAAGGTGAGAAAGGGTATCGTATCCCCAGATAACATGTATGGATAGCATAGTGTACACATTCAAAATATATGTCTATAGATCAGGAGGCAGGCTCAAACGGTGTCAGGCCCAGTATGGATTACACGTGATTGCACAAAGGTGAGAAAGGGTACCGTATCCCCGGATAACATGTATGGATAGCATAGTGTACACATTCAAAATATATGTCTATAGATCAGGATGCAGGCTCAGACGGTGTCAGGCCCAGTATGGATTACACGTGATTGCACAAAGGTGAGAAAGGGTACCGTATCCCCGGATAACATGTATGGATAGCATAGTGTACACATTCAAAATATATGTCTATAGATCAGGAGGCAGGCTCAGACAGTGTCAGGCCCAGTATGGATTACACGTGATTGCACAAAGGTGAGAAAGGGTACCGTATTCCCGGATAACATGTATGGATAGCATAGTGTACACATTCAAAATATATGTCTATAGATCAGGAGGCAGGCTCAGACAGTGTCAGGCCCAGTATGGATTACACGTGATTGCACAAAGGTGAGAAAGGGTACCGTATCCCCGGATAACATGTATGGATAGCATAGTGTACACATTCAAAATATATGTCTATAGATCAGGAGGCAGGCTCAGACGGTGTCAGGCCCAGTATGGATTACACGTGATTGCACAAAGGTGAGAAAGGGTACCGTATCCCCGGATAACATGTATGGATAGCATAGTGTACACATTCAAAATATATGTCTATAGATCAGGAGGCAGGCTCAGACGGTGTCAGGCCCAGTATGGATTACACGTAGAGTTGAGCGATACCGTCCGATACTTCAAAGTATCGTATCGGATGGTATCGGCCGATCTTTAAAAAAAGTATCGGTATCGCCGATTCCGATACCGGAAGTCCCATTCAAGTCTATGGGACTTCCGGTATCGGAATAAGAAAAACCCTTTCCTGCCCTTGTACAGCCTCTCTGGGGTCTGTACGGGCCTTTCGGGGGGCTGTGCCGGCCTGCCAGGGGGTCTGTGCAGGCTCCGGTGGTCTGTGCCGGCCTGCCGGGGGGCTGTGCCGGCCTGCCGGTGGTCTGTGCAGGCTCCGGTGGGCTGTGCCGGCCTGCCGGGGGGCTGTGCCGGCCTGCCGGTGGTCTGTGCAGGCTCCGGGGGGCTGTGCCGGCCTGCCGGGGGGCTGTGCCGGCCTGCCGGTGGTCTGTGCAGGCTTCGGGGGTCTGTGCAGGCATCGTCCGATGGGACTACAAGTCCCATCGGGCGATGCCTGCTACCATGACAGTGATTGACACATTAGCCAATGATGGGACAGTAATAGTCCTATCATCCGGCTAATGTGTTGAATGTAAAAAAAAAAAAAAAAAATTACATGCTACATACATACAACATGCATACTACATACATGCTACATTCATACTACATACTACATACATGCTACATACATGCTACATTCATACTACATAAATACTACATGCAACATACATACTACATATATACTACATACATACTACATATATACTACATGCATGCTACATACATACTGCATGCTACATACATACTACATGCTACATACATACTACATGCTACATACATACCACATATATACTACATACATACTACATACATACTACATGCATGCTACATGCATGCTACATGCTACATACATAACACATATATACTACATGCATGCTACATACATAGTACATGCTACATGCATGCTACATACATACTACATGCTACATACTACATATATACTACATGCATGCTACATACATACTACATGCTACATACTACATATATACTACATGCATGCTACATACATACTACATGCTACATACATACTACATATATACTACATGCATGCTACATACATACTACATGCTACATACATACTACATATATACTACATGCATGCTACATACATACTACATGCTACATACATACTACGTATATACTACATGCATGCTACATACATACTACATGCTACATACATACCACATACATACTACATACATGCTACATGCTACATATATACTACATATATACTACATGCATGCTACATACATACTACATGCTACATACATACTACATATATACTACATACATACTACATACATACTACATGCTACATACATACTACATATATACTACATGCATGCTACATACATACTACATGCTACATACATACCACATACATACTACATACATGCTACATGCTACATATATACTACATATATACTACATGCATGCTACATACATACTACATGCTACATACATACTACATATATACTACATACATACTACATACATACTACATGCATGCTACATACATACTACATACATACTACATGCTACATACATACCACATACATACTACATACATACTACATGCTACATACATTCATACATATATACTACATGCATGCTACATACATACTACATATATACTACATGCATGCTACATACATACTGCATGCTACATGCATGCTACATACATACTACATACATACTACATGCTACATACATACCACATATATACTACATACATACAATACATTCATACAATACATACATAGACATACAGTACATATAACATAGAGTAACATACTTACCAATACTTGTCACATTGTTCCCCGAAGCCATTGTCTTTTCCGGAATAAATATTAACATAACAAACCACAAAAATACTCACCCACGATCCGAAGCAGTCCACGAGTGTGTCCCACGACGATCTTGGGTAGAGAACTGCAGCATCAGCTGATGCTGCCGTTCTCTACGGGCTGCAGGAATCCAATGACGGAAGGTAGGTATCCTTCCGCACTGTATTCCTCCGCCACTTAAAAAAAAAAGTCCCTAGTCTCACTTTATGCCATTGCTGTGTGGGAAATTCCCACACAGCAATGGCATAAAGTGAGACTAGGGACTTTTTTTTTTTTAAGTGGCGGAGGAATACAGTGCGGAAGGATACCTACCTTCCGTCATTGGATTCCTGCAGCCCGTAGAGAACGGCAGCATCATCTGATGCTGCAGTTCTCTACCCAAGATCGTCGTGGGACACACTCGTGGACTGCTTCGGATCGTGGGTGAGTATTTTTGTGGTTTGTTATGTTAATATTTATTCCGGAAAAGACAATGGCTTCGGGGAACAATGTGACAAGTATTGGTAAGTATGTTACTCTATGTTATATGTACTGTATGTCTATGTATGTATTGTATGAATGTATTGTATGTATGTAGTATATATGTGGTATGTATGTAGCATGTAGTATGTATGTAGTATGTATGTAGCATGCATGTAGCATGCAGTATGTATGTAGCATGCATGTAGTATATATGTAGTATGTATGTAGCATGCATGTAGTATATATGTAGTATGTATGTAGCATGTATGTAGTATGTATGTGGTATGTATGTAGCATGTAGTATGTATGTAGCATGCATGTAGTATATACACTCACTGGCCACTTTATTAGGTACACCATGCTAGTAAGGGGTTGGACCCCCTTTTGCCTTCAGAACTGCCTCAATTCTTCGTGGCAGAGATTCAACAAGGTGCTGGAAGCATTCCTCAGAGATTTTGGACCATATTGACATGATGGCATCACACAGTTGGCGCAGATTTGTCGGCTGCACATCCCTGATGCGAATCTCCCGTTCCACCACATCCCAAAGATGCTCTATTGGATTGAGATCTGGTGACTGAGGAGGCCATTTGAGTACAGTGAACTCATTGTCATGTTCAAGAAACCAATCTGAGATGATTCGAGCTTTATGACATGGCGCATTATCCTGCTGAAAGTAGCCATCAGATGTTGGGTACATTGTGGTCATAAAGGGATGGACATGGTCAGCAACAATACTCAGGTAGGCTGTGGCGTTGCAACGATGCTCAATTGGTACCAAGGGGCCCAAAGAGTGCCCAGAAAAAATTCCTCACACCATGACACCACCACCACCAGCCTGAACCGTTGATACAAGGCAGGATGGATCCATGCTTTCATGTTGTTTACGCCAAATTCTGACCCTACCATCCGAATGTCGCAGCAGAAATCGAGACTCATCAGACCAGGCAACGTTTTTCCAATCTTCTACTGTCCAATTTCGATGAGCTTGTGCAAATTGTAGCCTCAGTTTCCTGTTCTTAGCTGAGAGGAGTGGTACCCAGTGTGGTCTTCTGCTGCTGTAGCCCATCTGCCTCAAAGTTCGACGCACTGTGCGTTCAGAGATGCTCTTCTGCCTACCTTGGTTGTAATGGGAGGCAATTTGAGTCACTGTTGCCTTTCTATCAGCTCGAACCAGTCTGCCCATTCTCCTCTGACCTCTGGCATCAACATGGCATTTCCGGCCACAGAACTGCCGCTCACTGGATTTTTTTTCTTTTTCGGACCATTCTCTGTAAACTCTAGAGATGGTTGTGCGTGAAAATCCCAGTAGATCAGCAGTTTCTGAAATTCTCAGACCAGCCCTTCTGGCACCAACAATCATGCCACGTTCAAAGGCACTCAAATCACCTTTCTTCCCCATACTGATGCTCGGTTTGAACTGCAGGAGATTGTCTTGACCATGTCTACATGCCTAAATGCACTGAGTTGCCGCCATGTGATTGGCTGATTAGAAATTAAGTCTTAACACACAGTTGGACAGGTGTACCTAATAAAGTGGCCAGTGAGTGTATGTAGTATGTATGTAGTATGTATGTAGTATGTATGTGGTATGTATGTAGCATGTAGTATGTATGTAGCATGCATGTAGTATGTATGTAGTATGCATGTAGTATGCATGTAGTATGTATGTAGCATGTATGTGGTATGTATGTGGTATGTATGTAGCATGTAGTATGTATGTAGCATGCATGTAGTATATATGTAGTATGTATGTAGCATGTAGTATGTATGTAGTATGTATGTAGTATGTATGTGGTATGTATGTAGCATGTAGTATGTATGTAGCATGCATGTAGTATGTATGTAGTATGTATGTAGTATATATGTAGTATGTATGTAGCATGTATGTGGTATGTATGTAGCATGTAGTATGTATGTAGCATGTTGTATGTATGTAGCATGCATGTAGTATATATGTAGTATGTAGTATGTATGTAGTATGTATGTGGTATGTATGTAGCATGTAGTATATATGTAGCATGTAGTATGTATGTAGCATGCATGTAGTATGTATGTAGCATGCATGTAGTATGTATGTAGTATGCATGTAGTATGCATGTAGTATGTATGTAGTATGTATGTAGTATGTATGTAGTATATATGTAGTATGTATGTAGCATGTATGTGGTATGTATGTAGCATGTAGTATGTATGTAGCATGTATGTAGTATGTATGTGGTATGTATGTAGCATGTAGTATGTATGTAGCATGCATGTAGTATGTATGTAGCATGCATGTAGTATGTATGTAGCATGCATGTATGTATGTAGCATGCATGTAGCATGCATGTAGTATGTATGTAGTATGTATGTAGTATGTATGTAGCATGCAGCATGTATGTAGCATGTATGTAGCATGTATGTAGTATGTATGTAGTATATATGTAGTATGTATGTAGCATGTAGTATGTATGTAGCATGTAGTATGTATGTAGTATTTTTTTTTTTTAACATTTAACACATTAGCCGGATGATGGGACTACTACTGTCCCATCATTGGCTAATGTGTCAATCACTGTCATGGTAGCAGGCATCGCCAGATGGGACTTGTAGTCCCATCGGACGATGCTTGCACAGACCCCCGGACATCAGCACAGCCCCCCGGCAGGCCGGCACAGCCCCCCGGCAGGCCGGTACAGACCCCCACAGGGTGCACAGACCACCGGCAGGCCGGCACAGCCCCCTGGCAGGCCGGTACAGACCCCCACAGGGTGCACAGACCACCGGCAGGCCGGCACAGCCCCCCGGCAGGCCGGTACAGACCCCCACAGGGTGCACAGACCACCGGCAGGCCGGCACAGCCCCCCGGCAGGCCGGTACAGACCCCCACAGGGTGCACAGACCACCGGCAGGCCGGCACAGCCCCCCGGCAGGCCGGTACAGACCCCCACAGGGTGCACAGACCACCGGCAGGCCGGCACAGCCCCCCGGCAGGCCGGTACAGACCCCGGGCAGTCCACACAGCCCCCCGGCAGGCCGGCACAGCCCCCCGGCAGGCCGGCAGAGACCCCCGGAAGGCCCGAAATGACGGCGCATCATGATGCGCACACACCGCGCATCATGATGACGTCAGGCTGTCAATCAACTGAACTTCCGATTCCGATGCCGAATTCCGATATTGAAAAAATATCGGAAGTCGGTATCGGAATTCCGATACAGCAAGTATCGGCCGATACCCGATACTTGCGGTATCGGAATGCTCAACACTAATTACACGTGATTGCACAAAGGTGAGAAAGGGTACCGTATCCCCGGATAACATGTATGGATAGCATAGTGTACACATTCAAAATATATGTCTATAGATCAGGAGGCAGGCTCAGACGGTGTCAGGCCCAGTATGGATTACACGTGATTGCACAAAGGTGAGAAAGGGTACCGTATCACCGGATAACATGTATGGATAGCATAGTGTACACATTCAAAATATATGTCTATAGATCAGGAGGCAGGCTCAGACGGTGTCAGGCCCAGTATGGATTTGACGGCCCAGACTACACAGCGGAGGAGCAGGGAGAGGTAAAGATTGCAAATGCTGGGGCCCTGCCCAAGCAAAGGGGGCCCACTCATGGGCGTTGGTACTGGCACTGGGCCCCTCATAGTACGGCGGTGTGTCTGACGGCGGGTGTGCGCCACCACCGTCAGAGACACTTGATTGCACTATGAGGGACCCTGTGCCAGTGCCCGCGCCCAAGAGTCGGCCTACCCACCTGTCCAGGGCAACGGCACTCGCACGGTTTCGTGCGCTAGGTGGTGACCCCGGCCATGGGGGGGAGGCAGCACAGTTAGGGAGTTTTAGAAAGTTGCATATGTTGATGTTGGACATTCAGCTGATGCAAAAGGCGAAATTGTTCAAGTCCCAGGAAGAGGAGGACCAAAGCAAGCCATTTTTCTGTCACCCTATGTGTCATCAGGGGAAGGTGGGACAAAATCCTTGGAAACCCATTCATGGTTCATTTTAATGAAGGTTAGATCATCCACATTTTGGGTTGACAGACGGGTCCTTTTTTCTGGCAGGATTGATACAGCTGCACTGAAGACTCTTTTCGATAGCACACTTGCAGCTGGGCAAGCGAGCTCCTGTAAGGCAAATTGTGCCAATTCAGGCCAGCTGTCCAGTTTAGCGGCCCAATAGTCAAAGGGGAATGACCTGTGCGGGAGAACATCGATATGGGAGGAAAAGTAGTTTGTAACCATAGTTGACAACTGCTGTCTCCTGTCACTTTCCATCGATGCAGTATTACCAGCTGTGTGAGCGGTACTTGAAAAATCAGTCCACAACATTGTCATGAAACCCCTGTCTCCAACGCCACTTCTGCTGTGTGCACCACGAACACCTCTGCCAAGCTGCCCCCGGCCCGTACGGCTCGTGTGAGAACCATCACCACTGCTGTGTGCTGGGAATGCCTCAACCAACCGGTTTACCAGAGTTGCTTGTTTATTAGCCAATATTAGGTCAAGGTTCTCGTGTGGCATGATGTTTTGTAATTTGCCTTTATAGCGTGGATCCAGGATGCTGGCCAACCAGTAGTCGTCATCGTTCATCATTTTGGCAATGCGGGGGTCCCTTTTTAGGATCTGCAAGGCATAATCTGACATGTGGGCCAATGTTCCCGGTGTCAATGATGCACTGCGAGCGCTGGTTGGAGGAGCACTTTCTGGCAAATCCACATCCCTCCAGTCATGCACAAACCCTGTACCAGACCTTGCCACGCCAACATGTTCACTTGCCCCACAAGATGCATCCTTCTCCCCTAAGTAATCATCCCCATCATCATCCTCCTCCTCCTCTTCTTCCTCCACCTCGTCCAGGAGAGGTCCCTGAGCAGACAATGGCTGAATGTCATCAAGGATTCCCTCCTCCTCTTCCTCCTCATCAACATTGGCTGCAGACGCCAATGGGATGGCGTTGTCTGCGCTTACCAGCCGTGTGCATTCCTCAAAACACTGAAGGACTTTACAGAGGTCTCTCAGCTTCGACCACTGCACACCTGTCAACTCCATGTCTGCTCTCAAAGTGCCTGGCCGTGTATCCTCCCACAAATGCATTATGGCCTGCCTCTGTTCGCACAGCCGCTCAACCATGTGCAGGGTGGAGTTCCACCTTGTTGCAAATTTGATAATGAGGCGGTGGTTGGGAAGGTGGAGCAATCGCTGCAGCTTCTGCATACGAATGGAGTGTACAGGCGACCGGCGGATGTGCGCGCACAGTCTTCACACCTTCTGTAGCAGGGCTGTTAACTCCGGATAATTGTTGAGGAAGCACTGCACCACCAGGTTCAAAGTGTGAGCCAAGCAAGGTATGTGGCTGAGTTTTGAAACGGCTATGGCTGCCACAAAATTACGGCCGTTATCACTAACTACCTTGCCTGCCTCAAGATGTATACTGCCCAGCCATGACTCAGTTTGTCGCTGAAAGTACTCGGCCAGCACCTCGGCAGTGTGTCTGTCGCCCAAACACATCATCTGCAACACAGCCTGCTGACGCTTTCCACTAGCTGCTCGATAGGGGGACACCTCGTGTGCAACAGTGGCAGCTGCAGATGGAGTGCTCGTACGACTGCGCTCTGTGGACGAGCTTTCACTTCTGGAGGAGGAGGAGGAGGGTCGAACGCCTACAGCCAACTGTTTCCTATACCGTGGGCTAGGCAGCACTGTCCCACCACCGCTGTCCCCTGTGGACCCTGCATCCACCACATTAACCCAGTGCGCAGTGATGGACATGTAACGGCCCTGGCCATGCCGACTGGACCATCCATCTGTTGTGAGGTGCACCTTTCCACTCACTGACTGCTTGAGTGCATGGACAATGCGGTCTTTCACATGATGGTGGAGGGCAGGGATGGCTTTGCGAGAGAAGAAGTGGCGACTGGGTAGGTCATAGCGTGGTACTGCATAGGCCATGAGTTCGCGGAAAGCTGCGCTTTCCACCAACCGATAGGGCATCATCTCTAACGAGATTAGTTTGGCAATGTGGGCGTTCAAACCCAGTGTACGCGGATGAGAGACTGAGTACTTTCTTGACCTACTCATAGTCTCTGGGAGGGTGAGCTGGACTTGAGAGCTGCATATGGTGGAACTAGCGGTGGACAGGGCGGACTGAGAGAGGGTTGATGATGGTGATGGAGATGGTGTTCTTTCTGATGGGCTAGATTTAGTCTTTCGTTGATATAACAGTGGGATTCCCTGACTGCTTTGGCCTTGCAACGACACCTCAACATTTGCTGCTGTGCTAACCGGTGGGCTTACAGTGGGGGAAACAATGTAGCGTTGCTGACTACCTTCTTTGTGATCAGTTGCACATGTGGTACTTGAGGTTTGGTGTTGTGTCCACGCTTGCAAGTGCATGCTGGTTAAATGTCTAAGCATGCAACTGGTATTCAAATTTTTCAGATTTTTCCCTCGGCTAAAGGTCTTTGCGCACTTCTTACAGATAACCTTGGCCTAATCATGAGGATTTTGTTCAAAAAAGTGCCACACTGCACTCTTCCTACTTTGGAAGACATTTTGCGGCCTAGCACGCTGTGCTATTTTGACCATCTGGACAAGCTGTCCAGCAACTTTTTTGATTTTTGGAACCTGTCTTTGGAGTGCTCCGGGCCTGCCAGATAACAGCTGTTGCGATGTCGATGTCTGCTGTGGATGCTCCTCCTCCTCCTCATCTGAGCTATTGGAAGAAGCACCTTCTTCCCCCAATGGATGCCAATCTGGGTCAACAACTGGGTCATCCATCACCTCCTCTTCAATGTCATGTGCACCTTCCTCTGTGTCACCGTGTATGGTGGTATAGTATGCGGGAAGGGGCACCTGAGTCTCATCAGGGTCAGAATCTGGCTCATTACACTGCAAGGACAATGTAGTGCTCTGACTGAATGTACCAGCAGAATCATCTATCAGTGGCTGTGCATCAGTGCACTCCATGTCAGATTCATCTTGGCCTGGGTAATTCACCATTTCACTTGATAACCCAGGCATGGTATGTGAAAACAGCTAGATGGAGTAATCAGTTGTATGGCCTGCGTCATCCTTCAATCTTGGTTGGGGTAAAGGACACAAGGAAAGGTGTGTTTCATGAACATGAGCCTCCAATGACGACTCAGTGCTTTTATTTTTCACAACTTCAGAAGAGGAGGCGATAGAGCTGGAGGCTGAGTCAGCAATGTAAGACAAAACTTTTTCCTGAAGCTCTGGCTTTAAAAGCGGTTTGCCCACTCCTAGAAAACTAAGCCTTCGAGGCCTTGTGGAGCCAGACGATGACGCAGGCTCAACACCTCCTGCATTCGGTCCTATTTTGCTTTTGCCACTACCATCAGATCCACCACCAACACCATCATTACCAGCTGGCAACCCCCGCCCAATTCCACGGCCTCTTCCACCAGCCTTCCTCATTTTTGGTAAAAATGTACACAAAATCCCACAAACTATATAGTAATGTAAAACAAGGTACAAGGTGTATATAGGACAGGGGAGACGTCGAATTTCTGAACTTGTGGACACTGTTGGATTGTGTGAGGCCCAGTTAATATCACACCGCTATGTCACAGACTCAATGTTGCAGGTGTGAAAAATGTCACTATAGGACAGGGGAGCTGTAGAATTTCTGAACACACTTGTGGACACTGTTGGATTGTGTGAGGCCCAGTTAATATCACACCGCTATGTCACAGGCTCAATGTCGCAGGTGTGAAAAATGTCACTATAGGACAGGGGAGATGTAGAATTTCTGAACACACTTGTGGACACTGTTGTGTGAGGCCCAGTTAATATCACACCGCTATGTCACAGGCTCAATGTCGTAGGTGTGAAAAATGTCACTATAGGACAGGGGAGATGTAGAATTTCTGAACACACTTGTGGACACTGTTGGATTGTGTGACGCCCAGTTAATATCACACCGCTATGTCACAGGCTCAATGTCGCAGGTGTGAAAAATGTCACTATAGGACAGGGGAGATGTAGAATTTCTGAACACTTGGGGACACTGTTGTGTGAGGCCCAGTTAATATCACACCGCTATGTAACAGGCTCAATGTCGTAGGTGTGAAAAATGTCACTATAGGAAATAGGACAGGGGAGATGTAGAATTTCTGAACACACTTGTGGACACTGTTGGATTGTGTGAGGCCCAGTTAATATCATACCGCTATGTCACAGGCTCAATGTCGCAGGTGTGAAAAATGTCACTATAGGACAGGTGAGATGTAGAATTTCTGAACACACTTGTGGACACTGTTGTGTGAGGCCCATTTAATATCACATCGCTATGCCACAGGCTCAATGTCGTAGGTGTGAAAAATGTCACTATAGGACAGGGGAGATGTAGAATTTCTGAACACACTTGTGGACACTGTTGGATTGTGTGAGGCCCAGTTAATATCACACCGCTATTTCACAGGCTCAATGTCGCAGGTGTGAAAAATGTCACTATAGGACAGGGGAGATGTAGAATTTCTGAACACACTTGTGGACACTGTTGGATTGTGTGAGGCCCAGTGAATATCACACTGCTATGTCACAGGCTCAATGTCGCAGGTGTGAAAAATGTCACTATAGGACAGGGGAGATGTAGAATTTCTGAACACACTTGTGGACACTGTTGGATTGTGTGAGGCCCAGTGAATATCGCACCGCTATGTCACAGGCAGAAATTGGCTAGTGTATGACAAACTACAAGGTGTATATAGAATTGGGCAGAATAGGAATCTCCCTAGAGTGTAGGTCTGTAAGAACGGAATATGTCCTCGACTTATCCTTACAGAGTGACACACAGATAGCTTCACTGTGGCCGTGATAACAGCCGTTACATGGTACTGAGAGAGGAGCGTGCACGTACACCACTGTCCGGTGTCCGTAAAATTGTCAAACTCCGTGTTTTTTAAGTATACGGACTGACACACGCTGTCTCTCTATAGTTTTGAATGTGATCAAACAGCAAATATACTTAACTGTTTGAAAAGCAGACAAAACTAGAAGGTGGAGGTCTGTAAGAATGGAACATGTCCTCGACTTATTCTTACAGAGTCACACACAGATAGCTTCACTGTGGCCGTGATAACAGCCGTTACACGGTACTGTGTGAGGAGCGTACACCGCTGTATGGTGTGAAAAAATGCACGCTCAGTACCTCACCGGGACAAAAAAAAAAATTTGGATTGCTTTTAAAAACGCAGTTTGCAGAGCAGTGGGAAAACAGCAATGCAGCTATCAGGAAGCCTTATAAGGCAGCCTAACAACCAACACAGCTGATCCAGCAAAATATAGCCTCCACTTGCACTGCACACACAGTGACTGGTGTGTTGTACAGGCAAAATCGCTAGCAGCAGAAGCAGTTTTTGGTGTCTTCTTCCCTGCCTAACGCTCTCCCTACAGAATCAGCAGCGGCAGCAGCTCTCCCTATTCTGAGATCAGCATGAGTAACATGGCGGTCGGCGTGCACGCCCTTTTATACCCCCTGTGACGCCCCCTAAAGCAAGCCAATCACTTGCATGCCCTTCTCAAAGATGGTGGTGAGCCCTGCCTATGTCATCACGTTGCCCACAGTGTCCGTGGATCCTGATTGGCTGAAAAAGGGCGGAAAACAAACTTTTGAAACGCGACTTTGGCGCTAAAGTCACCGAGCTCGTGGCCGACCTCACCCTAGGGTCGGGTTTCGTTTCATGAAACCCGACTTTACCAAAAGTCGGCGACTTTTGAAATTTTTCAACCCGTTTCGCTCAACTCTAGTCATTATCAAAAAAGGACATCCAGTAATAATGGAATAAATTTAAATACTGCAGACACTTGACAATAATGGTCCAATCACATGATAAGGTCACGTCACAGATCCACAGGCAGGGGAAATATTGTGCACTGAAAATATATGTAAAGAAGAAAAAGAATTAAAAACTGTGACAAAATAAAATTAAAACCATATTAAAAGCAGAAAGGAACTGCCACGGAACCAATGGGAAGATACAGGATTTGTGAAGGCAAAAAAAGGGAGGTAATAATAACACAAGACAGATACCAGTATATATGGGCAAACAGAGGCGGAAGACAGCAAGGAAACACAAAAACATTATAAAAAAGGGGCGAAACTCAGATGTTCATTGAGTCCCTTTGGAGTCATGGTATCTAATTCCACAATCCATCTCGCTACCATTTGTGCGAGTATTTTCTTGCTATCACCGCCTCTGATGCCCATATGCAATACATCAATCCCCCGCACCTTCAGTAGACGAGCATCACTGATATGTAGTGACCGAAAGTGTCGGGAGATTGTTTTTAAGTCAGCCGGATCAGACGCCGACTTCGCTGCGCCAATGTCCCGCACATGCTCTCGAACCCGTACCCCCAGCTCCCTGGTGGTCAGACCAACGTAAATTTTGGGACACGGACACGTGGCATAGTGTATCACATTTGATGTACTGCACGAAATCCGGTTTCTGATTTTGAACTGTCTGGTACCACTCGAGGAGCCAAAGGTAGAGCAGCGCAGGACATTGGCACAAACGATACAATGTCCACAAGAAAATGATCCGCTGATCGGGCCACTAGAGCCAAAGAGGTTCTTGGAGGTGGGAACATAGTGGCTCCATACCAGGAAATCATTAAGAGATCATTTTCTTGTGGACATTGTATCGCTTGCGCCAATGTCCGGCGCTGCTCTACCTTCGGCTCCTCGAGTGGTACCAGACAGTTCAAAATCAGAAACCGGATTTCGTGTGGTACATCAAATGTGATATACTATGCCACGTGTCCGTGTCCCAAAATTTACGTTGGTCTGACCACCAGCGAGCTGAGGGTACGGGTTCGAGAGCATTGGCGAGGCGAAGTCGGCGTCTGATCCCGCTGACTTAAAAACAATCCCCCGACACTTTCGGTCACTACATAACAGTGATGCTAGTCTACTGAAGGTGCGGGGGATTGATGTATTGCATATGGGCATCAGAGGCGGTGATAGCAAGAAAATACTCGCACAAGTGGAAGCGAGATGGATTGTGGAATTAGATACCATGACTCCAAAGGGACTCAATGAACATCTGCGTTTCGCCCCTTTTTTTATAATGTTTTTGTGTTTCCTTGCTGTCTTCCGCCTCTGTTTGCCCATATATACTGGTATCTGTCTTGTGTAATTATTACCTCCCTTTTTTTGCCTTCACAAATCCTGTATCTTCCCATTGGTTCCGTGGCAGTTCCTTTCTGCTTTTAAAATGGTTTTAATTTTATTTTGTCACAGTTTTTAATTCTTTTTCTTCTTTACATATATTTTCAGTGCACAATATTTCCCCTGCCCGTGCATCTGTGACGTGACCTTATCATGTGATTGGACCATTATTGTCAAGTGTCTGCAGTGTTTAAATTTATTCCATTATTACTGGATGTCCTTTTTTGATAATGACATATTCATATGTATTTTTATCTACAATATGATTTTGCAGCTCAATGTATTGTAATATGTATGTATTATTGTATGTATTTTTTATATACTATACCGCGCTATTTATATTTGGCAGTCTGTTTAAACGGATCTTGATATATGTTTCTATGTATTGTAGTATGTATGTATTGCTGTGGGTATTTCTATATATTATACCGCGCTATTTATATTCAGCGGTCTGTTTAAATGGATTTTGATATATGTATCTATTGATATTGCATACATGCGTTTATATTGCACTGCTCCATTGACCCTTTTTATATAGGAATTCCTCTCCTTTCCATTTTTCTGAGTTCATGATGTATGGCCGCGCGCATCGCTCCCTGCGCTCTGTGGCTCCACTCTGCACTCGGCATCTCTATGTGCGGTGCGTGCGCCCGGATTTTTCCGGTGCAGGTGCACTGGCACATGATTCCTGTAGTGCCTTGTAGGACCTGCTGTGGCTGGGGCGCATACGCCGGAAGCGCCTTCAGCATTGGTCAGTTTAGGTCATATGACCGAGGTCAGGGGCTATTTTAAGGTCCTGTTTGGACCTTTTACCATATCCCTCTTGAGAAAGCGGCCTGAGACGCCGCGAAACGCGCGTCGGGGGTTTTACAGCCAGGTTCCCCTCTTCCTCCTTGCCCCGGTACGTGCCTCTGAGGTTTCCCTTCCCCATTTTTTCCCCTGCTCATTGTGGCAGCTTGTTCCATTACACTGACGCCCTTTACTACGGATAATCTTACTATGTCCACATCTAGGTCACTGTGTTTGGGTGGTTTTTTCACTTCATATTGGGGTTTATGGACTTCCTTGGGGACCTGGTCTGGGGCTATTTTCTCCATCTACATGGAGGTTTAGGGTACTTTGGGTGGATACTGTCTGCTTTTGTCCCTATTAGCACACTGTTTGATATACGTCGTGTGTAGTACTTTACTCTAATAATATTTGACATTTTTTTACTGCATGCTCTGAGTTTTCTCCTGTTTCTCACCTTTGTTATTTAGTTAGTTGGTTTTTGATAATTACCATTCATCATTATTCATTTTCATTTTTATCTTTATATATTATTTTTCATTTTTTATATTTTTCTTACATCCTTCATTTTTATTTTTATTAATTTTTCATTTTCATTTATTTCTATCCCCCCTTTATTTTTATTATTTTTATTCTTTTCTACAGCTATTTCTATTTTATTGTTAGTTTGATATGTATATATCACACACACATATATATATATATAATTTTTTTTTCTTTAGATATATATTTTTTTCATCATTTTTTCTTCATTTGTTTATCATTTCCTAAATGATCAATTCCAAAAATATTTTCCCCTCTTCTGTGGTTTATTAGCTTCTTTACGCATATCTGTACATATTTCCCCATCTTGTCTTTATTATACATAGGTCACACGTGCATATAACCTGCTTTGTGTGAACCAGTTTGATTGGTCACACCTGTCTTATCATATACTGTATGTTTGGAGGCCAGTGTTTTTCATGCTCTGCCCCTTCTCCTTATACTTTCATCTATATGTGGCGCCCCCAGGAGTATGGTCGCCACAGTGGCATTATCTTCCTCCTAGGTAGTGTGATGTCATGCTTGGAAGCAATAAAGGATCTCTCTGGCAGTTAATCACAACACACATCACAGTTCGCACTCCAGGCCAGCAGAGGGAGCTCTGAACCCAAAACTGGGGGAAGAGCTGCTCTCTGGGGGCTAGGAAGGGAAGATTAGGAGTTTGTGTGAGGAGAGCAATGTGTGTGGATGTGAGAAGAGCAGGGAGGATTGAGCAGAGAGTGGAGACTCACTCCCAGCTATAGTGCATGATCTGGAGCCCGGTATCCAAGGCTGTATGGACACTGATGGTCCTGCAACAGAAACAGGAGGAATAGGAAGCTGTAAATGCTCTATTCCCACATAAGACTCGGAGGCACAACAGCGACGTGTGAGCCAGAAGAGAAAGGCTACAGCTGTCTGCCATACGAGGGAGTTCTAAAGAGAATAAGCAAGTGGAACTTCAGTGTAACACAGTACTGCAAGTACCTAAAAATAAGCGCTAGGAAGGAGACTACACAACCCATCTGCATAGAGAGATTCCTAAGTTGCTTCCAGGCTAGCCTGCTCCTGTGCCATCTGTAATCTGGACTGCATTTGCCAAGCAAAGTAAAGGTAAAGAAACTGCACCCTGTTGTGTCCTTGCCTTCTTCCTGCAAACTCTCCAGCACTGCTACATCTCTGTGTCAAACACTACACCCTCTTCCTCAACACCTACTCTCTTCATCTACTCTGCCCTGGGAATACAGCCCTACCTGTGGAGGGCTACACCATCATTGCTGCACCCCACCATCTGTCCCAGAGGATCTGTCTGCAGCGTCGGCTTAACACCTTCATTGCCGAACACCACAGGTGGCGTCACGTATCATCCACTTATAAACTTTATTCCATCACTTCATCCCTTTTACATGGGTGCCCAGGGCCACGGACCGGGTCACCGCTACTGTGACACTTCCCTTTGAGATACCGGCTTGGTACCGAGTACCCCACAGCCCTGGGAGGGCGACCCATATACAGATTTGTACCCTTTATTATAATTTGTCCTGGGTCACGTCAGCTAGTTTGCCCCCTTCCCCTGAAGGCAACAGCATCTTTGTGTTCTCTAAATCTACTGCTACTCTTATAAATGGGCTATCTCTTTCCCTTCCCTGTGCAGCCGCTGGACACAACCTGTCTTGTCAGCACGTTAATAATACAAAACTACTGTAAGTATGCTGTAAAATTCTGCATAGATGGCTGATTCTGCCCTCTGTGTTTTGACCATCCTTAATAGAGGTGATATTAGGGGAACAAACTCTGCATTTTGATACTGGGCAGGTGCTGCACTGATTAAACCACTCAGCGTGCCCCAGTAGCACAATCAGGAAACAGGCTGCCTCCCATAGCAGGATCCACATGCTGGTGAGTCATCTCTGGTCAGACTGAACTACTATTTATAGATCACAATATGCACCATCCTTACTTCCCCTGACGAAGCTGCAGTGCGGCAGCGATACACGTGGGGCTCTCCTGTGCCCTGTTCCTCAACTTCCCTTCCCCCTCTGGGCGGTACTTCCAAGCAATAACTTCACTTTGGTAATCCCATTCAGGACTCTTTACTCATATGGGAGTTTTTCCGCCATTATTTTTGGCCTTGACTGCACAGGGTTAATCATATCCTAGTGCTGCTATCTTCTTGTTCCACTTGGGACATTTTCTGGGGGGATTCTCCTGCATACAGCTACATTCTATACCTTCTACATATTTTCCGGCTATTTTAGCCGTTTTCAGTCTGCTAGTGAGAATTAATGTAGGGGACCATTTAGTGCTCTTATAGACATTACTCCCACTTTAATTGATGTGTTGCTGTCTCTGGGGACGCCCTCGACAGTCATCTGTCTGTATAGCAATATGGTATTTTTTCAATTGAGAGTTATTCATTAGATTATGTATGTGTATACATGTATAGTTTGCACATAGAGTTTAGTTCACGGCTGTCCCCTAGTGGACATGGGCATGGATGTTTTTAACCCTTGAGTGTTTTTTGTGACGTTAATAAAATTATACGCTTATGGATATTCAAGTGTGCAATGATTATATGTCATGGTCTTTTTTGCATATGTTTCCCCAAATGAAAATAAGGATGATCCCTTTACACTGTGACATCCCTTCACATAGCTTAAAAAAAATCCTTTCTGTAATATAGATATCATATGTAATGATCCCTGTATCAATAAGGTGTAAGGGTACCGTTACACCTAGCGATGCACCAGAGATCCTGACCAGCGATATGACGCGGTCAGGATCGCTGGTACATCGCTAGGTGGTCGCTAGTGAGCTGCCACACAGGCAGATCTCACCAGCGACATTGCTGGGGACGGGGATCGCTACTTACCTGTCAGACGCGGCGATCCTGTAGTCCTCCCGCCCGGCTCCACGCGTCGCTCGTCGGCGCCACAGGAAGCGCCGCAGGAAGTGACCGACGAGGAATGGTCCAGGAGCTTCTCGCGCGATCAGCGATGATCAGCGATAACCAGCGGGGGGAGCCGGTCGGAGGCGAGTATCACATGCAGCGATATCGCTAGCAATATCGCTGCAACGTCACAAAATCGGTGACTTTACAGCGATATTGCTAGCGATATCGCAGTGTGTAACGGGGGCTTAATACATTTAAGAACAATTAAAACCTGACCAGTCAGTAAAGCCTTCATATATATGGTAATTCACTTACTGCAGTTGCTCTGATTTACATAGAGTTGAGCGATACCAGCCGATACTTGAAAATATCGGATCGGAATGGATCGGCCGATCTTTAAAAAAAGTATCGGTATCGCCGATTCCGATACCGGGAACCAATGCAAGTCAATGGGGCCAAAATATCGGAATTAAAAAAAACCCTTTCTTTCCTTGTAGGTTAATTCTACATGAAGAAAAACAACTAAGAATAATGTAGAATGTATTGTGGGAGGTGGAGGAGACATTAAAGCCATAGAGGTTTAGCCCAATCAAATGGAATAGCAGGAATTAAACTTTTTTTTTTAAAGATGTTAGGAGTTACAAAGATATTGACTATGTTAGCCTCATTTATATTTTGCCAGACATGTATGTCTTCTTCTTCTACTTCCTTTTTTTACATTCTTCTTCTTCTTCTTCTACTTCCTTTTTTTACATTCTTCTTCTTCTTCTTCTACTTCCTTTTTTTACATTCTTCTTCTTCTTCTTCTACTTCCTTTTTTTACATTCTTCTTCTTATTCCTTTTTTTACATTCTTCTTCTTCTTCTTCTACTTCCTTTTTTTACATTCTTCTTCTTCTTCTTCTTCTTCTTCTTCTTCTTCTTCTTCCTTTTCTTACATTCTTCATATTCTTCTTATTCAACAATTATTATTCTACATATTCAGCTTCTTCATCTTCTTCCTATTCTTCTTCATCATATTCTTGTTTGTGTCAGGCATTCCTGTAGTTGTTATCTAGAAAAGTTAGAAGTTTACACCTTCCGTTCTGCCTGTCACAAAAGATTTACAACAGGATTTGTCCGCGTTCAGTTTGGCCTGCAGAAGCAGGCCTTTTCCAGGGGCACCACGAGGAGGAACGGACTCACCCCCATACACTGCTTAGTCTTCTTCTGCTTATAAATAAGATAATATCATTTGCTCAGAGTATTAGTCTTATGCTTAATGTTCTTCTGCTTTGTTTTTTTTATGCTTCTTTGTCTTCTCTCTCTTGTTGTTCTGCATCTTGGTGGTTGTCTTCCTGTTCTTTGTCCTCTTGAACCAGCTGACGGTACTGGCACCCGGAGGGGCAGCAGAAGGAACAAGAGCCAATGGCACTACCGAGGACCAGCTGACGGTGCTGGAACCCGGTTACTAAGCAGGAGGTACCTGTGCTACAAAGCACTACCAAGGACCAGCAGACGTTGCCGGAACTCGGATACCGAGATGGAGGCACCTAGGCCAAAGGCTCTGACGAGAACCAGCTGACGGTGCTGGAACCCGGAGGGGTAGCATAAGCTGCAAGAGCAAATGGAAATAGCGAGGACCAGCTGACAGTGCTGGCACCCGGAGGGGCAGCAGAAGGAATAAGAGCCAATGGCACAACCGAGGACCAGCTGACGGTGCTGGAACCCGGTTACTAAGCAGGAGGTACCTGTGCTACAAAGCACTACCAAGGACCAGCAGACGTTGCCGGAACTCGGATACCGAGATGGAGGCACCTAGGCCAAAGGCTCTGACGAGAACCAGCTGACGGTGCTGGAACCCGGAGGGGTAGCATAAGCTGCAAGAGCAAATGGAAATAGCGAGGACCAGCTGACAGTGCTGGCACCCGGAGGGGCAGCAGAAGGAATAAGAGCCAATGGCACAACCGAGGACCAGCTGACGGTGCTGGAACCCGGTTACTAAGCAGGAGGTACCTGTGCTACAAAGCACTACCAAGGACCAGCAGACGTTGCCGGAACTCGGATACCGAGATGGAGGCACCTAGGCCAAAGGCTCTGACGAGAACCAGCTGACGGTGCTGGAACCCGGAGGGGTAGCATAAGCTGCAAGAGCAAATGGAAATAGCGAGGACCAGCTGACAGTGCTGGCACCCGGAGGGGCAGCAGAAGGAATAAGAGCCAATGGCACAACCGAGGACCAGCTGACGGTGCTGGAACCCGGTTACTAAGCAGGAGGTACCTGTGCTACAAAGCACTACCAAGGACCAGCAGACGTTGCCGGAACTCGGATACCGAGATGGAGGCACCTAGGCCAAAGGCTCTGATGAGAACCAGCTGACGGTGCTGGAACCCGGAGGGGTATCAGAAGTTACCCCTGAAAAGCAAAGTTGGCATGCCGCAAGCTGGCCGCAGTTACCGAATCACACAGTCCTACAGGGGGTGCTTGTCCTACTGGCACTATGGAACAAACCTTTCTTACCAGAACCCGCAGTCCACATAGGAAGCACCTAAACTGCTGGCACCCTAGCCTCGGCTAACCCAACCGCAACACGACATGGCAACTTGGGGTGGCAAACTGACATTGACACTTCCCGGAAACAGCAGGCAGGGCTGGAACCAAGCTGGGCAGGAGGGAGTACCCGTGCCAAAGTCAGTTATGAGCAGCAACTGGCGATGTTGGAGCCCAGGACAAGCACTTAGCAGGCTGAGGCCTGATGTGCTGTCAATTGGGAGGCAGCAGGACAGATTGCCATCAAAACAGCAGGGGAACAGCTGACGTTACTGAACCCCACAAACACAGGAGCTAGTGTTTTACTCTGTGAAGACGGCACTTCCGAGCAACAACTGGCTGTGTTGAAGCCCAGGGACAAGCACGGAGCAGGCTTAGGCTGCATTGAAGAAATTTTAAGATCGGTTGTAGACTACTAATTTGAACCAAGCTCCACTTAGGCCTGTGGCTTCACTGATTTTCGTATTTCCCCTGTCCTCCAACCCCGCCAGTTACAGCTCCGAAGTGGCGTCTGCACAATCCACACTTGTTCCTGTGTTACAGGTGTTCAGTCCGGTCAGTTAATCTCCTGATGTGTGTCCGGCAATGTCGCCTGCTCTGTCCACATTCCGATAATGGGAATGTGGACAGAGCAGGCGACATTGCCGGACACACATCAGGGGATTAACTGACCGGACTGAACACCTGTAACACAGGAACAAGTGTGGATTGTGCAGACGCCACTTCGGAGCTGTAACTGGCAGGGTTGGAGGACAGGGGAAATACGAGAGACAGTGGAGCCACAGGCCTAATTGGAGCACGGTTAAAAATCAGTAGTGGTACGACTGTGTAGGCAGCAGGAGACTTTGCCATCCACACAGCAGGGGATCAGCTGACATTACTGAACCCCACTGAGACACGGGAGCAAGTATCTCTTTCCGTGTGGACGGCACTTCCGAACTACAACTGGCTGTGTTGAAGCCCAGGAAATAGGAGGGTGTAGGCAGAGGCCTACTGTATTTTGAATGAGGTGACAGCAGGAGAGACTGCCATCCACACAGCAGGGGATCAGCTGACGTTACTGAACCCCACTGAGACACGGGAGCAAGTATCTCTTTCCGTGTGGACGGCACTTCCGAACTACAACTGGCTGTGTTGAAGCCCAGGAAATAGGAGGGTGTAGGCAGAGGCCTACTGTATTTTGAATGAGGTGACAGCAGGAGAGACTGCCATCCACACAGCAGGGGATCAGCTGACATTACTGAACCCCACTGAGACACGGGAGCAAGTATCTCTTTCCGTGTGGACGGCACTTCCGAACTACAACTGGCTGTGTTGAAGCCCAGGAAATAGGAGGGTGTAGGCAGAGGCCTACTGTATTTTGAATGAGTTTACAGCAGGAGAGACTGCCATCCACACAGCAGGGGATCAGCTGACGTTACTGAACCCCACTGAGACACGGGAGCAAGTGTCTCTTTCCGTGTGGACGGCACTTCCGAACTACAACTGGCTGTGTTGAAGCCCAGGAAATAGGAGGGTGTAGGCAGAGGCCTACTGTATTTTGAATGAGGTGACAGCAGGAGAGACTGCCATCCACAAAGCAGGGGATCAGCTGACGTTACTGAACCCCACTGAGACACGGGAGCAAGTGTCTCTTTCCGTGTGGACGGCACTTCCGAACTACAACTGGCTGTGTTGAAGCCCAGGAAATAGGAGGGTGTAGGCAGAGGCCTACTGTATTTTGAATGAGGTGACAGCAGGAGAGACTGCCATCCACACAGCAGGGGATCAGCTGACGTTACTGAACCCCACTGAGACACGGGAGCAAGTATCTCTTTCCGTGTGGACGGCACTTCCGAACTACAACTGGCTGTGTTGAAGCCCAGGAAATAGGAGGGTGTAGGCAGAGGCCTACTGTATTTTGAATGAGGTGACAGCAGGAGAGACTGCCATCCACACAGCAGGGGATCAGCTGACATTACTGAACCCCACTGAGACACGGGAGCAAGTATCTCTTTCCGTGTGGACGGCACTTCCGAACTACAACTGGCTGTGTTGAAGCCCAGGAAATAGGAGGGTGTAGGCAGAGGCCTACTGTATTTTGAATGAGTTTACAGCAGGAGAGACTGCCATCCACACAGCAGGGGATCAGCTGACGTTACTGAACCCCACTGAGACACGGGAGCAAGTATCTCTTTCCGTGTGGACGGCACTTCCGAACTACAACTGGCTGTGTTGAAGCCCAGGAAATAGGAGGGTGTAGGCAGAGGCCTACTGTATTTTGAATGAGGTGACAGCAGGAGAGACTGCCATCCACACAGCAGGGGATCAGCTGACATTACTGAACCCCACTGAGACACGGGAGCAAGTATCTCTTTCCGTGTGGACGGCACTTCCGAACTACAACTGGCTGTGTTGAAGCCCAGGAAATAGGAGGGTGTAGGCAGAGGCCTACTGTATTTTGAATGAGTTTACAGCAGGAGAGACTGCCATCCACACAGCAGGGGATCAGCTGACGTTACTGAACCCCACTGAGACACGGGAGCAAGTATCTCTTTCCGTGTGGACGGCACTTCCGAACTACAACTGGCTGTGTTGAAGCCCAGGAAATAGGAGGGTGTAGGCAGAGGCCTACTGTATTTTGAATGAGGTGACAGCAGGAGAGACTGCCATCCACACAGCAGGGGATCAGCTGACATTACTGAACCCCACTGAGACACGGGAGCAAGTATCTCTTTCCGTGTGGACGGCACTTCCGAACTACAACTGGCTGTGTTGAAGCCCAGGAAATAGGAGGGTGTAGGCAGAGGCCTACTGTATTTTGAATGAGTTTACAGCAGGAGAGACTGCCATCCACACAGCAGGGGATCAGCTGACGTTACTGAACCCCACTGAGACACGGGAGCAAGTGTCTCTTTCCGTGTGGACGGCACTTCCGAACTACAACTGGCTGTGTTGAAGCCCAGGAAATAGGAGGGTGTAGGCAGAGGCCTACTGTATTTTGAAAGAGGTGACAGCAGGAGAGACTGCCATCCACAAAGCAGGGGATCAGCTGACGTTACTGAACCCCACTGAGACACGGGAGCAAGTGTCTCTTTCCGTGTGGACGGCACTTCCGAACTACAACTGGCTGTGTTGAAGCCCAGGAAATAGGAGGGTGTAGGCAGAGGCCTACTGTATTTTGAATGAGGTGACAGCAGGAGAGACTGCCATCCACACAGCAGGGGATCAGCTGACATTACTGAACCCCACTGAGACACGGGAGCAAGTATCTCTTTCCGTGTGGACGGCACTTCCGAACTACAACTGGCTGTGTTGAAGCCCAGGAAATAGGAGGGTGTAGGCAGAGGCCTACTGTATTTTGAATGAGTTTACAGCAGGAGAGACTGCCATCCACACAGCAGGGGATCAGCTGACGTTACTGAACCCCACTGAGACACGGGAGCAAGTGTCTCTTTCCGTGTGGACGGCACTTCCGAACTACAACTGGCTGTGTTGAAGCCCAGGAAATAGGAGGGTGTAGGCAGAGGCCTACTGTATTTTGAATGAGGTGACAGCAGGAGAGACTGCCATCCACACAGCAGGGGATCAGCTGACATTACTGAACCCCACTGAGACACGGGAGCAAGTATCTCTTTCCGTGTGGACGGCACTTCCGAACTACAACTGGCTGTGTTGAAGCCCAGGAAATAGGAGGGTGTAGGCAGAGGCCTACTGTATTTTGAATGAGTTTACAGCAGGAGAGACTGCCATCCACACAGCAGGGGATCAGCTGACGTTACTGAACCCCACTGAGACACGGGAGCAAGTGTCTCTTTCCGTGTGGACGGCACTTCCGAACTACAACTGGCTGTGTTGAAGCCCAGGAAATAGGAGGGTGTAGGCAGAGGCCTACTGTATTTTGAAAGAGGTGACAGCAGGAGAGACTGCCATCCACAAAGCAGGGGATCAGCTGACGTTACTGAACCCCACTGAGACACGGGAGCAAGTGTCTCTTTCCGTGTGGACGGCACTTCCGAACTACAACTGGCTGTGTTGAAGCCCAGGAAATAGGAGGGTGTAGGCAGAGGCCTACTGTATTTTGAATGAGGTGACAGCAGGAGAGACTGCCATCCACACAGCAGGGGATCAGCTGACATTACTGAACCCCACTGAGACACGGGAGCAAGTATCTCTTTCCGTGTGGACGGCACTTCCGAACTACAACTGGCTGTGTTGAAGCCCAGGAAATAGGAGGGTGTAGGCAGAGGCCTACTGTATTTTGAATGAGTTTACAGCAGGAGAGACTGCCATCCACACAGCAGGGGATCAGCTGACGTTACTGAACCCCACTGAGACACGGGAGCAAGTGTCTCTTTCCGTGTGGACGGCACTTCCGAACTACAACTGGCTGTGTTGAAGCCCAGGAAATAGGAGGGTGTAGGCAGAGGCCTACTGTATTTTGAATGAGGCGACAGCAGGAGAGACTGCCATCCACACAGCAGGGGATCAGCTGACATTACTGAACCCCACTGAGACACGGGAGCAAGTATCTCTTTCCGTGTGGACGGCACTTCCGAACTACAACTGGCTGTGTTGAAGCCCAGGAAATAGGAGGGTGTAGGCAGAGGCCTACTGTATTTTGAATGAGGTGACAGCAGGAGAGACTGCCATCCACACAGCAGGGGATCAGCTGACGTTACTGAACCCCACTGAGACACGGGAGCAAGTATCTCTTTCCGTGTGGACGGCACTTCCGAACTACAACTGGCTGTGTTGAAGCCCAGGAAATAGGAGGGTGTAGGCAGAGGCCTACTGTCTTTGTAATGCGGAGACAGCAGGAGAGACTGCCATCTCCACAGCAGGGGAACAGCTGGCAGTGCTGAACCCCACTAACACTTGAACGAATGTGTTTGGCTCTGTGGAGACGACACTTCTGAACACCAACTGACGCTGTTGGAGCCCAGGATTACGCATGCCGCATGCAGAGGCCAATGGGCATCGGTTTTTATGGAGGTTGTGGACTACTACTGATTCTAACCATGCTCCACTTAGGCCTCTGGCTCCACTGTCTCTACTATTTACCCTGGCCTCCAACCCCGCCAGCTACATCTCTGAAGTGGCGTCAGCACAATCTACACTTGTTCCTGTGTTACTGGTGCTCAGTCCCATCAGTTGATCCCCTGATGTTTGTCCGGCAAGTTCGCCAGCTCTGTCCTCATTCCCACTACTGGTTATGGGAATGTGGACAGAGCAGGAGACCTTGCCGGACACACATCAGGGGATAAACTGATGGGACTGAGCCACAGGAACACAGGAACAAGTGTAGATTGTGCTGACGCCACTTCAGAGATGTAGATGGCGGGGTTGGAGGTCAGGGGAAATAGTAGAGACAGTGGAGCCAGAGACCTAAGTTGGGCACGGTTAAAAATCAGTAGTGGTTTGAATGTTGATGGAGCTGGTGACTCTGCCGTCCACACAGCAGGGGATCAGCTGGCATTACTGAACCCCAGTAACACAGGAGCTAGTGTGTTTCTCTGTGCAGACGACACATCTGAGCGACAACTGGCTGTGTTGAAGCACAGGGATTATAGTTCAGGTGGTAGAAAAATGAACACACCAGCAGACCTGGATACAGTTGCCAACCACTAATTTAGTCTGTAAGAGGAATGGCAAAGTCTTTGGAGATCCAGGCCTTGTTCATTTTCAGAAAAGTCAGCCGGTCAACATTATCGGAAGATAGTCGCGTGCGACGGTCTGTTAGTACACCACCTGCGGCACTAAAGACACGTTCCGATAATACACTGGCAGCAGGGCAAGCCAGCACCTCCAATGCATACTGGCTAAGCTCTGGCCATGTATCCAGCTTAGAGACCCAAAACTTGAAGGGGGAAGAGCCATCTGGGAGTACAGCGACAGGGCAAGACATGTAGTCTGACACCATCTGACGGAAGCGTTGCCTCCTGCTGACTCGAGGCGTCGCTGATGGTGTAGACAATTGTGGTGGACACACAAAACTTTGCCACATTTGGGCCATAGTGGTCTTGCCTTGTGCTGCGGCACTGCCTCTGCTCCCTCTTTGTGCAGAGTTTCCTCCACTGCCTCGACGCACAGAGCTGCTTTGTAAAGCACTAGCAACAATGCTGTCGGGTGGAATGGAAAACATTATGGACTGCACCAGTGACTCTTCGTACTCCCGCATTTTACGCTCCCGGTTCAACGTTGGTATGAGCCTTTGTACGCTGTCCCGGTAGCGAGGATCTAGGAGGGTGTACACCCAATAATCAGCCGAGACGAGAATGTGGGCGATGCGGCGGTCGTTTCTCAGGCACTGCAGCATGAAATCAACCATGTGCTGCAGACTCCCAACTGCCAAAGAACCGCTGTCCCCTGTTTGAGGCGTGACCTCGACCTGCTCTGCATCACCCCACCCTCGCTGTACATACTGAGTAGAGGTTTGTGTACCTCCCTCCTCTGGAGAGATGTCTTCCTCCTCCATCGACTCCTCCTCATCCTCCTCACAAAGTGTCCCCTGCCTAGGCCTTTGTGAGGAAACACGTAGCGCAGACTGTCCAGAAGCAGATGGCATTTGGGACTCCTCATCCTCCACCTCTTCTGAAACCTCATCCCTTAGTGCTTGCAGTGTTTGTTGAAGCAGGCAGATAAGGGGGACAGTCATGCTGACTAGTGCATCATCTGCACTCGCCATCCGCGTGGATTCATCGAAGGCACGCAAAACGAGGCAGATGTCCTTCATAGAGGCCCACTCAATGGTGCTGAAGTGTGAACGGCGCACAGTGCGACTTGTTTGCGCCTGATGCAGCTGGTACTCCATGACTGCTGCCTGCTGCTCACACAACCGCTCCAACATATGTAACGTTGAATTCCACCGGGTGGGTAGGTCACATATGATGCGATGTTCCGGAAGGCCAAATCGTCGCTGCAGAGCAGCGAGGCGCGATCTTGCCGTGCTGGAACGTCGCAAGTGAGCGCACTCTATGCGGACCTTGTGCAACAGTGCATCAAGATCCGGATAGTCCCTCAGAAAGCTCTGCACGACCAAGTTAAGAACATGTGCCAGACATGGGATGTGTGTGAGGTTGCCTAGGCCAAGAGCTGCCACCAGATTTCGGCCATTGTCACACACTACCAAGCCCGGCTGGAGATTCGCTGGCCCAAACCACACATCGCTCTCCAGCTTGATAGCATTCCAGAGCTCCTGCGCTGTGTGGCTTCGATTCCCCAAAGAAATTAATTTGAGTACAGCCTGTTGACGTTTGGCCACGGCTGTGCTCATATCGGTCGTAACAGGCTCCTGCTCTGCTGTTTCTGAGGAACTTGAGTAGGAGGAGGAGTCTATGTGTACAGACTGGAGTCCTGCAATCCGTGGCGTTGGAAGAACACGTACAGCGCCACTCTCCAGATCCGTACCCGGCTCCACAACATTGACCCAGTGGGCAGTGAGGGAAAGGTATCGTCCCTGTCCATGGTTACTGGTCCACGCATCGGTGGTCAGGTGGACCTTGCTACTAACGGCGTTTAGTAGCGCATGTTTTATTTTGCCCTCAACATGTTTCTGCAGGGCAGGGACGGCTCGCCTGCTGAAATAAAAGCGGCTGGGCACGTTGTATTGGGGGACTGCCAATGCCATTAAGTCCCGGAAGGTGTCAGTGTCCACCAGCCTGAATGACAGCATTTCAACTGCCAGAAGTTTGGCAATGCCAGCATTCAGAGACTGTGCTCGGGGATGGTTTGCCGAGTAAGGGCGCCTTTTATCCCATGCCTGTGCTACCGATGGCTGTGATGGATGGGAACGTGCTGTTATGGGTGGAATCTGACAGGGTCTCCGGACAACAGTGGCAGAGGTTCTTCCTTGGCGATCCTGTGAGGAAGCCGAACCAGCAGTGTGTGAGCTGGAGGAAGAGGGCCCAACACGAACTGAAGAGGTGGTAGGTGGTGCTGTACGTTGGCCTACGTCTTCAGGGTGTCTCTGCAACTCCAACTCGTGCTTGGTGCGCACATGTTTCCACATATTTGTGGTATTGAGGTTGCTGACATTTCTCCCTCTTTTGACTCTCTGATGACACAGCTTGCATTTGACAAAGCAAATGTCATCTGCAACTGTGTCAAAAAAGGACCACGCACTGCAACTCTTGTGAGCGCCCGGTTTGCCTTTGGAAGGAGGAATGCTCCTAACGGGTGCCGAAGTGGAGGGTACAGGCAACCAAGTCTTCCCCCTCCCTCTGCCTCCTGTTTTGGCCGGTAGGGGAATCTCTTCCTCCGAGCTGCTCCCACCACCTTCCTGTTGCTCACGCCATGATGGGTCAAGGACCTCATCATCTTCCCTCCCCTCTTCAAACAGCTGCTTCTCCGGGGTTGTCTCGCCAGCACCGTACGCACCAGAAAGTGGCAACTGAGTCTCGTCATCATCTGATGCGTACTGAGGTGTGCTGACCATAGGCACTGGCCCACTCGCCTCTTCAGATTCAGAGGGACAAAGAAGTTGCGCATCACTGCATACTCCCTCTTCTTCACATTCAGGAATGCTGCTTGGCTGGCCCCCTCTTTCCAAGCCAACAGATTCCGAGAACAGAAGTAGAGACTGTGATGGCTCCTGTCCATGTCTCTCTGACTGCCTGGGCACTTTGGCAGGTGGTGAAGAGACAGATGGTTGCTCTTCGGTGCTCTGACCCTGAGAGGATGCGGAAGTAATTGAAGTCGATGCGTTAGCTGCCATCCATCCGACAACGGCTTCAATTTGTTCCTCCCGCAGCAGTGGGGTACGTTGAGGTCCTACAAAGCTGCGCATAAAGGACTGTTGCCTGCTAAAACTGGGGGATGCTGATCCACTGGTGCCCGCAGCAGGCCCAGAATCCCCACGTCCTCTACCTGTAGAATCCCCACGTCCTCTCCCTGCAGAATCCCCACGTCCTCTCCCTGCTGAAACTCCACGCCCACGCCCACGCCCACGCGCCTTACTCCCTGCCTTCTTCATCTTGCAAGACTGCTTAAGATAGGCAAAAAAGTACAAAGGGGGGCCTTAGTGTGCTTATTCCTGAACAGCTGGTTACAGGTACAAGAAACACTAATTTTATGAAGTGTGTGTGTGTGTGGACTAGACTTTAATAGGAGCTGATGTGGCCTACACAAGTTCAAAATGTAGTGTTTGGTGAACTTTTTATGTGGTTTCTTTGTTTGAAACAAACTCAAAGTATGAGAACAAAGAATTGAAACTGATAGTATCACCAACTTTTTGGAGCTATTACAATGCAGGCAGGTAACCTACAATGCAAAAGATGAGGCTCCAAAAAAATTGGGTAATACTAATCTGGCTGCGCCGGCAGGGCACAAGCCAGAAAAAAAGGCTCCTCTATCTACTCCTATATAGTGTTTGCAACCAACCAATGTTGATGGATACGGATGGATGCACACTAATAGGAGAAGAAAAAATGAGCTGCACTCAGAGACAAATATGTGTGAGGCAGTGACGCACGTTGAGCGTCCTACAACCAGACGTAGCTGCAGGACACTCTACTCAGCGTGAGCTGCACTCACACACAGTCAGAGACCTCTCAGACAGCCGTCAACAGTGCAGCTAAGTGGGCACTGGCACTGACAGGCTGCAGAAAGGCTCCGCTGTGTACTCCTATATAGTGTTTGCAACCACCGTAGATGGAGACGGATGGATGCACACTAATAGAAGAAAAAATGAGCTGCACTCAAATAAAAATATGTGTGAGGCAGTGACGCACGCTGAGCGTCCTACAGCCAGACGTAGCTGCAGGACACACTACTCAGCGTGAGCTGCACTCACACACAGTCAGAGACCTCTCAGACAGCCGTGAACAGTGCAGCAAAGTGGACACTAGCACTGAAAGGCTGCAGAAAGGCTCCGCTGTCTACTACTAGTGTTTGCAACCAACGTATATGGATACGGATGGAAGCACACTAGATTGAAATTATTTAAAAAATGCAGCTCAAAAAATAAAAGATGTATGAGGCAGCAGTGATCACACTGGGTGGCCTACAGCCTGACGTGGCTGCAGGACCCACTCCACAGCGTGAGCTGCACTCACACAGCCCTTGCAGACAGCTGTGAACACTGCTGCTAGGGCAAAGAAGGCTACAGTGGTGGTTTATGTAGCCTGGGTAAAGCACTAGATGTTTGGTGGAATCGCTATTTCTAACTGTCCCTCACAGTCTTCTACAGCAGCCTGTCCCTAACTGAATTCACAGCAGAGTGACCAGAAATGGCGGCTGCGGTGGCTTTTATAGTGCATCATGACATAATTTCGGCAGCCAATCACAGCCATGCCAATAGTTAACATGCCTACATGCCTAACAGGATGTGCCCACACTTCGGAGGATTCCCATTGGCTTAATCAAAGCAAGCAGGCTCATAGCATGATGGGAACTTCCTATTCCGATTCCGATCCCGGAATCCGATATGAAAAAAGTATCGGAATTAAGTATCGGAATTCCGATACCGCTAATATCGGCCGATACCCGATACTTGCGGTATCGGAATGCTCAACACTAGATTTACATGCTACAGTCATTGCTTTTGTGGAATTATGAGAAATGCTCAGACTCTGGAGATTTGTGGCTGGCTTCTAAAAAATTCAATTGTTTTCTGTATCTTTGTATTAGAAGTGCACTGCATTAAATGATAAGGAAAAAGAAAGGCGGCATTATGAACAACTGGCTCCATCTTAAACATCTCTGAACTATTACATTAGTTGAATTAGACAGAAGTGTAATTCATTTTAGGAAATTGAGCTTTGTAAGGCAAATTTAGTCAGATTAAAAGAAAAACAATTAACTGAACATGACTCCAAAAGAAATGATTGGCCAATATGAGCAATTGTTGCAATTTAATGCTATCTCATCTATGTAAGATATAAGGAACAATGCTTCATGAAAAGAATACCGCACATGCAGAAGTGATGTCTGTGCTTTCTACTTTATAAAAAAGATGCGATTCTGACATAACAGAAATGGCTGCAGATTTCTAAGTTCATCAATTAAACAGCAGGTAAGATTTAATAATTTAAAGTAAGGTTGTCGTATTGGCTCTGCACATTCTGCTTCCCTTGTGGTAAGGAAATGTAATAAAGACTTCCCTAATTAATGTATATCTTTATTAGCACAGATTTCATGACTGTAATGTAAAATCCTCAGTAACAAGAGAACAAAATAATCCAGGATATTCTTAGCAGAAGAAGTAATAAACAATCTAAAAACAGGATCAGGACCGGCATCAACACCCGGCGCATTCGGGCAAGTGCTGGGACTCTGAACAAGCCAGAGGGCCCACTTGCTGTCAGGGACACCGACATGCTGTGAGGCCCTGTGCTTTAAATTATTTGAAATACTCACTTCTTCTCATTCCACGCTGACTGCAGGTCCAGTCTCTTCCGAATCTTCTGACTCTGTGATGTCTAAGGGAAGAGGACGCAATGACGTTACTACAGCGTGCCATCTGCACTGAGCAGTGCAGAGAGCCAGAATAGCCTGAAGACACTGGAGATGAGGAGACTGGAGCTGCAGCCAGCGGGGAACTAGGAAAGATAAGTATTTGATTATTTATTTTTTATGTATGGAGCCCATTCTTTGTGGAGCATTTTATGGGGCCCTTTCTGTATGGAGCATTATATGGGGCCCATTCTGTATGGAGCATAATATGGAGCCCATTCTATATGGAACATTATATGGAGCCCATGAATAAAAGTGCGCAGTCATTTGAAACGCGTCAATGTCGCATACCATGTAACTTACATTGCTAATGCTGTTTCATCCTCTACTGAGCACTTTCAGTGAATATATAGTTTGTTCACAAGTTCATTGAGCTGGATTTTCTTCTGTTTTGTGAGTATTATATGGGGTCCATTCTGTATGGAGCATTATGTAGAGTCCATTCTGTATGGAGCATTATGTGGGGTCCATTCTGTATGAAGCATTATATGGGGCCCATTCTTTATGGAGCATTATATGGGGCCCATTCTGTATGTAGTATTATATTGGACCCATTCTGCATGGAGCATTATATGGAGCCGTTTCTGTATGCAGTAATATCTGGGGCCCATTTTGTATGGAGTATTATATAGAGCCCATTCTCTATGGAGCATTATATAGGGTCCATTCTGTATAGAGCAATATATGGGGCCCATTATTCTGTATGGAGCATTATATGGGGCCAATTATACTGCATGGGGCATTATATGGGGCCCATTATTCTTTATGGAGCATTATATGGGGTCCATCATTCTGTATGCAGTATTATATGTGGCCCATTATTCTGTATGGAGCAACATATGGGGTCCACTATTCTGTACAAAGCATTATAATAATTTCTGTATGGAGGATTATATGGGTCCCATAATTCTGTATGGAGCATTATGCGGGGTCCATTATTCTGTGTGAAGCATTACAGTGGGGAAATAAGTATTTGATCCGTTACTGATTTTGTAAGTTTGCCCACTGACAAAGACATGAACAGTCTATAATTTTAAGGGTAGGCTAATTTTAAAATTGATAGATAGAATATCAAAAATAAAATCCAGAAAATCACATTGTATAAATTATATAAATTTATTTGCGTTTTGCAGTGAGAAATAAGTATTTGATCCCTTTGGCAAACAAGACTTAATACTTGGTGGCAAAACCCTTGTTGGCAATCACAGCAGTCAGACATTTTTTGTAGTTGATGATGAGGTTTACACACAAGTCAGGAGGAATTTTGGTCCACTCCTCTTTGCAGATCATCTCTAAATCATTAAGATTTTGAGCCTGTCGCTTGCCAACGTGGAGCTTCAACTCCCTCCATAATTTTTCTATGGGATTAAGGTCTGGAGATTGGCTAGGCCACTCCATGACCTTAATGAGCTTCTTCTTGAGACACTCCTTTGTTGCCCTGGCTGTATGTTTTGGGTCATTGTCTTGCTCGAAGACCCAGCCACAACCCATTTTTAATGCCCTGGTCGAGGGTAGGAGGTTGTGACTCAGGATTTTAAGGTACATGGCTCCATCCATTCTCCCATTGATGCAATGAAGTAGTCCTGCACCCTTAGCAGAGAAACACCCCTAAAACGTAAAGTTTCCACCTTCTAAAACATAAAGTTTCCACCTCCATGCTTGACAGTGGGGATGGTGTTCTTTGGGTTATAGGCAGCATTTCTCTTCCTCCAAACACGGCAAGTTGAGTTACTGCCAAAGACCTCAATTTTTGTCTCATCTGACCACAGCACCTTCTCCCAATCACTCACAGAATCCTCCAGGTGTTCATTGGCAAGCTTTAGATGGGCCTGCACATGTGCCTTTTTGAGCAGGGAGACCTTGCGGTAACTGTAGGATTTTAAACCTTTATGGTGTAATGTGTTACCAATGGTTTTCTTGGTGACTGTGGTCCCAGCTGCCTTGAGATCATTAACAAGTTCCCCCATGTAATTTTAGGCTGATCTCTCACCTTCATTATGAACAAGGATAGTCCATGAGGTGAGATTTTGCATGGTACCCCAGATCGATGTCAATTGGCAGTCATTTTGTATTTCTTCCATTTTCTTACTATTGCACCAACAGTTGTCTCCTTCTCACCCAGCATCATACTTATGGTTTTGTAAGCCATTCCAGCTTTGTGCGGGTCTATGATCTTGTCCCTGACAGCCTTATAAAGCTCTTTGGTCTTGTCAATGCTGTAGAGGCTGACTGATTAATTGACTCTGTGGACAGGAGTCTTTTTTAAAGATGACTATGTAAGACAGCTGTCTTTAATGCAGGTAATGAGTTGGTTAGAAGCATCTAACTGGTCTGTAGGAGCCAGAACTCTTAGTGGTTTGTAGGGGATCAAATACTTATTTCTCACTGCAAAGTGCAAATAAATTTATATTATTTATACAATGTGTTTTTCTGGGTTTTACTTTTGATATTCTATCTCTCAATGTTAAAATTAACCTACCCTTAAAATTATAGACTGTTCATGTCTCTGTCACTGGGCAAACTTACAAAATCAGCATGGGATCAAGTACTTATTTCCCCCACTGTATATGGTTTCCATTATTCTGTATGGAGCATTATATGGGGTCCATTATTCTGTATGGAGCATTATATGAAGCCCATTATTCTACATGGAGCAATATATGGGGCCCATTATTCTGTTTGGAGCACTATATGGGGTGCATTATTCTGTATGGAGCATTATATGAAAAACATTATTCTGTATGGAGCAATATGTGGGGTCCATTATTCTGTATGAAGCATTATATGGTGCCCATTATTCTGTATGGAGCAATATATGGGGCTCAATATACTGTATGGAGCAATATATGGGGCCCATAATACTGTGTGAAGGACTATGTGGTGCCCATAATATGGAGGACTATGTGGTGCCCATAATACTGTATGGAGGACTATACCGTCCGGTCTAAAATTAAAACTTTTAAAAACCACCAGGTCATGAATTGTGCACCGCAAGGATTTACCGGTATCTGAGCTATTGTAGAATTTACAATAGTTATCACTCATGTAATGTAAGAAGTAAGTGAAATCTTTGGCATTGTACTATACCTACATTTCTCAGCTGTATCTGTGCATCATGAATCGTGGTATGTGTTAGGCTATGTGCACACTCTGCGGTTTTTGCTGCGGATCCGCTGCGGATCTGCAGCAGTTCTGCAGACAGTGTACAGTAGCATGTAAATCTATGTGATTTACAATCTGCTGTGCACATGCTGTGGATTTTTAACTGCGGAAAAGCTGCGGTTTTGAATCCGCAGAAAGAATTGACATGCCACTTCTTTTCTGCGGATTATGCTGCGGTTTACCATCTCCTCCATTGTAGAGGTGATAAACCGCAGGGGAAAACCGCAGGCCAATCCGCAGGTAAAACCACAGGTCATTTTACCTGCAGTTTTACCTGTGGTTCCGCAGATACAAATCCGCAGAGTGTGCACATTGCCTTAAAGGGGCCCACTGAGACTCTTTTTACAAAAACCTGGAGCTGGCCTTGAACAGGATAAAGTATATTCATACATGGTGTAAATCTTCACACTACAATTCACTTAGGGCCCATTTTTACTTGCCGATTTTGGCCCATTAACATTACTTGCTTGTTCACACAGGCTAACTAAGAGAATGATCATTTATATAACTACTAGATGGTGGCCCGATTCTAACGCATCGGGTATTCTAGAATATATATGCAGTTTAACATAGTAACATAGTAACATAGTTTTGAAGGCTGAAGGAAGACCTTATGTCCATCTAGTTCAGCCTATTTTTAGTGCAGCTGTTCTGCATTGTTGATCCTTGGGAAGGCAAAATAACCCACAGAGTAGAAGCCAATTTTCTCCATAGAGAAAAAAATTCCTTCCCCTAAGCTGGGTCAACCATCTACCTATAATATTATGTTATTCGTAACCTTCTATACTGTTGCTCACAAGAAAAGCATCCATTCCTTTCTTAAATTCATTCAGAGAGTTGGCCATCACCACTTCCTCAGGAAGAGAATTCCAGAGCCTCACTGCTCTTACCGTGAAGAACCCTCTTCTATGCTGGTGCAGTTTATTTTTGAAGATTTAATAATAATGCAATAATGCACCCCCCAATCCTGATATGTATGGTTCTCTCACCCCCAATCCTGATATGTATGGTTCTCTCACCCCCAATCCTGATATGCATGCTACCCCTCAACCCCCTATCCTGGTATGCATGGTCTCCTGACCCCCCCAATCCTGGTATGCATGGTCCTCTCACCTCTCTTTCCTGGTATGCATGGTCTTCTTACTCCCCTTTCGAGGTATGCATGGTCCCCTCACCCCCCAATCCTGGTATGCATGGTCCTCTTACCCTCCTTTTGGGGTATGCATGATCCTCTCACCCCCCTTTCCTGGTATGTATGGTCCCCTCACCCCCAATCCTGGTATGCACGGTATCCTCACCCCCCTTTCCTGGTATGCATGGTCCCCTCACCCCCCTATCCTGGTATGCATGGTCCCCTCACCCCCCTTTCCTGATATGCATGGTCCCCTCACCTCCCAATCCTGGTATGCATGGTCCTCTTACCCCCCTTTCGGGGTATGCATGGTCCCCTCACCCCACAGTCCTGGTATGCATGGTCCTCTCACCCCCCAATCCTGGTATGCAGGGTCCCCTCACCCCCCTATCCTGGTATGCATGGTCCCCTCACCCCCCTTTCTTGGTATGCATGGTCCTCTCACACCCCAATCCTGGTATGTATGCTCACCGTCACCCCCCTTTCCTGGTATGTATGGTTCCCTCACCCCCAATCCTAGTAGGCATGATATCCTCACCCCCCTTTCCTGGTATGCATGGTCCCCTCACCCCCCTTTCCTGATATGCATGGTCTCCTCACCCCCCAATCCTGGTATGCAAGGTCCTCTTACCCCCCTTTTGGGGTATGCATGGTCCCGTCACCCCCAGTCCTGGTATGCATGGTCCTCTCACCCCCCAATCCTGGTATGCATGGTCCCCTCACCCCCAATCCTGATATGCATGGTCTCCTCACCCCCCTTTCCAGGTATGCATGGTCCCCTCACCCCCCTTTTTTGGTATGCATGGTCCCCTCACCCCCCTTTCGTGGTATGCATGGTCCCCTCACCCCCCTTTCTTGGTATGCATGGTTCCCTCACCCCCCAATCCTGGTATGCATGGTCCCCTCAACCCCCTATCCTGGTATGCATGGTCCCCTCACCCCCCACAATCCTGGTATGCATGGTCCCCTCACCCCCCAATCCTGGTATGCATGGTCCCCTCACCCCCTGAAATCCTGGTATGCATGGTTCCCTCACCCCCCTTTCCTGGTATGCATGGCCCCCTCACCCCCCTTTCCTGGTATGCATGGTCCCCTCACCCCCCTTTCTGTGTAGCCGCGACCAATCAGCAACGTGGCCCTGTAGCCGCGACCAATCACTGCCGCAGCCTTGTACAAAAATAATATTAAAAAATAAAAAAAAATTATTCTCACCTTCCGACGGCCTCCTGTCTTCTTTCCACACGCCCGACCTCGCGTTCCCAGTAATGCTTTGCGGCTTAGACCACTATTGACTTCAGTCTTCTCTCTCGCTCTCGCGAGAGTGACGTCGGTCTTCTTTCTCGCTCTCGCGAGAGTGACGTCATCAGTGGTCTAAGCTGCAAAGCATTACTGGGAATGCGAGGCCGGGCGCGTGGAAAGAAGACAGGAGGCCGTCGGAAGGTGAGAATAACTTTTTCTTATTTTAATTCTCTGTTTTACAGATTAAGGCCTGTGCCTGCCGCTGATTGGTCGCAGCCTGGCGGCCGCGACCAGTCAGTGGCAGGCGCAGCTTACCATTACAAACAGTTGCACCTGTCGCTGATTGGTTGCGGCCCACGATTTCGGTTACAGACAGACACGATAAGACGTTTATATATATATATATATATATATATATATATATATATATATATATAGATCCCCATATAGTATTATTTTGTAGGCAGCACATCCCCTGTCTACCTGGTGCAGCACATCACATGACAGTCCACAATATTGGGGCAAATAGACTTTTTGGTTCTTGTGAGGAGCACTTTTTGTGAACAGTTTATTTTCAGGCACAAGGTATTCTTTTATATGATTGCAGCAAAGGATCTTAGTGTTCACTGACAATTTTAAGTCTGGATCTCCAGAAGCAATTCATTCTCAGAGGCATTTCTCCAAACCTCACCATCAATACTCCCCTTCTCCTCCCTTTCTAGACCTCCCAATCAGCCTACTTTTTCACAGGTCTCCTCATAGGAGCCTGCTTCTAACCCTGTAGTTACTGTCTCATTCACTTCAGTCATATGCACTAAAAGTATGACACATGGTATCTTTTAGATGCTATTGTATCTACAGAATTTTTGAAGAAGATACTTTCCATAAAGCATTGTTTCTGACATCTTCTTGGATGTCTTTTGCGGCATCTTTTCAGCTGCCGTTTTCTTTTTTCATTCCATAAATAACATAGCGGTGTCCAATAAGTGAAAGGTCAGCTTCTTAAATAGGGAAAGAGCAGACACAACTGGTTCTCTCGCAGCATGTGACCACAGGCAATCAACAAGCTAAGGCTAGGTACACTTTAGCGTATCTGTGCGCAGCGTATCGTCTGCATGCACAAACGCATGCCAAAATGTATTTAAACGCATGCTTATGCTGCATTTTTTTCCGCATCAGCTTACGCATGATGCCCTAAAAAACACTCCGTATACATGCGTTAGCGTTTTTGCGAATACGTTTGAAATTTCCAGAATTTCCTTGACACAAGTCACGTCTCATGGGAATTCTGTATATAGACCCTTTCACAGATGAAACCTTCATCTATTGCTGCTCTATCCAGCTGCAAGATGGATCTTGGCATGGAGAGCTTCTATTGTAATCTGGACTTGCAATTGAAATTGACTTTTGCCTTTGTTGTGGTTTATGAAGAAGAAAGAAGACAAAGACAGAGAAGACATCGTCGTCGCTACTGGCAACAACCCATAGCTGAAGTTAGAGAGAGCCGTGGAGCCTACTACTCATTGTACACCGAGTTGTGTGAAAACCCGGATAAGTATTACGACTACATGAGGATGTCGGAACAGAACTTCAATGACTTGCTGCAACCTGTCCGAGGATCCATCAACAAGCAGGACACACAACTACGTTGAGCAATTCCTGCTGAACAATGTTTGTTGGTGACCATGAAGTACATAATTTTTTAAAAAGAAACACATGTCATTATTATTGTTATAAAAGCCAATCTACTGATTTTTTTTTATTTACATTCTGCAGATTCCTGGCTACCGGAGAGATTTAAGATCTCTACATTTTCAATTCCAGATTGGAGTGTCCACCCTTTCTGGGATAGTTGCAGACGCCTGCCGTGCTTTATATGACGTTCTACGTGATGAATTCCTCCCCCAACCCACAATTGAACTCTGGCTGGAAAATTTTGCAAAATTCCAGGACATTTGTAATTTTCCAAACTGTTTGGGGGCTGTGGACGGCAAACACATTTGGATTGTGAAACCTGCTGGAAGTGAATCTGAGTATTTCAATTACAAAAAATACTTTTCAATAGTTCTCATGGCGATTGCCGATGCTGTCGATTTGTTGCTGTGAACGTTGGCTCATTTGGACAAGCAAATGACTTTCAAAGACTGACATGGGCCAATGTTTGTATGGGAATTATTTCAATTTTACAACACCACAACCTCTTCCGTGCACTGAAGGACTACCAATGCCATTTGTTGTGGCTGGGGATGAGGCGTTTCAAATGTGTGCCAACCTCATAAAACCATACTTGAGTTGGGACTTGAATCACACAAAAAGAATTTACAACTACCGATTGACAAGGGCACGAAGAACTGTGGAGTGTGCCTCTGGATTGCTGGCATCTAAATGGCACATTTTGGGAACAGCCATCATTCTAAAAACTGAGACAATTGATGAGGTAGTGAAATCGTGTGCTGTTCTGCACAATTATATCCTGGTGAAAGAGCAACACCACTTAGAACTTGAGGAGCCTGAAGCTAGCACATTGCATGATTACCAAGATCACCCTCTGAGGAGTACATTGGAAGTTATCCAAATGAGGGATCACTTTGCTGCTTACTTTGTTTCTGTTATTGGACATTTGTAAATGTACCTGTATTGTTTGCTAACTTTAATAACACCTCACCCGTTATACAATACACACATATGTGCACTTTCAAATAAAGAGATAAACACAGTGATTGTGAAAACAAAAGATTTTTTTTAACAAAAATTTTTAATTTATCAAAAATAATTTAGCAAACAATAAATAAAAAAGGGGTTTAGGATCAGCGTCAGTTGGAAGGTGTGACATTGTAGACCAGGGGGGTGTTGGGCTGGGATGATTTGGTAGGAGTGGGTGAGGGAGTGGTTACAGGGGAAGTGGCAACAAAATGGAGGATTAGGTCATTGGGGGAAGAAGACATATTAGGAATGGAATACAAATTGGAAGGGATAGACACAGAAGGGATAGACACATTGGAAAGGACAGACACAAGGGAAGGTGTAGACAGATTACATAGCAGAGACACATTAGGAGGGGAGGGTGTGGGTGGAGAGTAAATTTTTTGGGACAAATTCTTTTTCCATGGGTTTTGCTTTGGGTGCTGAGTGGTCCCCTTTTTTTGATGTTCCCTCGGCGTTTCTTGCTTTCCATAGGTACTGCACTCGACGGTGTGATGGGTGCTGCAAGCTGGTGGGGCGCTGCACTCGGCTGCCTGGTGGGTGCTGTAAGCTGGAGGGGTGCTGCACTCGGCTGCGTGGTGGGTGCTGCAAGCTGGAGGGGTGCTGCAAGCTGGATTGGTGCTGCACTCGGCTGTGTGGTGGGTGCTGCAAGCTGGAGGGGTGCTGCAAGCTGGATTGGTGCTGCACTCGGCTGTGTGGTGGGTGCTGCAAGCTGGAGGGGTGCTGCACTGGACTGCATGATGTAGCTGGGAACTGTAGGAGGATAGTTCACTTGCCACTGGTGCTGTGCTGGCCCTTGTTGCCCTGTAGGAAAAGAACTGTGTGGTTGCTGGTGACATCTTGACTGCAGTTGGGACTGCTGCATGGCATCACTGTAAGCAATAAGAATAACAAAACCAGGTAGCATATTAAATGCAAAGAAAAATGGTGCCAGATGGCACACACACACTAGAACAAGCTCTCAATCTCCATGTAGGACATGAGAAAATAGGAGGACAGAGGAGCATAAAAATGGCAAAAGTTTATTAATCTTTTTATGGAACTAATTCATGGACTTGAGTGCGCTGCTTGACAAAATACCATTTGCAGATTATATTGAAAGATTAACCATTTATTTCCCAACGTGTTTCAAAGTAAATATTACTTCTTCCTCAGTGGATGACATACATGAACAGATAGAGCCGTCTCTGATTATATACATAATTTGAAAATTGGTGCCAATAGTCACATGTTACGTGGCAAAGAAGTCAAAGTTCAAACATATAAAGTCACATGAAATGTCATAATAATCATTCAATAATTATTAAAATCAATTATTCTTTTAATTATTTTACAGATATAAAGCTTAAAAAACGAAAAAAGAAAAAACAAATGGATTGAAGATGAAAAGCGAACCCACGCCGAAAAAAGAGAAAGGCTTGGCAATCCAACACTCAAACCTCCACACCAGAACAAGAATATATCCTGGGGGAATAAAAAGAATGAAACAACAATTGAAAAAGGGAGAAAACAATTGTTGTTTCATTCTTTTTCTTCCCCTGGGATATATTCTTGTTCTGGTGTGGAGGTTTGAGTGTTGGATTGCCAAGACTTTCTCTTTTTTCGGCGTGGGTTCGCTTTTCATCTTCAATCCATTTGTTTGTTCTTTTTTCGTTTTTTAAGCTTTTTATCTGTAAAATAATTAAAATAATAATTGATTTTAATAATTATTGAATGATTATGACATTTCATGTGACTTTATATGTTTGAACTTTGACTTCTTTGCCACGTAACATGTGACTTTTGGCGTCAATTTTCTAATTGTGTATATAATCTGAGACAGCTCTATCTGTTCATGTATGTCATCCCCTGAGGAAGAAGAAATATTTACTTTGAAACGCGTTGGGAATAAATGGTTAATCTTTCAATATAATTTGGAAATGGTATTTTGTCAAGCAGCGCACTCAAGTCCATGAATTAGTTCCATAAAAAGATTGATGTTTTGGTGGTCACGGAGTGGACCTTTGGACGTGCAGCAAGCTGACCACGGATCTTATATGCTCAATCTCTCCTGAAAAAGGGTGAGTGAATCTCTTTTATTTCTGTCAATATCGACCCAGATAAGACCCTATTGCGCTCTTTCTGTTCCTATAGTTTACACACATTAAAAGTTTATTAATATCATATCAATAGTATCAAAAGGTCATAAGATATCAGTACAACATGGCATAGTAATATACACAAATAAGGAAAAGAGGCAACAAGGGGGAAGGGGGTAGATGGCAATAAGCACAGTGTCAGCAGAAAAGGTCAATACTCTAAGACATATATGAGTTTGCCCCTATATGCATATATAAGGTGCTGAAAGTCCTGAACAAATAATAGGACAGGTACAAAGTCACAGTAGGGGCAAATACTAACATTAGTCTAAAAGCCGGCATGGAGCACCAAATGTGAACCCTAGCAAATACAACCCCCAAAGCATAGGTGTGCCACAGCAATAAAGTGACAGTTCCAGCAGAGAGCCGCCCAAGGCATTAAATATGACCCATATGGGAGTAAGAGTGCCGGGCGGTGCTTACCAGTAAGTACCCGATGTGGACCACCAAAAAGGTTCAGAAAAGGACCCCCGACGCGCGTTTCACCCAGCGTTAGATAGCTTTCTCAAGGGGATGGTGAGTGAACGCCAGAGAGGACCTTCATATATCGCTGATAATAGATCATGTGACCAAGTCACATGCTTTCTGTAACCAATGACAGCGTGTGGGGGCGGCGCATGCGCCTAGATGACACCAGGTCCTGCACACATCCCGGCATCACCCTCTCATCGTGCTGAGACAGGGGGACGGGACAGATCATACGCGAAGGAGGGCGGCTGACGCCGCTCTGCTGCAGACACACTGGGGCCAGACTCGACCGCATCCTCACAACCACTGTATGGAGGGTTGGCAGGAGATGGCTATAACAGTACAGACACAAGCATCCTAACATTCTTAGTCTTTTCATTGTAACCAGACCCGTATGGCAAGCAATGCAAATAATAAAAAGTCTCGCCAGTCTTTGAAGGTTGGCTTTCAGATGGTGAAGGTGTCTGTGGACATCCTGGAAAAGTGTGTTCACATGATTGAACCCACTGTCCAGTCTATCTCCAACCACCTTCATCCCATCCTGGAAGATCGAGCTTAAATGAATAAACTCGGGCATGATTGACCTCTCCCAGGCCCTCCGCCGCTGGTGAGCAGACCCAACAAAACCAGTGGCAGAGGGCTGGGAGAGAGGAAAACTTGATGGTCTGGCTGCCTGTTCCCAAGCCTGTGAAGCCTGCCTGGTTGCTCCTTCGCTGGTGGATGATTGGGACTGTTCGGTGGCTGTTCGATTAGGGGTCGCTCCAACTAAGGACGATACAGGTTGTGTGGTGCTGCTCTAGGTTCTGCGTGGAAAGTAAATTACAAGCATTACTAAAAAAATAAAATAGTTTAGATAATAGTAACACAACACAAAAGATAGCAGGCAGCAGTCAAGTGAAACACTAGAAAAGAACAGATAAGAAAAATTAAACTTGAGCCAACAACAATGAAGACAAAAAAAAAAATAAATAAAAAAAAACAAAACACAATGGATGCGTACATTAGGCAGTAGTCCAACAGCACAGCAGTCAGGCAGCACAGCACCAGGACAGCAGCACAGCACTGGGACGGCAGCAAAGTACCGGGACAGCAGAACTGGGGAAATCCGGAACAGGCCTCAATCCAAGACACCAGCACGGTAATGTTTACAAGGAACAGAAGGAAAAACATAAGTAATGAAGACCGAGACTGGGAAGAGCAAAAGTACAGACACTCATACTTACATTAGATTGAAGCTGAGAGGTCCTGGACCACACCACTGGGCACGAAATCTTGGAACAGGAGGATTCCGGGACAGGATCCACAACAGGAGCAAAAACCACACAGTCTACAAGGAACAGAAAGCAAAACATAAAACTGGGCAGAGCAACACAGACACTCATACTTACATTAGATTGAAGCTGAGAGGGCCTGGACAACACCACTGGACACTATCATGGAACAGGAGGATTCCGGGACAGGATCCATAACAGGAACACCGCACAGTCTACTAGGAACAGAAAGAAAAACATAAGTACAGACTGCAGTGAGTGACAGACAGGCAGACAGACTTTTTCAAAGTTTCTATACTAACATACAGAGTCTTGATATCCCATGCACAGTCTTGAGAGTTCTAGGCTCTGCTTCAGGCTGCATGTAAGAACACTAGTTGTGTCACAACTGCAGCACCCAGTAAACTAGTAAATCATTGGATTCAGGGTTTCTTTTCCTACATTATGCTGTTCTCAGATGATGTAATATAACCAAAAAAGAGAAACAATACAACAGCAATGTGCACACCTAGAGTAATTGTAAATTTATTGACAACAACGTAGATACAAAAACAGTTAAAATATTTAGAATCATAGAATCATAGAATCGTAGAGTTGGAAGGGACCTCCTGGGCCATCTGGTCCAACCCCCTGCTCAAAGCAGGATTCGCTAAATCATCCCAGTTAGATGTCTGTCCAGCCTCTGTTTGAAGACTTCCATTGAAGGAGAACTCACCACTTCTCGTGGCAGCCTGTTCCACTCATTGATCACTCTAACTGTCAAAAAGTTTTTTCTAATATCTAATCTGTGTCTCCTCCCATTCAGCTTCATCCCATTGCTTCTAGTCTTTCCTTGTGCAAATGAGAATAAAGTTGATCCTTCTACAATGTGACAGCCCTTTAGATATTTGTAGACAGCTATTAAGTCTCCTCTCAGTCTTCTCTTTTGCAAACTAAACATTCCCAAATCCTGCAACCTTTCCTCATAAGACAGGGTTTGCAGACCGGTTTAAAATTGTAGATATAAAACACACTGACATCCACTGTATCGAGTGAAAAAAATGGGCAAATGCTGTATGTGGTAAGAAATATATCCGATACAAAATGACCTGAGCATGAATGTAATAAATATTTGCTGAATATATATGTGCAAAGCCAGCAATAAATAAAAAATCTGAACAAAAGGGGACATGTACAGAGGATAATAAAAAAAAGATAGCAATCACTGGAAAATATATCTGGAATCTAAACAAATCTAACACAAGTCTTCTTGTACTCAAGATAAAGAAATTTATGTTGTGACCCCCAAATAGGGATGGGCACTGATACAAGTGATGACATTTTAGTTTATATTGAAACAAGTAGAAAGACAAGCAATATCGAGACCAAGAGCAGTTCCACCTGAATTTTATTTTTTCTCATTGAAGCAGAATAATGAAGTTCAAGAAAACAAATTATTATACTCAGTTGTGATTTTATGTTTGCCCTAAATAAAAATGGAAAAAAAAAAAGTTTTAATAGCCCTGGGATCAGCAAAAGGTTATGAATTATTTCTAGCATATACACAATGTCCCAGTGGCATATAAGTAAGCGTAGCATAAAATCAAAGTGTCCAAATTTATAGTTCATTTATAAGCACTTCCCACTGGCATTGTTTATAACAAATATTTATCTACACTGTACAGTCACATGGCATGGAATACAGGAAGATATACAGGTAAACGGAAATTGGAATAACAAATAAATGAAACATAAAAAGCAGATGTGGTCCCAGGAAAGGTGCAACAGTTTAAGAGAAAATACGTGTAAAAAAATGCATAGGCACCAGAGACCTTCTCCTTCTCTTCTTTGGGCTGTATTCCCTGTTTATAAATTGCACCAATAAGGGATATTAATCATTTGGCGTTTACAGTTGCATTGTCAGGGGAGCCAGGAATTTGTTGCCCTTGGTCATTCCAACTATTTGATAAACATGAATTTGAGACCAATATATAAAATAAAATACTGTTTTTATCCATGAATTCATAGAAATAAAAATGGTTGTTCTATAGTTCACCTTTTAAAATATCTCATAGATTTTTATTACTGTATGTGTTCTCAATGTTATTCCTAGTTATGTTTGTGGTGCTTTATATTATTACTAATGTAAGTAAAATATGGTGAGGCATAAACTTTTTTTTGCAAAAAAAGAGTATTTTAGTGTGTGATAGCAGCCAAAAAAACAACATCAATCTTGTATTCCTGTAATCACATTGATCTGAAGAATAAAGTCACTTATACAGCATGAGGAATGGTATAAAAAAAATAAATAAAACAATTCTCGACCTGCTGTTGATTTGTTTATTCTGCCACCCAAAGGTCGAAATAAGATTTTGCTCACATTTATCCTATACTCTATGCTGAGTGCTTACACTGGAGCTTTCGTGTAAATCTTTAAATTATGTGATTCCGACGGAAACGTCGATGGAAGATTCCCTATAATGAGGCAGATGGGGATGCTGTTGTCTGTCTGGCCTATGATCGGTGGGGGTCCTTCTTTTTAAGTGTGCATAAAAACACGGTCGGCCACAGTTTTGTGCATTTCTGAAAAAAAAGGACATCTCTGAACAGAAGTTAGACGGAGTCCATAGTAACTCTGCTGCTTCATCGTTGTGAATGGATCTGTCAGGGGTTTCATCTGAATTATGCTATACAGAGATTTAGATGGAAACCCCAATGTATTGTAAGTACTCAGCGTAGAGCCCAGGATAATTGAGATCCAAAACATTATGTAAAATGTTCCCAATAAAAGCTTCAACTTAATCCACAATAAAAGAAAGTCCCCACTCAAGTCCGTCATCCGTCAATGAAAATATTGGGAACTTCCATGTTACTAATAGCACAAAGGCTCTAGAAAAGCGCTATGGCTCCCCCCCCCAAGAAAACCAGCTAATTCTGTGCTACCAAATCCAAATTCCCCTCTCGTTTCTGAGCTCCATAGTGTGCCTAAGCCACTTTTAGCATCCACATATTTGGCATTTCTGTGCCGATGGTGCCCGCTTAAGTTACAGGGTGCATTTCTCCAGAAGCATGAGCTGGGCATAATGTATAGGCATTATAATGTACTGGGCACTACAATGTACAGGGCATTACACTGTCAGATTTGCAATTTTCACTCAGCAACATCAACTGTTATGAGCTCATTTTCTGCTCCACCAGTTGAGAGTTCTCCTTCCGTTCTCCCTCTGGTGGTGACAGGAGGTAGTGAGGTTGGTTTAAGTGGTAGTGATCTGCCACCTGATGAGGAGGATAACAATTGGATCTCTGGAGTATCAGACTGGATATAAGACAGCTGATGCCCTATGCTGGTGATTCAGTCTGCTTCTCAGGTCTTGGACTTCAGCTCTCTTCCAGTCTTCTCAAGTTAAGTTTGTTTTTTGCTAATGTTCACACTTGCACTTGTTGGTCAATTCAGTTTCTTGTGTGGTCAGCCTGCCCCTGCTGGGGCTATGCTGAACTTCCACTCCTACTTATCTGTATTTGTCAATTTGCCTTTTTGTCCCTTATTAGATTGGCCTCTTTTTGCTCTGTTTCAGAATATTTCAGAGTGCTGATATAGTGGGAGAAGTCTAGAGACTTCAGGGTTAATTTTGCTATCAGACGTGTTGGACATTATTTTGGTAGGGTTTTTTTGGCAGATTGCAGACAGTGGCTTTCCTTTCCTGTCCTTTCTAGTTAGTCGGGCCCCATCATTTGCTCAGCCTATTTTCCTGCCTTTGTTTGTGTTTTCATCTTGTTTCACCGTCAATACATGTGGGGGGCTGTCTTTCCTTTGGGGTCTACTCTGGGGCAGTTAGTTTTCCTCTTTTCCTGCTTTAGGCTTATGTAGCTCTCCGGTTGTGACAAGGCGTCTTGGACCATCGTAGGAACGCTCCACGACTGCTGCTAGTTGTGTGGTTAAGATCAGGAAATTGTTAGAGAAAAAAAAAAAGTCTCAGAATTTTTTTTTGTTATTATGTATTTTTTCCTCTTTTTCTCTGGGGCCGTAGGAGGATTTTTTCCTAATGGAGATTAAGCAACTGTCTGATCGTGTGGAGCAGCTTGCTGCTGAAGTACAGGGAATTTCCACCTACCTTATTCAGTCACATGCTGCTGAACCCAAGATTCCTACTCCTGATGTGTTTTCTGGGGATCGGTCTAAATTTCTGAATTTTAAGAATTGTAAATTATTTTTTGCTTTGAAGCCTAACTAATCAGGGAGCTCTGTGCAGCAGGTTAAAATTGTCATCTTCTTGCTGCGTGGCGATCATCAAGATTGGGCTTTTTCTCTGACACCTGAAAATCCTATTCTGACTAATGTGGATGCATTTTTTCAGGCCTTGGGGTTGTGTATGATGAACCTAATGCCGTTGATCAAGCTGAGAGAACCCTGTTGGCATTAAACCAAGGTCAGGATCCTGCAGAGTTGTACTGTCAAAAATTCCATAAGTGGGCGGTCCTTACTACATGGAATGATAGTGCATTGGCAGCTCTCTTTCGGAAAGGTTTGTCAGAGATCGTAAAAGATGTTATGGTGGGATTTCCTGTTCCCTATGGTCTGGATGGCTCTATGTCATTAGCCATTCAAGTTGATCGGCGTTTACGTCAAGGTAAAACTACACGGGAGGCGCTGCCACCTTTTGAACAAATGTCTGAACCTATGCAATGTGATGGGATTTTGTCTAGGGCGCAACATTGGTAGTTTAGAAGGCGTAATAAGCTGTGTTTTTTTCTGTGAAGACGCCTCTCATACTATTTCTGTCTGCCCTAAATGAGAGAAATGTTTTGCACACACATTTGCTTTGGGCAATATACAACCTAAGTTCCTTTTGGCAATTACTCTGATCTGCTCCTTGTCCACATTTTCCACTAAGACTTTTGTGGATTCAGGAGCAGCTCTGAATCTGATGGATTTGGACTTTGCTAAACATTGTGGTTTGTCCATGACGCCTCTGCAGACGCCCATTCCTTTGAGGGGTATTGATGCCACTCCTTTGGCGGAGAATAAACCTCAGTTTTGGACCCAGGTGATAATGCGAGTTGCCCCAGACCACCAAGAAAATTGTAAATTTTTGGTGCTGCATAATTTGCATGATACTATTGTTCTTGGGTTCCCCTGGTTGCAAACTCATAACCCAGTTTTGGATTGGAAATATGTGTCTGTGGTGAGTTGGGGTTGTCAGTGTGTTCTTACGGTCGCTCCTGTTTTCTCCACCTCTCCTCAGTCTCATGATATTCCTGATTATCTGGCTGATTTCTCTGATGTTTTTAGTGAGAGCAAGTCTGCTTCTTTGCCTCCTCAAAGAAGTTATGACTGTGCAATTGAGTTGATGCCTGGGTGTAAATTTCCCAAGGGTCGGCTTTTCAACTTATCTGTACCCGAACATGATGCTATGCGATCCTATATTAAGGAGTCGTTGGAGAAGGGTCATATTAAACCATCCTCGTCACCGTTAGGCGCTGATTTTTTTTGTGGCCAAGAAAGATGGTTCATTTAGACCGTGTATTGATTATCGTTCCCTTAACAAGATAACGGTTAAATATCAGTACCCTGTTATCAATGAGTCACCGTAGGAGGCAAAAGCAGAAATACAAGCTAAGTCCAGAAAACCAGAGAAGTTGGCAACTATCAGATTGCAGACCCCTGAACCTATCAACACAACTAGCAGTAGCCGTGGGGGGTTCCTACGAAGCCCTAGACCCCTCGATCACAGCCGGAGAATTACATAGGCCTAAAGAAAGAAAGGGGAAATCTAAACTGCCCCAGAGCAGACCCCAAAGCAATAGGCAGCCCCCAACATATAATGACGGTGAAGCAAGATGAAAATACTAACACAGACAGAAAGATAGACTGAGCAAAGATGGAGCCCGCAACTATCTAGATAGGAAAGGACAGGAAGGCTGCTATCTGCAATCTGCCAAAACCCTATCAAAGACATAAGCCAACAAGCTGATATGAAAAAGGCACTGAAGCAGCTAGGCTTCAAAAACTAAATCAGCACTCAGGTATTTTCAGAAGACAGAGCTAAATGAATTCAGCACACCCCAGCAGGGAATGGCAGAAATCCAAAAAAACAAAGCAAAACAAAGTCAAAGCACAAAAGCAAAAGGCCGAGCAGCAAACTTAGCTTTAGAGGAGCAGGAATTCAGACTGGTCTCCAAGGATCCCACAGAGAAATCACCCGCAGGGCAGAAGGGCGTCGGCAGCCTTATATCCAGTCCGTAACTCCACTCAGCCAGTCATCATCATCAGCCTCAGGTGTTTGATAATCAGGCTCACTACCTTTCTTTACCAGAAGAGGGAGTTCCTTGGGCCTCAGTAATGAAGGGGAAAATGAACTCACAACAGTACCCATTACCTATGATGTCTGATTTATTCTCCAGAGTTAAGAGTGCCTGCTGGTTTACTAAGCTTGACCTCAGGGGGGGCATATAATCTTATTCGCATCAAGCACGGGGATGAATGGAAGACGGCATTTAATACTCCGGAGGGACATTTTGAGTACCTGGTGATGCCTTTTGGGCTCTCTAATGCCCCTTCTGTCTTCCAATCCTTTATGAATGATATTTTCCGAGACTTTGTGGATAAGCTTTTGATCATCTATCTGGATGATATTTTGATCTTTTCTAGTGATTGGGATTCCCATGTGGAACATGTCCGGACTGTGTTCTGGATTTTGAGGGAGAATTCCCTGTTTAAGGGATCGAAGTGCCTCTTTGGTGTACAGAGGATTTCATTTTTGGGATTTATCTTGTCTCCATCGACTATTGAAATGGACCCAGCCAAGGTACAGGCCATTTATGATTGGGTTCAGCCTACTTCTTTGAAGGCTCTCCAGTAGTTTTTGGGGTATTCTAATTTCTATCGTAAATTTATAGGTAATTTTTCTAGTATTGTCAAACCACTGACTGATCTGACCAAGAAGGGAGCTGATGTGCTGAATTGGTCTCCTGAGGCTGTCTCAGCATTTCAGGAGCTTAAGCGGAGATTTACTTCAGCTCCAGTTTTACGGCAACCTGATGTCTCACTTCCATTTCAAGTGGAGGTGGACGCTTCTGAGATTGGTGCAGGAGCTGTGTTGTGCCAAAAAGACCCTGTGACTTCTAAGATGAATCCCTGTGCCTTCTTTTCTCGAAAGTTCTCCCCATCTGAACGCAACTATGACGTGGGGAATCGGGAATTGTTGGCCATGAAATGGGCATTTGAAGAGTGGAGACATTGGTTGAAGGGAGCTAGACATCAATTTGTGGTCCTCACCGATCACAAGAATCTGATTTATCTGGAGTCGGCCAAACGCTTGAATCCTAGACAGGCTAGATGGGCCTTGTTTTTCACGCGTTTTAATTTTGTGGTCTCTTTTCTTCCGGGCACTAAGAATGTTAAGGCAGACACCCTTTCTAGGAGTTTCTTTGCTGATTCTCTTAATGTGACCGAGCCTACTACTATCCTAGGTGAGGGGGTAGTTCTTTCTGCCATTTCGCCCGATTTGAGACGCACCCTGGAGGAATTTCAGGAGGATAAACCTGAGCGTTGCCCTATGGGAAGATTGTATGTTCCTGACCAGTGGAGAAAGAGAGTGATGTCTGAAGTCCATTGCTCTGCACTGGCTGGTCATCCGGGTATTTTTGGTACCAGAGATTTGGTGAGTCAGTCGTTTTGGTGGCCTGCCTTATCTCGTGATGTCAGGAATTTTGTACAGTCCTGTGGGACTTGTTCTCGGTCTAAACCCTGTTCTCGTTCTAGTGGGTTGCTGATGCCCCTGCCGGTGCCCAAGAGGCCATGGACCCATATCTCAATGGATTTTATTTCTGATCTTCCTGTCTCTCAGAGAATGACTGTTATCTGGGTGATTTGTGATAGATTTTCGAAGATGGTCCATTTTGTACCACTCCAAAAGTTTCCATCTTCCACTGAGTTGGTGCCCTTGTTTTTACAGCAGGTGGTTCAGTTACACGGGATTCCTGAGAACATTGTGTCCGATAGAGGGGTCCAGTTTGTTTCCAGATTCTGGGAAGCCTTTTGTTCCAATCTGGGAATTCAGTTATCCTTCTCCTCCGCGTTTCATCCCCAGACCAATGGGCAGACTGAGAGAACAAACCAGACCCTGGAGTCTTATTTAAGATGTTTTATATCTGCTGATCATGATGATTGGGTCTCATTTTTGCCCTTGGCCGAATTTGCGCTGAACAATAGAGCTAGTTCTGCCACTCTGATGTCACCCTTTTTCTGTAATTTTGGGTTTCATCCTCGATTCTCTTCAGGGCAAGTGGAATCTTCGTCCTGCCCAGGTGTGGACACTGTGGTTGTGAGAATGCAGCAGATATGGGACCAAGTGGTGGATAAGTTGTCACTCTCTCAGAAAAAAGGCCCAGCGTTTTTCCAACCAGCGTAGGACCATTGGTCCCCGGTTTAAAGTGGGTGATATTGTTTGGTTGTCGTCTAAGAATATTCCTATGAAGATTGCATCTCCAAAATTTATGCCAAGATTTATTGGACCTTATAAGATTTTGGAGATTCTTAATCCTGTTTCTTTTGGATTGGCTCTTCCAGTTACGTTCAAAATCCATAACGTATTTCACAAGCCACTGTTGAAGAGGTTTGTTGAGCCAGTAGTTCCTGTGGCGGCACCTCCTGATCCTGTATTGGTTAAAGGCAATGCCGAATATGAGGTAGAGAAAATATTGGATTCTCGTTTGGTTAGACGGAGACTCCAGTATTTGGTCAAATGGAAGGGTTATGGACAGGAGGATAATTCTTGGGTCTATGCCTCTGATATTCATGCCAATAAATTGGTTCGTGCTTTTCACCGGGCCCATCCTGATCGGCCTGGTGGCATGGATGAGGGTTCGGTGACCCCTCCTCACGGGGGGGTACTGACATGAACTCATTTTCTGCTCCACCAGTTGAGAGTTCCCCTTCCGTTCCCCTCTGGTGGTGACAGGAGGTAGTGCGGTTGGTTTAAGTGGTAGTGATCTGCCACCTGATGAGGAAGATAACGATTGGATCTCTGGAGTATCAGACTGGATATAAGACAGCCGACGCCCTATCCGGGTGCTGGTGATTCAGTCTGCTTCTCAGGTCCTGGACTTCAGCTCTCTTCCAGTCTTCTCAAGTTAAGTTTGTTTTTTGCTATTGTTCACATTTGCGCTTGTTGGTCAATTCAGTTTTTTTCGTTTGCTCAGCCTATTTTCTTGCCTGTGTATGTATTTTCATCTTGTTTCACCGTCAATACATGTGGGGGGCTAACTTTCCTTTGGGGTCTGCTCTGGGGCAATTAGTTTTCCTCTTTTCCTGCTTTAGGCTTATGTAGTTCTCCGGTTGTGACGAGGCGTCTAGGACCAACGTAGGAACGCTCCACGACTGCTGCTAGTTGTGCAGTTAAGTTCAGGGATCTGCAATCTGCATAGTTACCAACTTCTTTGGTTTTCTGAGACTTAGTTTGTTGTCTTTTTTTCCTCCTTGGTTTCCCAATCATAACACCCCCCCTAATTTTGCCACAAAAAAACTGGGAAAACTGACTCGCATATAAGCATAGGGTGGAAAATTCAGCAGCTACTGGTACATTTTAAATATAAAAATAGATACCAATAAAAGTAAAATTAATTGAGACATCAGTAGGTTAAATGTTTTTTGAATATCTATATTGAATCAGGAGCTCCATATAATACTCCATACAGTTCATGATGGGCCCATAAGATGCTCCATACAAAATACACCCCATATAATGCTGCACAAAGGTTAATAATGGCCCCATAAGATGCTCCATAGAATGATATGACCCATATGCTGCTCCATAAAGGTTATGGCCCCATAAGATGTTCCATAGATTATACCACCATAAGATGATCCATAAGATGCTCCATAGATTATGCCCCCATAAGATGCTCCATAGATTATGCCCCCATATGCTGTCCCATAAGATGCTCCATAGATTATGCCCCCATATGAGTATGTGCATATTCATGACTTTAATGAGTGGTACCATATGACCCCTGAAGGAAGGAAAGGAGACTGTGGGAAAAGCAGGGAGGCTGCAGAGACGCTCCAGGGGGGTAAGTATGATCTGACACCCCCGTTCCCCCTCCCCCGCTGACCCCCTGGTGTATATGACTCGCGTACAAGCCGAGAGGGGGACTTTAAGCCCAAAAAAAATGGGCTGAAAATCTCGGCTTATACGCGAGTATATATGGTAGCTGGATTTTCATGATGTAATATGGAAAGGATCTGGCTGTAGTCTGCACTGCCAACAAGCAAATAGAGCAAAAAAGCTGTGTGCTCTGGATTGCTTTTGAAGAAAATAATCAGTATTAAGATGCAAAAATAATTGTTCCTGGCCACTGATACCGGGGGCTGTGTATATTCAGTAAGTATCTGTTATAGGCAGTAGCAGCAGACAGTAATGGAATGGACCCTCTTGCTGTGTGCAATGAAGTATGCCACATACAATGCATGCCTAACCTGGCTATCACTGATATCTATATACACCATAATTAGTGGTCAGAAGGACTGTTGGTTTAGATGAATTTGTGTATTCAATATGGTATACCCACACTAACTTATTGTTAGGTGCCAGGATTCTCCCGCTGCACAGGGTAGATCCCAAGCCTTTTCTGCCTCTGCAGTTTTCCATTCTGCTCTGGCCACAGTGGAGCCTGCTTAGCAAAGACGTCAGTCTCAGCGTCTTGCTCAGACCTGTGCAGTTCGCTTGGTTACTGCTGGCCTTCCAGCCAAAGCTATGGTAACCAGCAATAAGCATCAGCTAATAGACGCTCCGGAGGCTAAGTCCAGAAATCACTCTACTGAGCATGCTCATGAGGTAGCGACCTCTCATTGGTGGTCGGTTATCAGCTGCTCAGGTGATGTCGCAGTTCTGGATTGATCCAAGAGCACAGTCCTGTCTGACTGGACTTAAGCAGAGAATATAAAATGGTCTTTGGGGTGCATTTTGGTGCGCTAAGATCCTCTATGCTTTATGTGTGCCGATGGATATGTTGCCACATGTGTGCCACCTCTAGCACGGCGATTGGGTGTCTAGGCAGGCAGTGTAGGGTGGGAACTCCAGCCTAAGTCGCATGTGCTGTTTAGCACAACTGAGTGTCAGAGCAAGCTCAACCACCAGCCTAAACTTTCCAGGGGGGGTAGCTATAGGGACCCCTACTAGCATCATTACTTACTATATTCCTGTGATGTCTAACAGAGTATAGCTTCGAGTGCTCTGTTATTGTACCGTTCTGTGTAGCAACCGAGCAGGTACCTTTGCACTCTTTCCACACAGAGTGACCTTTACCTCAGTGTGCTTACAGTGCTTGCACGCAGCATCGCTCAGCCATTGTTCAATAGCTGCGGTTTACAATCACCACACGGTGGATCCCAGGTTGCGATCGCACTTTACCATCTTTTGCATTCAGTACGATCCACTAATCCTTACACTTAGACAACACCAAATCTGTCCTATCTCTGCAGCAACTCTCCCTATACTGCCTAAGTCCGGAGCTGACTGTGACGAGCAGGACAGCGCCAGGTCTGATATAGACCTGATGACGCTATGCGGCCAACCAATCACTGTAATGCCACAACCAACATGGCTGCGGCAATACAGTATGTGGCAGACAATCCCTGCATGTTGATTGGCACTCTAAAGAGCGCCAAACATGCAGGGCGGGGACCCAAACTCCCGCCGAGCAACCCCGGAAATGCTTGGCGCTCGCCAAGCATCACGAGCAATGAGATGCTCGGGTGAGCACCGAGCACTTCCGAGCATACTCGCTCATCACTAAGGTATACCAATTTATACTTTAGTTAATTTCTTTCGGTTTTGCTATAGGTTCTTGCACTCAGTGCACACAAGGGCATAGTCTTCCTTTTTTGATCTGGGCTTTACTTTTATACAGCTTCTCATGGCTTTGTGCTCATAGTCAGGTCTCGGTCCTGCTCAGCCCTTATTCACATTATGGTCATTTTTGACATATGGTAAGGTTTTAATAATAGATGTTAGTACTGTCCTGATTTGGTACAGCTTGTTTCTGGTGGGATGGCTTTTATGCTATTTTGATCAAACACAATGTTTACTAAGTGCCCTATATTATTTATATGCACTATTGCTTTTTACTTATTTACAGTAGAGTACATGTACATTTTGTTTCTATCTGGTTTTGTCTGTTTACTGGAGAGTGTGAACATGCTCCCACTCATTGCATGTATACTAACTTATTCTCCAGTTCATTTATATCGGGTTTGGCCCATATTAGCTTGAAGTTTCACAATGTGGAGATCTTGTGTTTTCCTTGTCAGGACTGCAGGAGGTTGCAATGGTAAAAGGTATATTGATTAATTTAGGTTAAAATCCATGTTACATTGATAATGATGGACAGTGTGCATGAAAACATTTTCTCTTTTAATTGATAACATTCATTTAAATCAATTATTAAAAAGGTTTTTCTCACCACTTACATTTATAGCATATCGATAAAACAAATAAAGTTGCATGGCTCATGGCACATGACTAATCACAGCTGTGCCCTAAAGGAGAATAGCCAAACAGCAGCCAGCACAAGAGATATTACAGAGCAAGTAAGCACTTCTCACCTCTTGCTGTGTCCCACTCATACACCTCCAGCTATTGGATTACAACCATGCTCCACTAGTATTGTAACAAAGTATGTTAATGCACACACTATACACACTTTATTGATAGCTGCCAGAGACAGACCCATTTACACCGAGAAGTCCCCATAGATACCACCAAAAAATAAGGCCGGAATCACACATGCGAGAAACTCGGACGAGTCTCGTATCTTAATACCCGGCACTGCCGCTGGCAGTTGGGAGCGGAGCGGGCGGCTGCATGTATTGCTATGCAGCCGCACACTCCAATCCAAGTGCCGGCGGCAGTGCCGGGTATTAACATGCAAGACTCATTCGAGTTTCTCGCATGTGTGATCCAGACCTTATGTGCTTTAGACTGGCTGTATGGTCATACTTGCCTCTCTGTGGTGGGCTTAACAGCTAGGTGTTTTTTTCTTATACCAATGGCAAGTGTGTTGGAACATATTTTGGCTTTAAGCTCCAAAGGGGGTGAATATTTCTTTCTCCTCCTCTATTTCTGGCTAATTTTGATTAAACCTGAAGTCCTCCTGAATTCACCATCCTTCTTTCCAAAAAGGGCATATCTGTAGGGCACAGATTCAAAACAGTACATTAGTCAGGTCTGTCCTGTATGGTGTCTAAGACTGAGAGGTCTTAGGCCTGTTTCACACTTCAGTCTTTTTGCCATCAGTCAAAATCCATCAAAGTGTGAAAAAACGGATCCAGTGCAGATTGCAAAAGTTTTTCCGACGGATCCATCGCAGCAGCCACTGCAGGAAATTTAAAGGAATAGGAATCTGGAGAGAGAGAGAGTGAGAGAGAGTGCCAGAACCGCGTTTTGGGTTAAATTAAAGGAATGGAAATTCTTCCGGGCATGCTCAGTTGGAACAAACGGAATCCGTCGCTGGATTCCGTCATATGACGAACGGCGACGGATCTGCCGCCCATAGGCGTCCATTCTAGCAGATGACGGATGGCGACAGATCTGTCACTGTCAGACTTTTCAATGGAGACCAAAAACATTCCTATGGACATTTTTTCCCACAGACGGACACTTATTTTCCAACGGATCCATCGCACGACAGACAAAAAGGAAGGCCATCCATCACAATCCGTTGCTAATACAAGTCTATAGGGAAAAAGACGGATCCACCAGGCAAATCCGTCGGATCCGTTTTTTTCTGCTAATGACGGATTTTGACTGACACCAGAAAACTGAAGAGTGAAACAGGCCTTAGACACAACTGACCAGCTAGGGAGAGTTAAAGGGGTTGTCTGGGATTTTCACATAATCTCAGTGCATATCTGGGCTGCAGAATGTTGACAATAAGTAATTTACCTTCTGTGCCCAGTTTGCACAGTTTCCAAGATATGATCTCTTGCTTCTATGAAAAACGTCCAGGGGGGGTGAGTTCAGGCATTGAAATGAGAACTGGTCGATTCCTCCTCACTAGTTTCACTTTCCATAGATCACTGTTCAGCGTGTGTCTGGGGGGAGGAGCAGCTGGGTGGTCCTGCTCTATGCACTGAGGCTGCTAGAGGGGGAGGATTTGTTACTGTGTGAGGAGGGATAGGCTTGTTCATGTGGACGGGGAGGGCCTGTAGCTATGGAGGGTGGGGTTGTTGCTATAGAGGGCAGGTTTTTAGTAGAGTAGGAGGAAATGACCAGTTCTCATTTCAATGCCAGAACACACCCCCCTGGATGTTTTTCAGAGACGCAAGAGATCATATCTTGGAAATGCTGCAAACTGGCCACAGAAGGTAAATTACTTATTGTCAGCATTCTGCAGCCCAGATATGCACTGAGATTATGTGAAAAGCCTGGACAACCCCTTTAAATTTGATAGGGTTAAGCTAAAAATCTGCATTCAAAATGACATCAAAAGTTGCATCTATGATTCCATTCTTAACATTCTTATGAATTACTTGCAAGTTTGTTTTTTGCACACTTGTCTTCTTGCTATTTCAGATTTATATTTTAATAGATAAAGCAGTTTCATTGTAAAAATCACTACATCCGTTATCAATAAAACAAATAACTCATAAAGTAGTCATATTAATCTTAATTCCCAGGATAATATTCAAAATACGTTATCTATTATAGTCTTTGACGGAATTCCAAATACATACAGAGCTGAATCACATCATTAAAGATTTATATCTCTTTATCGACAGGCATTAAAAATGACTTTAATTTTCACGACCATTTGGTAAATAATAGCAATTTGTCAAATCTTTTCTAGCTATAAGCCTGTTTGTCTATGAATGAGTAAATCGGTAAAATCATTGCCTACTTAATGAGGAGCTTTCACCAGTTTGAGAATGTTAAACTGGCCTCATCATGATAGAGTGAATGGAGGGCTGACTAAAATGTAGTTCTATTATTTTAATTTCTGCTCTCCTGCTCTTTAAATGTATGTTAATAAAAGCAAATAAACTAAAAGAACTTAATTAAAAATGTCCCAATATATGATATAGCAGTGCCTATATTGCATATACTATGTTGTGCTTTATAGTCAAATTTTGAAAAAAGTTGAGGACACCTCCTTTTAAAAACTCAGTCAGTGCTCCTCTAGTGCCCATAATTTCAGCATTGTATTGCGTGGAGTAAATTGTGTATGGATATAGATTTTCTACATAGCCTTGTTAAAATGCCAAGTTTTTTTTCATACCAAGAATCATTTCAGAACTTTTTAAATTCAATTGACAAACAATCTGAAATCATATAGATGAGGAAAATCAAAATAACAAAACTAAAATGTTGTAGAAGTATTAGCACCCTCTTAAAATTGAGCATCAGGTTGTGTTACGAATTAACCAAACTCATTTAAACTCATGTTAAATAGTAGTCAATACACAGCTGCTATCATTTATAGTGATTATGATTAATCCCATATAAAAATATACTGCTCTAGTAGAATTTTCCTGACATTTTGTTAGTTGTATAAAGCCATGGTCTGTAAACAGCTTACAACACAACAAAGGGATCTCATTGTCAAAAGTTGCCAGCAGAAGGGTAAAAATTGTTTTCAAAGCATTAGACGCACCAGGAAACATTGTGAAAATGGTCATACAAAAGTGGCTTAACTTTGGCACAACAGTGACATCACCTAGAACTGGATGTCTCTCAAAAATAGATGAAAATATGGCAAGAAAAAATAATCCAAGGGGCTGCCAAGAAGCCTACAGCAACATTAAAAAGTTGCCGAAATTTCTGTCAAGTACTGGTTATGTACATGACAGAACAATATTATCCTGAAATCTTCATATGTCTGGCCTGTGGGCTAAGGTGGCAAGATGGAAGCCTTTTCTTACAAAGGAAAACACTTAAAACACCCCGAATAATAATGCTATATCCACCATGCTGTGAGAATGGTGTCTTTTGGTGATGAGCAGTGTTGGCTTTGCACCAAATATACCTTTGGAATTATGACCAAAAACTCAACCTTAGTCTCATCAGACCATACCATGTTTTCCCACATGTTTTTGGCAGAATTGACGTAGGTTTTGACAGAACATAGCCACTGATCCCAGAGCTGGAGTTGTCCTCTGGTAAGTTCGGGAGAGCTCAGCTCCAGGATCCCACTTTGACATGGGCACGGGAGAGAGTAATCGAGATAAATGGGGTGGCTCAGCAACTGGGTGTGGAGACGGAGTTTCCACTGATGGTGAGCAACCAGGAGTTGCTGTACAGTGTTGATAAAATCCACGGTGAGGTGGTAGAACAACTGGTAGTGCCTCAGTCCTACAGTCGGGTGGTGCTCGACATGGCTCAAACTCACTTGCTGGGAGGGCATTTGGGAGCCAAAAGACACAGGAGCGCATTCTGCAGTGGTTTTTCTGGCCAGGTGTCTACGCTGAGGTCCAAAGGTATTGTGAGACGTGTCTGGAGTGCCAACTGACCTCACTCACCACGAACTACCGGAGTCCATTGGTGCTTCTGCCCATTATATAGGTACCTTTTGAGCGGATTGCGATGGATCTGGTAGGGCCAATAGTAAAATATTCCCGGGGTCACCAACAGATATTAGTAGTCATAGACTTCGCCACCCGGTATCCAGAGGTGATACCACTCTGCCACCCCTCTGCTAAACTAATTGCCCGTGAACTATTTGCCATGTTTTGTCACCTTGGGTTACCCAAGGAGATCCTATTGTCTAAGGTGACCAGGGAGCTATGTAAGTTGCTCCAGATTAAACAGCTATGTACATCGGTGTACCATCCACAAACCGACAGGTTGGTGGAGAAGTTTAATAAGACCCTCAAGGCCAAGCTCAAAAAGGTGGTCGCCAAGGATGGGAGGGATTAGAACATGTTACTTCCCTATCTAATGTTCAGTGTTATGAATGGGTTATCGAGGAGGAGAGCAGGCCCAGGCTAAGCCACAGAAAACCAGAGAGGTTGGTAACTAAGCGGATTGCAGACCCCTGATCCTATCCACACAACTAGCAGTAGCCGTGGAGCGTACCTACCATGATCCTAGATGCCTCGGCACAGCTGGAGAGCTAACTAAGCCTAAAGCAAGAAAGGGGAAATCTAAACTGCCCCAGAGCAGACCCCAAAGAAATAGATAGCCCCCAAACATATATTGTCAGTGAGACAAGATGAAAACACAAACGCAGGCAGGAAAATAGACTGAGCAAATGATGGGGCCCAGACTGACTAGACAGGACAGGAAAGGAAAGACACTGTCTGCAATCATGTAAATAACCCTGCCAAAAGTCCAACACGTTTGATGCACAAAAATACTGAAGTCGCACGACTTCACCCCCTACTATATCAGCTCTCTGGCATATTCTGAAAGCAGAGCAAAAAGAGACAAATCTAACAGGGGACAAAATAAACTGGCACAAGCAGTAACATATGGGCGGAGATTCAGCACAGCCCCAGCTGGAGCAGGCTGATCCGCACAAAACAGAGATAGACAAAACCAGATCAAATGCAAACAGAATAGCAAATGAACGACTTAGCTGAACATGCAGGGACAGAGCTGGAGATATCAGACCTCAGGAGGAACAGGAAGAAAATCACCAGCAGGGATAGAGGGAGTCAGCTGTCTTAAATCCCAATCTGAAACCCCAGATCTCCAATCGTCATCCTCATTATCAGGTGGCAAGCCTCTGTCAATCAGATCAGCTCCTTTACCTCCAGTAACCACCAGAGGGAGTCTAGAAAGAGAACTCGCAACCCCTCTATCAGACCAGCTCTACTACCTTCAGTAATAACCAGAGGGAGGCCAGAAAGCGAATTCACAACAGCTCACCATCCGCGAGGTACTGCAGGCGTCCATGGGGTTCTCCCCTTTTGAGCTCTTGTATGGCAGGCACCCAAGGGGACTGCAGGATGTAGCCAAGGAAATGTGGGAACAGGAGCCCACGCCACATAAGTGTCATCGAGCATGTGGCAAGTATGCAGGACTGGATTGTGGCCATGAGACCCATAGTAATGGAGCATTTGTTTGATGCCCAGGCTGCTCAAAGCTGCATATGTAATAAAAGGGCCATAGTCAGGACTTTTAAGGAAGGGGATCTCGTGTTGATCCTCGTGCCTACCCCAGAGAGTACGCTAATGGCCAAGTGGCAGGGGCCATTTGAGATACGGAGGAAGGAAGACAAAGTGTAAGGTGTACCAGCCTGGGAAAAGGAAACCAGAATATCTGTACCATGTAAACTTGCTAAAGATCTGGAAGGATCGGGAATGTTTGGTCACGGAGGCAACTAGGGTCGTACCAACGAGGGTCCCTCTGGCCCTGGCCGAGAACACAGCAGGGAGTCAGTATAAGATATATGATGCTCTCACCAAATAGCAGCTGCGGGAGGCTCGGGCTCTGGTGCAGCAGAATAAAGACATATTCTCAGAGCTGCCAGGAAGGACCTCTGTGATACAACATGACATAGTCACCGAGCCCCAGGTAATGGTATGGATGAAACCGTACCGAGTGCCAGAAGACCGAAGGCAAGCCATCGCAGCCGAGGTGAAGCATATGCTCCAGTTGTGAGTTATTGAGGAGTCCCAAAGTGAGTGGGCCAGTCCCATTGTCCTAATTCCATAACCAGATGGGTCATTACTAGAGTTGAGCGACTTTTGTTTTTTTAGGGTCGCGTTTCGTTTCGTGAAACCCGACTTTTCCAAAAGTCGGGTCGAGCAAGATCGTCCGATTATAGGGAAAAGTCGGGGTCGTCCCGAAACACGAAACCCAATGTAAGTCAATGGGGAATAAAAGTCGGCAGTGAGAGGAGGACAGGAAACACACCTACATTGCCCATTTGAATGCCAAAAGCATCAATTCTTCTTACTTAAGCTTGTCAACCTTAATTAACTTCATAATACAAGTTATGCACTGAAAAATGGGGGTTATTTGGCTAAAGTTGTGGGGGGGAGGGCTGGCTGCAGGTTTTCATGTGCCCTGGGCGAAAGAGCGCCCCTTTAACACATACCACAACTCATCATGCTCCGATACGGCAGAGAAATAGCGGTATAGTACAATGAAAAATACCTCACTTTTTACATCTCATGACGAGGCCCATCTATTTCTCCATACAGAATCATTGGTCCCATATAATGTTTGAAACAGTATATGATGTGCTCCACATAATGCTACAGTATATGTTGGTCCCCATGGATGAAGCTCCACTGTCTTATGGGCCCAAATAATGCTCCAAACATAATGGGCCCCATTTCTAATGCTCTAGTGTATAATGGGCCCTGTAAATGCTGCTCCAGTGTCTGATGTCCACCTTTGGAATGTTCCAGTGTATGGTGGGCCCCATCTATCATTCTCCAGAGTATAGTGCTCCCCAAAAATTGCTGTCCCAACATTGAAAACAATCAAATAAGTCTCCTCGCTAGGGAATCCCTGTACTAGTCTAGACTCCTCGTCGTCCCCATCTTCCATCTCACTGCACAGTATTTCAACTTTGCAAGTGCTGTGATCCTGGGCAAGCAGGGGGGGCCCACTCATTGGCGACGGCACTGGCACAGGGCCCCTGATAGTACGGTGGTGTGTCTGATGGCGGGTGGGCTGAACCTGCACTTTCATCTGCAGCTTCCTCTTTGTCACCGTGTAAGATGGAACTGTATATGGGAAGGGTAACCTGAGTTTCATCAGGGTCAGATTCAGGCCGGGTAGCGTGCGAGGGGAATGTAGTGGTCTGGGTCAATGTACCAGCAGATTCATCGAGCAGGGGCTGGGCATCAGTGCACTTGTGTCGCCCCCAGGAGTACGGTCGCCACAGTGGCATTACCTTCTTCCTAGGGAGTGTGATGTCATGCTTGGGAGCAACGAAGGATCTCTCTAGCAGGTTAACTGATTGGGCGGCGTTATTCCCACGAGTAGTGTTGAGCATTCCGATACCGCAAGTATCGGGTATCGGCCGATACTTGCTGTATCGGAATTCCGATACCGACTTCCGATATTTTTTCAATATCGGAAGTCGGCATCGGAATCGGAAGTTCAAAGTTGATTGACAGCCTGACGTCATCATGATGCGCGGTGTGTGCGCATCATGATGCGCCGTCATTTCGGGCCTTCCGGGGGTCTCTGCCGGCCTGCCGGGGGGCTGTGCCGGCCTGCCGGGGGGCTGTGTGGACTGCCCGGGGTCTGTACCGGCCTGCCGGGGGGCTGTGCCGGCCTGCCGGTGGTCTGTGCACCCTGTGGGGGTCTGTACCGGCCTGCCGGGGGGCTGTGCCGGCCTGCCGGTGGTCTGTGCACCCTGTGGGGGTCTGTACCGGCCTGCCGGGGGGCTGTGCCGGCCTGCCGGGGGGCTGTGCTGATGTCCGGGGGTCTGTGCAAGCATCGTCCGATGGGACTACAAGTCCCATCTGGCGATGCCTGCTACCATGACAGTGATTGACACATTAGCCAATGATGGGACAGTAGTAGTCCCATCATCCGGCTAATGTGTTAAATGTTAAAAAAAAAAAAAAAAATACTACATACATACTACATGCATGCTACATACATGCTACATGCTACATACATACTACATACATACTACATACATACCACATATATACTACATACATGCTACATACATGCTACATACATAACACATATATACTACATACATACTACATACATACTACATATATACTACATGCATGCTACATACATACTACATACTACATACATACTACATACATACTACATACATACTACATATATACTACATGCATGCTACATACATACTACATGCTACATACATACTACATACATACTACATGCATGCTACATACATACTACATGCTACATACATACTACATATATACTACATGCATGCTACATACATACTACATGCTACATACATACTACATATATACTACATACATACTACATACATACTACATGCATGCTACATACATACTACATGCTACATACATACTACATATATACTACATGCATGCTACATACATACTACATGCTACATATATACTACATACATACTACATACATACTACATGCATGCTACATACATACTACATGCTACATACATACTACATATATACTACATGCATGCTACATACATACTACATGCTACATACATACCACATATATACTACATACATACTACATACAATACATTCATACAATACATACATAGACATACAGTACATATAACATAGAGTAACATACTTACCAATACTTGTCACATTGTTCCCCGAAGCCATTGTCTTTTACGGAATAAATATTAACATAACAAACCACAAAAATACTCACCCACGATCCGAAGCAGTCCACGAGTGTGTCCCACGACGATCTTGGGTAGAGAACGGCAGCATCAGCTGTTGCTGCCGTTCTCTACGGGCTGCAGGAATCCAATGACGGAAGGTAGGTATCCTTCCGCACTGTATTCCTCCGCCACTTAAAAAAAAAAGTCCCTAGTCTCACTTTATGCCATTGCTGCGTGGGAATTTCCCACTACAAGTCCCATCGGACGATGCCTGCACAGACCCCCGAAGCCTGCACAGCCCCCCGGCAGGCCGGCACAGCCCCCCGGAGCCTGCACAGCCCCCCGGCAGGCCGGCACAGCCCCCCGGCAGGCCGGCACAGCCCACCGGAGCCTGCACAGCCCCCCTGGCAGGCCGGCACAGCCCCCCGGCAGGCCGGCACAGACCACCGGAGCCTGCACAGACCCCCTGGCAGGCCGGCACAGCCCCCCGAAAGGCCCGTACAGACCCCAGAGAGGCTGTACAAGGGAAAAACAGGATTTTTCTTATTCCGATACCGGAAGTCCCATAGACTTGAATGGGACTTCCGGTATCGGAATCGGCGATACCGATACTTTTTTTTAAGATCGGCCGATCCATTCCGATCCGATACTTTGAAGTATCGGACGGTATCGCTCAACTCTACCCACGAGTCATGACCCTCCAAACAGCGTTCATGAAGGCAAAGTGTTTGTTTTACGTGGGCAGTATGGTTGCAAAGCTGAACCTTAAAGGAATGTCCAGAAGGGCACCACCAGGAGTGGAGCCTACGGTTAAATTCGACTCCACCTGGGAAACCTCAACCATGCCAGCTACAGAACAGATGCACACATTGCAAGCTTAATTCCGTTAACGAACGTGACTCCATCATGCCCCGCGGTCCGAGTCCGGCTTACTAGAGGGACACGTGAGTCTCTGGCACATGAGATTGGCCAATAACTGGTGTGTCATGCCCTTACATGTCCGTGGCTGCATGTGTGCTACACTGAAAAGGCCAGTGTTTGTCGCTTACAGGTGCAGATAACCCGCTGAACAACGTTAGTGATGGGGATCACTGATTACAATTATTACCCGCGAACAATGATTTCCCAGTAAGTGCAGGTCAACCGCAGTTCCGGAATTAGGCCTAACCGTCATTCCTGAAAAAATGAAAAACTTACGTGTGCAAACCACAGGTGCTGTAGCTTGCTTAACAGCTCGCCAGCCATTCTCACGCCCAGTATGGATTACACGTGATTGCACAAAGGTGAGAAAGGGTACCGTATCCCCGGATAACATGTATGGATAGCGTACACATTCAAAATATATGTCTCAGGAGGCAGGCTCAGACGGTGTTAGGCCCAGTATGGATTGCACGTGATTGCACAAAGGTTAGAAAGGGTACCGTATCCCCGGATAACATGTATGGATAGCGTACACATTCAAAATATATGTCTATACATCAGGAGGCAGGCTCAGACGGTGTTAGGCCCAGTATGGATTGCACGTGATTGCACAAAGGTTAGAAAGGGTACCGTTTCCCCGGATAACATGTATGGATAGCGTACAGATTCAAAATATAAGTCTCAGGAGGCAGGCTCAGACGGTGTTAGGCCCAGTATGGATTGCACGTGATTGCACAAAGGTTAGAAAGGGTACCGTATCCCCAGATAACATGTATGGATAGCGTACACATTCAAAATATATGTCTCAGGAGGCAGGCTCAGACGGTGTTAGGCCCAGTATGGATTGCACGTGATTGCACAAAGGTTAGAAAGGGTACCATTTCCCCGGATAACATGTATGGATAGCGTACACATTCAAAATATATGTCTCAGGAGGCAGGCTCAGACGGTGTTAGGCCCAGTATGGATTGCACGTGATTGCACAAAGGTTAGAAAGGGTACAGTATCCCCGGATAACATGTATGGATAGCGTACACATTCAAAATATATGTCACAGGAGGCAGGCTCAGACGGTGTTAGGCCCAGTATGGATTGCACGTGATTGCACAAAGGTTAGAAAGGGTACCGTATCCCCAGATAACATGTATGGATAGCGTACACATTCAAAATATATGTCTATACATCAGGAGGCAGGCTCAGACGGTGTCAGGCACAGTATGGATTTGACGGCCCAGATTACACAGCGGAGGAGCAGGGAGAGGTAAAGATTGCAAATCCTGGGGCCCTGCCCAAGCAAGGGGGGCCCACTCGTGGGCGTCGGTACTGGCACTGGGCCCCTCATAGTACAGCGGTGTGTCTGACGTCGGGTGTGCACCACCACCGTCAGAGACACTTGATTGCACTATGAGGGACCCTGTGCCAGTGCCCGCGCCCAAGAGTCGGCCTACCCACCTGTCCAGGGCAACGGCACTCGCACGGTTTCGTGCGCTAGGTGGTGACCCCGGCCATGGGGGGGGAGGCAGCACAGTTAGGGAGTTTTAGAAAGTGGCATATGTTGATGTTGGACATTCAGCTGATGCAAAAGGCGAAATAGGTGAAGTACCAGGAAGAGGTGGACCAAAGCAAGCCATTTTTCTGTCACCCTATGTGTCATCAGGGGAAGGTGGGACAAAATCCTTGGAAACCCATGCATGGTTCATTTTAATGAAGGTTAGATCATCCACATTTTGGGTTGACAGACGGGTCCTTTTTTCTGTCAGGATTGATTCAGCTGCACTGAAGACTCTTTCCGATAGCACACTTGCAGCTGGGCAAGCGAGCTCCTGTAAGGCATATTGGGCCAATTCAGGCCAGGTGTTCAGTTTAGCGGCCCAATAGTCAAAGGGGAATGACCTGTGTGGGAGAACATCGATATGGGAGAAAAAGTAGTTTGTAACCATAGTTGACAACTGCTGTCTCCTGTCACTTTCCATCGATGCAGTATTACCAGTTGTGTGAGCGGTATTTGAAAAATCAGTCCACAACATTGTTATGAAACCCCTGTCTCCAACGCCACTTCTGCTGTGTGCACCACGAACACCTCTGCCAAGCTGCCCCCGGCCCGTACGGGTCGTGTGAGAACCATCACCGCTGCTGTGTGCTGGGAATGCCTCAAGCAACCGATTTACCAGAGTTGCTTGTTTATTAGCCAATATTAGGTCAAGGTTCTCCTGTGGCATGATGTTTTGTAATTTGCCTTTATAGCGTGGATCCAGGATGCTGGCCAACCAGTAGTCGTCATCGTTCATCATTTTGGCAATGCGGGGGTCCCTTTTTAGGATCTGCAAGGCATAATCTGACATGTGGGCCAATGTTCCCGGTGTCAATGATGCACTGCGAGTGCTGGGTGGAGGAGCACTTTCTGGCAAATCCACATCCCTCCAGTCACGCACAAACCCTGTACCAGACCTTGCCACGCCAACATTTTCACTTGCCCCACGAGATGCATCCTCCTCCCCTAAGTAATCATCCCCATCATCATCCTCCTCCTCCTCTTCTTCCTCCAACTCGTCCAGGAGAGGTCCCTGAGCAGACAATGGCTGAATGTCATCAAGGATTCCCTCCTCCTCTTCCTCCTCATCAACATTGGCTGCAGACGCCTGCTCCTTAAGGTGCGTCAAAGTTTGCATGAGCAGACGCATAAGTGGGATGCTCATGCTTAGGATGGCGTCGTCTGCGCTTACCAGCCGTGTGCATTCCTCAAAACACTGAAGGACTTTACAGAGGTCTTTCAGCTTCGACCACTGCACACCTGTCAACTCCATGTCTGCTCTCAAAGTGCCTGGCCGTGTATCCTCCCACAAATGCATTATGGCCTGCCTCTGCTCGCACAGCCGCTCCACCATGTGCAGGGTGGAGTTCCACCTTGTTGCAATGTCGATAATGAGGCGGTGGTTGGGAAGGTGGAGCAATCGCTGCAGCTTCTGCATACGAACGGAGTGTACAGGCGACCGGCGGATGTGCGCGCACAGTCTTCGCACCTTCTGGAGCAGGGCTGTTAACTCCGGATAATTTTTGAGAAAGCACTGCACCACCAGGTTCAAGGTGTGAGCCAAGCAAGGTATGTGGCTGAGTTTTGAAAGGGCTATGGCTGCCACAAAATTACGGCCGTTATCACTAACTACCTTGCCTGCCTCAAGATGTACACTGCCCAGCCATGACTCAGTTTGTCGCTTCAAGTACTCGGCCAGCACCTCGGCGGTGTGTCTGTTGCCCAAACACATCATCTGCAACACAGCCTGCTGACGCTTTCCACTAGCTGCTCGATAGGGGGACACATCGTGTGCAACAGTGGCAGCTGCAGATGGAGTGCTCGTACGACTGCGCTCTGTGGACGAGCTTTCGCTTCTGGAGGAGGAGGAGGAGGAGGAGGGTCGAACGCCTACAGCCAACTGTTTCCTATACCGTGGGCTAGGCAGCACTGTCCCACCACCGCTGTCCCCTGTGGACCCTGCATCCACCACATTAACCCAGTGCGCAGTGATGGAAACGTAACGGCCCTGGCCATGCCGACTGGACCATGCATCAGTTGTGAGGTGCACCTTTCCGCTCACTGACTGCTTGAGTGCATGGACAATGCGGTCTTTCACATGATGGTGGAGGGCTGGGAAGGCTTTGCGAGAGAAGAAGTGGCGACTGGGTAGGTCATAGCGTGGTACTGCATAGGCCATGAGTTCGCGGAAAGCTGTGCTTTCCACCAACCGTAAGGGCATCATCTCAAACGAGATTAGTTTGGCAATGTGGGCGTTCAAACCCAGTGTACGCGGATGAGAGACTGAGTACTTTCTTGACCTACTCATAGTGTCTGGGAGGGTGAGCTGGACTTGATAGCTGCATATGGTGGAAGTAGCGGTGGACAGGGCGGACTGAGAGAGGGTTGATGATGGTGATGGAGTTGGTGTTCTTTCTGATGGCCTAGAATCAGTCTTTCGTTGATATAACAGTGGGATTCCCTGACTGCTGTGGCCTTGCAACGACACCTCAACATTTGCTGCTGTGCTAACCGGTGGGCTTACAGTGGGGGAAACAATGTAGCGTTGCTGACTACCTTCGTTGTGATCAGTTGCACATGTGGCACTTGAGGTTTGGTGTTGTGTCCACGCTTGCAAGTGCATGCTGGTTAAATGTCTAAGCATGCAACTGGTATTCAAATTTTTCAGATTTTTCCCTCGGCTAAAGGTCTTTGCGCACTTCTTACAGATAACCTTGGCCTGGTCATGAGGATTTTGTTCAAAAAAGTGCCACACTGCACTCTTCCTACTTTGGCAGACATTTTGCGGCCTAGCATGCTGTGATCTTTTGACCCTCTGGACAAGCTGTCCAGCAACTCTTTTGATGTTTGGAACCTGTCTTTGGAGTGCTACGGGCCTGCCAGATAACAGCTGTTGCGATGTCGATGTCTGCTGTGGATGCTCCTCATCTGAGCTATTGGAAGCAGCACCCTCTTCCCCCAATGGATGCCAATCTGGGTCAACAACTGGGTCATCCATCACCTCCTCTTCTATGTCATGTGCACCTTCCTCTGTGTCACCGTGTATGGTGGTATAGTGTGCGGGAAGGGGCACCTGAGTCTCATCAGGGTCAGAATCTGGCTCTGTACAATGCGAGGACAATGTAGTGCTCTGAGTGAATGTACCAGCAGAATCATCCATCTGCGGCTGTGCATCAGTGCACTCCATGTCAGATTCATCTTGGCCTGGGTAATTCACCATTTGACTTGATAATCCAGGCATGGTATGTGAAAACAGCTCCATGGAATAATCAGTAGTATGGCCTGCGTCATCCTTCAATCTTGGTTGGGGTGAAGGACACAAGGAAAGGTGTGGTTCATGAACATGAGCCTCCAATGACGACTCAGTGCTTTTACTTTTTACAACTGAAGAAGAGGAGGCGATAGAGCTGGAGGCTGAGTCAGCAATGTAAGACAAAACTTTTTCCTGATGCTCTGTCTTTAAAAGCGGTTTGCCAACTCCTAGAAAACTAAGCGTTCGAGGCCTTATGTAGCCAGACGATGACGCAGGCTCAACACCTCCTGCATTCGGTCCTATTTTGCTCTTGCCACTACCATCAGATCCACCACCAACACCATCATTACCAGCTGCCAACCCCCGCCCAATTCCATGGCCTCTTCCACCAGCCTTCCTCATTTTTGGTAGAAATGTAGACAAAATCCAACAAACTATATAGTAATGTAAAACAAGGTACAAGGTGTCTATAGGACAGGGGAGATTTTGAATTTCTGCAGACACTTGTGGACACTGGACACTTTTGGATTGTGTGAGGCCCACTGATATCTGAGCGCTATGTGACAGGCTCGATGGCACAGCTGTGACCAAAGTGACTAGAGGATAAGGGAGATTTTGAATCTCTGCACACACTTTTGGATACTGGACACTTTTGGATTGTGTGAGGCCCACTGATATCTGAGCGCTATGTCACAGGCTCGATGGCACAGCTGTGACCAAAGTGACTAGAGGATAAGGGAGATTTTGAATCTCTGCACACACTTTTGGACACTGGACACTTTTGGATTGTGTGAGGCCCAATGAATATCTGAGCGCTATGTGACAGGCTCGATGGCACAGCTGTGACCAAAGTGACTAGAGGATAAGGGAGATTTTGAATCTCTGCACACACTTTTGGACACTGGACACTTTGGGATTGTGTGAGGCCCACTGATATCTGAGCGCTATGTCACAGGCTCGATGGCACAGCTGTGACCAAAGTGACTAGAGGATAAGGGAGATTTTGAATCTCTGCACACACTTTTGGACACTGGACACTTTTGGATTGTGTGAGGCCCAATGAATATCTGAGCGCTATGTGACAGGCTCGATGGCACAGCTGTGACCAAAGTGACTAGAGGATAAGGGAGATTTTGAATCTCTGCACACACTTTTGGACACTGGACACTTTGGGATTGTGTGAGGCCCACTGATATCTGAGCGCTATGTCACAGGCTCGATGGCACAGCTGTGACCAAAGTGACTAGAGGATAAGGGAGATTTTGAATCTCTGCACACACTTTTAGACACTGGACACTTTTGGATTGTGTGAGGCCCAATGAATATCTGAGGGCGATGTGACAGGCTCGAGGGCACAGCTGTGACCAAAGTGACTAGAGGATAAGGGAGATTTTGAATCTCTGCACACACTTTTGGACACTGGACACTTTTGGATTGTGAGAGGCACAATGAATATCTGAGCGCTATGTGACAGGCTCGATGGCACAGCTGTGACCAAAGTGACTAGAGGATAAGGGAGATTTTGAATCTCTGCACACACTTTTGGACACTGGACACTTTGGGATTGTGTGAGGCCCACTGATATCTGAGCGCTATGTGACAGGCTCGATGGCACAGCTGTGACCAAAGTGACTAGAGGATAAGGGAGATTTTGAATCTCTGCACACACTTTTGGACACTGGACACTTTGGGATTGTGTGAGGCCCACTGATATCTGAGCGCTATGTGACAGGCTCGATGGCACAGCTGTGACCAAAGTGACTAGAGGATAAGGGAGATTTTGAATCTCTGCACACACTTTTAGACACTGGACACTTTTGGATTGTGTGAGGCCCAATGAATATCTGAGCGCTATGTGACAGGCTCGATGGCACAGCTGTGACCAAAGTGACTAGAGGATAAGGGAGATTTTGAATCTCTGCACACACTTTTGGACACTGGACACTTTTGGATTGTGTGAGGCCCAATGAAGATCTGAGCGCTATGTGACAGGCTCGATGGCACAGCTGTGACCAAAGTGACTAGAGGATAAGGGAGATTTTGAATCTCTGCACACACTTTTGGACACTGGACACTTTGGGATTGTGTGAGGCCCACTGATATCTGAGCGCTATGTGACAGGCTCGATGGCACAGCTGTGACCAAAGTGACTAGAGGATAAGGGAGATTTTGAATCTCTGCACACACTTTTGGACACTGGACACTTTTGGATTGTGTGAGGCCCAATGAATATCTGAGCGCTATGTGACAGGCTCGATGGCACAGCTGTGACCAAAGTGACTAGAGGATAAGGGAGATTTTGAACCTCTGCACACACTTTTGGACACTGGACACTTTTGGATTGTGTGAGGCCCACTGATATCTGAGCGCTATGTGACAGGCTCGATGGCACAGCTGTGACCAAAGTGACTAGAGGATAAGGGAGATTTTGAATCTCTGCACACACTTTTGGACACTGGACACTTTTGGATTGTGTGAGGCCCAATGAATATCTGAGCGCTATGTGACAGGCTCGATGGCACAGCTGTGACCAAAGTGACTAGAGGATAAGGGAGATTTTGAATCTCTGCACACACTTTTGGACACTGGACACTTTTGGATTGTGTGAGGCCCAATGAATATCTGAGCGCTATGTGACAGGCTCGATGGCACAGCTGTGACCAAAGGGACTAGAGGATAAGGGAGATTTTGAATCTCTGCACACACTTTTGGACACTGGACACTTTTGGATTGTGTGAGGCCCACTGATATCTGAGCGCTATGTCACAGGCTCGATGGCACAGCTGTGACAAAAGTGACTAGAGGATAGGGGAGATTGGATTGCTTTTAAAAAAGTAGTTTGCGGAGCAGTGGGTAAACAGCAATGCCAGCCTGTCAGGAAGCCTTAAAAGGCAGCCCAACAACCAACACCACTGATACACCACAATATAGCCTCCCCTTGCACTGCACACACAGTGACTGGTGTGTTGTGCAGGCCAAATTGCTAGCAGCAGAAGCAGTTTTTTTTTCTTCTCAGCAGGACAAAAAAAAAAATTGGGATTGCTTTTAAAAAAGCAGTTTGCGGAGCAGTGGGTAAACAGCAATGCAGGAATGTCAGGAAGCCTTAGAAGGCAGCCCAACAACCAACACCACTGATTCACCACTATATAGCCTCCCCTTGCACTGCACACACAGTGACTGGTGTGTTGTGCAGGCCAAATCGCTAGCAGCAGAAGCAGTTTTTTTGTCTTCTTCCCTGCCTAACGCTCTCCCTACAGAATCAGCAGCAACCTCTCCCTATACTGAGATCGGCAGAAGTAAGATGGCGGTCGGCGTGCACGCCCTTTTATACCCCCTGTGACGCCCACCAAAGCAAGCCAATCACTTGCATGCCCTTCTGAAAGATGGTGGTGACCCCTGCCTATGTCATCACGTTGCCCACAGTGTCCGTGGATCCTGATTGGCTGAAAAAGAGCGCAAAACAAACTTTTGAAACGCGACTTTGGCGCGTAAGTCGCCGACCTCGTGGCCGACCTCATCCTAGGGTCGGGTTTCGTTTCATGAAACCCGACTTTGCCAAAAGTCGGCAACTTTTGAAATTTTTCGACCCGTTTCGCTCAACTCTAGTCATTACGCTTCTGTAATGACTTTAGGAAGTTAAATGAGGTGTCTAAATTTGACCTCTATCCCATGCCACAGGTGGACAAGCTAATTGAGAGACTGAATGAGGCCTAGTACTTCACCACGCTGGATCTCACAAAAGGTTACTGGCAGGTTCCCTTAACAGAGTCAGCGAAAGAAAAGACCGCTTTTATAAACCGAGAGGGTCTCTTTCAATATGTGGTCTTACCTTTTGGGTTACATGGGGCTCCGGCCACATTCCAGATGCTGATGGACATTGTGTTAGCACCTCATCGGGATTACGTGCCGGCATATTTGGATGACATAGTTAGTACTGACAGGGATACCCGTCTGTCTCAGGTACAATCAGTACTGAAGTCTCTCAGAATCGCGGGGTTAACAGCAAACCCAAAGAAATGCACAATAGGACTATGGAGGCCCGGTACTTAGGATATGTGATCGGCCGCGGGGTTATAAAGTCCCAAGAAAACAAGATTGAGGCCATTCAAAACTGGACCAAGCTCTTAAGTACCAAACAGGTGAGGGCATTCCTTGGCATCATTGGGTACTACCACCGGTTTATACCCAACTTTGCTGGGAAATCAGCACCCCTAATGGACCTGTAAAAAAGGTAAGAAGACGGTAATGGTCTGATGGAATCCTCAAGCGGAGGAAGCATTCCAGTCCCTGAAGTTGGCGCTGTGTGGACAGCCGGTCCTCATCAGTCCCGACTTCAAGAAAACCTTATTGTCCAAACAAGTGCCATGGCTACAGATTCCTGTTTAAACCATGCCGTATAGGGTCTTTGAGTGTGTCAGTGTTGGTCTTGGAAGCAGACTATGCAGGAGGCTTGTGTAGAGTGCTTTCTGTGTGAGGCAACACAGAGCCAGTGGAGCCTAAAGCCTGGCACCTCAGGGTACACGGCAGTGCCATCGCTCACGACAGCGCTCCTGGACTGTATATGATTTTCCCGGCTGCGATCCAGAGGATACAGCGTGCTGTGCACTGTGTTAGTAATTTTTCTTTTTGGACATTAAAACATGTTTTGTTTTGAACTTGCTTGTGTCACGGCCTCATCTCTGCACAGCGCGGACACCGCTGCACTACATGTGTGATAAAAAAACTTTTTAATAGAGCTAGTGGAATTCTGCTTCTCTTGGCAGCGCTTGTTCCCAGGCTCGGTCTGGCTTGGCGGGGTAGCGGGGAAATGCCGGGTGGGCCCCGAGGGTCACTGGGGCACTTTGAAAACACAGCCCCTTTAAATGTTTGGGCCATTTAAAATTGCATCCCAGGACTTGCAGGGATGCGCGCGAGCACGTGCCATTGCATACCCTTCTGACGCAGCGTAGGGAGGCCCTGGCTGGCTCTGGCTCCACTGACTCCCCCAGATAAGGACCTCGCTGTTCTTTATGGGCATTGACAAGCACCGCGCTCCGCTTTCAGGCTCTGTTGCTGGCTCCTGGCTGGCTAATGGCGTGTGAGACACTGACAACGCTGAGCTCTGCTCTCCCAGCTGCTCCCTCCTACTCTGCTCTCTCTGTGTGTACTGCCGGCTCCGGTGGTGAGTAGTACACTGTAGAGAGTGAGACTGTGTCCTCCTGTCCTGTCAGTCCGACTCCGTGATCCATCCTCAGGCAGCTCTGCCCTGCCGGCTCCTGGCTCCCACTGTCCTGCAGTGCCGGCCTGGCTGTGTGGTGTAAGTGACTCACTGAGTGACACTCTCACACTCTCTGCTCTCCGCCGGGCTCCCTCTGTCTGACTCCTACGGCCTGCGCTATGTAGAGCTGACTAGCCTAACTGTGTGGAGAGTTGCTCTGCTGTGTGCACCCTCGCTGGAAGTGCCGGCTACCTGATGGAGATGAGAGGAAAAATAGTTTGGTTGCCTACACAGTATAATAGTATATCTAGGATGTTTGCACTGTTTTATACCATGGGGGGCAGTGCTTTATACCATGGGGGGAAGTGCTGTATGCCATGGTGGGGGGCAGCACTGTTTACCATGGTGGGGGGGCAGTGCTGTATTCCATGGGGGGCAGTGCTGTATTCCATGGGGGGCAGTGCTGTATACCTGGGGGGCAGTGCTGTATACCATGGGGGGGCAGTGCTGTATACCATGGTGGGGGGGCAGTGCTGTATACCATGGTGGGGGGGCAGTGCTGTATACCATGGTGGGGGGGTCATGCTGTATACCATGGTGCTGTGCTGTAAACCATGGGGGCTGTGCTGTATACCAGTGGGGGCAGTACTGTATACCATGGGGCTGTGCTGTATACCATGGTGTTATGAGCTCATTTTCTGCTCCACCAGTTGAGAGTTCCCCTTCCGTTCTCCCTCTGGTGGTGACGGGAGGTGGTGAGGTTGGTTTGAGTGGTAGTGATCTGCCACCTGGTGAGGAAGATAACGATTGGATCTCTGGAGTATCAGACAGGATATAAGACAGCCGATGCCCTATCCTGTTGCTGGTGATTCAGTCTGTTTCTCAGGTCTAGGACTCAGCTCTGTTCCAGTCTTCTAAAGATAAGTTTGTTTTTTGCTAATGTTCACACTTGCTCTTGTTGGTCTTTTCAGTTTTTTGTGTGTTCAGCCAGCCCGGCTTTTTTCCTGTCCTTTCTAGTTAGTGTGGCCCCATCGTTTGCTCAGCCTATTTTCCTGCCTTTGTTTGTGTTTTCATCTTTTTTCACCGTCAATACATGTGGGGGGCTGTCTCTCCTTTGGGGTCTACTCTGAGGCAGTTAGTTTTCCCCTTTTCCTGCTTTAGGCTTTTTTAGTTTCTCCGGTTGTGACGAGGCATCTAGGACCACCGTAGGAACGCTCCATGACTGCTGCTAGTTGCGTGTTAGGATCAGGGGTCTGCAGTCTGCATAGTTACCAACCTATTTGGCTTTCTGAGACTTAGCTTGTGTTTTTTATTTCCTCCTCGGCTACCCGTTCATAACAGAATCACCAGCCAGGGAATTTCCGCTTATCACGCTCAATCACATGCTGTTGAACCCAAAATCCCCACTCCTGATGTGTTTTCTGGGGATCGGTCTAAATTTTTGAATTTTAAGAATAATTGTAAATTATTTCTTGCCTTGAAGCCTAACTCATCGGGAAGCTCTGCGCAGCAGGTTAAAATTGTCATCTCCTTGCTGCGCGGCCATCCCCAGGATTGGGCGTTTTCTCTGACACCTGAAAATCCTATTCTGACTAATGTGGATGCATTTTTTCAGGCCTTGGGGTTGTTGTATGATGAACCTAATTCCGTTGATCAAGCTGAGAGAACCCTGTTGGCATTAAACCAGGATCAGGATCCTGCAGAGTTATATTGTCAGAAATTCCAAAAGTGGGCGGTCATTACTATATGGAATGATAGTGCATTGGCAGCCCTCTTTCGGAAAGGTTTATCAGAGACCGTAAAAGATGTTATGGTGGGATTTCCTGTTCCTCTGGTCTGGATGGCTCTATGGCATTAGCCATTCAAGTTGATCGGCGTTTACGTGAACGTAAAAATACACGGGAGGCGCTGCCACCTTTTGAACAAATGTCTGAACCTACGCAATGTGATGGAGTTTTGTCTAGGGCGCAACATCAGGAGTGTTTAGAAGGCGTAATAAGCTGTGTTTTTTCTGTGGAGACGCCTCTCATACTATTTCTGTCTGCCCTAAACGAGAGAAACGTTTTGCACACACATTTGCTGTGGGCAGTATACAACCTAAGTTCCTTTTGGCAATTACTCTGATCTGCTCCTTGTCCACATTTTCCACTAAGGCTTTTGTGGATTCAGGAGCAGCTCTGAATCTGATGGATTTGGACTTTGCTAAACGTTGTGGTTTGTCCATGATGCCTCTGCAGACGCCTATTCCTTTGAGGGGTATTGATGCCACTCCGTTGGCGGAGAATAAACCTCAGTTTTGGACCCAGGTGATAATGCAAGTTGTCCCTGACCACCAGGAAAATTGTAAATTTTTGGTGCTGCATAATTTGCATGACACTATTGTTCTGGGGTTCCCCTGGTTGCAAACTCATAACCCAGTTTTGGATTGGAAATCTGTGTCTGTGGTGAGTTGGGGTTGTCAGTGTGTTCTTAGGGACGCTCCTGTTTTCTCCACCTCTCCTCAGTCTCATGATGCTCCTGATTATCTGGCTGAATTCTCTGATGTATTTAGTGAGAGTAAGTCTGCATCTTTGCCCGTTCCCTTAACAAGATGACGGTTAAATATCAGTACCCGTTACCTCTGATGTCTGATTTATTCTCCAGAGTTAAGAGTGCCTGCTGGTTTACTAAGCTTGACCTCAGGGGGGGCGTATAATCTTATTCGCATCAAGCACGGGGATGAATGGAAGATGGCGTTTAATACTCCGGAGGGACATTTTGAGTACCTGGTGATGCCTTTTGGGCTCTCCAATGCCCTTTCTGTCTTCCAGTCCTTTATGAATGATATTTTCCGAGACTTCGTGGGTAAGTTTTTGATCATCTATCTGGATGATATTTTGATCTTTTCTAATGATTGGGATTCCCATGGGGAACATGTCCAGACTGTGTTTCGGATTTTGAGGGAGAATTCCCTGTTTGTTAAGGGATCGAAATGTCTCTTTGGTGTACAGAGGATTTCAGTTTTGGGATTTATCTTATCTCCATCGACTATTGAAATGGACCCCGCCAAGGTACAGGCCATTTATGATTGGGTTCTGCTCTTCAGAAGTTTTTGGGTTTTGCTAATTTCTATTGTAAATTTATAGGTAATTTTTCTAGTATTGTCAAACCACTGACTGATCTGACCAAGAAGGGAGCTGATGTGCTGAATTGGTCTCCTGAGGCTGTCTCAGCATTTCAGGAGCTTAAGTGGAGGTTTACTTCAGCTCCAGTTTTATGGCAACCTGATGTCTCACTTCCATTTCAAGTGGAGGTAGACGCTTCTGAGATTGGTGCAGGAGCTGTTTTGTCCCAAAAAGACCCTGTTACTTTTAAGATGAATCCCTGTGCCTTATTTTCTCGAAAGTTCTCCCCATCTGAGCGCAACTATGACGTGGGGAATTGGGAATTGTTGGCCATGAAATGGGCATTTGAGGAGTGGAGACATTGGTTGGAGGAAGCTAGACATCAATTTGTGGTCCTCACCGATCACAAGAATCTGACTTATCTGGAGTCCGCTAAATGCTTGAATCCTAGACAGGCTAGATGGGCCTTGTTTTTCACGCATTTTAATTTTGTGGTCTCTTTTCTTCTGGGCACTAAGAATGTTAAGGCAGACGCCCTTTCTAGGAGTTTCATTGCTGATTCTCTTAATGTGACCGAGCCTACTACTATCCTAGGTGAAGGGGTAGTTCTTTCTGCCATTTCGCCCGATTTGAGACGTGCCCTGGAGGAATTTCAGGAGGATAAACCTGAGCGTTGCCCTATGGGAAGATTGTATGTTCCGGACCAGTGGAGAAAGAGAGTGATGTCTGAAGTCCATTGCTCCGCATTGGCTGGTCATCCAGGTATTTTTGGTACCAGAGATTTGGTGAGTCGGTCGTTTTGGTGGCCTGCCTTATCTCGTGATGTCAGGAATTTTGTACAATCCTGTGGGACTTGTTCTCGGTCTAAACCCTGTTCTCGTTCTAGTGGGTTGCTGATGCCCCTGCCGGTGCCCAAGAGGCCATGGATCCATATCTCAATGGATTTTACTTCTTATCTTCCGGTCTCTCAGAGAATGACTGTTATCTGGGTAATTTGTGATAGATTTTCGAAGATGGTCCATCTTGTACCACTCCCAAAGTTGCCATCTTCTGCTCAGTTGGTACCCTTGTTTTTTCAACTGGTGGTTCGGTTACACGGGATTCCTGAGAACATTGTGTCCGATAGAGGGGTCCAGTTTGTTTCCAGATTTTGGAAAGCCTTTTGTTCCAATCTGGGAATTCAGTTATCCTTTTCCTCCGCGTTTCATCCCCAGACCATTGGGCAGACTGAGAGAACAAACCAGACCTTGGAGTCTTATTTAAGATGTTTTATATCTGCTGATCAAGATGATTGGGTCTCATTTTTGCCCTTGGCCGAATTTGCCCTGAACAATAGAGCTAGTTCTGCCACCTTGATGTCACCCTTTTTCTGTAATTTTGGGTTTCATCCTCGATTCTCTTCAGGGCAAGTAGAATCTTCGTCCTGCCCAGGTGTGGACACTGTGGTTGTGAGAATGCAGCAGATATGGGACCAAGTGGTGGATAATTTGTCTCTCTCTCAGGAAAAGGCCCAGCGCTTTTCCAACCGGCATAGGACCATTGGTCCCCGGTTTAAAGTGGGTGATATGGTTTGGTTGTCATCTCAGAATATTCCTATGAAGGTTGCATCTCCAAAAGTTAAGCCAAGATTTATTGGACCTTATAGGACTTTGGAGATTCTTAATCCTGTTTCTTTTTTTTTGGCTCTTCCAGTTACGTTCAAAATCCATAACGTATTTCACAAATCACTGTTGAAGAGGTTTGTTGAGCCAGTAGTTCCTGTGGCGACACCTCCTGACCCTGTCTTGGTTAAAGGCAATATGGAATATGAGGTAGAGAAAATATTGGATTCTCGTTTGGTTAGACGGAGACTCCAGTATTTGGTCAAATGGAAGGGTTATGGCCAGGAGGATAATTCTTGGGTCTCTGCCTCTGATATTCATGCCAATAAATTGGTTTGTGCTTTTCACCGGGCCCATCCTGATCGGCCTGGTGGCATGGATGAGGGTTCGGTGACCCCTCCTCAAGGGGGGGTACTGTTATGAGCTTATTTTCTGCTCCACCAGTTGAGAGTTCCCCTTCTGTTCTCCCTCTGGTGGTGACGGGAGGTGGTGAGGTTGGTTTGAGTGGTAGTGATCTGCCACCTGGTGAGGAAGATAGTGATTGGATCTCTGGAGTATCAGACTGGATATAAGACAGCCGATGCCCTATCCTGTTGCTGGTGATTCAGTCTGTTTCTCAGGTATAAGACTCAGCTCTGTTAAAGTCTTCTAAAGATAAGTTTGTTTTTTGCTAATGTTCACACTTGCTCTTGTTGGTCTTTTCAGCTTTTTGTGTGGTCAGCCAGCCTGGCTGGGCTGTGCTGAATTTCCACTCTTATTTGCCAAATTGCCTTTTTTTTGTCCCTTATTAGATTGGCCTCTTTTTGCTCTTTCTCAGAATATTCCAGAGTGTTGATATAGTGGGAGAAGTCTAGTGACTTCAGGGTTAATTTTGCTATCAGTTGTGTTGGACATTTTATAGGGTTTTTTGGCAGACTGCAGACAGTGTCTTTCCTTTCCTGTCCTTTCTAGTTAGTGTGGCCCCATCGTTTGCTCAGCCTATTTTCCTGCCTTTGTTTGTGTTTTCATCTTTTTTCACTGTCAATACATGTGGGGGGCTGTCTCTCCTTTGGAGTCTGCTCTGGGGCATTTAGTTTTCCCCTTTTCCTGCTTTAGGCTTATTTAGTTTCTCTGGTTGTGAAGAGGCGTCTAGGACCACCGTAGGAACGCTCCACGCTGCTGCTAGTTGCATGTTAGTATCAGGGGTCTGCAGCCTGCATAGTTACCAACCTCTTTGGTTATCTGAGACTTAGCTTGTGTTGTTTTTGATTTCCTCCTCGGCTACTCGTTCATAACACCATGGGGGGCAGTGCTGTATACCATGGTGGGAGGGCAGTGCTGTATACCATGGTGGGGGGGGACAGTGCTGTATACCATGGTGGGGGGCAGTGCTGTGTACCATGGGGAGGGTGTTATGAGCTCGTTTTCTGCCCCACCAGTTGAGAGTTCTCCTTCCGTTCTCCCTCTGGTGGTGACGGGAGGTGGTCAGGTTGGTTTGAGTGGTAGTGATCTGCCACCTGGTGAGGAAGATAGTGATTGGATCTCTGGAGTATCAGACTGGATATAAGACAGCCGATGCCCTAACCTGTTGCTGGTGATTCAGTCTGTTTCTCAGGTCTAGGACTCAGCTCTGTTCCAGTCTTCTAAAGATAAGTTTGTTTTTTGCTAATGTTCACACTTGCTCTTGTTGGTCTTTTCAGTTTTTTGTGTGGTCAGCCAGCCCGGCTGGGCTGTGCTGAATTTCCACTCTTATTTGCCAAATTGCCTTTTTTTGTCCCTTATTAGATTGGCCTCTTTTTGCTCTGTCTCAGAATATTTCAGAGTGCTGATATAGTGGGAGAAGTCTAGTGACTTCAGGGTTAATTTTGCTATCAGTTGTGTTGGACATTTTGTAGGTTTTTTTGGCAGACTGCAGACAGTGTCTTTCCTTTCCTGTCCTTTCTAGTTAGTCTGGCCCCATCGTTTGCTCAGCCTATTTTCCTGCCTTTGTATTTTCATCTTTTTTCACCGTCAATACATGTGGGGGTCTGTCTCTCCTTTGGGGTCTGCTCTGGGGCAGTTAGTTTTCCCCTTTTCCTGCTTTAGTCTTGTTTCTCCGGTTGTGATGAGGTGTCTAGGACCACCCTAGGAATGCTCCACGACTGCTGCTAGTTGCGTGTTAGGATCAGGGGTCTGCAGTCTGCATAGTTACCAACCTCTTTGGTTTTCTGAGACTTAGCTTGTATTGTTTTTTATTTCCTCCTCGGCTACCTGTTCATAACAGGAGGGGCAGTGCTGTATACCATGGGGAGGGGCAGTGCTGTGTACCATGGGGGGAGTGCTATATACAATGGTGCTGTGCTGTATACCTTGGGGGGCAGTGCTGTATACCATGGTGCTGTGCTGTGTACCATGGGGGGCTGTGCTGTATACCATGGGGGGCTGTGCTGCATACCATGTGGGGCTGTGCTGTATACCAATGGGGGGCTGTGCTGTATCATGTGGTGCTGTGCTGTATACCACGGCACTGTGCTATATACAAATGGGGGCTGTGCTGTATACCAATGAGGGTCTGTGCTGTATGCCATGTGGTGCTGTTCTATATACCATGTGGGGCTGTGCTGTATACCATGGGCCTGTGCTGTATACCATGTGGGGCTGTGTTATATACCATGTGGGGCTGTGTTATATACTTTGTGGCTTTGCTATATACTATGTGGCTGTGTTATATTCCATGGAGGGATACATTATACATTATATTCTATCGGGGAGGCTGTGTTATATAATATGGGAGCTACATTATATTCTATGGGGAGGTGGACTGTATTCTATTCTATTCTATTTGGGGCTACATTATATTCTATGGGGGTGTATTATATTTTTTATATTCCATGGGGGGTTATCACATCATACTCTATGAGGGGGCTACATTGTATTCTATGGGGGGCTAGATTATATTGTATGGGGGCTCTATTATACTTTATGAGGGGGCTATATTATATTCTATTGGGGCTGCATTATACTATATAAGGAGGGATACATTGTATTCTATGGAGGGGCTACATTATACTATATGAGGGGGGCTGCATTATATTTTATGGGTGGTTACATTATATTCTGTGGGGTGGCTACATTATGCTCTAAGGGGTGGCTGCATTATACTGTAAGAGGGGGGCTGCATTATATTCTATGGGGGTTGCATTATATTGTATGGCGGGGCTGCATTATACACTGTGGGGTGGCTGCATTATGCTCTATAGGGTGGCTGCATTATAATATATGAGGGCTGCACTATACTGTATCAAGGACTATGGGGAATACATTATACTATATGAAGAACTATGGGGTGCATTATACTATGGGAAGTGAATTGTACTACATGGATGACTGGTGGTGTATAATACTATATGGAGGACTATGGGGAGTGTATTAAACTATATGAAGGACTATGGGGCACATTATATTATATGGAGGACTATGGGGAGTGTATTATACTATATGGAGGGCTATGGGGCACATTATATTATATGGAGGACTATGGGCTGTAAACTGTAGATGTGCTGCTGATAACATGATACTGTATGGGGACAGATTGATCCATTAGTGATTGTTCTGTCCCCATCATTCTTTCTCAGACAGTGGAAAGAGGCTGGGAAACAAGTGTTGAACGACTTCAATATTGTCGATCACATTCATTTTGTGGCCTTAACTCAGCGCATGTAAATACAATCGAAATGCTTTTGTGTGATGTGCAATATGTTAGCATTTGGGGCCCCATTTTAAACTTCGCCTAGGGCCCCACTTTGCCTAAAACCGGCCCTGCTCATACACATAACATGATGCAGCATCACAGATCACAATCTCTGCCAGTGCCTCCTACAGTTGTGGCCAAAAGTATTGACACCCCTGCAATTCTGTCAGATAATACTCAGTTTCTTCCTGAAAATGATTGCAAACACAAATTCTTTGGTATTATTATCTTTATTTAATTTGACTTAAATGAAAAAAACACAAAAGAGAATAAAGCAAAAAGCAAAACATTAATCATTTCACACAAAACTCCAAAAATGGGCCAGACAAAAGTATTGGCACCCTCAGCCTAATACTTGGTTGCACAACCTTTAGCCAAAATAACTGCGACCAACCGCTTCCGGTAACCATCAATGAGTTTCTTACAATGCTCTGCTGGAATTTTAGACCATTCTTCTTTGGCAAACTGCTCCAGGTCCCTGATATTTGAAGTATGCCTTCTCCAAACTGCCATTTTTAGATCTCTCCACAGGTGTTTTATGGGATTCAGGTCTGGACTCATTGCTGGCCACCTTAGAAGTCTCCAGTGCTTTCTCTCAAACCATTTTCTAGTGCTTTTTGAAGTGTGCTTTGGGTCATTGTCCTGCTGGAAGACACATGACCTCTGAGGGAGACCCAGCTTTCTCACACTGGGCCCTACATTATGCTGCAAAATTTGTTGGTAGTCTTCAGACTTCATAATGCTATGTACACGGTCAAGCAGTCCAGTGCCAGAGGCAGCAAAGCAACCCCAAAACATCAGGGAACCTCCGCCATGTTTGACTGTAGGGACCGTGTTCTTTTCTTTGAATGCCTCTTTTTTCTCCTGTAAACTCTATGTTGATGCCTTTGCCCAAAAAGCTCTACTTTTGTCTCATCTGACCACTATGACTAGAGAACATTCTTCCAAAATGTTTTAGGCTTTTTTAGGTAAGTTTTGGCAAACTCCAGCCTGGCTTTTTTATGTCTCGGGGTAAGAAGTGGGGTCTACTTGGGTCTCCTACAATACAGTCCCTTTTCATTCAGACGCCAACGGATAGTACGGGTTGACACTGTTGTACCCTCGGACTGCAGGGCAGCTTGAACTTGTTTGGATGTTAGTCGAGGTTCTTTATCCAACATCCGCACAATCTTGCATTGAAATCTCTTGTCAATTTTTCTTTTCCGTCCACATCTAGGGAGGTTATCCACAGTGCCATGGGCTTTAAACTTCTTGATGACACTGCGCACGGTAGACACAGGAACATTCAAGTCTTTGGAGATGGTCATGTAGCCTTGAGATTTCTTATGCTTCCTCACAATTTGGTTTCTCAAGTCCTCAGACAGTTCTTTGGTCTTCTTTCTTTTCTCCATGCTCAATGTGGTACACACAAGGACACAGGACAGAGGTTGAGTCAACTTTAATCCATGTCAACTGGCTGCAAGTGTGATTTAGTTATTGCCAACACCTGTTAGGTGCCACAGGTAAGTTACAGGTGCTGTTAATTACACAAATTAGAGAAGCATCACATGATTTTTCGAACAGTGCCAATACTTTTGTCCACCCTCTTTTTTATGTTTGGTTTGGATTTTAGTATATGCAATTTGGCTTTAGGACAATTCTTTTGTGTTTTTTCATTTAAGACAAATTAAATGAAGATAATAATACCAAAGAATTTGTGTTTGCAATCATTTTCAGGAAGAAACTGAGTATTATCTGACAGAATTGCAGGGGTGTCAATACTTTTGGCCACAACTGTATATAAGATACACACACACCACACTCTTATATGGCCTAATATGTCATATGAGGCCTGTATACCGACCGTACAGTATCTAAGAGGGCGACAGTCTGTATGTCTTATAGGAGGCCTAATAGGAGGCTGACAATCTGTATGTCTCATATGAGGCCTAATAGGAGGCCAACAGCCTGTATGTCATATACCAGGCCAATATGCCGTACATACCGCAGTATCGGCATCCAGAGGCGTATCTAGGCTTCCTGGCACCCGGGGCAAGAATTTGGTTCGGCGCCCACCCCACTCCAAATCCCCCACACATTAACCCCATCCCCACTCATTAACCCCCATCCCCACTCCAAATCCCCCACACACATTATGTACCCCCCACTCCAAATCCCCCATCATATTAACCCCATCCCTACTCATTAACCCCCCAAACAATAACCCCATCCCCACTCATTAATTCCATCCCCACTCATTAACCCCGCCGTCCATACTCCCAAATCCCCCAACACATTATGTACCCCCCACTCATTAACCCCCCAGACATTAATTCCATCCCCACTCATTAACCCTCTACAAATTAATTCCATCCCCACTCAATAACCCCCATCCCCGCACATTAACCCCCCACACATTAACCCCCATTCCCACTCATTAACCCCACACACATTAACCCCCATCCCCACTCATTAACCCCCCACACATTAACCCCCATCCCCACTCATTAACCCCCCACACATTAACCCCCATCCCCACTCTTTACCCCCCACACAGTAACCCCCATCTCGTCATTGACCCCCATCCATTAACCCCATCCCCACTCTTTAACCCCCCACACATTAATCCCCATCCCCACATTAACCTCATCTCCACTCATTAACCCCCCCACACATTAACCCCCACACATTAACCCCATCCCCACATTTACCCCCATCCCCACTCATTAACCCCCCACACATTAACCCGATCCCCACTCTTTACCCCCACACAGTAACCCCCATCTCCAGTCATTAACCCCCATCCATTAACCCCATCCCCACTCATTAACCCCCACACATTAACCACCATCCCCACTCATTAACCCCCACACAGTAACCCCCATCCCCACTCATTAACCCCCCACACATTAACCCCATCCCCACTCTTTACCCCCCCACACAGTAACCCCTATCTCCACTCATTAACCCCCCCACACATTAACCCCCATCCCCACTCATTAACCCCCACACATTAACCCCCATCCCCACTCATTAACCCCATCCCCTCTTTACCCCCCACACAGTAACCCCCATCTCCACTCATTAACCCCCCACTCATTAACCCCATCGCCACACATTAACACCCCCCATCTTCGGTGGTTTCTTCAGCTCCACATTGGAGCACACTTACCACCAGTGCTGAGCGTTCACTCTGGGTGCCGGGGAGTGACGTCAGCAGCGTGATCACATGACATGTCACGCTGCTGACGTCGCTCTGGCCTGGCGGTCAGAGCTGCAATTGTACTGGCGTCTATACAGACACCAGTACAATTGTTCCCTGGGAGCCGGCACGCGCACCTTCTCTGCGCCGGCTGTCAGCTTGACAGCTGACACAGAGAACCGCCGACTCTCAGCCTGGGGGGCGGCAGAAAGCAGCCACCAGGGAGGACACTGCGGACCGCTGCATTAGGCGGCCCGAGTGCGCCCCCTGCCGGCTGCGCCCGGGGCAAGTGCCCCGGTTGCCCCCCCCTGGATACGCCCCTGTCGGCATCCTATATACTGTACATACCACACTCTAAGCTTCTTATAGAAAGTATCTGTTATAGGAGACCAAGATTGCGGTCTGTATGTGATATAGGATGGCAAGAGTACAGTCTGTATGATATATAGGAGGCTGAGAGTGCGGTCTGTACAATATATAGTAGGCTGAGAGTGCGGTCTGTATGATATATAGGAGGCTGAGAGTGCGGTCTGTACGATGTATAGGAGGCTGAGAGTGTGGCCTGTACGATATATAGGAGGCTGAGAGAGTGGTCTGTACGATATATAGGAGGCTGAGAGAGTGGTCTGTACGATATATAGGAGGCTGAGAGTGCGGTCTGTACGATATAAAGGACACTGAGAGTGCGGTCTGTACGATATATAGGAGGCTGAGATTGCGGTCTGTACGATATGTTGGAGGCTGAGAGTGCGGTCTGTATGAAATATATGAGGCTGAGAATGCGGTCTGTACGATATATAGGAGGCTGTGAGTGCGGTCTGTACGATATATAGGGACTGAGAGTGTGGTCTGTACGATATATAGGAGGCTGAGAGTGAGGTCTGTACGATATATAGGAGGCTGAGAGTGCGGTCTGTACGATATATAGGAAGCTGAGAGCGTTCTCTTTCACACACTGTACAGCTTGCTAAAAGGCACACGTTTTAGTGGGAGAGGCCAAAAAATGAACACGTAATAAAACCGTTTATGGTAGCCATAGGGTGGGCTCCTAGAGTCAATTCCCCTGGTGGGCCCTAGGCATCCTAGTCTGACCCTGCACACGCACACACACACACACACACACACACACACACTCTAACACACACTTTCTTATACACATTTTCACACACATATTCATAAATGCACACACATTCACTCACACACACACATTCACACACACACACACACACACACACACACATACACACACGCACATTCTCACCCACTCATTCTCACACACACATTCTAACACACTTTCTGATACACATTCTCACACACACATCTTCATAAATACCCACTGTAAGGTAGCACTTGTAATACGTGTTGGGGACACTCGCTTTGCTGCAGAAAACCAGGTCCGGCACTGGTTTCTCAACATAAACTCAGTCCATTCCGTTTATTATGCAATATAAACCAAAGCCATATGCAAAAGAAAGTTCATATTAAACAGCATAGCGTCCATGACAGAGCTTCCCTCTGTTAACCCTGTGGTCACACAGGTTATACAATGTCCAGTACGCAGGCTCTCGCCTAACCACAGTTAGCTCACCCCGTGGCCGAGTTACCTCATAGCTGCTTCATACTTCAGACGTTCATTCCCTCTCCCTGGGAACTGTCAGACACTTGCAGCCATTACTCACAGCGTCTCCATGTGCACTCAGCATGACAGCCAGGCGAGACCTTCCATATGGTCCAAACATTCACTCATGTGACCTACCCTGGCCACCTTATATGGTCCGTAGCCACGCCCACCAGGTCACATGGCTATGACCTCATCACAGGTCCTACAGGCATTAACATTCTTTACTATGGCGTTCTAGACACACCCCTGGGTGGATTTGTAGGTAGCTTGTCCCGCCCATCTCACCAGCTACCTGGAATGCTCTCCCTGACACAGTTTCAAAGAAAAGAACTTTTATGGATTAAGCGTGCACTGCCAGACCATCACTCCTCACAAGTGGTGTGCTTTATACATTTATTCCCTACGCGTTTCAAAGTTAACAACTTCTTCCTCAGGGGATGACATGTTTAGCTATACATGTCATCCCCTGAGGAAGAAGTTGTTAACTTTGAAACGCGTTGGGAATAAATGTATAAAGCACACCACTTGTGAGGAGTGATGGTCTGGCAGCGCACGCTTAATCCATAAAAGTTCTTTTCTTTGAATCTGATGATTTATGACCACGGCGTGGTCATTTGGATGTGCAGCAAGCTGACCTTTGTTCCTTTATGTCTGATACTCTCCGACATAAGGTGAGTATAACGAATTAATTTACATTCTCAGTTTCTCGGGTAAGACCCTATTGCGCTCTTTTTCTTTTAGTTTCTACTACTCCCTGACACAGTGTAACAGAAGCTCAGCAGTACCTCTGCTGACCAACACGCATGTTCAAGCTTCCATCCCAAGGCCACCCACCTTGAGATACATAACAGTCATTCAGTATCCTACCACTCATCCTCTCTCCTGGGACACCCACGCAGCGCCCCCTAGCGGACACAGTGGTCACTGCACCACAACACACACATTCTCACACACACACACATTCTCACACAAACACATTTTCACACACGCCACACACACACTCTCACACACCTATTCTCACACACACACATTCTCACACACACATTCATAAATACACACACATTCTCACACACAAATATTCACACATTCTTACACACACTTTCTGGCACACACACTTTCTGACACACATTCTCCCAAACACACACACATTCTCTCACATATTCTCTCTCACACACACACACACACACACACACACATTCATAAACACACATTCTGACACACACATTCACACACACAATGAAGATGAAGCAAAATTTCACCTTTCAGCATGAGAATGACCTTAAGCATACATCCAGATCAACAAAAGAATGGCTTTGCCAAAAGAAGATCAAAGGTTTGGAATAGCCCAGATGTGAATCCAATTGCAATTCTGTGAGTTGATCTGAAGAGGGTTTAACACAGGAAATGCTTTTGAAATCTGCCAAATTTGACAAACATGAATTGCCAATTCTAGATGTGCCATGCTGATCGACTTCTACCCAAGAAGACTGAATGCTGTCAGAAATTCAAAGAGTTCTTCAATAAAGATGGGCAAATGAAAGATGCGTCTGTCCAGGCTGAGAACCACTGGTGAATGAGATGCTGCGAGCGCAGCCACAGAGACCAGTGGTGACATCTTAAAGTGTTTTTCTCATAGTGCCATTGGGGATCTCACCGAGGTCACTGCAGTTCAGCCTGGCTGGGAACAGAGCCTCAGTGACCGGATGTAACCTCTATGTTGTCACCACCGGTCACTCAGGCTGTGCTTGCAGCAGTTCAGTCACCAGTGGTTGTCAGTCTGGACGAACGCATCTTGGCACCGTCCAGGTTGAAAACTATTCATCCCAACACATGTATTATGGCGTGGGACAGAACGAGGGACAGGTATGGTATATTGTTGTTTTTTTATTTTACTTTTATTACAGGAGATCAAGGGCTTCACTGGAATTAGGGGTTTAATGGAATGTGTTCAGTCTTATTTCAAATAAAGGACTTTACTCTGGCTGTGTGTTTATTTACCATATAACTATTGGATTAGTAATGGATAGGTGTCTTGTAGACGCCTCTCCATTACTAAACTGTGGGCTTGATGTCACCTGACAATGCAAAGGTGACATCAACCCCACAAATATGAACCCCACTTGCCACCGCTACAGGGCAAGTGGGAAGAGCCAGGCAAAGTCCCAGAATTGGCTCATCTAATAGATGTGCCTTTTCTGGGCAGCTGTGGGCTGCTATTTTTAGGCTGGGGGGGCAATATCCATGGCCCCTTACCAGCCAGAGAATACCAGCCCCAACTGTCTACTTTAGCAAGGTTGGTTGTCAAAAATGGGGGAGACCCCATGCCGTTTTTTTAAATTATTTAAATAATTAAAAAAAATTGTGGGGACCCCTCTATTCTTGATACAAGCCTTGCGGAAACTGATAGCTGAGGGTTGTAGCCCCCAGCTGTGAGTTTTTGTCTGGCTGATTAGCAAAAATACAGGGGAACCCACGCCTTTTTTTAAAAAAAATTATTTATTTACATCACAGGAACAGCTGATGAATACTCCCATCTGTTGCTCCTGCTTTCACTATAATTAACGGTAGCTGGTGTCGGATGATGGGATTAGTAGTCCCATCAGCTGACACCAGTGAACGGAGGTAAGCTTTATACCGCTGGTCACAGCTGAGCGCTCCCGCTGTCTTTTGACAGTGTGGGAACTGCGGCTCTCGGATCGGTGGGGATGATTTCCCAGGTGATCAGAGGCGGTGTTTGCCGCGCTGTTATGCACATTGCAAACACTCGATGTTTGGGTCCCCCATTCAAGTGAAAGTAAACTGAATTCTTTGGTGGAAAAAGAAATAAAATGATTTGGCTGCATAAACTTTCTCACTCTTAAACTAACACTTTATTGAAGAATAGAGATGGGCGGACACCTGGATGTTACAAAAAGTAACGAACTTTTTGTAACATCCAGGTGTCCGCCCATCTCTATTCTCTATTCTTCAGTAAAGTGTTAGTTTAAGAGTGAGAAATTGTATGCAGCCAAATCATTTTATTTCTTTTTCCACCAAAAAGAGTTCAGTTTATTTTTCAGTTGGATTGTATATATTATAGGTCACATTAAAGGTTAAAATGTTCTGAAATGATTCTGCTTGGTATTATTTTTTTTACATGACAAAAACATAGCATCTTGAGGGGTGTGTAGACTTTTATATCTAATGTGTTTGCATACACACTTACATAGTATTGTGTATTTTGTTGATCGGTGAAAATAAACTATTTTTTAAAGCATTCTTACTTAGCAGAATTTTTCCCATATCTGCCTAAAACTTTTGAACAGTGCTGTATATACAAAGCAAAACTCTTCAAAAGATAGCTCTTTTGGGAAGATTTGTCCTTTATTCTCCAAAACTACATTTCCCTTGATGGATTTTAGTTCCTATATACAGTGGAGGAAATAATTATTTGCGGTGACAGACTCAAAATCTTAACGATTTAGTGATGATCTGCAAAGAGGAGTGGACCAAAATTCCTCCTGACATACGTGCAAAACTCATCATCAACTACAAAAAACATCTGACTGCTGTGCTTTCCAACAAGGGTTTTGCCACCAAGTATTAAGTCTTGTTTACCAGAGGGATCAAATACTTATTTCTCACTTCAAAATGCAAATCAATTGATATAATTTATACCATGTTAAAATTAACCTACCCTTAAAATTTTAGACTTTTCGTATCTTTGTCAGTAGGCAAACTTACAAAATCAGCAAGGGATCAAATAACTATTTCCTTCACTGTATATCATGCTTACTACAAGATTAATATAAAATATAACGCTGAATTTCCCCCCCAAAAAATAGATTTGCAGTGAATTAAATTCTTGTGAATCTCAATACTGGAAAACTTGTAATTGCTTAGAAAATACATGTGGGGTAAAAGAGAAGGAAAGAGGGAGACTATCCCACAGACCATAAGACCTTACACTCTATAGGAGAGAGAGACAACTCTGTTGACTATAAACGATTACAGAAGAGAGAAGCTTAGTCCCCTTTCACACATCAGTTTTTTGCCAGCAGTCACAATCTGTTGGCTAGCGGATTTGGTGAAAAACTGATCCGTCGCATCATTTTTTCCATCCGTTTTTCGACGGATCCGTTTTTTAAAAACCGGCAATTCAGTGCGCTGTACAGTAAAATCAAACTGACATATTAGAACAGAAAGAATAGATATACACACATAGAATATACACTCACTGGCCACTTTATTAGGTACACCTGTCCAACTGTGTGTTAAGACTTAATTTCTAATCAGCCAATCACATGGCGGCAACTCAGTGCATTTAGGCATGTAGACATGGTCAAGACAATCTCCTGCAGTTCAAACCGAGCATCAGTATGGGGAAGAAAGGTGATTTGAGTGCCTTTGAACGTGGCATGATTGTTGGTGCCAGAAGGGCTGGTCTGAGTATTTCAGAAACTGCTGATCTACTGGGATTTTCACGCACAACCATCTCTAGGATTTACAGAGAATGGTCCGAAAAAGAAAAAAAATCCAGTGAGCGGCAGTTCTGTGGCCGGAAATGCCATGTTGATGCCAGAGGTCAGAGGAGAATGGGCAGACTGGTTCGAGCTGATAGAAAGGCAACAGTGACTCAAATTGCCACCCGTTACAACCAAGGTAGGCAGAAGAGCATCTCTGAACGCACAGTGCGTCGAACTTTGAGGCAGATGGGCTACAGCAGCAGAAGACCACACTGGGTACCACTCCTCTCAGCTAAGAACAGGAAACTGAGGCTACAATTTGCACAAGCTCTTCGAAATTGGACAGTAGAAGATTGGAAAAACGTTGCCTGGTCTGATGAGTCTCGATTTCTGCTGCGACATTCGGATGGTAGGGTCAGAATTTGGCGTAAACAACATGAAAGCATGGATCCATCCTGCCTTGTATCAACGGTTCAGGCTGGTGGTGGTGGTGTCATGGTGTGGGGAATTTTTTCTGGGCACTCTTTGGGCCCCTTGGTACCAATTGAGCATCGTTGCAACGCCACAGCCTACCTGAGTATTGTTGCTGACCATGTCCATCCCTTTATGACCACAATGTACCCAACATCTGATGGCTACTTTCAGCAGGATAATGCGCCATGTCATAAAGCTCGAATCATCTCAGATTGGTTTCTTGAACATGACAATGAGTTTACTGTACTCAAATGGCCTCCTCAGTCACCAGATCTCAATCCAATAGAGCATCTTTGGGATGTGGTGGAACGGGAGATTCGCATCAGGGATGTGCAGCCGACAAATCTGCGCCAACTGTGTGATGCCATCATGTCAATATGGTCCAAAATCTCGGAGGAATGCTTCCAGCACCTTGTTGAATCTCTGCCACGAAGAATTGAGGCAGTTCTGAAGGCAAAAGGGGGTCCAACCCGTTACTAGCATGGTGTACCTAATAAAGTGGCCAGTGAGTGTATATATATATATTTATATATATATATATACACACACATGTCATTGAGACACACACACACATTATATATATTATATATATATTTATAGTTCATAGAGTTCTACATAGCATAGTAGATGCTAAATTAATTACTGGCTTCTGTAAAATCCTTCCCGAACCCGACATATGACACATGGTTTACATATCGTAAACCATGTCATATCAAAACAATTTATATATGTCAGTGTTTGATCAATTTAGTAGTTTGTGTTAGGAAAAATTTGGAACTCTAGGGGTTAAATTTAAAGCTATAATCACGGAAAAAATTTTTTTGTGGGCTCCTGCGCAATTTTCTCCGCCAGAGAGGGAAAGTCAGTGAGTGAGGCAGATATTAATAGCCTAGAGAGGGACCATTGTTTTTGGCCCCCCTGGCTAAAAAGAATTTGCCCCCAGCCACCCCAGAAAAGGTGCAATAAGACACCTATCCATTATTAACCCTAGAATAGTAAAGGGTTAAAAAAAGACACATATTAATTAAAAATTCTTTTAATGACATAAATACACAGTTTTTGACAAAATTTATTATTCTGCTAATCCAAAAAAATCCCTTGTTCTGTTAAAAAATAAAATAAAAAACCAGCAATATACTTACCTCTCTGCCGTCAGGTCCCCCGCTGCAATCCATCACAAGGGGTTAACTAGTTTACAACGGGAACCGGTGCTAATGCTTCCGGCCCTGCTGTAAACCACTGCAGAATGAATTAAATCATGTCTGCGCAGGTGCTCCGGCTGACCGAGATGAACTGATTAGCGTGGGAAAGTTTCTAAACTTTTTCTCACGCTGTCAGTTCACCTCAGGTTAGTCGGGAACTCCGCGCAAGCTTAACCAACTACTGCTGATATCACTGAAGCTGCGCGTAGCCACCAGCTGACCTTAGGTGAACTTTCAGAAACTTTCCCACGCTGTCAGATCACCTCAGGTCAGCCGGGGACTCCACGCAGCCTCAGTGATGTCTATGTGTTTTAACCTGTCAGGAGCATGCTCAGTTAAAAAAACCAGATCCATCTCCGGCATCCGTCATTTGACTGATGATGACGGATCCTGCGCCTATAGGCTTTCATTCTAGCAAACGACGGACAGCGACGGATCTGTCGCTATCCGATTTTTTGACAGACACAAAAAGCGTTGCTTTGTGCGTCATGTCCGGCCGCCGGTTCTGTTTTTTTAAAAAAACTACGGATTGTGACTGATGGGAAAAAACTGATCTGTGAAAGGGGCCTTACCGAATGTCTCTGGGGATGGAAAATAACTCTGCCATACAAACTGTGTTCCCATTGGAAGCGCTGATCTGTGATGGCCCAACTACTCACCACCAATGTACAAGGTATCTGCAATCTGCAGGAAATTATGGGTAAACCTGAGTAGAGATGCAAAATTACATTAGTCCGCTCTACTCGGACCACTAAGTCGTTGGTGATATGTTAAAGGGAATCTGTCAGGAGGTTTTTAATATGTAATCTGACATCAAGAGGTAAGTGTTATCCTAGGCGATGGTGTAATTACCTACTGCTAGCCAGCAAGAGTGGTGTGTTGGTCACACTTGGCGCTAGCTGTCCAACTGCTGCACACCCAGAGGGCCAGGTATACTCTTCAACCACCTCCCAGTCCTGATAAGGGCAGCTTTAGCAGAGCCCTTCCCAGGCAGAGAGCAGCATGGTGGCTGGTGACCGGACACAAATGGCAGCCAGGGCAAACACACCAGAACCAAAAATCCGCAGTGGAACTGCAGAAACTATGGTGAACAATGATAAACCAAGTACAGGCACCAAAGCATGAACCTCCTCTGAAGCACAGCAACACTGACCTTATCCATCCAGCAGAACTGAAAATATGTAGCAACAAAAGGAGGAAATGCCAGGTTTAAATCTACCTCCCAGCAGTCACCTGACAACAATGGGGCAATGCCCAATCTCCATCCCCAGATCACAGAAACACCGGAGGCGGGGAGAGAAGACTGGATGGAACCTCCCACTATCAGACTGCCTCAGCAGCTATGGCATCCTGCACCCACTGACAGCAGCTAACTCCAGAGGAATCGGCATCCTGGAGTCCCCACACAGCGTAATTGCTGGGAGCAGCAGTGTCAAGCCTCCAAGAATATTCGGACTGAGCAAGCACCACCGCGAGCTCCGCCCTCGGAGGTGACAACCTGCTCCTCATTGTCAGTGAATAGCGACGGGTGACCTGCTGGGGAGCCTGAGCATGTACAGGAGGGTGAGGGGTCCGCTCAGGTATGGAGCTACCATTCCTGACAGTAAGGACAGAGACCCTGCTTTCAGTGATGTATCGCTTATTACATTGGGTGCGGTAGTTATGATAAAATCAGTTTTCTCTGTTGCATATCTATCAGATTTCAGTTGCTGGGCTGTGTATAATCCCACCCACACCACAGCTTTATGAGCACATTGTATAGTAAGAGAGAGCTCCTAATCAATGCTGGGGGTGTGGTTGGACTAGAAGGCATAAGGCCTGTTGTCCTCTAGGGATAATCTCCTGCTGATAAAACATTGATTGTAGTGAAATAGCAACACACAGCTCAGTAAGAGACATATCACTGTAATCAGGGTCTCTGCTCCTATATTACAGTGCTTTCAGATTACATAACAAAAATCTGCTGACAGATTTCCTTTAATGGTCAGTAAGAAGATCATCAACTGTTCACAAGTCTATAATGCAGGCTGTAACTTATGGTGCCTATATTTTATAGAGAACTGGGTGCCAACAGCTATCTCTCCCAACTGCCCCATACACATCAATGATTGGCTTGACCTAGCGCTCATGTGTTTATGGGGAGAGCTAGAAATCATCTTGCAGCTGCTATTCTACGTGCAAAGCAAAAAGATTGGGGAACATTTTTTAAAATCCCTAGATTTTTCTTCTCTCCAAAAGATTTTGACGGCCCCATATAAATTATGCAGCTGGCCAATCCAGATGAAATTGGTGATTTTCATTGAGTTTTAGCCAATGTCTTGATTAGCAGTAATGCAATCTGCAAAGTCATTTACCTTTGTTTGTAGGTTTTATCTGTATGTGATACATCGAAGCTTGTACTATACAAATCCCTGCTATGCCAATCAGCTGAGCACACCGAAGTGTTCAGCAAACTATGTTGTAAAATTTGTAATCTGGGGCTTTGGCCTCAATTGTAGATAATGCAAATTTGTGACAATTGTCGGGTATTTCCCACAGGATGTTATGTTTCCATTGTGTATCATGCCATTAGAATCGATAGTGCATGCATTATTACTTTTTCGTGGAGCTCATCTTGCTCGTCTGTCATTCTTCATTGATTGTGGTATATTTGGCTGCTGAATCATAGGAAGCTGAGATATAGAGACATGCAAGATTTATCAATACACAATCTGTGCATGCGAATAGATCTTAGCTTGTCAAGGCCTGACAATACCCAAGTGACACAATGCCATGGGAAGGATTGTGCTTGATGAATCCTAGCAGGTTTCATTTCTTCTGCCTAAGCGTGATGGCCATCAATCAAAGTCTCCTAGGCAATTTGTGGATTCTCTGCAGTTTTTGTGCATCAGCTGTCTGCCTTATTAATTCTAGCTCTGTGATAGGATTTATCTGTATGTTTAACACTGGTATGACTTTGTTCATATAGTCAATAACCGATTCATAAAAAGAAACGCACACTGCATAAATGAGAAATGAATATTTAATCCAGTGTAAATATATGCCGTTTTTTATTGTGAACTGCAAGTCCAACATGGAAAGTCAGTTTAGCATAACTGATGTATGAAAATCTGTAAATCAAAGAAATACATTGCTTTTTATTCAACTTTAATATGGGACAGCTCAGCTCTATGCATTATTTAAAACCACAATGCTTGGCAAGCAGCTGTAAAATTGAAGTAACCAGAGGATTATGAATTATTAGGCAATTTGACATAATGCAGGCAGAGAAACTTTAAGGGATTGATCGTAGATAATGTCTAAACGCGTCGATCTATTCAGTTTCTGAGTCAGTGTGTACTAAGTGCTGGATTGTCATTGTACCATATGTTAACATATGACAAATTAAAAGTTAATTTTTACCTTCATTTAACGCTGAACACTATTTGTACTTGGTGGATTCTGCTGTGGCTGCTTCACCGCTTGTCCCTGCAGAGTGTCGGAATGCAACATGGATCGAGACATATGACTTGGTCGTGAGCTGACGATTTTTTCTATTTTTATTCCCAAGAGTTATTGTGCAATTTGTCCTGAGTAGGCTGATACCCCATACGCGGGAATAAACCACTGTTTTGGCGCATGGCAGAGCTCAGAAGAAAAGGAGCACTGTGACTTTTTCAATGCAGAATTGGCTGGAATTGCTATCAGGCGCCATGTTGTGTTTGGAGAGCACCTGATGTGCCAAAACAGTGGAAACCCCCCAATTCTAACTCCAACCCTAACCTCAACACTCCCCTAATCCCAACCCTAACCCTAGCCTTAACTCTAACCCTAACGGGAAAATGGAAATAAATACTTTTTTTTATTTTATTATTTTTCCCTAACTAAGGGGGTGATATTGGGGGGTTTGATTTACTATTTATAGCAGGTTTTTATGTTTGGCAGCTGTCACGCTAAAAAACTCTTTTTATTGCAAGAAATAGTTTTTGCATCACCACATTTTGAGAGATATAATTTTTCCATATTTTGACCAACAGTCATGTGAGGTCTTACTTTATGCAGGACGAGTTGACGTTTTTATTGGTACCATTTTCGGGCACGTGACATTTTTTGATCACTTTTTATTACGATTTTCGGGACGCAGAATGAACAAAAACCAGCAATTCATGAATATCTTTTTGCGGGGGGGAGGGGGGCCTTTATACAGCTCCGCGTGTGGTAAAACTGATAACGCAGCTTTATTCTTCGGGTTAGTATGAGTACAGCGATACCTAATTTATATTTGTTTTATGTTTTGGTGCTTTTATACAATAAAAACAATTTTATATAAGAAATGATAATTTTTGCATCGCTTTATTCTGTGAGCTATAACATTTTTATTTTCTCGCTGGTGACGCTGTATGGGGGCTCATTTTTTGCAGGACAAGATGATGTTTTCAGCGGTACCATGTTTAAATATGTGTACTTTTATTGTTTTTACATAAAGAAATGTATTTATTGGGGAATATATTTTTTTTCCTAGGAATTTTTTTAAATATTTTTACGTTTTTTTTTCTTCACTTTTTCACTTTGTCCCAGGGTGGGACATCACTGTGTTATATCAGATCCCTGATCTAACACTTTTCAGAGCACTGTGCCAGATCAGCGATCTGACAGGCAGTGCAGGAGGCTTGCCGGTGCTTGCTTTCAGCAGGCACTGACAAGCCACCTCCCCGCAGGACCCGGAAGGACCCCTCGGCCATCTTGGATCTGGGGTCCTGCAGGAAGGAGGCCCTCGGAACAACGCGATCACATCATGTTGTTTTGAAGGTCTCAGGGTAGCACGCAGGGAGCCCCCTTCCTGTGCGATGCTTACCTATGCCATCGGAACACTGCGATCAAGTCCGCGACCGCTCCTGGCATATAGTGGCGGGTGTCAGCTGTGATAATCAGCTGACACCTGGCCACGATCAGCCGCGCTCCCCCCGTGAGAGCCGCTAATCGCCTATGTCATATTATCCCGTCCATGGGCATTCAGGCCCAGGGCACCTGGACAGGATAGTGCGTCATATCTCAGAAACGGGTTAAATTGAGGGTGCCAACTATTTTGTCAGACCCATTTTTTTTTGCTGTTGTGTGTGAAATTATGTCTAATTTGCCTTTTTTCTCTGATTTTTTTGTGTTGTTGCAATACACACAAAGGAAATAAAAGTGTATAACAAAACATGAGTAATTGTTATAATTTTCTGAGAGAATACTTCATTTTCTGGAGCAATTTCAAGCCATGACTGTATGTGCATGCAGCAGAGCTGTGTGTGTCTATATATACATATATAACAGAGCTGTGTGTGTTTCTATGTATACACATGTAGCAGAGCTGTGTGTGTCCATATATGCACATGTAGCAGATCTGTGAGTGTCTTCTGTGCATGTAGCAAAGCTGTGTGTGTGTATATTTACATACACATGTAGCAGAGCTGTGTGTGTATTTATGTCCATATGTAGCAGAACTGTGTTATGTGTATAACACTGCAGAGAGACACTAACAATAGATTTATTACCTTCCTATTCTGCCCTAGTGCATAAAATTAGTGTTAATGATCCCTCCAGGGAAGTTTTAATTAATAGGAATAAATGTTTTTTCTTATTTTCTGCTGTCTAAACCTGGGGTGCGTTTTATGGTAAGGTGTGTCTTAGGCTGGTTTCACATTTGCGTTTTTTTTCGCGGTAATTTAGCGCTAAATAGCGCATGCGTTTTTTTCCTATACTTTGCATGGGATGCGCTTATGCGTTTTTTTGCGGTATGCGCTCGGGCGCACAAAATGCAACTTGTTGCATTTTTTGTGCGTCCGATTTGCCTCAAAAAAACGCATGCGCGCGCAATGCGTTTTTTTACAGCAAGACACCCATTATAAGTCTATGGTGAGCATATGTGCGCATTGGCATGCTTATGTATGCGTTTTTTTGCACATGCGTTTTTTTTTTTACCGTTAGTTTAGACAATGGAATTTAGGGGTTTGGGTAAAGTTAGGGTTAGTTAAGGAGGGTTAGGGTTAGGGTTAGGGTCAGGGTTAGGGTTAAGTATGGTTTGGTTAAGGGTTAGGGTCAGGGTTAGGGTTAGGGTTAGGGTCAGGGTTAGGGTCAGGGTTAGGGTTAAGTATGGTTTGGTTAAGGGTTAGGGTCAGGGTTAGGGTCAGGTTTAGGGTTAAGTATGGTTTGGTTAAGGGTTAGGGTCAGGGTTAGGGTTAGGGTTAGGGTCAGGGTTAGGGTTAGGGTTAGGGTTAGGGTCAGGGTTAGGGTCAGGGTTAGGGTTAAGTATGGTTTGGTTAAGGGTTAGGGTCAGGGTTAGGGTCAGGGTTAGGGTTAAGTATGGTTTGGTTAAGGGTTAGGGTCAGGGTTAGGGTTAGGGTTAGGGTCAGGGTTAGGGTTAGGGTTAGGGTTAGGGTCAGGGTTAGGGTCAGGGTTAGGGTTAAGTATGGTTTGGTTAAGGGTTAGGGTCAGGGTTAGGGTCAGGGTTAGGGTTAAGTATGGTTTGGTTAAGGGTTAGGGTCAGGGTTAGGGTTAGGGTTAGGGTCAGGGTTAGGGTCAGGGTTAGGGTTAAGTATGGTTTGGTTAAGGGTTAGGGTCAGGGTTAGGGTTAAGTATGGTTTGGTTAAGGGTTAGGGTCAGGGTTAGGGTTAGGGTTAGGGTCAGGGTTAGGGTCAGGGTTAGGGTTAAGTATGGTTTGGTTAAGGGTTAGGGTCAGGGTTAGGGTCAGGGTTAGGGTTAAGTATGGTTTGGTTAAGGGTTAGGGTCAGGGTTAGGGTTAGGGTTAGGGTTAGGGTCAGGGTTAGGGTTAGGGTCAGGGTTAGGGTTAAGTATGGTTTGGTTAAGGGTTAGGGTCAGGGTTAGGGTCAGGGTTAGGGTTAAGTATGGTTTGGTTAAGGGTTAGGGTCAGGGTTAGGGTTAGGGTTAGGGTCAGGGTTAGGGTTAGGGTTAGGGTTAGGGTCAGGGTTAGGGTTAGGGTTAGGGTTAGGGTCAGGGTTAGGGTCAGGGTTAGGGTTAAGTATGGTTTGGTTAAGGGTTAGGGTCAGGGTTAGGGTCAGGGTTAGGGTTAAGTATGGTTTGGTTAAGGGTTAGGGTCAGGGTTAGGGTTAGGGTTAGGGTTAGGGTCAGGGTTAGGGTTAGGGTTAGGGTTAGGGTCAGGGTTAGGGTCAGGGTTAGGGTTAAGTATGGTTTGGTTAAGGGTTAGGGTCAGGGTTAGGGTCAGGGTTAGGGTTAAGTATGGTTTGGTTAGGGTCAGGGTTAGGGTTAGGGTTAGGGTTAGGGTCAGGGTTAGGGTTAGGGTTAGGGTTAGGGTCAGGGTTAGGGTTAGGGTTAGGGTTAGGGTCAGGGTTAGGGTCAGGGTTAGGGTTAAGTATGGTTTGGTTAAGGGTTAGGGTCAGGGTTAGGGTTAAGTATGGTTTGGTTAAGGGTTAGGGTTAGGGTTAGGGTCAGGGTTAGGGTTAGGGTTAGGGTTAGGGTCAGGGTTAGGGTTAGTAAAGTCATGGTTTGGGTTAGTGTGAGGGGCCACCTAATGTTGGAAAAAAACGCAAACGAGGTAAAAACGCACTAAAAACGCATACAAACGCATAAAAACGCTGCGTTTTTTTCATGCATGCTCATAAAAATGCTTGAAAAAAACGCAGCAGTTGTATGCTTTTGTATGCGTTTTTCAATGCGTTTTTTTTGCGGGAAAAACGCGCTGCAAAAAAAAGCAAGTGTGAAACAGGCCTTATAGTCTGAAAAATACGGTAATCATTTAACTTGTGGATTATATGGTAAGGTAACACATGATATTCTAAATTAATGGTTTATTTTTTAAGAAACCATTCACTGTTCTTATTCACTGTATCCTCTATGACAGACCTTTGTTCTTAATCACTGTATCCTCTATGACAGACCTTTTATCTAATTGTAATCTACATTAAAACATCAAAAATAAGTTTATACAGAAGATTGGACATTAAAATTTTTTTACAGCCCTCGTAGCCACAGTGCTTTATAGACAAGACTTTATAATGGCAGATTAAGTAATGTTGCTACCAAATATTATATTGTTAGCTTGAATTTAAATTGATAATATGTTTATCTTGAGAAGAAAAAGCTTAACTGCTGGAGGCGCACACAGATTAACTAACACATGGGGTTTCCCGACGCAGTATTTTCAATCTAATGAGAGGAAATACTAGAGAAGCAAGGGAAGGCAAGTCAGAGAATTTCTTCCAGTAAACATTAGAAAGCATGTTTGTCCTCACAAGTTGCTGCCTTCATTATCCCCAGCATGCTACCCTCAAGGTCAAAGTAATCCTTTATCCTGAGATAGATGAAGTGACTTCAGGTATTTTACTTGGGAACTGGCAGCCGCAATGAAGTCTTAATTGTGGCCATAAAGCTTTGGGAGACTTGAAAGTAAAACTTGTTTAACAAAGTGAAAAGACTTATCCTAGTGATCATTTTATTGCCTTTTATACACTCAGAATAAAGAAGAATAAAGAAGATATGCATATTCTTACACGAGGCAATGGGAACAAAACTATGGCTTTTAATTGGCAAAAAGAAGTTTATACATTTAGGAAGCAAAAAAAAAAATATCTGCAGCAACCAATGCTATTAGTGAAGCTGGAGGAAATGTCGGGCACCGTAGATGATGGGGGAAATGATGGGATATGACAAGCCATAAGAGGATTTCAAGAAACAATGGTAAATTGAAGGAGCAGTTTTGACATTCTTCAGATATTGCTAAAGCAGGGGACTGTAAGTAGGGCAGACAAAATCTCAGGAGAATAAAGGAAATGCAGCAAAACTTACATTTCCGTAAGCTTTCAGATCATACTGTACAATAAATATTGGCTTTAATCCTATAAAGATTGAGCTTTTAATTGTGCAGTACAGTAAATCAAGAAGCTGCAGAAGCTACTATAGAATAAAAGGAAAGGTAGCTTTGGTCTCAGAAGCTCCTGGGAGGTAGCTTTGGCCACCATGCAAAATATGTTAGGCCAGGGTCACACTGCGTTATGGCAGTCCGTTAGACGGACTGCATTACACCGCGGCATAACACGCTGTAACGCAGTCCGTTAATGCTGCCATTGCCCTCCATTAACGGGCACATCGCGACGCATGCCTTAAAGCGGCACGCGTACACGATGTGCCGTCATTCAGTGACGGAACCTCCGATGCGGTCTGCAGCGTCTGAGGCTCCGTCACCACTAGCGCTGATGAATCATCATCGCTAGAGGGTGTAGCATAATGCGATTGCGTTATGCTATACTGTTTAACCAGCCCATCAACGCTATGCGTTGAAAGGGCTGGTTAAACGCAATGTGAACCTGGCCTTACAGGGAACCCATCTACCATTTGTCATTTACATTATAATACTAGTATCTTCGCATGGGCCGCTCCACCAATAACAATTATGCACAGCTCACACTGTGGTGATCACTATCTGTTTATTCACCACAAAATAAATTCTAAGTACGGGCAGAGTAGTTAAAAGGGGTTGTCCGCTTTATTTTCATTTTAACAAATGTGTTGGGGACATGATTCTGTGGCACTTATTATTATTCTACTAGCCGAAGAGCCCGGCATTGCCTGGGCCTAGTAACCAACTGTGGTTAGTTATAACAAATTATAATGATTATACTGCACATAAAAACCGTGCATCTAATCCTATCCTGTGTGATACTGTCTGCTGAGCCGTGTATCTATTCCTATCCTGTGTGATACTGTCTGCTGAGCCGTGTATCTAATCCTAGCCTGTGTGATACTGACTGCTGAGCTGTGTATCTAATCCTATCCTGTGTGATACTGGGCTCCCCCTGCAGTCTGTGTCAGAGGGTGGTCTGTGTTGGCAGGGTAATAAATTGTGTTATTTCCAGCTTAACAGAAGGACCATAACACCATAGAAATGATAAGAATAATAGGCCTCAGTTACCACAACTGTCTACAAAGAAAACTGTTGCTGATAACAACCAATCACAGCTCATTTTTCATCTTTTAAACAGCTCTGGGACAGCATGGCGAGTTTTGAGTGGCGACTTTTATGTGGCGAGGTTGGTGTATGTGTGGTGAAATGTGTGCTGAGGGTGGTATATGTGTTAAAGCACATGGTAGTGTGTGGCGCATTTTGTGTGTGTGTTCATATCCCCGTGTGTTCTGAGTATCCCATGTCAGGGTCCCACCTTAGCAAATGTACGGTATATACTCTTTGGTGCCATCGCTCTCATTCTTTAAGTCCCCCTTGATCACATCTGGCAGCTGTCAATTTGCCTCCAACACTTTTCCCCATTATGTAGATAGGGGCAAAATTGTTTGGTGAATTGGAATGCGCGGGGTTAAAATTTTGCCTCACAACATAGCCTATGACCCTCTCGAGGTCATGGGCGTATCTGGGGGGGGCAGTCGGGGCAGTTCCCCCGGGCGCAGTCAGCAGGGGGGCGCAGTCGGGCCGCCTAATGCAGCGGTCCGCAGTGTCCTCCCTGGCGGCTGCCTTCTGCCGCCCCCCCGCCTGAGAGTCGGCGGTTTTCTGTGTCAGCTGTCAAGCTGACAGCCGGCGCAGAGAAGGAGGCCGCGCCAACTCCCAGGGAACAATTGTACTGGCGTCTATACAGACGCCAGTGAAATTGCAGCTCTGACCGCCGGGCCAGAGCGACGTCAGCAGCGTGATCAGGTCATGTGATCACGCTGCTGACGTCACTCCCCGGCGCCCAAAGCAAACGCTGGTGGTAAGTGTGCTCCTCTGTGGAGCTGAAGAAACCACCGAAGATGGGGGATGAGGGGGAGTTAATGAGTGGAGATGGGAGGGATTTGTAGAGGGGATGGGGGTTAATGAGTGGGGATTGGGTTAATGTGTGGGGGGATTTGGAGTGGAGATGGGGGTTATTTAATGTGTGGGGGGATTTGGAGTGGTGATGGGGTTAATGAGTGGGGATTGGGTTAATGTGTGCGGGGGTTAATGAATGGGGATGGGGGTTAATGTGTGGGGGTGTTAATGAGTGGGGATGGGGTTAATGTGTGTGGGGGTTAAGGAGTGGGGATGGGGTTAATGTGTGGGGTATTTGGAGTGGAGATGGGGGTTTTTTAATGTGTGGGGGAATTTGGAGTGGTGATGGGGATTAATGAGTGGGGATTGGGTTAATGTGTGCGGGGGTTAATGAGTGGGGATGGGGGTTAATGTGTCTGGGGGGTTAATGAGTGGGGTTGGGGTTAATGTGTGGGGGTATTTGGAGTGGGGGTGGGGGGATTTGGAGTGGGGATTGGGTTAATGTGTGGGGGGGTTAATGAATGGGGATGGGGGTTAATGTGTGGGGATGGGGGTTAATGTGTGTGGGAGTTAATGAGTGGGGATTGGGTTAATGTGTGGGGGGATTTGGAGTGGGGATGGGGGTTATTTAATGTGTGTGAGGGATTTGGAGTGTGGATGGGGGTTATTTAATGTGTGTGGGGGGATTTGGAGTGGGGATGGGGGTACTTAATGTGTGTGGGGGATTGGGGATGGGGGGATTTAATGTGTGGGGAAATTTGAGGACACAAAAAAAGAGTATGTATGAGGAAACAGTATGGGGGATGGGTGCAGACAGTATGGGGAGTGAACGGGTGAATGTATGTGGACACAGTAAGGGGAGTGAGGGTGATGGGATGTGTGCAGACACAGTATGGGGAGTCGGAGGTATGTGTGAGCAGACAGTATAGAGAGTGAGGGGGTAAATATATGAGGAGACAGTATGATGAACAGAGGGGATGTTAGAGGAGACAGTATGAGGAGGGAGGGGAATAGTGTGAGGAGACAGTATACACTGTATTGCAGATATTTGTATTTAGGAGCATTATAATAACACTTCTATCTTTAAGGGCATCGTGTGGAGATTTGCTGCAGAAAACCGGAGAAGATGGAAGTCTTCAGAGACGGCTGTGGATGAGAAAACTCATCATGGGGTCTGGACAAGAAGAAGAAAAGGAGACCGACTCCAGAGACGACATCATCTAAAAGGTACCTGGATGTAAATATTATTTGTGACACTGACTAATTCTCATGTTTTTATTTGTTAGGAGCATTACAGGGGTTCTCCTGGTTTGTGCTGAGTCTGCAGTCATTCTATGTGACTGCAGACTTCTGAATTCTCACATTCTGAACGCTGTTAGGATTCTCTCATGCCGGTAATTTACATACATGCGGTCACATGCTGACTAGACGTGTGTGGCCTCACTCAATGATAATGAACAGAGCGAGGCCGGGCACGTCTAGTCGGAGTGTGGCCAGAAGTATACAAATCACATACTTGTGCTGACATGACGGTACATCAGCAAGGGAGAATCCTAAAAGTGTGCAGTGCATTCGTTGTCAGGATTCAGCTCTGCAGGTTCCAGTAGTCATCACACAGACACTTCAATCATATGCGATTTTCATACTTGACAACGAGTTTCTCTTCCTGCTTCTCTCAGTTTTTTACTGAACATTGAGAGCATTAGGAAGAGCAGCTCGTCGAGTGTGCAAGTCGCATATGTACTTGGGGGGGGGGGGGGGGGGCCGAACCGAATTCTTGCCCCGGGTGCCAGAGAGCCTAGATACGCCTCTGCTCGGGGTCCAGACGTGTGACTGTGCAAAATTTTGTGGCTGTAGCTACGACGGTGCAAATGCCTATCCCGGACATACATACATACATATATACATACACACCTACATTGAGCTTTATTTATTAGATAAGTATTACATCTTCTCCTCCTCTTGCTAATTCAGCTTTCCTCACAGACTGCACAGCATTACTGTTCTCAAAATGGCTGCTGGTGGAGGATCATGTAGCCAGATCTGTCTGTCAACCTACTCCAACTAAAAAAACAACTTTCTCATATGCAGGTTTTATTATTAGAGGAGGCAGATGGACTGGTCTTACCGCTTGCTCCTCTATCAGTAGCCACTTTTAGGACTGAAGAACTGTGTAATACAGTGGCAGGTAAAAGTTTAGACACCCTTGGTCAAAATTACTGTTATTATATACAGTTAAGCAAGTTGAAATGATCTCTGAAAGGTCTAACGTTAAATATGACACGCTTTCTTTGTATTTTAGGCAAATATACTGTATATGTTTCTATAGTTTACATTTTAAAAATTGCAAAAAGGAAAATGGGTCGATGTAAAAGTTTGGGCACCCTTGGAGATTTGTGTGCTCAGATAACGTTGACCAAGGTTTTGAACCTTATTTATTCTGAAAGGGCTCTGACCTGTTCACTACCATTGTTAGGAAAGGCCAGGTTATGCAAACTTTCCAGCTTTCTAAAAACCCAGCATCCTCTAACCTTGCGCGAAAAAACTGCAGCCATGGGTTCTTCTAAGGAGCTGCCCACCACTCTGAAAATGAAAATGGTTGAGGGAAGGAGACATACTATACACCAGGGATCACCAAACAATACAATTAGTATCAAAAAATTCTTTATTCAAGTAGTCTTAGAAAAACCACACACACCAACAAATAATTAAAAACAATTAAAACAGGACAAAAAAAGCCCCCATGAGATGTTGTATACCCCCTGAACACAATTCGGTCAATCCCATCTGGAACCTATACATAGTAGGTTAAACACTGAATGGTGAGGAAACACAATGAGAGGGATACTTATACATGCATAGGAAAAACCTACATCATTTAAATAACAAAGTATCACAATATGAGAGTAGATCCCCCAAAGGCCTAGGGAGGAGAAATTCCTCCAATAGCAGACTTTACATAGAGAACTGAAAAAATGGCTAAGGCCTCTTTCACACATCAGGTTTTCGCCATCAGGCGCGATCCGGCGCTTTTGACAAAAACCGGATCCGGCGAAATGCAATGCCGGATCCGGTTTCCCCCCCATTGACTTGCATTAGAGCTGGATCGAGCCGGATGGCCATGCGTTTCATCCGATTTTCGCCGGATCCGGCAATGTGACGCGATCCGGCGTCTGGAAAAAACGGCTACTGTAACGTTTTTTGTCTCCGGCGAAAAAGCCGGACACGCCGGATCCGGCGTGTCCGGCTTTTTCATACAATGAAAGCCTATGTGGTGGCCGGATCCGTTTTTTTTGGTCTGAGCATGCTCAGTAGCTCTGCCCACAAGACATATATAAAAGCAAGACAGTGGGACCCTCAGCCAAACCCAACATGACACCCAAGCCAAGAACCAGGAGCAGGAGAAGGCAGCAGACATCTGCAGCAGCATCAGCACCACCACCACCCCAAATGGAGCAGCATGCTGAACAACGGGAGGGGAGTCCAGCAGCAGATGAGAGACGGTAATTATCAAATCCCCCATTCCTCCAAACTAGGGCTATGGAATATCAAGATATTCATTGGCCCTTTGTTTCTCTTTATTCAACAGCCGCCCAATAGATGCAGCAGCAGCAATGGCGGCAGCAGCAGGAACACCACCCACAGCCATGGAGTCTGGCCATGAGGAAGACAGCACATCTTCTTCTGGGAGCCCTCCCTCGCATTGTCAGCGTTTGACGTAAGTTTTTATTTCCAAAATCCATCATCTCTGTAATATATGTCTATTCATTGCCTTTTATTTCAAAACAGGAATCACAAGATGAAGAGGAGCTCCCAGAAGAAGAAGGAAGGGGTGGACAGACACTTGGAGTGGGCTCACAATTGGTAAGTTTTTTGCATCAAACGCAGAAACACAACATCACACTACACACAACACATAGAAAACAATGTTCTGCAGACCACACACAGCAAACAAATGCCTACATCCAAAGACATAACATTTTTTGTTTTCTTCTCTAGTCTTCCCAATCTGGTGCTCGGCCAAGAGGTCCTCGCAGTGCCTCCCGGGGTCGTCGGCGACAGCAACGCGGCGGTCACCAGCGTGTAAGTATAAATATTTTTGCTTTGTTTTTTTTGCACTTTTTATTTCATTTCTTTTGTGGAGGCTAATTATGTTATTTTTGTCTTTTTCTTTAACAGCCTTCACAGCGTGCTCCCGACTCTGACGGTGAGGATGGAGGGATTGATGTGGACCACCTCATCGATCTCATCAGAGAAAGGGAGCCGCTCTGGAATATGGCTGACCGCCGCCACGCTGACCTTATCGTTACCCGACGACTCTGGGAGGAAATCTGTTCGCTCCTTGTGGACCGCTGGGAGGACCTCGAAGCTCGGGCCCAGATTAAAGAGCGTAAGTATATACAGTACCGGTTGCTTGATTTAAACCAGTGTTTCCCGAACTCCAGTCCTCGTGGTCCCCACGGATCATGTGTTCAGGATTTCTATTTACTTTGGAAATCCTGAAAACATGACCCCTGGGGACCATGAGGACTGGAGTTTGGGAAACACTGATGTTGTATACTAACCACTTTGTCCTTTCTCGTTTCAGGGGAGAGAATTGTGAAGCGGTGGCGGTCTGTGAGGGATCGTTTCAAGAAGGAGTTCAATAAAGAGATGCGGGCCCCGAGTGGATCTGGAGGACGCAGGAGCAAGTACAAGTACGCACGAGCCCTGTCGTTCCTCCGGGAGACAATGCTCACCAGAAGGTAAATATTACACACCACATGTGACAAAAAAATGTTTAGATGTAACTTTTTTTTTTCAGCCAGGGCCATACCATGTCACTATTTTAATTGTTTTTTTTCTCTTTATTCCACAGCACGATGAGCAGCACTCGGGAGCCTGCACGATTGGACCCTTCTGAGGCGATCCCTGAGGAGACCGGCACCGACGGACACTTCGACCGCCCCGGTACATCTGCACCTTCCCAGCCTTCCCACACATTCGACCCATCTGTCCCATCCACCAGCACAGGAGCATCGTGGCCGCCTACATTACATGAAGCTGCTGGTGAGGAGATCGCTTTCCCTTTACCCCACCCTTCTGCCTCTGCCACCTCTAGTACACCTGCGGGTACTGGGCGGCAGCGGCAGAGGGGTCAGGAAAAGACTTATGCGCCAGAGTTCTTGCATCTGAATGCATCTTTCCAGAACTGTCTAAAAGTCTTGTCAGAGCAAATCTCCGCAGGCTTTCAGCAGATCAACTCCAGCATTCTGGAGTTGAAGACACTTCTGCAAACCATGCATTCAGACGCAAGATCTTCGCCAAACCACACCTTTTTCAGGTCTGTTGTGGAGCGCATGGCAACACTATCTCCTACCCAGCAGATGCATGTAATGCATTCGTGCCACGGTGCTCTACAGCAGGTTACCTCCCAACCTCCACCTCCCACCACTGTAGTTCCTCCACCACTGTAGTTCCTCCACCTGCACCCCCTCCAGCCACTTTCCATCCTCCCCCTCCTATTACATCTGCACCCCCTCCAGCCACTTTCCATCCTCCCCCTCCTATTACATACCAGGAACCTGCCCAGTACCAGCAACCTCCCCAGTACCAGACATCTCCCCACTTCCAGCAACCTGCCCCGTACCAAACTCCTTCCCCGTACCAAACTCCTTCCCCGTACCAAACTCTTTCCCCATACAACTTTCCATCAACATCATCTGCTCCTACAGTCCCTGCCCAACCCTCCACTCCACCGCCCACCACCTCTTCTGCCTCCCACATGTCCACCCATTCTGTAGCTTTTTCCACACCATCACCTCTAACTGTTCCTTCCCCACCACGATCCCAGTCCTCTCTCCACACTCCCATTGTCGAAGTGTCCCGCAGCCCCTCCAGCAGTATTTCCACCCCACACTACACAGATTTATGATGTGTTTTGTAATAAAAATGCCCTGTTGGTTTCAAACCTTTATTAAAAAAGTTTTTTTAACTTTAAAAACAGTTTACAAAAAAAAAATATTTTAAATAAAAGTTAAATTATTGTTTACACTGGTTGTCTGTCATTTCTTTCTGCGGCGAAATATGTTTAAAAAAAAGGTTAAATACAGGGTATTTAAAAGGTAAAAAGGTATTCAAAACCAGGTATATAACAGTGGGTAAATTTTAGCTTTTTCCCACAGTTGTGTTCCTGGTTGTGTTTGAAGCAAAGTATTTCACCTAAAAAGTTGTGTTTATTGTTGGTGATTTCCTAACAATGTACACAACTTTTGTTTAAAGGTGAAATACTTTGCATAAAACACAACCAGGTACACACCTGTGGCCTAAAGCTAAAAATAGTAAGACCATGACAAGATAGCCAACTTTGGTTGGCAAAGGTATATACTGTTGGTACAGAAGGTACACAAGTTTGGTTAGGGCACAAATCTTTCACACTCTGTCATCCTGCCAGTGTACTCTGACTTGAGGTGACATAAAGTATAGTGCAAAATTGTCCCTCATTACTGAAACCGTCACAGAACTTCTAGTGGTAATGTCATGGTAATCTTGCAAGGTGGTTTCTTCAGAGGTGTCCTCAATGGAAATGGGTTCCTTGCAGATAACAAAATTGTGGAGTACCACGCAAGCTTTGATCACCTCGTCAACAGTTTCTGTCTTGAGGTTGATCGCAGTCAATAGGACCCGCCATTTGGCTGTCAGAATACCAAAGGTACATTCAGCCATTCTTCTTGCTCTTGTGAGGCGGTAATTAAAAATGCGTTTTGGTCTTGTCAATCCTCTGCCAGAGTACGGTTTCAAAAGGTGTTCTGACAGCTGGAAGGCTTCATCCCCTACACAGACAAATGGCATAGGTGGACCAGATGTTTGCGGCAGCGGTCTAGGGGGTGGGAACTGGAAGGTGTTTCCATACAGTTTACGCCCCATGGCAGACAGTTTGAAAACTTGAGAGTCATTGGAGCGGCCATAGGCCCCAATATCAACAGCAATAAATTTGTATTCCGCGTCAGCGATGGCCATGAGGACAATTGAAAAATATTTCTTGTAATTGAAATATTCCGATCCCGATCCGGCTGGCTTTACAATGCGGATATGTTTCCCGTCCACAGCGCCCAAGCAGTTGGGAAACTGACATATCTGTTGAAACTTGTCAGCAATTTCAATCCACCTCTCTGTTGTGGGCTCTGGTAAAAACTCTTCAGCTAAGGAGTCCCACAGTGCACGGCATGTGTACTTCACTATTCCAGATATGGTGGAAATCCCGAGTCTGTACTGGAAATGCAGTGACGAAAGGGATTCTCCAGTTGCAAGAAATCTGTGGGGAATTAAAAAACAATCAATTAGTTTTAAATCACAGCATTACATACCAAAACTCAGCTATAACACTTGGAGATACAAACTACCACCAACAAGATTGCAGTGAAAGTGTGTGCTCTGATGCGAGCACATCCAATAAATGTGGCTTACCTTAAAGTCACCATCAGACGCTCTGCGGGTGAAACAGAGAAGCGGCAATAGGTGTCCGCTTTTCTTATGAGGTGTGCAATGCGCTCCACCAAGTAATCAAAATTCTCCATTTTCATCCGAACATATCCAAAAAATGTATCCGGGTTTCGTCGAAGGTCCATGCAGAGTGTAGAATAGACCCCACGCGTCATTCTCTTGGCTGTGATGGGGTGGATCCACAAACGTCGTCTACGATGCCTGATGCGCTGCTGTCTCGCTCTCTCCTTCTCCAGAACTATCACCCTCAAACGATTCGCCTCCGCTATAAAATCCGCCAAATTCTTCAAAATATTTCCAATCACAACATCCATCTTCGCCAGTAACTTGCTCTTCTCTCCAACCTGCACTTTCTCCTCTACAACCTGTCAAAGAAGGGCTGTAGGAACACGCTATATATAGTTTTCCAGTAGCCAATCCCGTTCGGAAGGCCACAAGGGTCAATTTTAAAAACCGGATCCAGAGTAATCCGTCGAAAAACGGATAGAAAAACGGATGAACCGGATGAGACGGATCCGGTTTTGTCTGTCAAGAACAAGACGGATCCGGCAGAAAACCGGATCCGGCACATCAGGTTTTACAAAACATTTGCCGGATCCGGCGTTCCGGCACGACGCCAGATCGCGCCTGACACCGAAAACCTGATGTGTGAAAGTAGCCTAAGAGGGCAGCAGTGCTGATTCTAACACCCTGATATGGTAACCAGCCACTAGGTGGCTACTAGAATCCTGCACACAAATCAATACATGAATTATTTTGTGATGGATTGGGACACATTGGAGAGGATGATTATAGGTGTGTGAACCAATACTAAGAGGTTAATGGCAGCAGTATCACAAGGTAAAAAACCCAAGAACAGAGGGAGGAATGATTCCAATAACCCACTTAACATTAAAATAAATTGCAGTAGAAGGATAAAGGTTCACATACTAATACATTAATAAGAAAAATGGCCACTAGGTGGCTACCATAGATCCAAAACAGAGTCTGTGCCTAAAAAGCCTATTACAGAGATTTTAAGTAACATATACAGGAGATGAAAATGGTTAAACCTATGCAACTAGGTGGAAAAATTTCAGCGAACCAAACATGATAGATTGAGCATAACCAGGATGTTACTAAGCCGGAGGGTCCGTGACTTCATCAGGGGCAGGAGTGGTGGATGGATTAGAATCTTGAGTATTTATTAGAAACAGTTATACCTGACTTGGAAACTAATGTTTTGTCTAAAGGACTATCCTTCTCCCCTATGAATCCACTTGACAAATTTGTCCTAGTTAAGGATCTGTATCTTTTTTGTCGACAAATCATCTTTAAGTTACTCTACCATCAACCCTCTCTTATAGACGATCTTCCCGACAATGAAAGACAGGTGTTTAATGATCTCTTGGACCTGCTGCAAGAGAATGAACCCTCAGCAACTGGCAGTAGATTTACAAGACCGCTCCCTTCCCAAGCTACTCCATCTTTTTCTGCATTTTCGACGGTACAAATCTTTTTTGAGAAAGTCTGCAAGGATATCGAGAGGTTACAGCTGGACCCTCATAAACAGGATAACTTAGGTAAGAAGGAGAGGGAAGCCTTGCGCAATCTAAAAAATAATGCGGACTTTGTAATACGAGAAGCAGATAAAGGGGGAAATGTGGTACTGTGGCCACATGACTTGTATCAAAAAGAGGTTACACGACAACTGTATGGAGGACAATGCTATATGGTGTTATCATTTGATCCCACACTATTTTTTAAGGAACAAATTGATTCTCTCATTAATAGTGCCCTTCGGTATTGTGAACTCATTTTCTGGTCTGCCTCTGGTTTCTGGTGAGGGAGCTGGTTGTGCTGACAGAGGAGTTGTGAGTTCTCTTTCCGGGCTCCCTCTGGTGGTGGCAGGAGGTAATGAAGCTGATCTAATTAACAGAGACCTGCCACCTGATAATGAGGATGAGGATTGGACATCTGGAGTCTCAGACTGGATTTAAGACAGCCGACTCCCTATTCCCATGCTGGTGATTTTTTCCTGCCTCCTGAGGTCTTAGTTTCCAGTCCAGTTCCTGCCTTCTCAAGCTAAATGTTCTCTGCTAATGTTCACTTTTAATTTGGTTTGGTCTATTCAGTTTTTTGTATGGTCAGCCAGCCCTGGCTGGGGCTGTGCTGAATTTCCATTCTTATGTCACTATATGTGCCAGTTTTCTTTTTGTCCCTTATTAGATTGGCCTCTTTTTGCTCTGTTCTCAGAATATGCCAGAGTGCTGATATAGTGGGAGAAGTCTAGTGACTTCTGGGTTTTTTTGCTATCAGAAGTGTTGGACATTTTTGCAGGTTTTTTTGGCGTGATTGCAGACAGTATCTTTCCTCCTTTCCTGTCCTTTCTAGTTAGTGTGGGCCCCATCGTTTGCTCAGCCTATTTTCCTACCTGTGTTTGTGCTTTCATCATGTCTCACCGTCAATACATGTGTGGGGGCTGTCTATTCCTTTGGGGTCTGCTCTGGGGCAGTTTAGATTTCCCCTTTTCTTGCTTTAGGCTTGTTTAGTCCTCTGGCTGTGACGAGGCGTCTAGAATCATCGTTGGTACGCTCCACTGCTACTGTTAGTTGTGTGATCAGGATCAGGGGTCTGCAATCCACGTAGTTACCAACCTCTCTGGTTTTTCTGTGACTTAGCTTGGTCTTGTTTTCCTCCTCGGTGACCCATTCATAACAATTCGGGATAACGTTGTGACCAAAAAGGAAGCTGATTTTCTCATCACTCCATTTCCAATTGTTCTCCTTGGAAAACTTGGTCATATCTGATGGTACTCTCCTCGTAAGCATGGATGTAAAATCACTTTACACGAGCATCCTACACAAATCAGGTATGCTGGCGGTTTCTTATTTTCTTGCGAAAAATTTGGATAGTTCCCCCGAACATGACAATTTCATCTTGAAACTTTTATATTTCATCCTAGACAAAAATTACTTTGTCTTCGACAGAAAATTCTTCAGATAATTAGCAGGGACTGCCATGGGTGCACGTTGAGTAATAGTAGAAAATGGTGTGCACTCAGGTCATTCAAAGAGGAGAGGTGCTGGTAGATTGGACCGTGGAGGCCCCAGATACAAGTAAGGAATATAATCCACTGCACACTGAGACTTGCTACTTTGCAAAAATAAGTAAATTTTTATTCAAGACCATCCAGTCTAGACAAAAAGTGCCAAAACTTCAATCACAGTATATACAAATTGGTTATCCAGTTAGCTACCCAACGCTTTGATCCTCCCGGATCTTACTCATGGGGTACTTAGTAGTAGATGTGTCAGTATATGGCACTTGAAAGAAAAAGTAGGCCCCCTTAAGGTAGTCACAGGTACTTGTATAGTCCACAGGGACAGAGCAAGGGTTTTGCTGGCCGTCGCTGGTGGCAGACCTTGTATATTCAGCAGGGACCGAGTGTTTTTTTTGGCCGTCTCTGGCGGCAAACCTGGGAGGTTACCGGGGGACAGATCAGAGCCTGGGGTAAGGGCGGCGCTCCTGCGCCTCGCCCTGTGTGTCCGGATGTGCCAGTGTCAATCCCATATGGAACCTACTGTATATACTGGCACATCCGGACACACAGGGCGAGGCACGGGAGCACTGCCCTTACCCCAGGCTCTGATCTGTCCCCCGGTAACCTCCCAGGTTTGCTACCAGAGACGGCCAAAAAAACACTTACTCGGTCCCTGCTGAATATACAAGGTCTGCGGCCAGCGACGGCCAGCAAAACCCTTGCTCTGTCCCTGCGGACTATACAAGTACCTGGGACTACCTTAAGGGGGCATACTTTTTCTTTCAAGTGCCGTATACTGACACTCCTACTACTAAGTACCCCATGAGTAAGATCCAGGAGGATCGAAACGTTGGGTAGCTAGCTGGATAACCAATTTGTATATACTTCGATTGAAGTTTTGGCACTTTTTGTCTAGACTGGATGTTCTTGAATAAAAATTTACTTATTTTTGCAAAGTAGCAAGTCTCAGTGTGCGGTGGATTATATTCCTTACATTGGTGCACGTTGCGCACCATCTTACGCCAATTTATTTCTTGGATAGTGGGAAGAGCTGGTGGTTTACAAACATCAAGCATTTGTATCTAATGTATTAATTTGGCAGAGATACATTGATGATGTTCTATTTCTTTGGACGGGGTCGGTGAAGGACTGCCAAGCCTTGATTGGGGATCTTAATCGGAACAAACTAAACATAAAACTCTCTTCTAATACTTCAGATGTGTCCATCGATTTTCTGGATTTGAAACTTTCCATTGCTGGTGCAGGTATCGGGTGCACTCTGTTCCGCAAGGCTACGGCTACAAATAGCCTCCTTCACTTCACCAGCTTCCATCCCCACCATCTTAAAACAGGCATCCCCAAAGGCCAGTTCCTGCGTCTTAGGAGAAATTGCAGTACTGAAGTTGACTTTGTCCACCAAGCTAAGGATCTGTCTTTAAATTTCAAGAAAAGGGGCTACTCCAAAAAGACCCACTCTAAGGCATTTCAATTTGCATCCCAGCAGGATAGAAGGAATCTTCTGGCAAAGAAGGTACGTGCGTCCTCCCGCCCTTTGTCTTTGATCACAACTTTCAATAATCAATGGTCTGACATCCGGAGTGTACTGCAGGACAATTGGGATATTTTGATGAGCGACAAAAGGATTATCCCTTTTGTTTTCAAGTCCCCTAGCCTAGTTGCCAGACGAGCCAAGAATTTAAAGGACAGTTTATGTCACAGTCACTATCAACTACCGACGGTAAAACTAAACCAGGACACTAGGATATTTGGATCATACCCGTGTGGCAACTGTAATGTTTGCCAGTATATGAATGGACAGGATGGCTACTCAATCTCTACCCTTTCCTTTCAGATCAGACCAAAAGAGTTCTTCAACTGTAGATCTCTGAATGTAGTCTATGCCATCTTTTGTGATTGCCCTAAGATTTATGTGGGTCAAACCACACAAGAGATCAGAAGGAGAATGCAACAACACCTCTCAACAATCTCTACGGCCCAAAGGGACTTTGAGAAAAACAAGACCCTCACATCTGTCGCTAGTCATTTTTTGGAACACCATCTGGGTAGAACCGCCAGTTTCAAAATCATGGGACTTGAAAGTATACACTCTACCATTAGGGGGGGCGATATCACCAATTGCTTACTTCGCTGTGGAAGCAAATGGATTTATAATCTGCAGAGTCTCTCCCCCAAAGGCCTTAATGAGGAATTGCTCTTCACTGAGTATTACAAACAACTGTAGGGCCCTCTATTCCACGTAGGCCTGCTGACAATTTGAACCTCCCCTTGAGGGATTCTGTGTATCGTCTTTTGGGTTTATTGGTCTAACTAGGTGCGTCTGTGTGGTCCATGTAATCGACTCAATAAATCACTGTACTAAGGGAATTCAGCATTATTTATTCTCTGAATCTTTATATCATTTGTTAGGCATGTGTACATTCCCCTTACTGTGATCCGTTACACCCTTCTTTTTTGGAAACTATGACCCTGGTTATGTGACTCTAGTGCCAGATGACTTTATTGTTTGCCACATGTAAGATGTTATATCATGCAAGTCAATTTTTCTCTAAGATCTCACTGCAGGGAGGTAATTATTTGGGTTGATAACTTCTCACATCACCACAGTATTATGGTTCCATGGATAGGGCCATACTGATGTATTAACTGCTATGCCTCTCTGAGTCAAAAAATTCCTTGTCTTCATGCATTTTATCTTAATATGGTATTTGCGCCTGGCTGATTATATTGGGTTCCCTGTCTTTGTTACCTGGTCTTTTTGATTTGCAGGGAAATGTATATTTGGGTAGCCAATCTGCTAGCAGCGTCATACTATCGTTCACTTATTCGTTTACTTCATATGAATTCCGTTTCATGAAAGATATGGATAGCATACTACATCATTGGACATGCTTTTTTTGAGTCACAGTATCCCCGATCTGGAGGGCATGTATTCTATTTGATGTCGTTGTTTGGCCCATTTGGATACTTACTTTCATTGTCTCCACTTCTTGTGGTGCTATGGTTAGTCGTAGCCTTACTTGTCCGTCCAGGCTGTAGGCGACTACTCTTGTTCGTTGGCAGTTTCCCAACAGTTCAGGGGTGATCCATCAGCAGAATGGGGGGCTAATATAAAACCAGTGGCCAAACATCCTGAGATCACACAATTTCCATTCATACTGAGTCTGCAATTTCTTAGAGGGTCAAACTATCATCATGGTATGCATGCGACAACATAGCAGTGGAGCTCTACAACCTGCAACAACAGTGCTGTAACCTCTTTAAGACACTATCTGTACATGTATTGCATGACCATGGTTCATTACAATGCCTGTGTCAGATCTGATATGCTAAGCAACTGGTTATGGGGCCAACAGCAGAATGCGAGTCCAGTACAATTTATTACTTATTACCTATTGCTGCATGCTGGCTATCTGAGAATGACGACCACATTGATATGACTTTCATTTTTTTATGATTTATCTTCTATTTAGCACCCTTGGGGCACTACACTCATATGTCCTACGTTGTATACTCATAATTGCCAAATCCAGTACGCGTAAAATATATGTTATAAACCTTTCATTATAGCGTCAATGCTATGCCATATACTGTCTATTTTCTATGGCATTATCAATGGCCTGTGACTAATTGTTCCATGGAGGCTACAGGCAGTTGCCTGTATCAGATCTGATATGATAAGCAACTGCACCAAACAATCACTGACCTCAGAGAGACCAGTCAAAGAAAACACTACGGCAGCCGGCAAAGGCGCTCAATCAGTGAAATCCTAGGTGCAATGCTCCCTGGGAAATACAAATATGCAAATAAAGTCTGTGGAGCCTCATTTAAGAGTCTCAAACACGGGACCAGCCAGATCTTCCTCCAGGGAAGGACCCAGCCAAGGGGTGGCTCCTTTCGGAAACCACCATTACCACCATATTAAGTGGCCTTTTAAGTCAATATCCAGCTCTTTACGAGTTTACAGATATGACAAGGGAAATACCAAGGCCAGGTATCCATCCACAGACAGCTGAGCTGGCTGGTCCAGTGTTTGAGACTCTTAAATGAGGCTCCACGGACATTATTTGCATATTTGTATTTCCCAGGGAGCATTGCACCTAGGATTTCACTGATTGAGCGCCTTTGCCGGCTGCCGCAGTGTTTTCTTTGACTGGTCTCCCTGAGGTCAGTGATTGTTTCGTGATGTTGGTCTACTAGGCATTGCTCCCACCTAGCCAGAATCCTACTCCACACTGATGAGGGGCAACACCCCGAAACAGCTGTCTGTCGATGGATACCTGGCCTTGGTATTTCCCTTGTCATATCTGTAAACTCGTAAAGAGCTGGATATTGACTTAAAGGGCCACTTAATATGGTGGTAATGGTGGTTTCCGAAAGGAGCCACCCTTTGGCTGGGTCCTTCCCTGGAGGAAGATCTGGCTGGTCCCGTGTTTGAGACTCTTAAATGAGGCTCCACGGACTTTATTTGCATATTTGTATTTCCCAGGGAGCGTTGCACCTAGGATTTCACTGATTGAGCACCTTTGCCGGCTGCCGCAGTGTTTTCTTTGACTGGTCTCCCTGAGGTTAGTGATTGTTTCGTGATGTTGATCTACTAGGCACTGCTCCCACCTAGCCAGAATCCTACTCCACACTAATGAGGGGCAACACCCCAAAACAGCTGTCTGTGGATGGATACCTGGCTGTCATGTCTCCGTCAGATTTGGGGCCTGCTGTTCCGGTCGCAGCCACTAGGAGGCGCCGGGCCGCCACTTCGCCGTCAGACTCGGGGACGGCTGTTCCTGCCTCGGCCACTGGGAGGCGCCGTGGTTCTATTACATCGCCGTCAGACTCGGGGCCTATGGTTCCAGCTTTAGCCACTAGGAGGCGCCGGTCTGTCACGTCACCGTTGGATTCGAGGCCTGCTGTTCCGGTCACGGCCACTAGGAGGCGCCAGACCGCCACTTCACTGTCAGACTCGGGGATGGCTGTTCCTGCCTCGGCCACTGGGAGGCGCCGTGGTCCGCCCGTGAGTTATGGTGGTGACAGAGAAGTGGCTCGTGCACAGGCATCTGGTGGGCGCAGGCTCCGCCCCTCTGTCAGTCATCAGGTGGTTACTGCAACTCCATCTGGCCTGGTCCTGGGGGCGGCCCTAATGACATCACCAGTCCAGGAACCTGTGAGGGATGACCTGATCCCTCAAATACCTTGGGACTGGTCTTGCAAGCCGCTGGATATATTCTTGGTTCCCCTGTGTGTTACTTAGTGATTGATTTCTGTTTGACTCTGACCTCAGCCTGGATTTCTGACCCCTCTTTTGCCTGACGATTCTGTACTTCTGCTACTCTCCTGGTTTGTGACCTTGGCCTGGATATTCTGACTCTGCTACTTCCTAACGATTCTGTACCTCTGCCGCCCTCCTGGTTTTTGACTCTGACCTTGGCCTGAAATTGACTCTGCTATTGCCTGCCGTTTTTGTACTTCACTCTGACGACCGTCCTGCTCTGGCCGCTGCTCCTATTCAGACAGTACCTCCTGGGCTCTGTTGTAAATCCAGATCCCTGTATAGGGGTAAAGGGTATCAGTGTTTCTCGGGGTGTTGCCTGGCTGCAGCCCAGAACCGCAGACGGACGTTACATTATATCCGGCCATAAAATTAACTGCCTCTTGTGTATATACCCAACATATACAAAAGCAGTCTCCCTGAACTTTTTTTTTTTTTCTTCTTCTGACTGAGCTGATTTTTAGCCTGAACACCTGTTGCAGTGCACAGCCTGGGAGATCTCTCTCATTTTCTTGGACAACTATGCGGCAGTCTGGAGTCTTCAGGGAGAGAGCTGCACCTCAGAGATCCATGCTCCTGGCACGTCGACCTCTGGGCAACTACTCTGGCTATGGTTGCCCAGGGGCTCAGGTATTGCCCGCAGATGCGGCTAAAGTTTTATTACCCATTTCAGTTTCATGTGGTCAGAAATCGCTGTGTTTAAACGCGTATGTGGATAGTGGCTCTGAAGGAAATTTTATGGATTCCTTGACTGCTAGGAATCTGGGTGTAACTCTACTAAAACTTAATGCCCCTATTAAAACCACGGCTATTAATGGCACGTCCATTATTCAGGAGGGGGTTAAGTTTGTTACTGCCAAGGTTGCCATGTCTGTGGGAGCCTTACACACTGAGCTGGTGTCATTTTTTGTGATGGACAATTTAACCTCTGCAGTTATTCTGGGTATGCCATGGCTACGCCAGCACAATCCTGTCATCGACTGGCACTTGGGTGACGTTGTACGCTGGAGCCCACAGTGTCAGAAAAATTGCATATCCTTGGCAGTAAACCAAGTTAAGGTTAAAACCCCCCACATACCGTTTGCTTTCAGAGATTTTGAGGATGTCTTTTCTATTGTAGAATCTGAAAAGCTACCCCCTCACAGAGAGTATGATTGCCCTATTGATCTGATTCCGGATGCCCGTCTCCCTAAGGGAAGAATATTTAATCTCTCTGGCCCAGAGCGTCAGGCCATGAATGACTATATTGCAGATAGCCTAAGAAAAGGGTTTATCAGACCGTCCATTTCTCTAGTTGGGGCCGGGTTCTTCTTTGTGGAGAAGAAAGATGGTGGTCTCAGACCCTGCATTGATTATCGGGAGTTGAATGCAATCACTATAAAAAACCAGTATCCGCTTCCACTCATCCCTGATCTTTTTAATCAGCTAACAGGAGCCCGTTGGTTTACTAAACTTGACCTCCGGGGGGCATATAATCTGGTCCGCATAAGAAAGGGAGATGAGTGAAAAACGGCCTTCAATACACCCCTTGGCCATTTTGAGTACCTGGTTATGCCGTTCGGACTCAGCAACGCACCTGCCGTATTTCAGCACTTTGTTAATGATATTTTTAGAGACATTTGTGGGGTGTATGTCGTGGTGTATTTAGATGACATTCTGATTTACTCTGCTGACCCTGTGACACACTCTCAACACGTCTGTTCTGTGCTACAAAGACTACGTGAACACTCCTTGTTTGCTAAACTGGAGAAATGTGTCTTTTTTGCTGAGGAGGTACAGTTTTTAGGATACATGGTTTCAGGTAAAGGCTTCTGCATGGATCCTGCCAAGGTCCAGCCTATTAAGGCTTGGGTGCAACCAAAATCGCTGAAAGCGCTGCAGCGATTTTTGGGGTTCGCTAATTATTACCGCAAGTTTATTAGAGGTTTCTCAGAGATTGCCAAGCCACTCACGGATCTGACCCGGAAAGGGGCGGACGTGGCCAACTGGAATCCTGAGGCAATTCAGGCGTTTTCTACGTTAAAAGAGAGTTTTGTGGCCAACCCAGTTTTGGTTCAGCCGGATCTGGACCGTCCATTTATTGTGGAGGTGGATGCCTCTGAAGTCGGAGTGGGAGCAGTGCTATCACAAGGCACTACATCCCTCACTCAGCTTCGTCCATGTGCGTTTTTTTCCCGCAAATTCTCTCCCACGGAGAAAAACTATGATATTGGGAATCGGGAACTATTGGCAATTAAATGGGCCTTCGAGGAATGGCGTCACTTCCTCGAGGGCGCCAAACACAAGATCACGGTAATTACCGATCATAAGAACCTGACATACCTAGAATCAGCAAAAAGTTTAAATCCTAGACAAGCAAGGTGGGCATTGTTTTTCTCTAGGTTTAATTTTATAATCACCTTCCGCCCTGGTACAAAAAATGTGAGGGCCGATGCCCTCTCTCGCAGTTTCTGCCCCTCACAAGCCGAGGACTGTGAACCAGTTCCAATATTGGCCACTGGGATCATTGTGTCCGCAGTGTCATTGGACCTTCTGGAGGAGATCCGTAAATCCCCAGAACAAGCCCCTGACACTACGCCACCCAACAAATTGTTCGTTCCGCCTGCATTTCGCCTACAAGTGCTTAGAGAATCACATGACTCTGTCTTGGCAGACCATCCTGGTCTCAATAATACCGCCAGATTGATAACTAGGAATTTTTGGTGGCCGACCGTGGTTAAGGACTGCAAAGAATATGTTTTAGCATGTGAGGTCTGTGCCCGCGCCAAGTCCTCCCATACTCGCCCTGCCGGCTGGCTCCAGTCCTTGCCCACCCCCGAGAGTCCATGGACCCACATCTCCATGGACTTCATTACGGACCTACCGTCCTCAGATGGAAAGACGTGTATCTGGGTGGTGGTGGACAGGTTCAGTAAACAATGTCATTTTGTCCCCCTGTCGGGGTTACCTAACTCGGAAACGTTGAGTAAACTGTTTATTGTACATGTGGTACGTTTACACGGTGCCCCGGTCAATATTGTGTCTGACAGGGGTACCCAATTCGTGTCAAAGTTCTGGAGGGCGTTCTGTAAACGCATTGGTATTGAGCTATCTTTTTCCTCGGCTTACCACCCTGAAACCAATGGGCAAACCGAACGTGTCAACCAGGCTCTGGAGCAATACCTTCGTTGCTACATCTCAGAACACCAGTCCGATTGGGCAGAACATCTGCCACTAGCCGAGTTTGCCCTAAACAATCAGTATCAGGACTCCATTAAGTCTACCCCCTTTTTCTGCAACCACGGGCTGCATCCGCGCTTTGGCTCATTCTCGGCCAGAATGTCGGAGCTTCCTGGAGTAGAGAAAAATATACATCGTTTAAAAACCATTTGGTCTGAGGTAAACTCTAACTTGAAAGGGGCCCGGGTTAGACAGACCTTGGCAGCGAACAAACGGCGATCCAAAGGACCGCACCTGGGAGTTGGAGACAAGGTTTGGCTCTCCACCAAAAACATCAAGCTTAAAGTACCGTCTGCCAAACTGGGTCCCAGATTTATTGGTCCATACGAGATTATAGAGGTGATTAACCCGGTGGCCTTCCGTTTAAAACTCCCTCAGTCTTTCAAATTACCCAATGTCTTCCACAAGTCTCTCCTCAAGTTGTATCGCTCCCCAATTCACCCTGTCCCGTCCCCTCCTCCTCCCGTTTCGGTCGGAGGGTCCTTGGAGTATGAAGTCCAGGGTGTCCTTGACTCCCGCCTTGTAAGAGGGTCCGTACAGTATCTGGTACACTGGAGGGGCTACGGCCCGGAGGAGAGGTCCTGGGTCCCTGCGCGGGACATCCATGCAAAAGCACTAATTAGAAGGTTTCACCTCCTTCACCCTGACAAACCAGGTTTTGAGGGTCCGGAGGCCCCTCTTCGAAGGTGGGGTACTGTCACGTCTCCGTCAGATTTGGGGCCTGCTGTTCCGGTCGCAGCCACTAGGAGGCGCCGGGCCGCCACTTCGCCGTCAGACTCGGGGACGGCTGTTCCTGCCTCGGCCACTGGGAGGCGCCGTGGTTCTATTACGTCACCGTCAGACTCGGGGCCTATGGTTCCAGCTTTAGCCACTAGGAGGCGCCGGTCTGTCACGTCACCGTTGGATTCGAGGCCTGCTGTTCCAGTCACGGCCACTAGGAGGCGCCAGACCGCCACTTCACTGTCAGACTCAGGGACGGCTGTTCCTGCCTCGGCCACTGGGAGGCGCCGTGGTCCGCCCGTGAGTTATGGTGGTGACAGAGAAGTGGCTCCTGCGCAGGCATCTGGTGGGCGCAGGCTCCGCCCCTCTGTCAGTCATCAGGGGGTTACTGCAACTCCATCTGGCCTGGTCCTGGGGGCGGCCCTAATGACATCACCAGTCCAGGAACCTGTGAGGGATGACCTGATCCCTCAAATACCTTGGGACTGGTCTTGCAAGCCGCTGGATATATTCTTGGTTCCCCTGTGTGTTACTTAGTGATTGATTTCTGTTTGACTCTGACCTCAGCCTGGATTTCTGACCCCTCTTTTGCCTGACAATTCTGTACTTCTGCTACTCTCCTGGTTTGTGACCTTGGCCTGGATATTCTGACTCTGCTACTTCCTAACGATTCTGTACCTCTGCCGCCCTCCTGGTTTTTGACTCTGACCTTGGCCTGAAATTGACTCTGCTATTGCCTGCCGTTTTTGTACTTCACTCTGACGACCGTCCTGCTCTGGCCGCTGCTCCTATTCAGACAGTACCTCCTGGGCTCTGTTGTAAATCCAGATCCCTGTATAGGGGTAAAGGGTATCAGTGTTTCTCGGGGTGTTGCCTGGCTGCAGCCCAGAACCGCAGACGGATGTTACACTGGCCTTGGTATTTCCCTTGTCATATCTGTAAACTCGTAAAGAGCTGGATATTGACTTAAAGGGCCACTTAATATGGTGGTAATGGTGGTTTCTGAAAGGAGCCACCCCTTGGCTGGGTCCTTCCCTGGAGGAAGATCTGGCTGGTCCCGTGTTTGAGACTCTTAAATGAGGTTCCACGGACTTTATTTGCATATATGCTAAGCAACTGGTTATGGGGCCAACAGCAGAATGGGACACCAGTACAAATTATTACTCATTGTTGCATTCGGGCTAAGTGAGAATGACGACCTCATTGATATGACTTTCCTTTTTTTGTGTTTTTATCCACTATTTAGCACCCTTGGGGCACTATACTCATATGTTCTGCGTTGTTTACTTATAATTGCCAAATCCAGTACGCGTATAATATATTATTAATGGTTCTCTTTTAACAACAACAATTGGCCAGGCTGCCAGATTGCTTTAATTGGCGTATGTGACAATGAAATTAACCTGGCATCTGAGCAGCACCATCTGTAGGGCAAACTATGATCTACTGATGTGATATGTACATAGCATGCATCTAGCGATCCTCTCATGTGGCACCGTCTTCATATGACATATTCTATAGTGCTGCTTTTTTTTTGCAATGTCTGTGCAGTATGGTTTATTTATCCACAGCAGCCATAATCAGATAGGTAGATATGGTGCCCAGCACCATCCCCCACCCCCTGTGCTTACTAGCAAGTCTCCATGTGGGAGTTCCATGCAGCTGCGGTGAGTTTGCTAAATAACTGTTTCTAATAAATACTCAGGAGTCTAGTCCATCCACCACTCCTGCCCCTGATGAAGCCACTGATGTGGCGACACGCGTTGGGCTAATGCCCCCTGACCCTCCGGCTTGGTAACATCCTGGTTATGCTCAATCTATCATGTTTGGTTCTCTGAAATTTTTCCACCTAGTTGCATAGGTTTAACCATTTTCATCTCCTGTATGTTACTTAAAATCTCTGTAATAGGCTTTTTAGGCACAAACTCTGTTTTGTATCTATGGTAGCCACCTAGTGGCCATTTTTTTTATTAATGTATTAATATGTGAACCTTTATCCTGCTACTGCAATTTATTTTCCTGTTAAGTGGGTTATTGGAATCATTCCTCCCTCTCTTTTTGGTTTTTTTTTCCCCTTATCTATTGTGATACTGCTGCCATTAACCTCTTAGCATTGGTTCACACACCTATAATCTTCCTCTCCAATGTGTCCCAATCCATCACAAAATATTTCATGTATTGATTTGTATGCAGGATTCTAGTAGCCACCTAATGGCTGGTTACCATATCAGGGTGTTAGAATCAGCACTGCTGCCTTGTTAGCCATTTTTTCAGTTCTCTATGTAAAGTCTGCTATTGGAGGAATTTCTCCTCCCTAGGCCTTTGGGGGATCTACTCTCATATTGTGATACTTTGCTATTTAAATGATTTAGTGTTTTCCTATGCATGTATAAGTATCCCTCTCATTGTGTTTCCTCACCATTCAGTGTTTAACCTATTATGTATAGGTTCCATATGGGATTGACCGGATTGTGTTCAGGGGGTATACAACATCTCATGGGGGCTTTCTTTGTCCTGTTTTAATTGTTTTTAATTATTTGTTGGTGTGTGGTTTTTCTAAGACTACTTGAATAAAGAATTTTTTGATAATAATTGTATTGTTTGTTGATCCCTGATGTATAGTATGTCTCCTTTTCTTGCATATATTTGACTCTTTTTGATATACTCCAGGTCGATACACCATAGCTTACGGATATGTGATGGTGCCCTCCACCTCTCTTCTCTCTGAAAATGGTTGAGGCCCACAAAGCAGGAGAAAGCTGTTAGAAGACAGCAAAGCATCTTCAAGTTGCCTTTTCTTCATTTTGAAATGTAATTAAATGACAGTTAACAGGAAACGTGGAGGTCAAGATAAGGTCTGGAAGACTAAACAACATTTTAAAGAGAGCTGCTCATAGGATTGCTAGAGAGGCAAATCAGAACCTCTATTTGACTGCAAAAAGTTTTCAGAAAGATTTAGCATTTTGGTTCTACTGTTCAGATACACCTTCACAAATATGCTCTTTATGGAAGAGTCATCAGAAGAAAACCTCTTCTGTGTCCTCACCATAAAATTCAGCTTCAGGAGTATGCAAAAGAACATCTAAACAAGCCTGATGGATTTTTGAAACAAGTCCTGTGGACTGATGAGGTTAAAAAGAACTATTTGGCCACAATGATCAAAGATATGTATGGAGAAAAAATGGCCCTGAATTTCAGGAAAAGAAAATTTCACTAACCATTAAGCATGGTGGTGGATCAATCATGCTTTTGGGTTGTGTTGAAGTCAATCGCACGGGGAACTTTTCATGTGTAGAGGGAAGATTGGAATCAATGAACTTTCAACAAACTCTTGATGCAAATATAACACCATCTGTAAAAAAAAGCTAAAGTTAAAAAGAGGATGGCTTCTACAATTGGATCCCAGTTCCAGAGAGTTAACAGAATAGTCTCTGACCCTCCTCTTCTACATCAAAGAATTGGGGAAATGAAATCTAAATTCCTTGCGAGGGGCTATCCCACCATGTCCTACAAACAACCAGACCCTCCCCTAGAGACCGTGAAAACAGTATTTCTAATCGGATTCCATTTGTTCACCATTATCACCCTTCTGCGTATATCATCCGCTATCTGTAAGCACTGGCACATTTCACAAACGGCTCATCCTAACATCGTATCTTTCAATAATCCTTTTTTCCTTTGCTTCAAACGAGCCCGCAATATACGCAACACTCTTGTTAGAGCAGATATAGGCCCCTCTCGTGTTCCCACTTCACAACGGTTTCTAAGCAGACCTAAACATGGTATGTTCCCCTGCCTCAACTGCAATCAGTGCGGTAATGTTCTCAATGGTGATTCTATCCATCACCCAGACACAGGGAAAAAATATGCTGTTAACGGATTCTTTACCTGTGACTCCACCTTTATGGTATACCTTATTAAGTGCCCCTGTGGCCTAGCATATGTGGGCGAGACCACTCAGTCGATCAAAGATAGAATTTCGAAACACAAGTCGACCATAAGGTGTAGGAATCTTTTACTTCCCATCCCACAACATTTTGTGTCCTCAGGACTGTCACGATCCATTTTTGGATCTGTGTCAGAGTCTGGCCCTCAGGGGTTAATATGTTTTTTTTGCCCCCGGTGGCCGCTGGTGTTACTACAAGTTTAGTGAGTCTGCTGCTGGGTTTCCCCCCCTGGTGGCCGCTGGTGTTACTACATGTTTAGTCAGTCAGCAGGTGTGACTACTCCCTCCTTCCTATAACGGGTCATCAAGTTGGTGATATTATTCATTTGGAGACCAACCAAGCTGGACTCAGGAGCAGGCTGTGTTGCAGTGGATCTCCAGCTATTCCCTTGTTCTGGTGCCTTACTCTGCTGCTCGGAGCATTAGCAGCAGAGAGTAGCTAAGTCTAGTTTTTTAGTTTATTTTACCCTTAGGTGTCTGTCATATCTTTCCTTGTTTGTTAATTGGTGCAGTACACATTTTCCCTGTCTCACCTCCTGGGGAGGGGGTTGGGGGTTTAGCTCAGGGCTAAACAGGAGATAGGGACAGGTCGGGAACTTGGGCCTCATTACCATCAAGTGTACCCCCAAGTTAAGGAGAGTCAGGGCACCCCATTAGCCTGTGGGGCAGTTCAGGGGCCCAGGTTCCACATCTCCTGTTTTCCCCCTACTGCCTCGTGACAAGGACACAATGTATCTCAACTCAGGTTTCAAGTGATTGAACACGTATCGCCCCCATGACATGGAGGCGATCATGTTTCCATACAAAAACGGACGGAGGCCTTCTGGATCCACAAATTCAATACCCTGACACCCAGAGGCCTCAATAAGGACTATGATTTACAGTCATTCATGTAATGTGACCTACAACTGGCAGTTGTGCATAAATATTAAAGTGCATTATTAAAGGGCAAAGTTGCCATGTAAAAAAAACTATAAAAAATGCAGAAATGCCAGTACAAAAGAAGGGGGATAAAGGGAATACTAATGATGTTACATGATAAGAGAGTGCGTAGTAAGAGGTACTGTACCTTTAAGAGCAGCAACTGGGGACACACCCCACCCGACGAGCATTTTGCAATTAAATGCTTCATCCAGGGGTGGTTGGGTGCTGGCCAGGTAAGGTATTTATGATGTTAAATAACCAATGGTGTAAAAGAAGCTCCATGTGTGTCAGAGATTGATCATAGATCAATTTTGTACATAACTGGCATTTCTGCATTTTTTATAGTATTTATATAAACTTCATATATTTTAATTTCTTTACATATTTGGCCTTTTTGTAAAGTTTTCATTTTTTGCGTTTCCATTGGTTTGTCTGCTTTACGGCTATTACATAGGATAAATAATTGGTGTAACTAATTTGCATAACAGGTGCAGAAGAAATGGTGTGAAAATTCTGCAGCTTCAAAACTCACCAATTACTGATCGTGAGAATGTAGCCTAAATCATTAAAACCTGGGTTATACTTAATTTTTTCTCATAAAACTGTAAATCAATCTGCTCTGCTCCTCCGGCTCTATAACACATCGCCTGCAGGTTGGACAACATTTTTACAATGACAGGTTCCCTTTAATACCCAGGAAAACTCTTCATGGACCTATTTCATAACTTAAATTTATGAGTACAATGGCGCTGACTTACATGTACCAAAATACTTGTACCAGACATTTGGCCTACTGTAATTTGTGCCACTTCTGTCTGATCTACATTTGCACTGTCCACAAGTTTGACAGCTTTAATAAATCAGCCCCATTTGTACAGGAGTGAAATATAATTCTATTAGAATTAAAATAAATATTTGCTGTCACTATTTGATTGGAGTTTGAAAGGGGTTTCTCATTACAATGTTCATAAAAGATGAGTTACATTTTATTAGAAGGTACAGTATTTAATCTAAATATTGATTATGTACAAAAGAGAAAAAAAGTGATGGCACTCACCATTCTGTCGTGAAAATTCTTTATTGATTAAAATGATGGTTTCTCCCTTGGGTTGGCTGTGATACTTTTTCTACACCTGCGAACTGCAGCGACTCTGCATTACCCCCATGCACTTTTTTAACACTTTTTAAAAAAGTGCATGGGAGTAATGCAGAGTCGCTGCAGTTCGCAGGTGTAGAAAAAGTATCACAGCCAATCCAAGGGAGAAACCATCATAGAATTCTCTTACAAAGAGAATCTAAGTGGATTCTATGAACGAATGCCACAGGACCTTTAGGGTTAAAATAGATATGGCGGTGTTTCTGTAGGAACTGCTCAGTGTTTGTATTTCCATATTTTATTATGATAGAGGTTTTTTTAACTTTTGTTTTTTAATTCTGTGTTCGATTAATTTGTTCACATGTTTCAATTCATTGGGGGAGTATGAGTTGGAAATCAGAAGGTGTGTCCACATGTGTGTGCTTCTCAATTTCCACCTGTCTGCATTCCAGCCTCAGGACCCGTTGAAGCGCAAGTGCGTGAAACGGCCGTCATCCACTCTCTGTACGCTCCTCCCGTGCCAATGCCTTTTAATCAATAAAGAATTTTTACGACAGAATGATGAGTGCCATCACTTTTTTTCTCGTTTGTACATAATCAGATTACATGTTTGCTTTTCTGGACTGAGCACCTGTTCGGACGGTATTTTGGCGGTCGGTCCAGGTGTGTGATTTTGGACTTGAATAGCAGTCATGGAACTGCTTAGGGGTTAAGGAGCAGTGTCGAATCTTCTGTCTCTTCTAATCTAAATATTGCCTGCTTTGTGTAAGAAAATTAATGCATTCATCTAATGTTCCTTAAGCAGATCTCCAAATTCAATGTCACTATTGTCATTTTAATTTAAACAAACCTAAATCTGAGGATGTAAATAATCCATTTTCCATAAATCTTAATATATCTGCTACTAGTCAGAGCAGATACAAATAACTGATACATAGCCTGAGTCCTAGTAAAGTATACCTGTCATTTATTGGGATTAACTTCACATGACTTTCATTCCTGAAACACATTTCCCTTACAGTGAAACAGTCTGCCCATGTCAGACTCAAAGTGACAGTGAAATGTAGAAGGCGCTTTGCAAGAAATGAGAATATACAATGTAATAAAACACGTCTGTTCTCTAATAGTAGATAAACAAATCTTAGTTTATATCACCACATACAAATACCACCAACTACACATGTAGGATCTACGTGTCACTGCTAGTAATGTTGCATGATGGCACCTATTTACTTATTAGTCAGTCACGTGATCTAGTTATAGAAAGTGCTGACATCACAAAGAAATCTCTAAAATTGCAGCACATGTGGAAGAAAGCAAAGAAAAAAAAATAGAAAACTGTTTTAGTGTAATCAGGTATTCAAGTGTAGTGAGTGGTTGGTTTTCTTTTGTTGTTTTAGTCTAAGGTTTAGTTATAATTAATACAAAATGTACATTACTCTTAAAAAAGATGAAGCAAAATCAGTAAATTCCATTAGCTTGATATTGTCACGGGTTTACCACAACAGAGAGCAGCCAGAAGACAGCAGGATATGATTTCTCCTACTCCTACACTGTTTAAAGGCACTTCACCTTCATATTAAATAGTGCAGGTTTCTTTTAGCAGAGCAGGAGGTTAACCTGATCAGTTGAGATCTCTTGGAAGCTTTCCTGCTTTAAGGCTCTCTGCTGTTCGCTGTTAACCATTCCCATCTCCTAAAGACAAAGATCCTCAAAAAGAGAAGCGTACTGGATATTTACATTACAGACTTTGGAGCCGAAGGTGCTCAACAGAGACTCTGACACGTCAAGTTTCGTATAGATGTGATCATATGGACTATTGGGACTTTATATCAAATGATTTGAGCCAAATAATTCATGATGGATGTCTCTTTTATTTATGACATATTTATGACATGTTCTGTTTATAACTTGTCAATATTGCAATGTAAATAACAAATTCTCTCTTTTTTTCCAATAGAATCGCTAATAACACTCTTGCATCACCCACTGGTCACCCCTGTTTCTATATGGTAGAGTATACTTTTCACAATCCTTCACTGCTACTACATAACATCTCTCTGAGCAGTAATGATGGAAAATGATATAAATTAACTTTATTCTAGTTACATAATAACTATTTTTTCCTTGATATAAGTAGGTCTATACCATAATACATAAGTGACGAAGGAAGCGCATAGAATAATCATTTTAGCCCATATCCTACCTATAACACCTCCAAGCGCTACTATGCCTAATATGGACTGTGGCTTCATGTAAACAAAATCGGATTTCTACTGCACATGCACGCCCGGTGTACATGCGATCACATGACCGCCATGACGCGGTCGTAGCACCAGACCCTCCGGGACTTAAACCCGGAAGCACTTACCTGGCCCAGCATTCCTCCTTAGTGTCAGTACACGCCGCAGACATGCCGATCCACATATACAGGTAAAACTAAGGCAGAAGGCTACAGCCGCACTCTCCATATCTAGCCACTAACAACAGATAAATCTGTCTTATGTTATATGCAGCGCACAACCATAGCGACAGAGGTCACAAGCAGCAGCGCTGTGTTATGCCTTTCTTGCAGCATCCAGGTAAAATAGGAATGGGATATGGGGGCACCGATACTCACAGTTCAATAATACTATGTCTTCTGTAAAGACAATATGATTTTTTGATTCCTATATTACATAGGATATCTTGTATTTTACACAGCATGATGCTCACGCTGGGATATGGTTTCCGTGGTCGTTGTCATATTTGACTCCTTTGACATAGTATAATTATGTTTTGTCTGTATCTTTTCAAATATATGCAGCATATGACATATAATTCAATCTTTTTTTCTTTTGACTTTGTGTATGTTCTAGAACCGTTGTAAAAGATTATTCTGATGAAGGTCCAGTGGCGGACCGAAAACGTTCAATAGTCATTTTTGTCTGGATGCAAAAATTAATGGAACATTCTTTTTCCAAGAATTGAGTGCTATGATTTTAAAAGACAGCACCATGTCTATTAGACATGAAATGAACAAGTTGGTGACATATTGTAACACTTATAATTTTCCATTCTTTAAGAAACATGGTGGTGGCAGTGTTCTTTTGCATAAGTGCTGCTGGTATCGGGGAGCTACATTTCATTGATGGTATCATGAATTCACAGATGTACTGCTCCACATTGAAAGAGAAGATGATACCATCATATCCTGCCCTTGGTAGACGTGCACTTCTCCAACAGAACAATGATCCAAAACACACATTTGTTACATTTCTGAAGAAGAGCAGGATAAAAGTGTTTTAATGGCCAAGTAGGTCTCATGATCTGAATCCAACCAAAACACCGATGGGGAAATCTGAAGAAACAAGCTGAGCATCATGCTTCATCCAGCATCCTGGCTCTAAAAGAGGTGGTTCTTAAAAATTGGAAAAAGATACATATTGCAAAATATAGACCAAACTTTCAATATATCACTCCTCTCAATCCCTTTATATGTAGCTGCATCCTGCAGTATATTACTCTTCATATCTACATACTGCCCAAACCTGCAGATCTTAAACCCTCTCGTCATCATAGAGCCCCATTCTACAGAACATCATTCATCTCCTCTATATACAACCCTATCTGGCAGTATATGTCTCCTCTCCTCTATATAAATACCCATCCTGCGGAATATCACTTCTCTCATCTAGGGTGGGGAAAGTAAGTAGCTGATACCCTGCCGATTTTGCAAGTTTTCCCTCCTACAAAAAATGGAGAAGCCTGTAATATTTATTGTAGGTACACTTCAACTGTGAGAGAAAGAAACTTAAAAATATCTAGAAAATCACGTTGCATAATTTTTACATAATTAATTTGATTTTTTTTGCATGAATTAAGTATTTGATACAATAGAAAAACAGAACTTAATATTTGGTACAGAAACCTTTGTTTGCAATTACAGAGGTTAGACGTTCCCTGTAGTTCCTGACCTAGTTTGCACACACTGCTGCACGGATTTTGGCCCACTTCTCCATATAGATCTTTGTCACAATAATGTAAATATGATGTATGGTTTCTTTCCAGAACATTCCCTGGCTTGTCACACATGCTGCAGATGCGACCCCCTCCTCACAGCCCCTGCACCAGGGGAGATCTTTCACTCATTTGCCTGTAATCCTAAACCCCTCCGACACCTCCCTCGGGAATGTGCTAATTAACCAAGAGCCGTTCTTTGTCTAAGACCATGTGCTTTGGGTCTTACATAGCATAGATTTATAATCTAACCATTAGGACATAACTCGACACCAGTTTATGTTATGAATATGAAAATTACATATTTGGGATGTGCTTTGACAGAGCCTCTCAGCCTGTGTTTTTCCAGGCTCCAGCTTCAGCGAAATCCAAGAAATGGATTCCTGCATAGCCGAGCCATCCAGGTACTTCGCGTTTAGACTTAAATGAAAGCCAGCATCATGCTGAATAAGATAATATTATGTGCATCACCGTACCATGTTCCCTCTCCAAGATATGATAATTATGAGTTTTTAGCAAGTCTTCAATCCTCTGGCAGAAAGGGGAGGGTGACCATAACAGCCCCTTTAGTGATGTCACGACCCAGAAGTATAAGTTACTATCAGCTCAGACTGGATCTAGTTTTGCCTGGAAGCTGAGAAACAGGACAAATCTGTAATGCACTGCAATGTCTCACCTTCCCCCGTACCAGCATGGTCTGCCTGAGATGATCTAAGCAATTGTAAGTGTTTATCTTCTTTAATCCCTGTTATTTTGTAATTGTCTTGTACATACTTTAATTGTCTCATATTGTAATATCTTTTGTAAACACTGCCTACCTTTTTGGAGTAAAATATAAAATTACTAGCTTTGCTTCTCCATGCTCTATAACGCATCTGCATGTCTCTGAAGTGGATTACGCTACTAATTTGGGTTGGCGTTGGACCCCTTTATTAATTGAAAAAATATTAATTAAGAAATCGGAGTTGGTGGCGGCGAAGTGTGTTCTTGGCAAGTTGGGCAAAGCTGGCAGTGACGAAACGGGTTTTATAGTAACATAGTTATTAAAGTTGAAGGAAGACTTTAACCCCTTCCTGACATTTGACGTACTATCCCGTCCATGGGACCCGGGCACCTATGCCCATGGACGGGATAGTACGTCTACCGCGATCAGCGGCGCCCACGTGGTGAGCGCCGCTGATCGCGGCCGGGTGTCAGCTGATTATCACAGCTGACACCCGGCACAATGTGTCAGGGGCGGTCACGGACCGCCCCTGACACGTTAACCCCTTGCACACCGCGATCAACCATGATCGCGGTGTACCGGGAGTTAATGGGAAGCATCGGCAGGGAGGGGGCTCCCTCCGTGCTTCCCTGAGCCCCCCACGGCAGCGCAATGTGCAGCGCTGCTGCCGGGGGCTCCTTTCCTGCAGGCCCCCAAATCCAAGATGGCGACGGGGTCCTTCGGGGGCCTGCAGGAAGCTGGCTTCCTCAGTGCCTGCAAAGCGCAGGCATGAGGAAGCCTTCTGCACTGCCTGTGACAGATCGCTGATCTGTCACAGTGATCTGTGATGTGACAGATCAGCGATCTGTCACAGAACAGTGATGTCCCACCTGGGACTATTTATTAAAGTAAAAAAAAATAAAAATAAAGTGTTAAAATCATTTAAAAAAAATCGCCAAATAAATTACAAAAAAAAAAAATATTCCCCCAAATAAATCAATTTTTTGAAAATAAACAAAAAACAATAAAAGTACACATATTAGGTATCGCCGCATCCGTAAAGACCCGCCCTATAAAACTGTCCCATTAGTTAACCCCTTTAGCGAACCCCTTAAAAAATAAAAATAAAAAACAAAGCAAAAAATAATGATTTATTATCATACCGCCAAACAAAAAGTGTAATAACGCGCGATCAAAAAGACGCATATAAATATCCATGGTACCGCTGAAAACGTCATCTTGTCCCACAAAAAACGAGCTGCCACACAGCATCATCAGCGAAAAAATAAAAAAGTTATAGCTCGCAGAATAAAGCGATGCAAAAATAATTATTTTTTATATAAAATAGTTTTCATTGCATAAAACCGACAAAACATAAAAAAACGACCTAAATGAGGTATCGCTGTAACCGTACTGACCCGAAGAATAAAACCGCTTTATCAATTTTACCGCACGCGGAACGGTGTAAACGCACCCCCCCAAAAGAAATTCATGAAACGCTAGTTTTTGTTCATTCTGCGTCCCAAAAATCGGAATAAAAAGCGATCAAAAAATGTCACGTGCCCGAAAATGGTACCAATAAAAACGTCAACTTGTCCCGCAAAAAATAAGACCTCACATGACTCGGTGGATCAAAATACGGAAAAATTATAGCTCTCAATATGTGGTGATGCAAAAACTATTTTTACAATAAAAAGCGTCTTTTAGCGTGCGACAGCCGCCAAACATAAAAACCGCCATAAATAGTAAATCAAACCCACCGTTATCACCCCCTTAGTTAGGGAAAAATAATAAAATAAAAAAATGTATTTATTTCCATTTTTCCATTAGGGTTAGGGCTAGGGTTAGGGTTAGGGCTAGGGTTAGGGCTAGGGTTAGGGCTGAGATTAGGGTTAGGGGTGTGTTGGGGTTCGGGTTGGAGTTAGAATTGGGGGTTTCCACTGTTTGGGCACATCAGGGGCTCTCCAAATGCAACATGGCGTCTGATTTCAATTCCAGCCAATTCTGAGTTGAAAAAGTCAAATGGTGCTCCTTCCCTTCCAAGCTCTGCCATGCGCCCAAACAGTGTTTTACCCCCCACATGTAGGGTATCAGCCTACTCAGGACAAATCGCAAAACAATTTTTGGGATCCAATTTCTCCTGTTACCCTTAGGAAAATAAAAAATTGGGGGCAAAAATATCATTTTTGTGGAAAAAAAATGATTTTGTTTATTTTCACGTCCGAGCGTTATAAAATTCTGTGAAGCACTTGGGTGTTCAAAGTGCTCACCACACATCTAGATAAGTTCCGTGGGGGGTCTAGTGTCCAAAATGGGGTCACTTGTGGGAAGTTTCAATAGTTTAGGTACATCAGAGGCTCTCCAAACGAACATGACACCCGCAGACCATTCCATCAAAGTCTGCATTCCAAAACGTCACTACTTCCCTTCCGAGCCCCGACGTGTGTCCATACAGTAGTTTTCTCCCACATATGGGGTGTCAGCGTACTCATGACAAATTGGACAACAACTTTTGGGGTCCAATTTCTCCTGTTACCCTTGGGAAAATGAAAAAATTGGGGACTAATTGATCATGTTTGTGGAAAAAATACGATTTTTTTATTTTCATGCCCGGGCATTATAAACTTCTGTGAAGCCCTTGGGGGTTCAAAGTGCTCACCTCACATCTAGATAAGTTCCTTAGGGGGTCTCGTTTCCAAAATGGGGTCATTTGTGGGGGGTTTCCACTGTTTAGGTACATTAGGGGCTCTCCAAATGCAACATGACACCCGCAGAATATTCCCTCAAAGTCTGCATTCCAAAACGTCACTACTTCCCTTCCGAGCCCCGACGTGTGTCCATACAGTAGTTTTCTCCCACATATGGGGTGTCAGCGTACTCAGGACAAATTGGAAAACAACTTTTGGGGTTCAATTTCTCCTGTTACCCTTGGGAAAATAAAAAAATTGGGGACTAATTGATCATGTTTGTGGAAAAAATACGATTTTTTTATTTTCATGCCCGGGCATTATAAACTTCTGTGAAGCCCTTGGGGGTTCAAAGTGCTCACCTCTAGAGTTGAGCGACTTTTGCTTTTTTAGGGTCGCGTTTCGTTTCGTGAAACCCGACTTTTCCAAAAGTCGGGTCGAGCAAGATCGTCCGATTATAGGGAAAAGTCGGGGTCGTCCCGAAACACGAAGCCCAATGTAAGTCAATGGGGAATAAAAGTCGGCAGTGAGAGGAGGACAGGAAACACACCTACAGTGCCCATTTGAATGCCAAAAGCATCAATTCTTCTTACTTAACCTTGTCAACCTTAATTAACTTCATAATACAAGTTACGCACTGAAAAATGGGGGTTATTTGGCTAAATTTGTGGGGGGGGAGGGCTGGCTGCAGGTTTTCATGTGCCCTGGGCGAAAGAGCGCCCCTTTAACACATACCACAACTCATCATGCTCCGATACGGCAGAGAAATAGCGGTATAGTACAATGAAAAATACCTCACTTTTTACATCTCATGACGAGGCCCATCTATTTCTCCATACAAAATCATTGGTCCCATATAATGTTTGAAACAGTATATGATGAGCTCCACATAATGCTACAGTATATGTTGGTCCCCATGGATGAAGCTCCACTGTCTTATGGGCCCAAATAATGCTCCAAACATAATGGGCCCCATTTCTAATGCTCTAGTGTATAATGGGCCCTGTAAATGCTGCTCCAGTGTCTGATGTCCACCTTTGGAATGTTCCAGTGTATGGTGGGCCCCATCTATCATTCTCCAGAGTATAGTGCTCCCCAAAAATTGCTGTCCCAACATAGAAAACAATCAAATAAGTCTCCTCGCTAGGGAATCCCTGTACTTGTCTGGACAGGTGCTGTAGCTTGCTTAACAGCTCGCCAGCCGTTCTCACGCCCAGTATGGATTGCACGTGATTGCACAAAGGTTAGAAAGGGTACCGTATCCCTGGATAACATGTATGGATAGTGTACACATTCAAAATATATGTCTATACAGCATGAGGCAGGCTCAGACGGTGTTAGGCCCAGTATGGATTGCACGTCATTGCACAAAGGTTAGAAGGGGTACCGTATCCCCGGATAACATGTATGGATAGCGTACACATTCAAAATATATGTCTATACAGCATGAGGCAGGCTCAGACGGTGTTAGGCCCAGTATGGATTGCACGTCATTGCACAAAGGTTAGAAAGGGTACCGTATCCCCGGATAACATGTATGGATAGCGTACACATTCAAAATATATGTCTATACAGCATGAGGCAGGCTCAGACGGTGTTAGTCCCAGTATGGATTGCACGTCATTGCACAAAGGTTAGAAGGGGTACCGTATCCCCGGATAACATGTATGGATAGCGTACACATTCAAAATATATGTCTATACAGCATGAGGCAGGCTCAGACGGTGTTAGGCCCAGTATGGATTGCACGTCATTGCACAAAGGTTAGAAGAGGTACCGTATCCCCGGATAACATGTATGGATAGCGTACACATTCAAAATATATGTCTATACAGCATGAGGCAGGCTCAGACGGTGTTAGGCCCAGTATGGATTGCACGTCATTGCACAAAGGTTAGAAGGGGTACCGTATCCCCGGATAACATGTATGGATAGCGTACACATTCAAAATATATGTCTATACAGCATGAGGCAGGCTCAGACGGTGTTAGGCCCAGTATGGATTGCACGTCATTGCACAAAGGTTAGAAGGGGTACCGTATCCCCGGATAACATGTATGGATAGCGTACACATTCAAAATATATGTCTATACAGCATGAGGCAGGCTCAGACGGTGTTAGGCCCAGTATGGATTGCACGTCATTGCACAAAGGTTAGAAGGGGTACCGTATCCCCGGATAACATGTATGGATAGCGTACACATTCAAAATATATGTCTATACAGCATGAGGCAGGCTCAGACGGTGTTAGGCCCAGTATGGATTGCACGTCATTGCACAAAGGTTAGAAGGGGTACCGTATCCCCGGATAACATGTATGGATAGCGTACACATTCAAAATATATGTCTATACAGCATGAGGCAGGCTCAGACGGTGTTAGGCCCAGTATGGATTGCACGTCATTGCACAAAGTTTAGAAGGGGTAACGTATCCCCGGATAACATGTATGGATAGCGTACACATTCAAAATATATGTCTATACATCAGGAGGCAGGCTCAGACGGTGTCAGGCACAGTATGGATTTGACGGCCCAGATTACACAGCGGAGGAGCAGGGAGAGGTAAAGATTGCAAATGCTGGGGCCCTGGCCAAGCAAGGGGGGCCCACTCGTGGGCGTCGGTACTGGCACTGGGCCCCTCATAGTACAGCGGTGTGTCTGACGGCGGGTGTGCACCACCACCGTCAGAGACACTTGATTGCACTATGAGGGACCCTGTGCCAGTGCCCGCGCCCAAGAGTCGGCCTACCCACCTGTCCAGGGCAACGGCACTCGCACGGTGTCATGCGCTAGGTGGTGACCCCGGCCATGGGGGGGGAGGCAGCACAGTTAGGGAGTTTTAGAAAGTGGCATATGTTGATGTTGGACATTCAACTGATGCAAAAGGTGAAATAGGTGAAGTACCAGGAAGAGGTGGACCAAAGCAAGCCATTTTTCTGTCACCCTGTGTGTCATCAGGGGAAGGTGGGACAAAATCCTTGGAAACCCATGCGTGGTTCATTTTAATGAAGGTTAGATCATCCACATTTTGGGTTGACAGACGGGTCCTTTTTTCTGTCAGGATTGATCCAGCTGCACTGAAGACTCTTTCCGATAGCACACTTGCAGCTGGGCAAGCGAGCTCCTATAAGGCATATTGGGCCAATTCAGGCCAGGTGTCCAGTTTAGCGGCCCAATAGTCAAAGGGGAATGACCTGTGTGGGAGAACATCGATATGGGAGGAAAAGTAGTTTGTAACCATACTTGACAACTGCTGTCTCCTGTCACTTTCCATCGATGCAGTATTACCAGTTGTGTGAGCGGTATTTGAAAAATCAGTCCACAACATTGTCATGAAACCCCTGTCTCCAACGCCACTTCTGCTGTGTGCACCACGAACACCTCTGCCAAGCTGCCCCCGGCCCGTACGGCTCGTGTGAGAACCATCACCGCAGCTGTGTGCTGGGAATGCCTCAAGCAACCGATTTACCAGAGTTGCTTGTTTATTAGCCAATATTAGGTCAAGGTTCTCGTGTGGCATGATGTTTTGTAATTTGCCTTTATAGCGTGGATCCAGGATGCTGGCCAACCAGTAGTCGTCATCGTTCATCATTTTGGCAATGCGGGGGTCCCTTTTTAGGATCCGCAAGGCATAATCTGACATGTGGGCCAATGTTCCCGGTGTCAATGATGCACTGCGAGTGCTGGGTGGAGGAGCACTTTCTGGCAAATCCACATCCCTCCAGTCATGCACAAACCCTGTACCAGACCTTGCCACGCCAACATTTTCACTTGCCCCACGAGATGCATCCTCCTCCCCTAAGTAATCATCCCCATCATCCTCCTCCTCCTCCTCCTCTTCTTCCTCCACCTCGTCCAGGAGAGGTCCCTGAGCAGACAATGGCTGAATGTCATCAAGGATTCCCTCCTCCTCTTCCTCCTCATCAACATTGGCTGCAGACGCCTGCTCCTTAAGGTGCGTCAAAGTTTGCATGAGCAGACGCATAAGTGGGATGCTCATGCTTAGGATGGTGTCGTCTGCACTTACCAGCCGTGTGCATTCCTCAAAACACTGAAGGACTTTACAAAGGTCTTTCAGCTTCGACCACTGCACGCCTGTCAACTCCATGTCTGCTCTCAAAGTGCCTGGCCGTGTATCCTCCCACAAATGCATTATGGCCTGCCTCTGCTCGCACAGCCGCTCCACCATGTGCAGGGTGGAGTTCCACCTTGTTGCAATGTCGATAATGAGGCGGTGGTTGGGAAGGTGGAGCAATCGCTGCAGCTTCTGCATACGAACGGAGTGTACAGGCGACCGGCGGATGTGCGCGCACAGTCTTCGCACCTTCTGGAGCAGGGCTGTTAACTCCGGATAATTTTTGAGGAAGCACTGCACCACCAGGTTCAAGGTGTGAGCCAAGCAAGGTATGTGGCTGAGTTTTGAAAGGGCTATGGCTGCCACAAAATTACGGCCGTTATCACTAACTACCTTGCCTGCCTCAAGATGTACACTGCCCAGCCATGACTCAGTTTGTCGCTTCAAGTACTCGGCCAGCACCTCGGCGGTGTGTCTGTCGCCCAAACACATCATCTGCAACACAGCCTGCTGACGCTTTCCACTAGCTGCTCGATAGGGGGACACATCGTGTGCAACAGTGGCAGCTGCAGATGGAGTGCTCGTACGACTGCGCTCTGTGGACGAGCTGTCGCTTCTGGAGGAGGAGGAGGAGGAGGAGGGTCGAACGCCTACAGCCAACTGTTTCCTAGACCGTGGGCTAGGCAGCACTGTCCCACCACCGCTGTCCCCTGTGGACCCTGCATCCACCACATTAACCCAGTGCGCAGTGATGGACACGTAACGGCCCTGGCCATGCCGACTGGACCATGCATCAGTTGTGAGGTGCACCTTTCCGCTCACTGACTGCTTGAGTGCATGGACAATGCGGTCTTTCACATGATGGTGGAGGGCTGGGATGGCTTTGCGAGAGAAGAAGTGGCGACTGGGTAGGTCATAGCGTGGTACTGCATAGGCCATGAGTTCGCGGAAAGCTGTGCTTTCCACCAACCGAAAGGGCATCATCTCAAACGAGATTAGTTTGGCAATGTGGGCGTTCAAACCCAGTGTACGCGGATGAGAGACTGAGTACTTTCTTGACCTACTCATAGTGTCTGGGAGGGTGAGCTGGACTTGAGAGCTGCATATGGTGGAAGTAGCGGTGGACAGGGCGGACTGAGAGAGGGTTGATGATGGTGATGGAGTTGGTGTTCTTTCTGATGGCCTAGAATCAGTCTTTCGTTGATATAACAGTGGGATTCCCTGACTGCTGTGGCCTTGCAACGACACCTCAACATTTGCTGCTGTGCTAACCGGTGTGCTTACAGTGGGGGAAACAATGTAGCGTTGCTGACTACCTTCGTTGTGATCAGTTGCACATGTGGCACTTGAGGTTTGGTGTTGTGTCCACGCTTGCAAGTGCATGCTGGTTAAATGTCTAAGCATGCAACTGGTATTCAAATTTTTCAGATTTTTCCCTCAGCTAAAGGTCTTTGCGCACTTCTTACAGATAACCTTGGCCTGATCATGAGGATTTTGTTCAAAAAACTGCCACACTGCACTCTTCCTACTTTGGCAGACATTTTGCGGCCTAGCACGCTGTGATCTTTTGACCCTCTGGACAAGCTGTCCAGCAACTCTTTTGATGTTTGGAACCTGTCTTTGGAGTGCTCCGGGCCTGCCAGATAACAGCTGTTGTGATGTCGATGTCTGCTGTGGATGCTCCTCATCTGAGCTATTGGAAGCAGCACCCTCTTCCCCCAATGGATGCCAATCTGGGTCAACAACTGGGTCATCCATCACCTCCTCTTCTATGTCATGTGCACCTTTCTCTGTGTCACCGTGTATGGTGGTATAGTGTGCGGGAAGGGGCACCTGAGTCTCATCAGGGTCAAAATCTGGCTCTGTACACTGCGAGGACAATGTAGTGCTCTGAGTGAATGTACCAGCAGAATCATCCATCAGCGGCTGTGCATCAGTGCACTCCATGTCAGATTCATCTTGGCCTGGGTAATTCACCATTTGACTTGATAATCCAGGCATGGTATGTGAAAACAGCTCCATGGAGTAATCAGTAGTATGGCCTGCGTCATCCTTCAATCTTGGTTGGGGTGAAGGACACAAGGAAAGGTGTGGTTCATGAACATGAGCCTCCAATGACGACTCAGTGCTTTTACTTTTTACAACTGAAGAAGAGGAGGTGATAGAGCTGGAGGCTGAGTCAGCAATGTAAGACAAAACTTTTTCCTGATGCTCTGCCTTTAAAAGCGGTTTGCCAACTCCTAGAAAACTAAGCGTTCAAGGCCTTATGTAGACAGACAATGACGCAGGGTCAGCACCTCCTGCATTTGGTCCTATTTTGCTCTTGCCACTACCATCAGATCCACCACCAACACCATCATTACCAGCTGCCAACCCCCGCCCAATTCCACGGCCTCTTCCACCAGCCTTCCTCATTTTTGGTAGAAATGTAGACAAAATCCAACAAACTATATAGTAATGTAAAACAAGGTGTCTATAGGACAGGGGAGTTTTAGAACTTCTGCACACACTTGTGGACAGTGGACACTTGTGGATTGTGTGCGGCCCACTGATATCTGAGCGCTATGTGACACGCTCGATGGCACAGCTGCCTGTGACCAAAGTGACGAGAGGATAATGGAGATTTTGAATCTCTGCGTACACTTGTGGACAGTGGACACTTGTGGATTGTGTGCGGCCCACTGATATCTGAGCGCTATGTGACACGCTCGATGGCACAGCTGCCTGTGACCAAAGTGATGAGAGGATAATGGAGATTTTGAATCTCTGCGTACACTTTTGGACACTGGACACTTGTGGATTGTGTGCGGCCCACTGATATCTGAGCGCTATGTGACACGCTCGATGGCACAGCTGCCTGTGACCAAAGTGACGAGAGGATAATGGAGATTTTGAATCTCTGCGTACACTTTTGGACACTGGACACTTGTGGATTGTGTGCGTCCCACTGATATCTGAGCGCTATGTGACACGCTCGATGGCACAGCTGCCTGTGACCAAAGTGACGAGAGGATAATGGAGATTTTGAATCTCTGCGTACACTTTTGGACAGTGGACACTTGTGGATTGTGTGCGGCCCACTGATATCTGAGCGCTATGTGACACGCTCGATGGCACAGCTGCCTGTGACCAAAGTGACGAGAGGATAATGGAGATTTTGAATCTCTGCGTACACTTGTGGACAGTGGACACTTGTGGATTGTGTGCGGCCCACTGATATCTGAGCACTATGTGACACGCTCGATGGCACAGCTGCCTGTGACCAAAGTGACGAGAGGATAATGGAGATTTTGAATCTCTGCGTACACTTGTGGACAGTGGACACTTGTGGATTGTGTGCGGCCCACTGATATCTGAGCGCTATGTGACACGCTCGATGGCACAGCTGCCTGTGACCAAAGTGACGAGAGGATAATGGAGATTTTGAATCTCTGCGTACACTTGTGGACAGTGGACACTTGTGGATTGTGTGCGGCCCACTGATATCTGAGCGCTATGTGACACGCTCGATGGCACAGCTGCCTGTGACCAAAGTGACGAGAGGATAATGGAGATTTTGAATCTCTGCGTACACTTTTGGACACTGGACACTTGTGGATTGTGTGCGGCCCACTGATATCTGAGCGCTATGTGACACGCTCGATGGCACAGCTGCCTGTGACCAAAGTGACGAGAGGATAATGGAGATTTTGAATCTTTGCGTACACTTGTGGACAGTGGACACTTGTGGATTGTGTGCGGCCCACTGATATCTGAGCGCTATGTGACACGCTCGATGGCACAGCTGCCTGTGACCAAAGTGACGAGAGGATAGTGGAGATTTTGAATCTCTGCGTACACTTGTGGACAGTGGACACTTGTGGATTGTGTGCGGCCCACTGATATCTGAGCGCTATGTGACACGCTCGATGGCACAGCTGCCTGTGACCAAAGTGACGAGAGGATAATGGAGATTTTGAATCTCTGCGTACACTTTTGGACACTGGACACTTGTGGATTGTGTGCGGCCCACTGATATCTGAGCGCTATGTGACACGCTCGATGGCACAGCTGCCTGTGACCAAAGTGACGAGAGGATAATGGAGATTTTGAATCTCTGCGTACACTTTTGGACACTGGACACTTGTGGATTGTGTGCGGCCCACTGATATCTGAGCGCTATGTGACACGCTCAATGGCATAGCTGCCTGTGACCAAAGTGACGAGAGGATAAGGGAGATTGGATTGCTTTTAAAAAAGCAGTTTGCGGAGCAGTGGGTAAACAGCAATGCCAGCGTGTCAGGAAGCCTTAGAAGGCAGCCCAACAACCAACACCACTGATACACCACAATATAGCCTCCCCTTGCACTGCACACACAGTGACTTGTGTGTTGTGCAGGCCAAATCGCTAGCAGCAGAAGCAGTTTTTTTGTCTTCTTCCCTGCCTAACGCTCTCCCTACAGAATCAGCAGCAACCTCTCCCTATACTAAGATCGGCAGAAGTAAGATGGCGATCGGCGTGCACGCCCTTTTATACCCCCTGTGACGCCCACCAAAGCAAGCCAATCACTTGCATGCCCTTCTGAAAGATGGTGGTGACCCGTGCCTATGTCATCACGTTGCCCACAGTGTCCGTGGATCCTGATTGGCTGAAAAAGAGCGCAAAACAAACTTTTGAAACGCGACTTTGGCGCGCAAGTCGCCAACCTCATGGCCGACCTCATCCTAGGGTCGGGTTTCGTTTCATGAAACCCGACTTTGCCAAAAGTCGGCGACTTTTGAATTTTTTCCACCCGTTTCGCTCAACTCTACTCACCTCACATCTAGATAAGTTCCTTAGGGGGTCTCGTTTTCAAAATGGGGTCATTTGTGGGGGGTTTCCACTGTTTAGGTACATTAGGGGCTCTCCAAAGGCAACATAACACCCGCAGACCATTCCATCAAAGTCTGCATTCCAAAACGTCACTACTTCCCTTCCGAGCCCCGACGTGTGTCCATACAGTAGTTTTCTCCCACATATGGGGTGTCAGCGTACTCGGGACAAATTGGACAACAACTTTTGGGGTTCAATTTCTCCTGTTACCCTTGGGAAAATAAAAAAATTGGGGACTAATTGATCATGTTTGTGGAAAAAATACGATTTTTTTATTTTCATGCCCGGGCATTATAAACTTCTGTGAAGCCCTTGGGGGTTCAAAGTGCTCACCTCACATCAAGATAAGTTCCTTAGGGGGTCTCGTTTCCAAAATGGGGTCATTTGTGGGGGTTTCCACTGTTAAGGTACATTAGGGGCTCTCCAAAGGCAACATGACACCCGCAGACGATTCCATCAATGTCTGCATTCCAAAACGTCACTACTTCCCTTCCGAGCCCCGACGTGTGTCCATACAGTAGTTTTCTCCCACATATGGGGCGTCAGCGTACTCAGGACAAATTGGACAACTTTTGGGGTTCAATTTCTCCTGTTACCCTTGGGAAAATAAAAAAATTGGGGACTAATTGATCATGTTTGTGGAAAAAATACGATTTTTTTATTTTCATGCCCGGGCATTATAAACTTCTGTGAAGCCCTTGGGGGTTCAAAGTGCTCACCTCACATCTAGATAAGTTCCTTAGGGGGTCTTGTTTTCAAAATGGGGTCATTTGTTGGGGGTTTCCACTGTTTAGGTACATCAGGGGTTTTCCAATCGCGACATGGTGTCCGATCTCAATTCCAGCCAAAAACGTCAAATGGCGCTGCTTCCCTTCCGAGCTCTGCCATGCGCCCAAATAGTGGTTTACCCCCACATGTGGGGTATCAGCGTACTCAGGACAAATTGCACAATAACTTTTAGGGTCCTGTTACCCTTGGAAAAATAAGAATTGAGGGTGAAAAGATCATTTTTGTGGAAAAAATATGATTTTTTAATTGTACGGCTTTATGTTATAAACTTCTGTGAAGCCCTTGGGGGTTCAAAGTTCTCACCACATATCTAGATAAGTTCCTTGGGGGGGGTCTAGTTTCCAAAATGGGGTCACTTGTAGGGGGTTTCCACTGTTTAGGTACATCAGGGACTCTCCAAACGTGACATGGCGTCCGATCTGAATTCCAGACAATTTTGCATTGAAAAAGTCAAACGGCGCTCCTTCCATTCTGAGCTCTGCCATGCGCCGAAACAGTTGTTCCCCCCCACATATCAGGTATCAGCGTACTCACGACAAATTGCACAATAACTTTTGCAGTCCTATTTCTCCTGTTACCCTTGGTAAAATAAAAAAAATTGAACCTGAAGTACTTTTTTTGTGAAAAAAAGTTAGATGTTCATTTTTTTTAAATATTCAAAAAAATTCCTGTGATGCACCTAAAGGGTTAATAAACTTCTTGAATGTGGTTTTGAGCACCTTAAGGGGTGCAGTTTTTAGAATGGTGTCACTTTTGGGTATTTTGTATCATATAGACCCCTCAAAGTGGCTTCAAATGTGATGTGGTCCGTAAAAATAAAATGGTGTTGTAAAAATGAGAAATCGCTGGTCAACTTTTAACCCTTATAACTTTCTAACAAAAAAAAATTTTGGTTCCAAAATTGTGCTGATGTAAAGTAAACATGTGGGAAATGTTAGTTATCATGTTTTTTGGGTGCCATATCTCTGTGATTTAAGGGCATAAAAATTAAAAGTTGGAAAATTGCGAAATTTTCAAAATTTTCTCCAAATTTCCGTTTTTCTCACAAATAAACGCAAGTTATTTGAATGAAATTTTACCACTAACATGAAGTACAATATGTCACGAGAAAACAATGTCAGAATCACCTGGATCCATGGAAGTGTTCCAGAGTTATGACCTTATAAAGGTACAGTGGTCAGAATTGTAAAAATTGGCCCGGTCATGAACGTGCAAACCACCCTTGGGGGTGAAGGGATTAAGTCCATCTAGTTCAACCCATATCCTATCCTAACTTGCCCTAACATGTTGATCCAGAAGAAGACAAAAAAAACCCATGTGGCAACAGTAAGCTTCACATTGGGAGAAAAAATCCTTCCCAACTCCACATACGGCAATCAGACTAGCTCCCTGGATCAGCGCAATATTAAGGAAACTAGTGTATATACCCTGTAATATTATACTTTTCTAGAAAGGCATCCAGACCCTTCTTAAATTTTAGTAGGGAATCACTTATTACAACATCATTTGACAGAGCTTATTGTCTAGCTGCGGCTAGGAGCAGTTATAATTCCCTCATTACAGCATGCCTAATAGCCAGTACACATCCAAGCAGGCCCGTCCCGCGACTAATTATCCTAGGTGCAGTTCCCTGACTGACCTGAGGGTAAGGGGGGCGCCGGAGAGCTGCGAGTTCCAAAGTGGAACTGGAAAGTGGGATATACATAAATCCCTGCAGTTCTTGACATATTGGTGGCAGAGGTGGGATAACTAAAATAAGCCCCCCGTGGTAAATTGATAGGTCAATAGACTAGCTTGCTGTGGTTTTCATCACATTCGTGGCAGTGATGGGATAACTAAGATAAGCCCCCCTGCGAAGGTGATACACGCGTATGCGTGTGTGAGGTTTTCGTGACAATCTTCTTCAGATCTTTCAGGTTTTGGGGCTGTCACTGGGCAACATTGAGTTTCAGCTCCCTCCAAATATTTTCTATTGGGTTCAGGTCTGGAGACTGGCTAGGCCACTCCAGGACCTTGAAATACTTCTTACAGAGCCACTACTTATTTGCCCTGGTTGAGTGTTTTGGGTCACTATCATACTGGAAGACCCAGCTACAACCCATCTTGTGATATTTTATCCCATCCATCCTCCCTTCAATATGGTGCAGTCATCTTGTCCCCTTTGCAGAAAAGCACCTCCAAAGTATGATGTTTCCCCAACCATGCTTCATATTCGGGATGATGTTCTTGGGGTCATACTCCTCTTTCTTCTTCCTCCAAACATGGCAAGTGGAGTTGATACCAAAAAGTTCCATGTTGGTCTCATCTGACTACATCACTTTCTCCTATTTCTCCTCTGGATCGTCCAGATGGTCATTGGCAAACATCAAACGGGCCTGGTAATGTGCTGGCATGAGCTGGCATGAATATGGGGACCCTGCAAAATTTTAATCCATGACTGCATAGTGTGTTACTAATGGTATTGTTTGAGACTGTGGTCCCAGCTCTCTTCAGGTCATTGACCAAGTCCTCCAATGTAGTTTTGTGCTAATTTCTGACCTTTCTTAGAATCAACCTTACCCCACGAGGCGATATTTTCCATGGAGCTCCACCCAGAGGAAGATTGACAGTCATCTTGTGTTTCTTCCATTTTCTAATAACTGTGCCAACAGTTGTTGACTTCTCACCAAGCTAATTGCTTATTGTCCTATAGCCCATCCCAGCCTTGTGCAGGTCTACAATTTTGTCTCTGGTGTCCTTAGACAGATCTTTGGTCTTGACCATGATAGAGAGGTTGGAGTGTGACTAATTGAGGGTGCAGACAGGTGTCTTTTGCACAGGTAACAAGTTAAAAGAGGTGCAATTAATACAGGTAATGAGTGCAGAGTAGGAGGGATTCTTAAAGAAAAATTAACAGGTCTGTCAGGGCCAGAATTCTTGCTGGTTGGTAGGTGATTAGTTACTTTTTTCATGCAATAAAATGCAATTTAATTATGTAAAAATCATTAATGTGATTTTCTGGTTTTAATTTTTAGATTCTGTCTTACACAGTTGAAGTGTACCTGCGATAAAAATTACAGAGCTCTTTATTCTTTGTAGGTGGGAAAAATCAGCAGTGTATTAGATACTTATTTTCCCCACTGTATGACATAAAGCCCTTCACTGACACCTCACTAATATGCTTACCTGAGATAAAAGGAGGCCAAATCATGGCCTGTGTTTGGCAGTAGTACTGCTCAGGTGCTAGTGGTGGTGTTAATGCTTCTACTGGTAGCAGCTCACACATTTTTTTCTATTACACTACCCCAACCATTGCAATTAAATTTTTTCTGTTATCATACATCTTGTACAAAACTACAATAAACTTTTGACACTTTTTCAACCTCAATAGTTTAAATCTTGCCAAAAAAGGATGTAGGAAGAAATGCTAGGTAGGTTTATACATGTACAGAAAGCAAAATGTGGATGTAGACCACAGTAAAAGTGTGACATGAACGGCTGTCAACTTGGACTAGTAAAACAGATGTTCAAAAATAGACTTGCACAGTTAAATATCTATATTTTTCCTATTCATTTTTTTTTTCAATAAAATTCACCTCATTCCCAAAAATGTTGTGATAAATATGCTAGGTAGGTACACGGCCAAAAAGCCATCACTTGTAACTGGGTGCTGTATTAGTGTAGCACGTATAAAGGTAAACTTTGACTACTACAATAGATATGCAAAAAAAGAACACAAGAATACTATTTTTTTTACTATTTTTTCTTCCTAAAAAATATTGTGCTGCCTTGCTGCTGCTTTATAGTACATTAAGAATGAAGAAAAAAAGTATATTTGTCATTCAAATGAAACAGGACAAATGCGAGCTACTGTGTATTATTTCACTGATCATCTGTCACTGCTTAGCACCTTTAATATCTCTCTCTGCAGACTACTATTCCCAGACTACTATAGCCACTTGACTGTCAGGAGTATTTATCCAATATTTTAAGTCTTTTTCTTCCTATCTCTATTGTTGTCCTTTGACCCTACAGAGGTTTTGACCCTACAGAGGCCGCTGCATTGCAGGCCCGGTCTTTTATATATGCTAAGATTGTCCCTCCTTATTGGCTGCATTATTATGTGATACCTGCAAGGCATTATGAGGAAGCACTCTCTGTTGCACCTAAGGTAATATCAGCATTCTTTGGCTATTACAATCTTCTGCAATGTATAAAAAGTTGGTAGTCATTTTTAGGAAATTCGTGTCATTTGATTTGCAAGTTGTTCAAATTTACCGGATCCTCTGAATGTAAAAAAAAAAGTTTTCTTGAATTCAATTTGCAGCAAATCGATTCACTCATCTCTACTAAATGAAATTTGGAATAGCTGATATTTTATGGGTTTTCCTAATCTTGCTCTGTAATCAGTAAAATTCTTCAAAACCAGAAAGTCAATTGTAAATAAAGTTTTGTCAGATTATCATTTCATTAGTGACAATTGCCATGCTGTTTATTTATGGATCGGACTGTCCATCTATTATAGGAAAAGAGAAAATCTAATAGGGTAATGACAGTGATCAATGGAGATTATGCAGCAGCCACATAATTGTGCATCTGTGCTGTATACTGTAATCCTAATCGAATCTCTCATTTTACTTCTTCTTTTTCAATAAATCTGTAAAGACATCCTACTAGAAATCTGGGGTAAAATGATATGGAAAGCTGGAACAATTTTAGGTGTATACAGAAAAGGAAACACTTTCCTTTTTGCTTGGACTATTACTTCTCAGGTTGATTTACACAATAGGCAGCACCTCGAGCTATAAATGGGACATATGGCATTGAAACTTTCATTTATACAAATGCTTCAGTGGATGAGATTTTTAATCAATCTGCATAGATATCACTGGAGAACAAAGAGGATGCCATTTTTCTCCGCAAATTACACCTTTGCTGAAAGCTATATACAGTACATGTAAATTACAATGGAACTATGACATGGTATGTTGGTGGTAAGTGGTATAACTATGTAATTATTGAAAAGTCCTATATGTGGGATCAACCTTTGACCCTAGGGAAAATAGATCTATAATTTCTTTTTATAAATCCTCTTTATGCTAGAATCGTTCTTTACATTATTCTAAATGCATTTCATTCAAAAATAATGAAGTGAATACTTTACATGGATTTTATTTGTGATTAAAAGTAAAGTTTTGATAAATGTTGTAGTCCTATAGGTTATTTATTTTTCCCTGATATTTTGTTATTTAAAATAATACCATCCCCATTGTAATAACAATGTCATGCTCTGCCTTCCTGATAAATATATCCTGAATATGTGCTTATGCAAAATTGCTACTGCAAAAACATTGCTGTAGTGTAAAGTATCAGGATTGCAATCTATAATCTTCATGAGAGCGTCATGATTTCAAAGAACCACTGTCCCATTAATTACTGTGAGGTCCAAGTCACTTTAGGTGGTGGCCATTGGGAACAATTTAAGCTAAAAGGGTTATCCAGTAAAAATAAAAAAAAATTGCACATCAGTCAATTAGAGATGAACTTATAGATCCATGGAGATTTGCGGTTTGCAATTGAAAACAATTGCCCAGCGCCATTTCACACATGCTGTACACTCATTGAATGGGCTAATAGCATCTGGCCAATCACAGGGGCTATGACAAGCAGTATATAACATAGCGGCCTGAACAATAAACGCCATTTTATGTCTATACTGTGTAGGGATAGGAGCGTAAGGGGTAGGAATAGATCATACTGAAAATGGGAGCGACAGTCTCAGCCTGTGAATAGAAATCCAAGATCCAAGAGTTTTACATTGTACTGTTGCCTCATCTCATCAGTGTGATTTGTGAATTAATATAGCTGATATACTGCAGCAATGGGAGCATTGGGCCAAAAAGTCTGTGTGTACTATGCACTCATCTCTGTGTGTACTGTGCCAAAAAGCCTGTGGGTGAACTCTGCATCCATCTCTGAGGGAGTACTGTGACACAAAAGCCTCTATGTGTACTCTGCACTCGACTCTGTAGGAGAACTGTGCCAAGAAAGTCTCTCTTGCGTGACTGTGTGAGTACTCTTCCAAAAAACTTGTCTACTCAGTACCCGTCTCTATGGTAGTACTGTGCCAAAAATCTGTGGGTGTACTCTGTACCGAACTCTGAGGAAGTATTTTGTCAAAAAACTTGTATGTGTACTTTGCATATGTCTCTGTGGGAGTCCTGTGCCAAAATTTTGTGTGTGTACTCTGCACATGTCTTTGTGGGCTCTACTGTGCCAAAAAAACTCTGTTTGCACTCTGCAGAAGTCTCTGAGAGAACTGTGCCAAAGAGCCTGTGTGTAAACTCTACACCATTCTCTGTGAGAGTACAGTGAGTACCGTACCAAAAAAGCAACTGTCTACTCTGCATACATCTCTCTGTGAGTACTCTGCAAAAAATCTTGTGTGTGTACTCTTCACCTGTCTCTGTGGAATTACTGTGCCAAAAAACTGTAGGTGTACTCTGCATGTGTTCCTGTGGAAGTACTGTGCCAAACAGCCTTTGTGTGATTGCTGCAAGCATCTCTGTGCAAGTATTGAGTGAAAAATCCTGTGTTTGTACTCTGCAGGTGTCTCTGTGGCCAAACTTTGACAAAAAACCTTAATGTGTGTTCTACACACGTCTGAGGGAGCATTGAGCCAAAAAGCCTGTGTGCTTACTCTGCAATTGTCTTTGTGTGTGTACTATGCACCTGTCTCTGTGGAAATAATGTGCAAATAGCCTGTGTGTACTCTGCATATGTCTCTGTGGGACTACTCTGCCAAGAAGCCTGCCAAAAACACAGAAAAACACAACACAGAGGGACTGCTCTGATGGAGTTACCTTGATATCTTGCAGAGCGGCTTAGTATACATTTTTTGCAAAAAACATATCAACCAAATACCCTGTTTTGTTATCTTTTTACTAGCACTTGCTGTTTACTGTTGCTTTTTTCTACAGCAGAATATTTTTATATGTTTGTTTTACTGTGTTTTTCTGTGTTTCAGTCTTCTGGTGGTGTGAACACTGTCCTACAGACTTGTTCACTGTGTGCATGGCCCATGTGTTTGTATTCAATTGGTTTCTCATTTCTGCAAGGTTAGGGAGGTTTCCACCACTCCCTTGTGGGCCATGCACATAAAATCTGTCTTCTACAGCGTGTCCACATCGGACATTACCTGTCTGAATCCTGCTCATGTAGGTACTATACACATGTTTAGGTTTTTAAATACATCAGTTAGGGACTGCTCTGATGGGGTTACCTTAACGTTTGGTAGAGCGAGTATACATTTTTTGCAAAAAAACGTATCAACCAAATACCCTGTTTTGTTATCTTTTTACTAGCACTTGCTGTTTACTGTTACTTTTTTTTTACAGCAGAGTATTTTTATATGTTTGTTTTACTGTGTTTTTCTGTGTTTCAGTCTTCTGGTGGTGTGTACACTGTCCTACAGACTTGTTCACTGTGTGCATGGTCCATGTGTTTATATTCAAAAAGCCTGTGTGTGTACTCTACACCCATTTCTGTGGGAGTACTGTGTGTACTGTGCCAAAAAGCCTGTGTGTTTACCCTGCACGTGTCTCTGTAGGGGTATTGTGCCAAAAAGAGATTGTATGTGCACTCTGCTCGAGACTCTGTGAAATTACTGTGTCAAAAAGACTGTGTGTACTCTGCATGCATCTCTGTGGGAGTACTGTGACAAAAAACCTAAATGTGCACTCTGCACACATCTCTGTGGGGGCATTATGTTAAAAAGCCTTTGTGTCCTATGTACTAGTCTCTGTGTATACTCTGCCAAAAAGCCTGTGGGTGTATTCTGCATCAGTCTCTGTTGGAGTAGTATAACAAAAAAGCATGTTTGTGTACTCTTCATGAGTTTCTGAGGGAGTACTTTAAAATAAAACCTGTGTGTGTACTTTGCACCTGGATCTGTAAGCGTACTCTGCCGCAAAGATTCTGTATCAACTCTACACCCATATCTGTGGAAGTACTGTGAGTACTGGGCCAAAAATCTTCTGTGTGTAATCTGCACGCTTGTCTATGTGAAAACTTTGCCAAAAAGCCTCAGTGTACTCTGCATGTGACTCTGTGGAAGTACCAGGACAAAAAGCCTGTGTGTGTTTTGCCCACCTCTCTCTGAGAGTACTGTACCAAAAAGCCTATGTGTGAATTCTGTATGCGTCTCTGTGGGAGTACTGTGCCAAAAAGCCTGCTTAAGAACCAAAAGAAATCACCGAACATATGATAAAGGAAGAAAATTTGGGACAATTTATGTAAAGATAAATTACCTTTATTGATAAAAGTGGTACAAGGTAGCACCACATAATGCTCTTTTAATTTTTGAATATTCACCAAGTGTAGCCAAACTATAGGAGAGCATAAGCAATAATGTGCCCTAAATGTGAGAGATGAACAGGTAAAAACCTATTAGAATACAGTTACTTTGAGATAGAAGATGAAAGTGTGCATAAAGAGGCTAGATTAATTACCCGAATGGTTCACGGTTCTGGTGCGGCGCACACCCCGACACGCATTTCAGAGCGCGTCCTTGCCTGAAGTGGAAGAGACTGCATACACTAATGCCCAACCACTTGTTATGTTGGAGGATCAGTACAAGGGAGGGCTAGTGCACATGATCAGGGGACCACCAAAGCACATATCAGATGATGAAAAAAACTCAGTTGTCAACTTAAAGATATTTATGCAGTGTGCAGACTAGCAAGGAGGGCAGTGTTGAGGGGTCAGTGGATGATGATGTGGGGGATGATGAGGTACTAGACCCCACATGAAGCGGAGGCCAAATGTGTGAAATGTGCATTTCAGAGGAAGAGGAGATGGCCACGCTGCCACAGCAATACAGCAAAAGAAGAAGGGTGCAAAGTCACAGCTGGCAGCCCCTAGCCATTACGCTGACTGCTACTGCCCACCACGCTGCTGAAACCAGCACACCAAAGACATCTCAAAAGATTTCCCTGGCTTGGCATTTCTTCAGTGAATGTGCTTCTGACAAGCGACAGGTGGTTTGCACGCTGTGTCGTCAGACCGTGGAGCGAGTCATACATTTTCGGAGCCTGATCACCACCTGTGTGATGAGGCATCAGAATTAAAAACAACATGACAGATCTGAGCCTCCTCCTGTTCCCTCTTCTACTGCAGTCTCAGACTCTTCTTGCTGCTCACTATCAACAGGGCCACCTGCCTCCCCGCAAAGATGATGATAGCATCACCACCACCACCAGTGTCACCAAGCATCTCCATCTCAGCTTTCCATCCCACAAAAACTTGAGAGAAAGAGGAGATACCATCCTAGCCACCCATGAGCCATGGTCCTGAATGACAGCATTTCCAATTTACTGGCCTTTGAAATGCCTTCAGTCCGACAGGTGGAGACGGACAGTTTTATAAAACTGACGGAGGTGACTGTCCTGTAGTATGTGATTCCCAGCCGCCACGACTTTCCCGAGTGGGCCATCCCTGCTCTGCACAAACATATTGCGAGTCAAATCAGGTGTGCATTGAGCAATGCAATCAGTGGCAAGGTACACAACCACTGATACATGGACCAGAAAGCATAGCCAGGGACCTTATATCTCCCTAACTGCCACTGAGTAAATTTAGTGGTGGCAGAGGCGGAAAGCATTGTAGCCCAAGTTCTACCACCACCAAGAATTGCTGGACATTTATCTTTCCAGGTTACCTCCTCCTACTACTTTGCTTCCCCTACTGCATTCTCATCAGATCACAGTAAGACCTGCACCATCAACTTCAGCACAGCCAGTGGGTAATGACAGCAGGCTGTTCTGAAACTCATCTGTTTGGGGGACAAATCCCACAATGCACAGGAGCTGTGGACAGGGATCAAACAAATGAGTAGTTGGTGCTGGTGAACTTCAAGCCTGGTGGTGTGTGGCAATGGGCAAAATCTCTTTGGAGCTCTGGGACTAGCTGGTTTGATGTACTTGTGCTGATCTTTGTGGTTCAAAGCATTCTGAAAAACTACTCACACATGTTGGAGCTACTGCTGAAAGATCAGGCAGTGTGTGCACCCATTCGATTGTCTCACCCTACTGTTGCTCACTTGTCTACTCTGAAGCGTTACTTTTGCCTTCTCACTCATTGGCAGATATGCAGATAACAGAAAGGATCATGACTCTGGCAGAACATCATTTCCTCTTAGTGTTGGCCCTGCATATCCGAGGCGTAGACAACCTGAAGGCAGATTTTCTGAGCAGGAATCACTTGAGGCAGGGCGAATGGTCCCTAAAAGAGTCCATTTTTCACCACATAGTGCACATGTGGGGCAAACGCAAAATAGATCTCTTTGCCTCAAAAGCCAACAGGAAGGTTCAGAAATTCTGTTCCCTAAGTCCAGCAGACAGGCCGTTGGCAGTAGACACCTTCAAGATAGAGTGGACATCAGGTCTCCTGTACGCCTTCCCTCCAATATGCCTCATACCAGCGGTTCTGAGGAAGATCAGAGAGGACAGAGCCAGAGTGATTGTGATAGCTCCCTTTTGACCATGGTTATACTGGCTGAGAGTGATGTCAGTGATGGACCCATGTGTGCTCCCAGAAGACCAAGACCTTCTAACACACGGTCCCTTCAATCACCCTCAGAAGTCCGGGCTGCATTTGACAGCCTGGAATTTAAAAGGTCACTATTAGAAAAAAAGGGATTCTCAGCTGGGTTAATATTCACCTTACTCAGTATCAGAAAGCCAGTAACTCCCCAAAATTTATGGGAGGATGTGGAGAAAATTCTTATTTGTCTCAGGGCCAGTACAGGAAGGGGAAGTCCCGACAGTGGCAATACTGGAATTTCTGCAAAAGGGTTTAGAGTTGGGATTAGCCGTCAATACCCTCAAAGTGAACGTTTCAGCCTTGGCAGCATTATTTAACTGTGATCTGGCAAATGATAGGTGGGTGGCCAGGTTTATCCAAGCCTGTAGTGGAGCTGACTCTGTCCTGTCTCCTACTCCTCCTTGGGATCTAAATTTAGTTTTATCATCCCTTACAGAGAGTCCTTTTGAACCACTAAACAAAACATCAGATAAGATACTAACATTAAAAACAGCCTAAGGGTACCGTTACACCTAGCAATGCACCAGCGATCCCGACCAGCGATATGATGCGGTCAGGATCGCTGGTGCATCGCTAGGTGGTCACTAGTGAGCTGCCACACAGGCAGATCTCACCAGCGACATCGCTGGGGACAGGGGTCGCTACTTACCTGTCAGACGAGGCGATCCTGACGTCCTCCCGCTCGGCTCCACGCATCTCTCGTCAGCGCCACAGGAAGCGCCGCAGGAAGTGGCCAACGAGAAATGATCCAGGACCTTCTCGCGCGACCAACGATGAGCAGCGGGGGAGCGGGTCAGAGGTAAGTATCACATGCAGCAATATCGCTAGCAATATCGCTGCAACGTCACAAAATCGGTGACTTTACAGCGATATTGCTAGCGATATTGCAGTGTGTAACGGGGGCTTTACTAGTGGCACTCACATCGGCCCGTAGGATTGGGGATTTACATGCATTATCAGCAGACCCTCCCCACAATCAGGTCATGGATGATAGAGTTGTGTTAAAATTAGATTGAACATACCTTCGCAAGGTAGTGTCAAGATTCCATAGGGCTCAGGAGATAGTCTTACCATCTTTTTGTCCTAACCCTAGCAACCAGAAGGAGGAGAGGCTTCATTGCTTAGATGTGAGGTGTCTCCTGCAATATTTAGAGGTGACAAGACCTTGGAGAAAGCAGAGGGCTTTATTTGTTTCATTCCAGGGGTCAAGAAAGGGCCTCTAAACAGACTATAGCTAGATGGGTAAGAGAGGCCATTATGCTAGCATATAGTAGTGCAGGCAGAGCTGTTCCAGAGGGTCTAACAGCCCACTCCTTGAGGGCCATGGGGACATCCTGGGCGGAGAGAGCAGACACTTCCATAGACCAAATCTGTAAGGCGGCCACTTGGTCGTATCAGTCTACCTTCTTCAGACGTTATAGGTTAGACCTATCTGCTACCTCTGATCTCACTTTTGTGAGAAGAGTGCTACAAGCAGTGATCCCTCCCTAAGAGACTACAAATCTCTGTAACTCTCATGGTGCCGTCTTGTATGATGGAAGAACACGGGTATTACAGACCTGGTAATGTGTTTTTTCATGAGACATGATGGCACCCTTATATTCCCTCCACGTTGATCACGCTATTAGTTGGGTGCATTATTAGCATTAGACACTTCCTTTGGTGTGGGTGATAGGTGTATAAAGATGTATTATTTACAGTGGGGCAAAAAAGTATTTAGTCAGTCAGCAATAGTGCAAGTTCCACCACTTAAAAAGATGAGAGGCGTCTGTAATTTACATCATAGGTAGACCTCAACTATGGGAGACAAACTGAGAAAAAAAAATCCAGAAAATCACATTGTCTGTTTTTTTTTTTCCTTTTATTTGCATATTATGGTGGAAAATAAGTATTTGGTCAGAAACAAGCAATCAAGATTTCTGGCTCTCACAGACCTGTAACTTCTTCTTTAAGAGTCTCCTCTTTCCTCCACTCAATACCTGTAGTAATGGCACCTGTTTAAACTTGTTATCAGTATAAAAAGACACCTGTGCACACCCTCAAACAGTCTGACTCCAAACTCCACTATGGTGAAGACCAAAGAGCTGTCAAAGGACACCAGAAACAAAATTGTAGCCCTGCACCAGGCTGGAAAGACTGAATCTGCAATAGCCAACCAGCTTGGAGTGAAGAAATCAACTGTGGGAGCAATAATTAGAAAATGGAAGACATACAATACCACTGATAATCTCCCTCGATCTGGTGCTCCACGCAAAATCCCACCCCGTGGGGTCAGAATGATCACAAGAACGGTGAGCAAAAATCCCAGAACCACGCGGGGGGACCTAGTGAATGAACTGCAGAGAGCTGGGACCAATGTAACAAGGCCTACCATAAGTAACACACTACGCCACCATGGACTGAGATCCTGCAGTGCCAGACGTGTCCCACTGCTTAAGCCTGAACATGTCCGGGCCCATCTGAAGTTTGCTAGAGAGCATTTGGATGATCCTGAAGAGTTTTGGGAGAATGTCCTATGGTCTGATGAAACCAAACTGGAACTGTTTGGTAGAAACACAGCTTGTCGTGTTTGGAGGAAAAAGAATACTGAGTTGCATCCATCAAACACCATACCTACTGTAAAGCATGGTGGTGGAAACATCATGCTTTGGGGCTGTTTCTCTGCAAAGGGGCCAGGACGACTGATCCGGGTACATGAAAGAATGAATGGGGCCATGTATCATGAGATTTTGAGTGCAAACCTCCTTCCATCAGCAAGGGCATTGATGATGAAACGTGGCTGGGTCTTTCAACATGACAATGATCCAAAGCACACCGCCAGGGCAACGAAGGTGTGGCTTCGTAAGAAGCATTTCAAGGTCCTGGAGTGGCCTAGCCAGTCTCCAGATCTCAACCCTATAGAAAACCTTTGGAGGGAGTTGAAAGTCCGTGTTGCCAAGCGAAAAGCCAAAAACATCACTGCTCTAGAGGAGATCTGCATGGAGGAATGGGCCAACATACCAACAACAGTGTGTGGCAACCTTGTGAAGACTTACAGAAAACGTTTGACCTCTGTCATTGCCAACAAAGGATATATCACAAAGTATTGAGATGAAATTTTGTTTCTGACCAAATACTTATTTTCCACCATAATATGCAAATAAAAGGAAAAAAAACAGACAATGTGATTTTCTGGATTTTTTTTCTCAGTTTGTCTCCCATAGTTGAGGTCTACCTATGATGTAAATTACAGACGCCTCTCATCTTTTTAAGTGGTGGAACTTGCACTATTGCTGACTGACTAAATACTTTTTTGCCCCACTGTATATATACACTAATCTGCGGAGTTCCTCTCGTGCTCTGTAAAACAACTGATGTGGAGAGAGGAGCCGCCCCCTTTATCTTGAAGGTTTCCTGTCCTTGAAGGGCGGATCTCCTCTCTCGTGGTGCCGTCATGTCTCATGGAAAAACACATTACCAGGTATGTAATACCCATGTTTCCCAGCTATATAAAAACCCAGCCTCCTTTAACATTGTGCCAAAAAAATACAGCCATGGGTTCTTCTAAGCAGCTGCCTAGCACTCTGAAAATGAAAATGGTAGAGGCCCACAAAGCAGGAGAATGCTATATGAACATAATAAAGTGTTTCAAGTTGCCCTTTACTCAATTTAAAATGTAATTAAGAAATGGCAGTTAACTGGAACAGTTGAAGTCAATATAAATTCTGGAAGATCAAGCAACGTTTCAGTGAGAGCTGCTCGTAGGATTGCTAAAGAGGCAAATCAGAACCCCCACTTGACTGCAAAAGACCTTCAGAAAAATTTAGAAGAAACTAGAGTTGTGGTACATTATTCTACTTTTCAGAGACACCTGCACAAATATGGCTTTAATGGAGAAGTCATCAGAAGAAAACCTCTCCTTTGTCCTCACCATAACATTTTGCATCAGAAGTATGCAAAAGAACATCTAAACAAGCCTGATGCATTTTGGAACCAAGTCCTGTGGACCGATGAGGTTAAAATAGAACTTTACCACAATGATCATGGTATGTCTGGGGAAAAACAGAACAGAATTTCAGGAAAAGAACATCTCGACAACTGTTATGATTGAGTCACCATAGGAGGCAAAAACAGAAATACAAGCTAAGTCCAGAAAACCAGAGAAGTTGGCAACTATCAGATTTCAGACCCCTGAACCTATCAACACAACTAGCAGTAGCCGTGGGGGGTTCCTACGATGCCCTAGACCCCTCGATCACAGCCGGAGAATTAAATAGGCCTAAAGAAAGAAAGGGGAAATCTAAACTGCCCCAGAGCAGACCCCAAAGCAATAGGCAGCCCCCAACATATAATGACGGTGAAGAAAGATGAAAACACTAACACAGACAGATAGACTGAGCAAAGCCGGGGCCCAAAACTACCTAGATAGGAAAGGACAGGAAGGCTGCTGTCTGCAATCTGCCAAAACCCTATCAAAGACATAAGCCAACAAGCTGATATGAAAAAGACCCTGAAGCAGCTAGGCTTCAAAAACTAAATCAGCACTCAGGTATTTTCAGAAGACAGAGCTAAAGGAATTCAGCACACCCCAGCAGGGAATGGCAGAAATCCAGAAAAACAAAGCAAAACAAAGTCAAAGCACAAATGCAAAAAGCCGAGCAGCAAACTTAGCTTTAGAGGAGCAGGAATTCAGACTGGTCTCCAAGGATCCCACAGAGAAATCACCCGCAGGGCAGAAGGGCGTCGGCAGCCTTATATCCAGTCAGTAACTTCACTCAGCCAGTCATCATCATCAGCCTCAGGTGTTTGATAATCAGGCTCACTACCTTTCTTTACCAGAAGAGGGAGTTCCTCGGGCCTCAGTAGTGAAGGGGAAAATGAACTCACAACAGACAACCATTAAAGCGAACCTTTTGCTAAGTAACCTGCAGTAACTGTAGGTGTTTAACTGATTAAAATGATAACTGGGGTGAAGAAATCTGTCTTTGGTTCTTGTGTAATTAGTGTTAGAAGTTTTCAGTTAATGAGATTCCTGTGCTTTTGGGCAGGACTGTAGGCAGAGCCTTGTCATGATAAAAAAAACCTTACATCATATTTATATTATCATCACACATTTCTAGAACAATCCATGGCTTGACTGACACTCACCGCAGACACATGCGGTGGGCCATTTGACCCCCCTCACAGCCCCCCTCCAACACCAGGGGAGTTCTTCACACTAGGCCTGCGTGTGTAATCCTATACTCCTTCCTCGCCCTCCCTCAAGAATGTGTTGGGATCAGAATACAATCCTTTGTCTGGAGACATGTGCTTTCTGTGTATGTGAGATGGCATATCTTGACCCCAGTTGGTGTTATAGGTATGAAAGCTACATATTTGGGATGTGTTTCGATAGAGCTACCCACCCTTTAGTTTTCTAGACTACAGCTTCAGCGGAATCCAAGAAATGGATTCCTACTTAACCGGTTCATACATGTACTTCGTGTTTGGGCTCAAATTAACACCAGGCTCATGTTCGGAGGGATGGTAGTTCCGCCATTACTCTACGAGGTTTCCAGCTCGAGCTATGACTAGAGTTGAGCGATACCGTCCGATACCTCAAAGTATCGGATCGGAATGGATCGGCCGATCTTAAAAAAAAAAAGTATCGGTATCGCCGATTCCGATACCGGAAGTCCCATTCAAGTCTATGGGACTTCTGGTATCGGAATAAGAAAAACCCTGTTTTTGCCTTGTACAGCCTCTCTGGGGTCTGTACGGGCCTTTTGGGGGGCTGTGCCGGCCTGCCAGGGGGTCTGTGCAGGCTCCGGTGGTCTGTGCCGGCCTGCCGGGGGGCTGTGCCGGCCTGCCGGTGGTCTGTGCAGGCTCCGGTGGGCTGTGCCGGCCTGACGGGGGGCTGTGCCGGCCTGCCGGTGGTCTGTGCAGGCTCCGGTGGGCTGTGCCGGCCTGCCGGTGGTCTGTGCAGGCTTCGGGGGTCTGTGCAGGCATCGTCCGATGGGACTACAAGTCCCATCGGGCGATGCCTGCTACCATGACAGTGATTGACACATTAGCCAATGATGGGACAGTAGTAGTCCCATCATCCGGCTAATGTGTTGAATGTAAAAAAAAAAAAAAATTACATGCTACATACATGCTACATACATACAACATGCATACTACATACATGCTACATTCATACTACATACTACATACATGCTACATTCATACTACATATATACTACATGCAACATACATACTACATATATACTACATGCAACATACATACTACATATATACTACATGCATGCAACATGCATACTACATATATACTACATGCAACATACATACTACATATATACTACATGCATGCAACATGCATACTACATATATACTACATGCTACATACATACTACATATATGCTACATACATACTACATATATACTACATGCATGCTACATACATACTGCATGCTACATACATACTGCATGCTACATACATACTGCATGCTACATACATACTACATGCTACATACATACTACATATATGCTACATACATACTACATATATACTACATGCATGCTACATACATACTGCATGCTACATACATACTACATGCTACATACATACCACATATATACTACATACATACTACATGCATGCTACATACATACTACATACATACTACATGCATGCTACATGCATGCTACATGCTACATACATAACACATATATACTACATGCATGCTACATACATACTACATGCTACATACATACCACATACATACTACATGCATGCTACATACATACTACATGCTACATACATACTACATATATAGAGAAAACCAAAAACAAAACACAAAACAAATATCCTGGAATAAAAAAGTAAAAAAAATATATTGCAAAAATTGCATGAAGGTAGTAATAATAGTAATAAGGGTATTTAGTTAACATAATTTTGATCAAAATAATGTAGAAGCCATCCCGCCACGTCACGGCAACCCTTGTGGGACAGTCCTAACTCTTGTATTTAAAACCTTTCCACTTGTCAAGTGACGTGAATGTGAACAAGGACAGAGGGACTGAACCACCAGTAATAGTATAGGCCAGACAGGATGGATTTTCCAACTCAGAAACAGGGCGGTCACACCCTTATATGCACAGAATGCACAATGAAACAAATGAGAAACTGGGTCTGAGCAGAAAAAGTAAATTAATGTGCATGCAAAATGTAATTGCATATGAACACATGACCTTTACACAGAGAAAACCAAAAACAAAACACAAAACAAATATCCTGGAATAAAAAAGTAAAAAAAAATATATTGCAAAAATTGCATGAAGGTAGTAATAATAGTAATAAGGGTATTTAGTTAACATAATTTTGATCAAAATAATGTAGAAGCCATCCCGCCACGTCACGGCAACCCTTGTGGGACAGTCCTAACTCTTGTATTTAAAACCTTTCCACTTGTCAAGTGACGTGAATGTGAACAAGGACAGAGGGACTGAACCACCAGTAATAGTATAGGCCAGACAGGATGGATTTTCCAACTCAGAAACAGGGCGGTCACACCCTTATATGCACAGAATGCACAATACCGCCACTTAAAAAAAAAAAAAGTCCCTAGTCTCACTTTATGCCATTGCTGTGTGGGAATTTCCCACGCAGCAATGGCATAAAGTGAGACTAGGGACTTTTTTTTTTTAAGTGGCGGAGGAATACAGTGCGGAAGGATACCTACCTTCCGTCATTGGATTCCTGCAGCCCGTAGAGAACGGCAGCATCAGCTGATGCTGCAGTTCTCTACCCAAGATCGTCGTGGGACACACTCGTGGACTGCTTCGGATCGTGGGTGAGTATTTTTGTGGTTTGTTATGTTAATATTTATTCCGTAAAAGACAATGGCTTCGGGGAACAATGTGACAAGTATTGGTAAGTATGTTACTCTATGTTATATGTACTGTATGTCTATGTATGTATTGTATGAATGTATTGTATGTAGTATGTATGTAGTATATATGTGGTATGTATGTAGCATGTAGTATGTATGTAGTATGTATGTAGCATGCATGTAGCATGCATGTAGTATGTATGTAGTATGTATGTAGTATATATGTAGTATGTATGTAGCATGTAGCATGCATGTAGTATATATGTAGTATGTATGTAGCATGTAGTATGTATGTAGCATGTATGTAGTATGTATGTAGTATATATGTAGTATGTATGTAGCATGTAGTATGTATGTAGCATGCATGTAGTATATATGTAGTATGTAGTATGTATGTAGTATGTATGTAGTATATATGTAGTATGTATGTAGCATGTAGCATGCATGTAGTATATATGTAGTATGTATGTAGCATGTAGTATGTATGTAGCATGCATGTAGTATGTATGTAGTATGTATGTAGTATATATGTAGTATGTATGTAGCATGTAGTATGTATGTAGCATGCATGTAGTATATATGTAGTATGTATGTAGCATGTAGTATGTATGTAGTATGTATGTAGTATATATGTAGTATGTATATAGCATGTAGTATGTATGTAGCATGCATGTAGTATATACAGTATGTGTTATGTATGTAGCATGCATGTAGTATGTATGTAGTATGTATGTAGCATGCAGTATGTATGTAGCATGTATGTAGTATGTATGTAGTATGTATGTAGCATGTAGCATGCATGTAGTATATATGTAGTATGTATGTAGCATGTAGTATGTATGTAGCATGTAGCATGCATGTAGTATATATGTAGTATGTATGTAGCATGTAGTATGTATGTAGCATGCATGTAGTATGTATGTAGCATGCATGTAGTATGTATGTAGTATATATGTAGTATGTATGTAGCATGTAGCATGCATGTAGTATATATGTAGTATGTATGTAGCATGTAGTATGCATGTAGCATGCATGTAGTATGTATGTAGTATGTATGTAGCATGTAATATGTATGTAGCATGCATGTAGTATATATGTAGTATGTATGTAGCATGTAGTATGTATGTAGCATGCATGTAGTATGTATGTAGTATGTATGTAGTATATATGTAGTATGTATGTAGCATGTAGTATGTATGTAGCATGCATGTAGTATATATGTGTTATGTATGTAGCATGCATGTAGTATGTATGTAGTATGTATGTAGCATGCATGTAGTGTATGTAGTATATATGTGGTATGTATGTAGTATGTATGTAGTATGTATGTGGTATGTAGCATGCATGTAGTATGTATGTAGTATATATGTGGTATGTATGTAGTATGTATGTAGCATGCAGTATGTATGTAGCATGCATGTAGTATATATGTAGTATGTATGTAGCATGTAGTATGTAGCATGCATGTAGTATATATGCAGTATGTATGTAGCATGTAGTATGTATGTAGCATGCATGTAGTATGTATGTAGTATGTATGTAGTATTTTTTTTTTTTTTTTTAACATTTAACACATTAGCCGGATGATGGGACTACTACTGTCCCATCATTGGCTAATGTGTCAATCACTGTCATGGTAGCAGGCATCGCCAGATGGGACTTATAGTCCCATCGGACGATGCTTGCACAGACCCCCGGACATCAGCACAGCCCCCCGGCAGGCCGGCACAGCCCCCCGGCAGGCCGGTACAGACCCCCACAGGGTGCACAGACCACCGGCAGGCCGGCACAGCCCCCCGGCAGGCCGGTACAGACCCCCACAGGGTGCACAGACCACCGGCAGGCCGGCACAGCCCCCCGGCAGGCCGGTACAGACCCCGGGCAGTCCACACAGCCCCCCGGCAGGCCGGCAGAGACCCCCGGAAGGCCCGAAATGACGGCGCATCATGATGCGCACACACCGCGCATCATGATGACGTCATTTCGGCTGTCAATCAACTTTGAACTTCCGATTCCGATGCCGACTTCCGATATTGAAAAAATATCGGAAGTCGGTATCGGAATTCCGATACAGCAAGTATCGGCCGATACTTGCGGTATCGGAATGCTCAACACTAGCTATGACGGTTATGAGTTTTCAGTACGTGTTAGTCCCTCTGAGAAAAGAGGAGAGCTTTCATAACTCAGCCCCCCTCAGTGATGTCATGACCAGGGGGTATAAGAAAGTTGGTGCTGATTTTGCAGGGGTCTTTGCCCTGGAAGCCTGATACAGAGACACTCTGTGATGCATTTTGATGTATCACCCCTCCCCACACCGCATGGTCTGCTATGAAATGACTTAAGCAACTGTGTTTTTCTTTTAATCTCTGTTATTTTGTGATCGCTTGTATATATGATTGTCTCCCTTTATAATATCTTTTTATTCCATTTGTAAAAACTTCCTACCTTTTGGAGTAAAATCTATAAAATTACTAGCTTTGTTTCTCCTTGCTCTATAACATACATTAACGTCCTTTGAAATAAATTACGCTACCGATTGGGTAGGCTCCTGACCCGTTATTAATCATGGAAATAGGAGCTGGTGGCAGCAAAGTGTTCTGGGCTCTGGGGAGACCCTGGCAGTGACGGACGGAGTTTGATAAGTGTATATCCCGCCTAGGACCAGGATTAGTCATTTACCTCACTGCAGCCTTCCCATTAGCCCGTACATGGTGAGGCGGCCCATCTGGTGACTACTTATCCTAGGTGCAGTTCCCTGACTGACCTGAGGGTAAGGGGGGGCGCCAGAGAGTTGCAAGTTCCAAACCAGAATTGGAAAGTGGGATACACCTAAATCCCTGCTGAAGAACTGGGGGCAACCAAACACCCCTGCAGTTCATAACATATTGATGGCAGCGGTGGGATACCCAAATATATCCCCCTGCAATTCTTCACACATTGGTGGCAGCGGTGGGATACCCAAATATATCCCCCCTGTAATTTCATAACAAGTCTTATCTTCCTCCTCTAAGCCAGAGAAACCAAGGCAAGACCTGCCCACAGGATGTGCAAAGCACAAACATGTTCCTCATAATAGAGACAAACTATTTGTGCTTCGGGGTGGGCCTGCGGGCAGGGCTCTCCTCTATTTCTCTGTCTTAGAGTAGTAAGATAAGACTCTACTTACAGTCCCGCCTGGGAGCACGAGCATATCATTAGCTGCAAACTTCTAACACTGACAAGAACCACAACACTGATTTACTTACCTCAGGTATCATTTTAATCAGTTTAACACTGCCAACCTAACAGTGTCTTTAGGTTACTTAGAAAAGTCCTGCTGTAAGGTTCACTTTAACTATGAGGATGGATAAATCATACTTTGGGGTTGTGTTGCAGCCAATGGCATGAGGAACATTTCTTGGGTGGAGGAAAGAATGGATTCACTGAAATTTCAACAAATTCTTGATGCAAACATAACACAATCTGCAAAAAAGCAGAAGTTGAAAAGAGGATGGCTTTTACAAATGGATAATGATTCAAAACACATGTCAATATCCACAATAGACTACCTCACAAGGTGCAAGCTAAAGGTTTTACAATGACACTCACAGTCCCCTGATCTGAACATCATTGAAAATCTAGCTAGACCTCAAAATGTCAGTGCATGCAAGATGATCCAGGAATCTCACAGAACTGGAAGAATTTTCCAAGGAAAAATGGATTAAAATCCCTCAAACAAGAATTGAAAGACTCTTTGCAGGCTACAAAATGCCTTTACAAGCTGTGATACTTGCAAAAGGGGTACTAGGTACTATCCATAGAGGGTTCCCAAACTTTTGCTTCAGACAATTTTCCTTTTGTAATTTAAAGAAAATGACAATATTCTTTTTTTTTTTTGCCTAAAATGCAAAGTAAATGTGTCATCTTTAACTTTAGCTCTTTTAGAGATCATTTAATCTTCAACTTGCTTAACTGTACATAATAACAGCCATTTTGACCATGGGTGCCCAAACTTTACATGTCACTGTATATGACATGATAGACCAGATGGTTTATCGACCTGTGCAAGAATTGATGTGCATTAGCTAACAGAGTTGCACCACCTGAACAGCCTGGTTCAGTTGCACCTAGACTGTGACCTTCCTCAAGCAGATATGTGGAGCCCTGAATCCATGGTCAACATACTGAAACAGTAACAAAAAAATGGCCCAGTCTGCTATGGGCACATTATCATATCCAGCACCAGTATAATGTCGAAGAGGGTGTTTAGCATAGCCAGTGTATTTTTCACATCAAAGAAAACCAGTCTATAAGTATGAAAAACCAAATATTTGTGAAAATAATCAGGCATGGAACAGTACAGACTTTCATGCACCGTTGACTGATGGCAATGATTAAATCTGCTGTACCACCTGTCTGTGTGTTGACTGTCATCTAAATCATTTTGCTGCCATCAAGGCCAATGGACTACACTGTCAGACATCTCCTCCTTGTCCATTGGGTCATGCATACTGCTGGGTCTGCCATTGCTGGCCCTAAATGTCCGAGGATTTTATGGGCTATCCCATCTAATATCTCTACCATGCTGCTCTTACCACTGCCACTACACAGCCATGCCAACCACAATCCTCATGTCTGCCCAATGTGTTTGACTGCACTGCTCCTGCCAAGACTAATGTGATTGTTGTAAAATGCCATTTCCTTGCTTTCCCATTGTTAACTGTTTACCATGCTGCTCCTGCAGCAGCCACTGAACAACTAGACCAGCCACACACCTCCTGGCTGTCCACTGTGTTTCATAGTGATTGACCATACTGCTGCTTCCACGACTTCCAGTGCCGGCCCTAAACTGCAAAGCATCTCCTTGCCTGCCCCATCCTAACTCTCTACCGTGCTGCACCTGCAAAAGCCACTGCACAGCCATGCCAGCCCCACTGTGTTTCATAGTACTTGACTATACTGCTGCCTAAGGGGCTGCCGTTGTTGGTACTAAACTGTCAAGCATCTCCTTGCCTTCCCTGCTATAACTACCATGCTGCTCCTGTTTTCGCCACTGAACAGCCATGCCAGCCACACACCTCTTGGCTGTCCACTTTTTTTCATAGTGTTTGACTGTACTGCTGCTGCAGGTGCTGCCATTGCTGGCCCTAAACTGCATAGCATCAACTTGCCTGCCCCATCTTAATTCTCTACTGTGCTATTCCTGCAGCAGCCACTGCACAATTACAACAATCACACACCCCCTGGCTGCCAACTGTGTTTCACAGTGCTTGACTATTTTACTGATTATGGGAGACATACTGTCATGTTCTTGTACCCTTAAGAAACAGCTCAGAAAATACGGCAAAGTTTTGTAAAGGCTTGACAACAACGAGTTAGAACTTCAAAACTGTGCCACTGTCTGCAGAAATAAGGGGATACTTCTTGGAGGCCTTAATTAAAAAAAACGATTGTGATTGCCCTATGATTATGTGATTTTAAAACCTATTGCATATCATAAAAAATATATATTTTTTCACTTGTGGTTGAGAGGCCATTACTTCACATTGAAAACAGTACAGTACACCTGTTTTATATTCCTGTTATGAGGCTAACTTTTGGATGTCTTATAATAAAACCACCTGTCTATAAACAACAAAGCTTATATCTTCCCCCAAAAGGATAACTTTTAGGCCATTTATACAATTTAGATAACCTAAAAAGTGTGAAACTGTTGTGTGCTGTGAAATATGTTGTTCATAATCTCTGTTTACCATCGTTTTCCTCTAGCAAGATAGGTTTAGTCATTTGGACATTAAAAAGGCTGTGTTTGCATGACAGACCTAAAAATATGTTCAATTGATTCTAACAGAAACTCACAGTATTCTTACACGTATTTTCCAGGCAATTAGAGGTTTCTTATTTCTTTGATTTTCTCAAATTTATTGGCAGCAAATTGATTCTTTTATTGAAAATTAAGCGAACTTGGGAAATTTGAATTGTAAAAGATCCACTCATCTTTATTGTCCACGGGTAATGTCAGCCTTTGTATATTTAATGTACTAAACTGCAATACAGTAGAATCCATATATCTGGAAAAAGAGTAGTCATGCTTTTCTAAACTTTGTCAACATTTCCAATTTTGCTGGTAGAGTGTAGTGAACTTGGCTGCAAAAGAGATGGGGTTTTTACTAAACCACACCCAGAAGTGAGCACTTTAAATGACTTATGTTGGCAATTAGACCCTGTTCTCGGGGTGGATATTAATGGGGGCATTTATCAAGAATGGTGTTTCAAAAGCCATGCTTCCTTTTGCTCATCCCAACTGAATTTAACGGAAATGCCACTTTCTTTTCAAATAATATTTTATTAATTTTTAATTCATAAGGGAAAGAAGGGGTAACAAGGGGTAAGGGAAAGGAAATTAAATAAAAAATAGAGAACTCCACATTGATACAGAAATAGATACAATATACAGTCCAGACTTAATGCATAAAATAATACTTTTTCCAGAGTGAGAACAAGTTTACATAAAGATAGAATTCCAGACAGCCCATTTGAGATGGTATTTAGACAAGCCATTGTTATTTAGAACAATTCTTTCCTCCATCTGGCTATGCAATCGTAAATTGTCAACAACGGTGGAAAAAGGTGGTGCATCAGGTTTCCTCCACCAAAGAGCTATTATGTTTTTAACCATAATAAACAAGTGTAACAACACATACTTTATTGAAGCATCCACCTGTACCATGTCCATTGATAACAGTACCATCTGGGGCGTAACAATAATGTTAACCGGTGATAGCTTTGCCACATGAGCTTTAACCTCTAACCATAACAATTTTAGCTTAGGACAAGTCCAAAAAATATGATAAAGGTTCCCTGGTAAATGGCAATCCCTCCAACATAAAGAAGAAGCATCCTGACTTATATGGGCTAATCTCGCTGGGGTATAGTACCATCTGACTAATACCTTGTAATAAGTTTCCATTAAGGCCATGGATGCAGTAGATCTATATGAGTGATCTATAGCATATTCCCATTGCTCTAGATGAAAAGTCATCCTTAAGTCCGCCTCCCACCGTTCCATATAGGTATGTTTGGAGAAAGTAATGTCTCCATTGAGTCGAGAGTAAATGTTTCTAAGAGACCATTTACTCCTAGAGTTAATGTTACCAAGCAAAGAGACTACGACATCTAGATTCAAAGACTTTTTGCGTAATAATTTATGGAGAAAATCTTTTAAAATCTGATAAGACATAAACTCGTCAGAGGGTATATGAAACTTTTCCTTTATCTCGGAAAATGAAATGACCTGAGAACCATCCCATATATCCCCTATTTTTGTGACTTTCCGATCAGACCAGACACTGGGCAGAGAGAATTGGCATATATCAGCTAGCAATTTAAAAGGAAAATTTTTGAAGGAGGAAGTTCTATCTTCTTTTCTTTTTAATTTAGAGAATTTCAACCATATTCCTAAGATAGCATCGAGAATCGGATGCGTATGATTTCTGTTCTTAGTCTCTAAAAGAAAACTAAAGAAAGTATCCTGCAGAGGCTTATAATTATTACCTGCAAGCTCCAGATCTAACCACATAGGAGAAACCCCTTTTGTGAACCAATGCACACTATTTTTAACAAGAGTCGCCTGATAGTAAGTCTCAATGTTTGGCAACGCCAAACCTCCATGCTTCTTACCCCTATACAATATGTTATGAGAAACCCTAGGTTTCTTGTTTTTCCAAACAAACAATTTCACCAAAGTCTGTATTTTATGCAAGAGCTTCGCATTAAATTTCAAAGGAATAGACCTGAATATATAGAGAATTTTGGGAAATATAATCGATTTTACAACTAGAACTCTGCCCATAAGTGTAAGATCTATGAGATCAAAATGAAGAAAATCCCTAGATAAGGTATTTATAAGATCTTCAAAGTTAGCAGGGACAATGTGACTCAAAGTTTTGGTGATTTCAATGCCAAGATATTTTAAACTTTTTGTTTCCAATTGGAACTTAGTCTGATCTAAAATCAGCTTGATATCACTTTTTGATAAATTGAAAGGGAAAACTTTAGATTTTTGCGTATTTATCTTGAAAAAGGAAATATTTGAGAAATGCCCCAAATCTTCCATTAAATTTACCACAGAATTGACAGGATTAGTTACTGAAACAAATAAATCATCAGCGAAAAGGCTCAATTTGTGTGAACGATTTTTAGTATGGAAACCCGATATTGAAGGATTTGTTCTTATTTTTTCGGCTAATGGCTCTATAGCCAATGCAAAAAGAAGGGAAGACAGGGGACATCCCTGCCTAGTACCATTAGTAATGTTAAAGGATTTGGATAAATGATTGTTTATATAAATTTTGGCATTGGGATTAGAATATAATGAAAGGGTGGAAGAGACAAATTTGTCGTCAAAGCCAAATTTAAACAGGACATTCTTGAGATACAACCAATTGATTCTATTGAATGCTTTCTCCGCATCTAATGTTAAAAAGAGAGAGGGAACATTAGTGGATTGGGCCAAATGAAGTAGACTAAGAATGCGTCTGGTACCGTCAGACGCTTGCCTCCCAGTAATAAAACCCCCCTGATCCTCTCTGATCAGGTGAGGCAAAATATGCTTAAGTCTTTCCGCTAAGATCTTTGAGTATATTTTTATGTCTCCATTGATCAGTGAAATAGGCCTATAATCCTTTACACACTCTGATTCTTCCTTCTCTTTAGGAATTAGTATTATAGTAGCCTCCAACATGTCTGCCGGAAATGAACCTAGATTCGCTACGTGATCGAATAAAATTTTTAACTGAGGAGAGAGAGTTTTAGAAAATATTTGATAGTATTCGTTAGCAAACCCATCGGGACCAGGAGACTTCAACGATTTAAGTTTGTGAATGATATTATTGATTTCTTCTATGGAAATGGGTTTATTTAATTGTTCCAAATCTATTTTATCTATTTGAGGAAGATTTAGGCCCTCTAAAAAGGAGTTGATTGCATTTTGATCTGGAGACTGAATCGTGGGATCTTGTTGTAAGTTGTACAATGTTTCAAAAAATGTAGCAAAGACATTCGCAATGTCCTGTGGATGCGAATGGAGACATCCTGTCGAACTTTTAATCCTATTTATTCTCCTGGTAAGTCTATCTCTTTTTAATTTTTTCATCATATAAAGGGTAGGCTTATTTGCAGACGCATAATAATTAAATTTAGAAGCTCGTATGGCAGCATCATAGTCGGACATTAGTTGTGTTTTTAATTGTTGCCGTAATTCTATAATTTCCATGTGAATATCATGCGATGGGATAGGTAACCTATTTTGCTGATCCTCCTTTGAGTTAATTAGGGATTGTAGATTCCTTATTTTGCCCCTTTTTTCTCGCTTAAACCGAGAGGACAACTGTATAATACAACCCCTAATGACCGCCTTATGTGCTTTCCACAATATAAATGGGTCTACATTTTCTGTAGCATTTTCTTTAAAATAATTATTCAATGACTCTTCTATGATGCCCCTATACTTTTGTGTTCTAAGAAACGTTAAATTGGTCTTCCATAAGAACGTATTGTTGGACGGAGGGCCTAATGCAAACTTTGCCCTGATTGGCGAATGGTCTGAGAACGATTTATTCAAAATTACAATAGATTTAAATTTAGACAATGAAAAAATATTAGCAAGAAATAGGTCTATTCTTGAAGAGGATTTGTGAACCGTAGAGTAATGAGAGTACTCTCTAGAAGAGGTATTGTGACACCGAAAAACATCATACAGTTCATTGGCAGAAATCCAGTTATCTAGGGATGGACATTTCAAACGAGCCTTGGATGATGAGTCCATACTAGTACTAGGCACTATATTAAAATCCCCCACCAGCAGCAACTCGCCCCGTTTAATCTTCTCAATTTTTTTGATCAATTTATTGAAAAAGGGAAATTGTCGTGTATTTGGGGTATAAATATTAACAATCGTGGAAGGTTTGCCGTTAAGATTACAGATTAATATATGGAATCTTCCTTCTGGGTCTATCTCTTCCTCAATCAATTGAAATGGGATTTTATTGCTAATAATAGTAATTACTCCCGCTTTCTTGTTCAATTTTAGTGACTTGAACATATTAGAGTAATTTTTATGTTGAAAGGGAGGATGGTTATTTTTGGCCAGCTTTACTTCTTGCAAGCAAATTATGTCTGCCTGTTACATCCTGATCTCCTTCCATGTAATATACCTCTTATAGGGACTGTTAAGACCTCTAACGTTATATGAAAGGATGTTAATATCCATTAATACTCACTCCAGAAAGCAACTCTCAAAGTCTGGAAATGTAAAGAAAGAACTTAACTAAACAGAAGAAACAAAAGAAAAAAGTAAATGCAACTAAACGGAGATCCCCTGGAGGAAGCCACCTGTAGTGGCTATCTCCTGAAGTCGGGGGTAAAAAAAAAATGGCTAAGGTCCCACATGACCAACCACTGTTGAACCATGAAAATCAATAGCGCAGTAACAATAAGAGATAAAATGTTGAAAGAAGCCTCAATTGAACTGCAAAGAATCAGGTCAACTCTTATCTTTTATGTCTCTTTGTAGAAAGGCGAGAAATTCCCTCCCTTCCTCCACAGATAACAATGGAACATTCTTACCCTTGTGCCAGACTATGAGTTTGGTGGGAAACCCCCACCTGTAGACAATTTCCATGTCCCTTAACTTAGAGGTGATTTCCCTGAACGATTTTCTGGCGTCTATTGTGTTTTTTGAAAAATCAGAATAGACTTTGATTCTGTCAAAAGGTGCCGGGAAAGTGTGCCTTTCTCTTAAGTATTTTAGAATTTTTTCTTTTGTTTCAAAAAATAATAATCGTAAAATGGTGTCCCTAGTAGAGTTGAGCGATACCGTCCGATACTTCAAAGTACCGGATCGGAATGGATCGGCCGATCTTTAAAAAAAGTATCGGTATCGCCGATTCCGATACCGGAAGTCCCATTCAAGTCTATGGGACTTCCGGTATCGGAATAAGAAAAACCCTGTTTTTGCCTTGTACAGCCTCTCTGGGGTCTGTACGGGCCTTTCGGGGGGCTGTGCCGGCCTGCCAGGGGGTCTGTGCCGGCCTGCCGGTGGTCTGTGCCGGCCTGCCGGTGGTCTGTGCAGGCTCCGGTGGGCTGTGCCGGCCTGCCGGGGGGCTGTGCCGGCCTGCCGGTGGTCTGTGCAGGCTCCGGGGGGCTGTGCCGGCCTGCCGGTGGTCTGTGCCGGCCTGCCGGGGGGCTGTGCCGGCCTGCCGGTGGTCTGTGCAGGCTTCGGGGGTCTGTGCAGGCATCGTCCGATGGGACTACAAGTCCCATCGGGCGATGCCTGCTACCATGACAGTGATTGACACATTAGCCAATGATGGGACAGTAGTAGTCCCATCATCCGGCTAATGTGTTAAATGTTAAAAAAAAAAAAAAAAAAAAATGCTACATACATACTACATGCTACATACATACTACATATATACTACATGCATGCTACATACATGCTACATACATACTACATACATACTACATGCTGCATACATACTACATACATGCTACATACATGCTACATACATACTGCATGCTACATACATACTACATACATACTACATACATACTGCATGCTACATACATACTACATACATACTACATACATACTACATGCATGCTACATGCATGCTACATACATACTGCATGCTACATACATACTACATACATACTACATACATACTACATACATACTACATACATACTACATGCATGCTACATGCATGCTACATGCATGCTACATGCATGCTACATACATACTACATACATGCTACATACATACTGCATGCTACATACATACTACATACATACTACATGCATGGTACATGCATGCTACATACATACTGCATGCTACATACATACTACATACATACTACATACATACTACATGCATGCTACATGCATGCTACATGCATGCTACATACATACTACATGCTACATACATACCACATACATACTACATGCATACTACATACATACTACATGCATACTACATACATACTACATACATACTACATACATGCTACATACATACTACATGCATGCTACATGCATGCTACATGCATGCTACATACATACTACATGCTACATACATACCACATACATACTACATACATACTACATGCTACATACATACTACATATATACTACATGCATACTACATACATACTACATGCTACATACATACCACATATATACTACATACATACAATACATTCATACAATACATACATAGACATACAGTACATATAACATAGAGTAACATACTTACCAATACTTGTCACATTGTTCCCCGAAGCCATTGTCTTTTCCGGAATAAATATTAACATAACAAACCACAAAAATACTCACCCACGATCCGAAGCAGTCCACGAGTGTGTCCCACGACGATCTTGGGTAGAGAACTGCAGCATCAGATGATGCTGCCGTTCTCTACGGGCTGCAGGAATCCAATGACGGAAGGTAGGTATCCTTCCGCACTGTATTCCTCCGCCACTTAAAAAAAAAAAGTCCCTAGTCTCACTTTATGCCATTGCTGCGTGGGAAATTCCCACACAGCAATGGCATAAAGTGAGACTAGGGACTTTTTTTTTTTTAAGTGGCGGAGGAATACAGTGCGGAAGGATACCTACCTTCCGTCATTGGATTCCTGCAGCCCGTAGAGAACGGCAGCATCATCTGATGCTGCAGTTCTCTACCCAAGATCGTCGTGGGACACACTCATGGACTGCTTCGGATCGTGGGTGAGTATTTTTGTGGTTTGTAATGTTAATATTTATTCCGGAAAAGACAATGGCTTCGGGGAACAATGTGACAAGTATTGGTAAGTATGTTACTCTATGTTATATGTACTGTATGTCTATGTATGTATTGTATGAATGTATTGTATGTATGTAGTATATATGTGGTATGTATGTAGCATGTAGTATGTATGTAGTATGTATGTAGCATGCATGTAGCATGCAGTATGTATGTAGCATGCATGTAGTATATATGTAGTATGTATGTAGCATGCATGTAGTATATATGTAGTATGTATGTAGCATGTAGCATGTATGTAGTATGTATGTGGTATGTATGTAGCATGTAGTATGTATGTAGCATGCATGTAGCATGCATGTAGTATGTATGTAGCATGCATGTAGTATGTATGTAGCATGCATGTAGTATGTATGTAGTATGTATGTAGTATGTATGTAGCATGCATGTAGTATGTATGTAGTATGTATGTAGCATGTAGCATGTATGTAGTATGTATGTGGTATGTATGTAGCATGTAGTATGTATGTAGCATGCATGTAGTATATATGTAGTATGTATGTAGCATGTAGTATGTATGTAGTATGTATGTAGTATGTATGTAGTATGTATGTAGCATGCAGTATGTATGTAGCATGTATGTAGCATGTATGTAGTATATATGTAGTATGTATGTAGCATGTAGTATGTATGTAGCATGCATGTAGTATATATGTAGTATGTATGTAGCATGTAGTATGTATGTAGCATGCATGTAGTATATATGTAGTATGTATGTAGTATGTATGTAGCATGCATGTAGTATATATGTAGAATGTATGTAGCATGTAGTATGTATGTAGCATGCATGTAGTATATATGTAGTATGTATGTAGCATGTAGTATGTATGTAGCATGCATGTAGTATGTATGTAGCATGTATGTAGTATGTATGTAGTATGTATGTAGCATGTATGTAGTATGTATGTAGCATGTATGTAGTATGTATGTGGTATGTATGTAGCATGTAGTATGTATGTAGCATGCATGTAGTATGTATGTAGCATGTATGTAGTATGTATGTAGTATGTATGTAGTATGTATGTAGCATGCAGTATGTATGTAGCATGTATGAAGTATATATGTAGTATGTATGTAGCATGTAGTATGTATGTAGCATGCATGTAGTATATATGTAGTATGTATGTAGTATGTATGTAGCATGCATGTAGTATATATGTAGCATGCATGTAGTATGTATGTAGCATGTAGTATGTATGTAGCATGCATGTAGTATATATGTAGTATGTATGTAGCATGTAGTATGTATGTAGTATTTTTTTTTTTTTTTAACATTTAACACATTAGCCGGATGATGGGACTACTACTGTCCCATCATTGGCTAATGTGTCAATCACTGTCATGGTAGCAGGCATCGCCAGATGGGACTTGTAGTCCCATCGGACGATGCTTGCACAGACCCCCGGACATCAGCACAGCCCCCCGGCAGGCCGGTACAGACCCCCACAGGGTGCACAGACCACCGGCAGGCCGGCACAGCCCCCCGGCAGGCCGGTACAGACCCCCACAGGGTGCACAGACCACCGGCAGGCCGGCACAGCCCCCCGGCAGGCCGGTACAGACCCCCACAGGGTGCACAGACCACCGGCAGGCCGGCACAGCCCCCCGGCAGGCCGGTACCGACCCCGGGCAGTCCACACAGCCCCCCGGCAGGCCGGCAGAGACCCCTGGAAGGCCCGAAATGACGGCGCATCATGATGCGCACACACCGCGCATCATGATGACGTCAGGCCGTCAATCAACTTTGAACTTCCGATTCCGATGCCGAATTCCGATATTGAAAAAATATCGGAAGTCGGTATCGGAATTCCGATACAGCAAGTATCGGCCGATACCCGATACTTGCGGTATCGGAATGCTCAACACTAGTCCCTAGTGAAGCCTGTGAATTCTATCTATTGTCAGTTGAGTGTCCGATAAAGAGGGAATAGCCTTTTTAAAGAGAGATTTAGCATAATCCGAAAGACCATCTTGTGAAACGTTCTCCGGGACCCCTCTAAGTTTAAGATTGTTTCGACGGCTTCTATCTTCCAGGTCCGTCACTTTAGTTTTCAAATACTTAACTTCATCCCTCAAGTCTATGTTCTGTTTAGTGAGAATCTCTGTCTTGTTTTCCAACTCTGAAATTTTACTTTCATTAACCTCGAACCTGTGAGTGAAATTGTCACTAACTTCCTGCAGAAGGGCTTTTTGCGATTCGAAGCCCTGCACTATTGAGTCCTTTAATGCTTTACAAAAGTTAGCAAGAATCCCTTCAGATACCTGCTTATCTGATGTAAAAAAAATTTCATAGTTAATCGTGTCTAGTGTAGGGGTCACAGAACGTGATATCACAGAGCAACCTTTTTTTGGAGAGGCTTATTTGGACTGTCAGTAAAAGAGGAATCTCCTGATGCACTATCTGAGTCTAAGGCAGAGGCATCTCTATTCTTGTCCCCCCTCTCCTGATTTTTATGTTTGTTGGATAGAGACATATCCATTTTGTCTTCATGTATTTGATTTGCCGCCGGTTCAGCACCCCTATCAGTGGACCCATTAGGCGTATGCGCAACATCATGAAACTCAGGAGACAAATCCCGCTGAGACACCTGTCCACGTGACATTTTACCATGGCAGACAGTTGAGGATTTTACTGAAGACTTGTTTTTGTCATCTGTTTTATTCCTAATGGGAGATCTGGATTTAGTCGGACTACTTAAATTGGGTGAGTCATGAAACCGTCTGGATTTGGGAATATCCCAAGCGGTTTGATTTCTACGAGGTTGTCCCTTATATTTTATATTGCTGAACGCCATCTGAACAAAATATAATATGGAACAATCCCAACCCAGATCTCCGAAATCGATACAGAGAAAACCACAGTAGATTGATATCTAATAATCAGCAGCCGTCAGTTGGCTCTTTAGACACCCTGCAGATCACCTCACCCTTCGGCAATGTGATGACTTGAGATTTAAAACTAATGAATGTCCCTCAATCCAGCAGGACTATTATGTAAGAATGAGATAACCTCTCAAGCATTAAGCATTGAATGTTCACCCATAAATGAGTAAATTACAATATAAGTGTTAGTAGCAAATAGTATATCTTCAGTATTCTAAGGTAGCGTACTATACCCTATAGAATTAATAGTATATAAGACAGAAAATATGCTCCTCAAATATAAAAGTAAAACAGATAAATGAAAGTAATCCAGTTTACCACGAAGGAACTATCTATAGTTCACTGGTATATCCTTTGATATAGTAAGGATTATTAACCAAAACTTGAAACCAAGCTCCGTTTCTGTAGCTTGCAAGAGGCAGAGTTGTCCGCACCCCCGTCTGTAGAAGATTCTCTACCTTATAAAGTCAAAAGACAAGTAGGATCATATGAAGCTTGAAAACAGTATCTGGTCCACCAATAAAAAAAAAAAAATGTACGTCTCAGAAAAAGAAATCCGCACACACAAATATTTCCTCTGCTAAGTTCCACACACTCGGCCCTGGAATAATGTATATAGCATAATTCAAGGCACCCTAGGATCCACCAAATGCACAGTCACCTTCTCCAAAATATAATAATTGGCAGCAGAACTGAACTATTATAGCAAAGAGATTAAAGCTGCTTTGCTGACCACAGCCCCAGCAGGGCTTTTGTATTAGGTTAGAATAGCGACTTTTGCTTCTCCCACTCACAGGAATGTCTTGTCACCTCTCCGCTGTAAGTCCTCGGTATCCTGTGGCATCGCCTGGTCCTCACCTCATCCAGCCGCTCTCTCTTCTCTGTCGGCTCTTCCTGCAGGATTAATGGACGCCCTGTAGTCTTCAGCAGCTTACCGATAACACCGCTCTGTTCTCCAGCCGTCTCTTCTGCGCCTCTTATCTTTGTCTGTGCTCCAGCTATGATGTCGGCGCCTTCTTCCCGCCTTTTCTCCTCAGCCTGTCAGCCCTGCCTTCACCGCACAGCAATGGCGCCGCCTCACAGCTGTTTCCTGCGCTTGAATTACCTCAGCGCTGAGACTCAGCTTCACTACAGTGACAGGCCTCACGGTCTTTACAGCTCCTCCAAGTGACGTTATACAGTGATTCTGCCGTCCCTCCGACTTCAATAGAGAGCAGTCCCGGAGCAATATCGGCGATGTAACAGTTAAGTGAAGGGACTCCCGGACTCTTTAGCAATTTTGAATCAGCAGTCCCCGCCATTATGGCGGCCGCAGCCGTCGCTTGTGACAGACTAGTCGGACAGGGAAACTGAGGCACCAAATCTTGTGAAATGAGTAGAAATGATGTCTTGGGAAGAAAATAATAGATTTTAGTGAGAAATATTAATAAAATAGCTGCTGTTAATTTGCGTTGTAGTCGCTTTTGTGGTTATTCATGCGGGAGCTCACAGCTCAGACTTCCATCATCGTCCTGAGCTCAGGCCACGCCCCTCGGAAATGCCACTTTCAAGCATATTTTGTCTCTTTATAAATGTCCGCTTTCTGGCATTGGGAATGAAATGATACATTTCTCCTTATGCGTTCTGAATTTTGCATTTGAAATGTTTTGTATAGTAATCTGATGAAATCCTTTTTATCTTGCAAGCTGGAAAATACTGGAAGGGACCTCTGTGATGGTAGCCCCCCCAGACAGTTGTCTCTTTTGCCTTCATTATAATTGATCCTAATCATTAAACCTAAGCTGCAGTCACAGAGCCCAGCTCTATCCTAATGTAACAAAGCTAAAAAGCGGCCAAGAAGCTAGAATAACAGGAAATCCCAACCCATAATTACTGGCTTATATTCCCTGTCATTTTTGAGGGCATAACCATAACAACTGCTTCTGATTTAAATAATTGGTGATGCTCAGAAAATTGTGTAAACCAAAGAAAAAGGCTTTACTTCATCTGAGAGTCCATTTGATGCTGTTAGCTGTGACCCTTCTAAACTGAGTCAGCGACGTTTCCCTAAACTTTTGTTATAGTAAGAAAAGAATAATTGGATTGCTTCAATGTTCCCAGCCAGTGTAAGAGTGACTATCAGAGGTTACTATTAACCCCTTCACTACCAAGGGTGGTTTGCACGTTAACTCCCGGGCCAATTTTTACAATTCTGACCACTGTCCCTTTATGAGGTAATAACTCTGAAACGCTTCCATGGATCCCGGTGATTCTGACATTGTTTTCTCGTGACATATTGTACTTCATGTTAGTGGTAAAATTTCATTCAAATAACTTGCGTTTATTTGTGAGAAAAATGGAAATTTGGCGAAAATTTCGCAATTTTCCAACTTTGAATTTTTATGCTCTTAAATCACAGAGATATGGCACACAAAAAACTTGATAACTAACATTTCCCACATGTTTACTTTACATCAGCACAATTTTGGAACCAAAATTTTTTTTTGTTAGGAAGTTATAAGGGTTAAAAGTTGACCAGCGATTTCTCATTTTTACAACACCATTTTATTTTTAGGACCACATCACATTTGAAGCCACTTTGAGGGGTCTATATGATAGAAAATACCCAAAAGTGACACCATTCTAAAAACTGCACCCCTCAAGGTGCTCAAAACCACATTCAAGAAGTTTATTAACCCTTTAGGTGCGTCACAGGAATTTTTTTGAATATTTAAAAAAAAATGAACATCTAACTTTTTTTCACAAAAAAAATACTTCAGGTTCAATTTTTTTTATTTTACCAAGGGTAACAGGAGAAATTGGACTGCAAAAGTTATTGTGCAATTTGTCCTGAGTAGGCTGATACCCGACATGTGGGGGGGAACGACTGTTTCGGCGCATGGCATAGCTCCGAATGGAAGGAGCGCCGTTTGACTTTTTCAATGAAAAATTGGCTGGAATTCAGATCGGACGCCATGTCACGTTTGGAGAGTCCCTGATGTACCTAAACAGTGGAAATCCCCTACAAGTGACCCCATTTTGGAAACTAGACCCCCCAAGGAACTTATCTAGATATGTGGTGAGAACTTTGAACCCACAAGGGCTTTACAGAAGTTTATAACGTACAGCGGTACAATTAAAAAATCATATTTTTTCCACAATAATGATCTTTTCACCCCAATTTTTATTTTCCCAAGGGTAACAGGACCCTAAAAGTTATTGTGCAATTTGTCCTGAGTACGCTGATACCCCACATGTGGGGGTAAACCACTATTTGGGCGCATGGCAGAGCTCGGAAGGGAAGCAGCGCCATTTGACGTTTTTGGCTGGAATTGAGATCGGACATCATGTCGCGATTGGAAAACCCCTGATGTACCAAAACAGTGGAAACCCCCCACAAATGACACCATTTTGGAAACTAGACCCCCTAAGGAACTTATCTAGATGTGTGGTGAGAACTTTGAACCCCCAAGTGCTTCACAGAAGTTTATAACGCCCAGGCGTGAAAATAAAAAAAATATTTTTTTCCACAAAAATGATATTTTTGCCCCCAAATTTTTATTTTCCTAAGGGCAACAGGAGAAATAGGACCCCAAAAGTTGTTTTGCAAATTGTCCTGAGTAGGCTGATACCCCACATGAGGGGGTAAAACACTGTTTGGGTGCATGGCAGAGCTTGGAAGGGAAGGAGCACCATTTGACTTTTTCAACGCAGAATTGGCGGGAATTGAGATCAGATGCCATGTTGCGTTTGGAGAGCACCTGATGTGCGCAAATAGTGGAAACCCCCAATTCTAACCCTAACCCTAGCCCTAGCCCTAACCCTAACCCTAGCCCTAACCCTAACCCTAGCCCTAGCCCTAACCCTAGCCCTAACCCTAATGGGAAAATGGAAATTAATACATTTTTTTAATTTTATTATTTTTCCCTAACTAAGGGGGTGATAACGGGTGGTTTGATTTACTATTTATGGCGGTTTTTATGTTTGGCGGCTGTCGCACGCTAAAAGACGCTTTTTATTGTAAAAATAGTTTTTGCATCACCACATATTGAGAGCTATAATTTTTCCATATTTTGACCCACCGAGTCAAGTGAGGTCTTATTTTTTGCGGGACGAGTTGATGTTTTTATTGGTACCATTTTCAGGTACATGACATTTTTTGATCGCTTTTTATTTCGTTTCTTGGGACGCAGAATTTACAAAAACCAGCGTTTTATGAATTTCTTTTGGGTGGTGCGTTTACGCCGTTCCGGGTGCGGTAAAATTTATATGGCGGTTTTATTCTTTGGGTCAATACGGTTACAGCGATACCTCATTTAGGTCGTTTTTTTATGTTTTGGCGCTTTTATAAAATGAAAACAATTTTATATAAAAAATGATTATTTTTGCATCACTTTATTCTGCGAGCTATAACTTTTTTATTTTTTCGCTGATGATGCTATATGGCAGCTCGTTTTTTGCGGGACAAGATGACGTTTTCAGCGGTACCATGGATATTTATATGCGTCTTTTTGATCGCGAGTTATTGCATTTTTTGTTCGGCGGTATGATAATAAATCATTATTTTTTGCTTCGTTTTTTATTTTTATTTTTTAAGGGGTTCGCTTAAGGGGTTAACTATTGCGACAGTTTTATAGGGCGGGTCGTTACGGACGCGGGGAAACCAAATATGTGTACTTTTATTGTGTTTTTTTTTTTTATTTCCAAAAAATGAATTTATTGGGGAATATTTTTTTTTTTTTTTTTTAAATTTATTTAGCGATTTTTTTAAAATTATTTTTTACACTTTTTTTTTTTTTTTTTTACTTTATTACAATGTCCTAGGGGGGACATGACTGTCCTGTGACAGATCGCTGGTCTGTCACATCACAGATCACTGTGACAGATCAGCGATCTGTCACAGGCACTGCACAGGCTTCCTCATGCCTGCGCTTTGCAGGCACTGAGGAAGCCAGCTTCCTGCAGGCCCCCGGAGGTCCCCGTCGCCATATTGGATCCGGGGACCTGCAGGAAAGGAGTCCCCCGCAGCAGCGCTGCACATTGTGCTGCCGTGGGGGGCTCAGGGATGCAAGGAGGGAGCCCCCTCCCTGCCGATGCTTCCCTTTAACCCCCGGTACACCGTGATCGTGTTTGATCGCGGTGTGCAAGGGGTTAACGTGTCGGGGGCGGCCCGTGACCGCCCCTGACACATTGTGCCGGGTGTCAGCTATGATAATTAGCTGACACTCGGCCGCGATTAGCGGCGCTCACCACGTGGGCGCCGCTGATCGCGGTGACGTAATATTCCATCCATGGTAATTAGGTCCAGGGTCACATGGACGGAATATTATGTCAATTGTAGGTAAGGGGTTAAAGTTTTCGTTCAGTTTGACACTTGTAATGGCTGAATGAAGTCATTGTGTCTAAGAAGTGAAAAATGGCTGTAAGACAGTAGTGTTGGTAAATTAAATGCACATCACTGCAGCAAAGCCTCATGAAGATTTATATTAATTTCCAAGGAGAATTAATTTAATTAAAACATTATCTAACAGAAAAAATGGCGAATATTGCAAGCATGGCACCATGCAGGTGTATAGCACTGTGCAAACATATTGATTTGGTTGCTCTCCAATTTCATCATGGTATATTGTTCAAGAATTATATTTAAATCAATACAACTGCAATGAAAATGTTAAAGGGGTTGTTCATCACAATTTATTTAAAAAAATACCCAGCATGTTCTATAAATAAAAAAAAATGCAGAATATCTACCTAAGGGTAAGTGCACACGTTGCGGATTTGGCAAAATCTGCAGGTGAATCCGCAGGTCAAAAGACCTCCAGTTTATCTGCGAATTAGCCTGCGGTTTTCCCCTACGGTTTGACACCTGTACAATGGAGCAGGTGTAAAACCGCTCCGGATTCCGCACAAAGAAGTGACATGCTGCGGAATTGAAACCGCAGCAAATCCGCGCGGAAAAATCCGCAGCATGTGAACAGCGTTTTTTATTTGCCATAGAAAATAAAGGTACTGTACAACGCAGCAGAAACTGCTGCGGATCCGCAGGGCCAAATCCGCAGCAGATCCGCAGCAAAATCCACAGCGTGTGCACATACCCTAATGTTCCTATCACTCCTATCAAACTGCCACGTTTCCTCTCCCAGCTTTAACGCTTTCACCTCACCAAGCCTGTTTTCACCTTCAAGACCTGACCAAATTTTACAATTCTGACCAGTAGACAGGGGCTGGCAGGCAAATTTTAGCCTGGGGGGCAAGCACAATGCAGTGGCCCACTGTGACGCGGGCCGCGGCCCTTCTGCAACCCCTTTTTTCGAATATGAGCTGCCGGCTCCGACATCAGGGGCTTACAGTTGTGGCCAAAAGTATTGACACCCCTGCAATTCTGTCAGATAATACTCAGTTTCTTCCTGAAAATGATTGCAATCACAAATTCTTTGGTATTATTATCTTCATTTAATTTGTCTTAAATGAAAAAACACAAAAGAGAATGAAGCAAAAAGCAAAACATTGATCATTTCACACAAAACTCCAAAAATGGGCCAGACAAAAGTATTGGCACCCTCAGCCTAATACTTGGTTGCACAACCTTTTGCCAAAATAACTGCAACCAACCGCTTCCGGTAACCATCAATGAGTTTCTTACAATGCTCTACTGGAATTTTAGACCATTCTTCTTTGGCAAACTGCTCCAGGTCCCTGATATTAGAAGGGTGCCTTCTCAAAACTGCCATTTTTAGATCTCTCCACAGGTGTTCTAGTCTGGACTCATTGGTGGCCACCTTAGAAGTCTCCAGTGCTTTCTCTCAAACCATTTTCTAGTGCTTTTTGAAATGTGTTTTGGGTCATTGTCCTGCTGGAGGACCCATGACCTCTGAGGGAGACCCAGCTTTCTCACACTGGGCCCTATATTATGCTGCAAAATTTGTTGGTAGTCTTCAGACTTCATAATGCCATGCACACGGTCAAGCAGTCCAGTGCCAGAGGCAGCAAAGCAACCCCAAAACATCAGGGAACCTCCACCATGTTTGACTGTAGGGACTGTGTTTTTTTCTTTGAATGCCTCTTTTTTTCTCCTGTAAACTCTATGTTGATGCCTTTGCCCAAAAAGCTCTACTTTTGTCTCATCTGACCAGAGAACATTCTTCCAAAACATTTTAGGCTTTTTCAGGTAAGTTTTGGCAAACTTCAGCCTGGCTTTTTTATGTCTCGGGGTAAGAAGTGGGGTCTTCCTGGCTCTCCTACCATACAGTCCCTTTTCATTCAGACGCCGATGGATAGTACGGGTTGACACTGTTGTACCCTTGGACTGCAGGGCAGCTTGAACTTGTTTGGATGTTAGTCAAGGTTCTTTATCCAACAGCCGCACAATCTTGCATTGAAATCTCTTGTCAATTTTTCGTTTCCGTCCACATCTAGGGAGGTTAGCCACAGTGCCATGGGCTTTAAACTTCTTGATGACGCTGCGCACGGTAGACACAGGAAAATTCAGGTCTTTGGAGATGGACTTGTAGCCTTGAGATTGCTCAACCTTCCTCACAATTTGGTTTCTCAAATCATCAGACAGTTCTTTGGTCTTCTTTCTTTTCTCCATGCTCAATGTGGTACACACAAGGACACAGGACAGAGGCTGAGTCAACTTTAATCCATGTCAACTGGCTGCAAGTGTGATTTAGTTATTGCCAACACCTGTTAGGTGCCACAGGTAAGTTACAGGTGCTGTTAATTACACAAATTTGAGAAGCATCACATGATTTTTCGAACAGTGCCAATTAGTGCTGAGCATTCCGATACTACAAATATCAGGTATCGGCCGATATTCGCTGTATCGGAATTCTGATACCGAGTACCGATATTTTTTCAATATCGGATACCGGAATTGGAAGTCCCCATAATGCAATGAGCCACTGTTGTGGCTGTGATTGGCTGCTGAAATGATGTCATCATGATGCCCGGTCTGTGCGCCTCATGATGCGCGGTCTGTGCCGACTGCCGGGGGTCTGTAAAGGCCTGCCGGGGGCCTGTGCTGGCTGCCGGGGGTCTGTACGGGCCTGTCGGGGGTCTGTGCCGACTGCCAGGGGTCTGTGCCGGCTGCCGGGGGTCTGTACGGGCCTGCCGGGGGTCTGTGCTGGCTGTCCTTATGTGTATGGGCCATTTGGGTGGGCATGGGGAGGCTATGGGGGTGACGACATGGTGCTGCACACCTGGGGTGGGTGACGACATGGTGCTGCTGCTGCACATGGTGTGTATAGGGAGGGTGTGTGGGGCTCATGCAGTATATATGGGGAGGCTGTGTGGGGGCTCATGCAGTATAAGGGGAAGCTGTGTGGGTCTCATGCAGTATATGAGGAGGCTGTGTTGGGCTCACACTGTATATAGGGAGGCTGTGTGGGGCTCATGCAGTATAAGGGGAGGCTGTGTAGGTCTCATGCAGTATATGGGGAGGCTGTGTTGGGCTCATGCTGTATATAGGGAGGCTGTATGGGGCTCATGCAGTATATGGGGAGGCTGTGTGGGGCTCATGCAGTATATGGGGAGGCTATGTGGGTCTCTTGCAGTATATGGGGAGGCTGTGTGGGGCTCATGCAGTATATGGGGAGGCTGTGTGGGGCTCATGCAGTATATGGGGAGGCTGTGTGGGGCTCATGCAGTATATAGGGAGGCTGTGTGGGGCTCATGCAGTATATGGGGAGGCTGTGTGGGTCTCATGCTGTATATTTAGGGAGGCTGTGTGAGTCTCATGCCACGTATAAGGGGCTGTTGGGGGCGCTCATACAATATACTGAAAGGGCTGTGCTAGGGTTCAAACGATATATAGGGGGGTGTTGGCATTCTTAATTCTGCTCAATATACAATTCTGATACAATTAATATTAATAAAATTATTAACAATAAATAATTATAAAATATCAATGCTAATATTGAGAAGAATTAATTTTGGCCTATTGGTTTGGCCCTCCACGACAGTCATGGTCTCTCATGTGGCCCCTCAGGAAAATTAATTGCCCACCCCTGTTATAGAGGGTCACATCCACAATACAGAGGGTCACATCCACATTATGGAGGGTCACAAACATTATAGACGGTCACATCCACATTGTAGAGAGTCACATCCACATTGGAGAGAGTCACATCCACATTTTACAGGGTCACATGATGTGACCCTGTAAAATGTGGATATGACTATCTAAAATGTGGATTTGACCCTCTGAAATGTGGATGTGGTCCTCTAAAATGTGGATGTGGCCCTCTAAAATGTGGCTGTGACCCTCTAAAATGTGGATGTGACCCTCTGTAATGGGGATGTGACCCTCTGTAATGAGGATGTGGCCCTCTAAAATGTGGAGAGAGAAAGAACAGAGAGAAAGAAAGAACAGAGAAAGAAAGGAAAGAAAGAACAGAGAGAGAGAAAGAAAGAAAGAAAGAACGGAGAAAAAAGAAAGAAAGAGGGTAAAGAAAGAAAGAACAGAGTGAAAGAAAGAACAGAGAGAGAGAAAGGAAGAGGGGAAAGAAAGAACAGAGAGAGAAAGAAAAAAGAAAGATTAGAGAGAGAGAAAGATTAGAAAGGGGAAATAAAGAACAGAGAGAGAGAAAGGAAGAGGGGAAAGAAAAAACAGAGAGAGAAAAAGAAAGATTAGAGAGAGAAAGAACTGAGAGAGAGAGAAAGAAACATAAAGAAAAAGAAAGATTCTATAAAGATACTATAGCAGCCTGGCTCCCATTGTAATGCCCACTTGAGCCTCCCGATGCAGGACATATCATGGCCGATGTCCGCACTGTCGGAGGAGGACACAGTGATGGATCTGAAGCATTCCCTGAAGTGCCTCCATGGTTCCGTCGCAATCTAATCCCGAAATTACCTCATTTCTGGTCAGCTTCTCGCACGTCATTTCCAGTGGAACATCACGTGCAAATTTTAAAGTGATCCTCGGGGCTCCGCCGTGTACTCCTGTGTCCATGGGAAAAGCTCCCAGTCGGGGCAGATTCTCTCTCAAAATCGGGACAGTCCCGCTAGATCTGGGACGGTTGGGAGGTATAAATGCTCCCCACCATACACCTTGTACACACATGGCTCCGCACTCCTCATACACACATGTTCCGCTTTCTATGACTCATACACACACGGCTCTGCTCCGTACACCTTGCACACACGGCTCCACTCAGTACACATATGGCTTCACTCTGTAAACCTCGTACACATGCGGCTCTGCTCCGTACACCTCGTACACAGGCGGCTCCGCTCCATACACACGCAGATCCACCCGGTACACACATGGCTCTACTCTGCTCTGTACACACACGGCTCAGCTCTGTACACACAGGGCTCCGTTTCGTAAAACCCTGTACATACACGGCTCCACTCCGTACAACCCATACACACAGCTCCGCTCCGTACACCCTGTACACACGCAGCTCCGCTCCGTACACACATGGCTCAGCTCCGTACACACGCGGCTCCACTCCGCACACCCCATACACACACGGCTCCGCTCCGTACACCTTGTACACATGGCTCCGCTCCGTACGCCTTGTACACATATCGCTCTGCTCCGTACACTTTGTACACACAGGGCTCCGTACACCTCGTACACACATGGCTCCGCTCCGTACACCTCGTACACATGTAGCACCGCTCCGTACACACGCGGCTCCGCTCCGTACACCTTGTACACACAGGGCTCCGTTCAATACACTTCATACAAACGCATCTCTGCTCCGTACCCCTCGTACACACGGCTCCACTCCGTACACCTCGTACACATATGGCTCCGCACGCCTCGTACACACACGGCTCTGCTCCGTACACATATGGCTCCGCTCTATACACCTCATACAGATATGGCTCCGCTCTGTACACCTCGTACACATATGTCTCCGCACACCTCGCACACACGCAGCTCCGCTCCATACACCTCGTACACACGCGGCTCCACTCCGTACACCTCGTACACGCGGCTCCGCTCCGTACACCCTGTACACAAGTGGCTCCGCTCCGTACACACGCGCCTCCACTCCGTACACACATGGCTCTGCTCCGTACACCCCGTACACAGGCGGGGCGTATTCATCCACTCAATGCCGACTTTTATTCCCCATTGACTTGCATTGGGGTCGGGTTTCGGATGAAACTCCGACTTTTTTTGCCCTAGTCGGACTAGTTTCATCTGAAACAAATTTTGTTTCATGAAACCCGATCTGACCAAAGTCGCTCAACTCTACTGACCAGTGTCACTTTATGTGCTAATAACTCTAGAACGCTTCAACGGATCCCACTTATTCTGAGATTGTTTTTTCTATACATATTGTAAATCATGATAGTGGTGAAATTTGTTTGATATGACTTGTGTTTATTTGTGCAAAAATAAAAAATTTGGCAAAAATTTTGTAAATTTTGCACTTTTCATTTTAATTTGTAGGCACTGAAATGAGAGAGCTATGACACACAAAATAGTTAATAGATAACATTTCAAACATGTCGACTTTACATCAGCACAATTTTTTAAACAAAATTTTTTTTCGTTAGAAGGGTTAAAAGTTGACCAGCAAGTTCTTTTTTTTACAACAAAATTTACAAAACCTTTTTTAGGGACCAAATGACATTTGAATTGACTCTGAAGGTCCTATATGGCAGAAAATTGATCCAAAAGTGACCCCATTCTAAAAACTGCACCCCTCAAGGTGCTCAAAATAGAAATTCAAAAAGTTTATTAACACTTCATGTGCTTCACAGAAATTAATGGAATATGGAAGGAAAAATGAACATTTAACTTTGTTTCACAAAAAATTTAATTTAGACCCCAATTTTTTTGATTTTCACAAGAGTAACAAGAGAAAATGGACCCCAAAATTTATTGGTCAATTTCTTCTGAGCATGACAATACCCCATATGTGGGTGAAACCTACTGTTTGGATGTAATGCAGGGCTCAGAAAGGAAGGAGCATCGTTTTACTTTTTGAATGCAAAATTGGTTGGAATCGAGAGCGGACGCTATGCAGCATTCAGAGAGCCCTGATGCACCTAAACAGTGGAAACTCTTCACAAGTTACCCCATTTTGGAAACTGGACCCCTTAAGGAACTTATTTGGATGTGTGGTGAGTAGGTTGAACCCCTAGGTGCTTTATAGAAGTTTATAACATTGAGCCATGAAAATGAAAAATCACATTTTTTCCACAAAAATGTTTTTTAACCCCAAATATTTTATTTTCACAAGATTAACAGGAGAAAATGGAACCCAAAATTGTTATGCAATTTCTACTGAGCACAACAATGCCCTATATGGGGGTAAAACTACTATTTGGGCACACGACAGGGTTCAGAAAGGTAGGAGCACCATTTGACTTTTTGAAAGAAAAATTCCTCCTGAGTACGCAGATACACCATATGTGGGCGAAAGCTACTATTTTGGTGCATGGCTGGGCTCAGAAAGGAAAGAGTGACGTTTTGGAATGCAGACTTTGATAGAATGGTCTTCAGGTGTCATGCCGCATTTGGAGATGTGCCTAAACAGTGGAAACCCCCAACAAGTGTCCTCATTTTGGAAACTAGACCCATCAAGGAGTTCATCTAGATGGTAACGAGGACCTTGAACCCACAGGTGTTTCAGAAAATTTTACAACGTTGATCTGTGAAAATGAAAAAAAAATTTCACACAAAAATCTTGTTTTAACCCCAAATTTTCTTATTTTCACAAGGATAGCAGGAGAAAATTGACACCTAAATTTGTTGTGCAATTCTCTTGAGCACACCATTTATGGTTGAAAACTACTTTTGAGGTACAATGCCATATTACAATTCAGATTTTGCTGGAGTGGTTTGAGGGTGGCATATCACATTGGAAAATCCCCTGAGGTGCCAGAACAACAGAAACCTCCAATAAGTTACCTCATTTTACAAACTGCACCCTCCTGTGAATTCATCTAGGGGTGCAGTGATCATATTGACACCACATATGCGTCACTGAATTTTCTACCATTGGGCGGTAAAGAAAAAATAATTACATGTTTACCACTAAAATGTTAATTTGCCCCAAGTTTTTAATTTTATATAAGGGCAATTTGTCCTGAGTACACTGATACCCCATATGTGGGGGTAAACCACTGTTTTGGTGCATGGCAGAGCTTGGAAGAAAAGGAGCACCATTTGACCTTTTTCAACGCAGAATTGGCTGGAATTGAGATCAGATGCCATGTCGGGTTTGGCGAGCCCTTGATGTGCCTAAACAGTGGAAACCCCCCAATTCTAACTCCAAGCCTAACCCCAACATACCCCTAACCCTAATCCCAACCCTAATCATAAACCTAGCCACAAACATAACCCTAATACACCCCTAATCCTAATCCCAACCCTAACCCTAATCTTAACTTTAGCCCTAACCCTAACTTTAGCCCCAACACTAACCCTAACTTTAGCCCCAACACTAACCTTAGCCCCAAAACTAACCCTAACTTTAGCCCCAACCCTAGCCCTAACCCTAATGGTAAAATGGAAAGAAATACTTTTTTTATTTTATTATTTTTCCCTAACTAAGGGGGTGATAAAGGGGGGTTTGATTTACTATTTATAGTGGGTTTTTATATTTGGCAGCTGTCGCACGCTAAAAGATGCTTTTTATTGCAAAAAATAGTTTTTGCATCATCACATTTTGAGAGCTATAATTTTTCCATATTTTGGCCCAGAGAGTCATGTGAGGTCTTATGTTTTGCGGGACAGTTGACGTTTTTATTGGTACCATTTTTGGGCACGTGACATTTTTTGATCGCTTTTTATTATGATTTTTGGGATGCAGAATTAACAAAACCAGCAATTCATGAATTTCTTTTGGGGTGGGCATTTATACCATTCCGCATGTGGTAAAATTGATAAAGCAGTTTTATTCTTCAGGTCAGTACGATTACAGCAATACCTCATTTATATCATTTTTTTATGTTTTGGCACTTTTATACAATAAAAACAATTTTATAAAAAAAATTATTTTTGCATCACTTTATTCTGCGAGCTATAACTTTTGTATTTCTTCGCTGTTGATGCTGTATGGTGGCTCATTTTTTGCGGGACAAGATGATGTTTTCAGCAGTACCATGTTTATTTATATTCGTCTTTTTGATCACGTTCTTCCACTTTCTGTTCGGCGGCATGATGATAAAGCATTGTTTTTTTGCCTTTTTTGTATTCAGCAGTTCACTGAAGGGGTTAACTAGTGAGATAGACAGTTTTACCGGGCGGGTTGTTACGGACGTGGCGATACTAAATATGTGTACTTTTTGTAATGATACCAGTGCTGGGTGACCGGCACTGCTGGGGTTAATGTTCTGACCTCAGTGCAGACTCTCACCTGCACACCTGGGACCTATTATGATGGCCTCTCATTGGTTCTGGGGAGGCTTCTTATAGCCTCAGGAAGCTCCCATCCCCCGTCAGTTATACTTTCGCCCTTGGCATTGTGTGGTGACCCCTGAGTGTGTTAGTGCTGTGTTCTGGTTGCATGATTCTCTGTGTATGACTCGGTCTGTTCTCTAAATTCTGCTTTGGATTCTGCCTGGTACCTTCTATGTCTGTTTGGTTTTGATCTCTGCTTGGCTCTGACTATCTGTTCTGTCTCAACCCTGGTACTTTACTGAGATCTTGTGTATGACCTTTGGCTTTGTCTGACCTCCCGTCTGTTTATCCCTACTGTACCTCGCTTGCCTGTATTGTGCATGACCCCCGCTTTGCCCGACTTTGAGTTTTCTACCTTCTTTGAAAGCAGGACGCTAAGCCCTGCCCCTTGCAGTCACATGACCGTAGGTCCTGTGCCTGCTTTCTAAACTTCTACATTCCGGTCCCGTGCATCTTTATTTTCTGGCTGTTCTTGTCCCCAGGAGTCCCTACGGTGCGGGTGAGTCCCTGCCTAGCGGCGGCTGTACGCCGGCGCTGTCAGTACCCTGACACTTTTATTGTTTTATTTTGCATAAAGAAATGTATTTATTGGGGAATATTTTTTTTTCTTTTGGAATTTTTTAAAAACATTTCTAGGCTACTTTCACATTTGCGTCCTCATAAAACGCACGTACAAAACGCTTGTAAACACATGTAAACACAGAGATTTTTTGACGCATTAGCGTGCACATGATGACAAAGAAAACGCACTGTTTGTATGCATTTTCATGAGTTTTTGCATGCGTTTGTGTTTTTTATGCGCATGCGTTATCTAGGTGTCACATTTCCTAGGAGGAAATTCCTTGAAAAATTCTTCAAACAGACTCCACCAATGGGACACCAGTCGGTGTGTGTCATGGGAATTCTTTATATATACCCTGTTACAGCTTAATTCTTCAGATTTAGTTGCTATTTCCTTTGTGAACATGGATCTGCGTTGAAAGAGTTTTCACTTTAACTTTGATCTGGACATGGCGCTGGCTCAGGCTTTTGCATTTTCTTGCCAGCAACAAAGAGAGAGAGACAGCGAAAACGGCAGTGGGGGCATTTGTGGATACATCCGATTATTGAACTCTGGGAGAGCCATGGAGCGTACCACATCATCTATAGCGAGCTCCAGGGAAACCCGGCGAAATTTAGTGACTATACTCGGATGTCCCAAGAAAGCTTCAGGGATTTGCTTGCTCGTGTTCAAGAAGCCATCCGGAGACAGGACACACAGCTTCGTTGTGCAATTCCTCCTGAGTAACGGCTCCTTGTCACATTACGGTACGTAATATTTACAAACCAATGCCTGCAGAATTTTCTTTGTTCTGCTATGTACTATTCCAAAGCCTGCAGAATTAAACATGCAAAATTATTGTAGTGTCATGTACTAATATTTTTTTATGTAGTGTTTGAAAAAACCCTACATATGGGTTTTATCAGAGGTTAGATCTTGAGATAAAGTTATTGGGACTGGTGTATGACATTTTGACATTGGAGGGGGCGTTTCCACAGGAAGTGATGTCTTTTTGCATGTAATTGTGATGTCATGAAGGTTTTGTATAAAACCACTGCTGTAATCAGATACTGTAATAGTTTGGCCCTGGGGAAGTGGCAGATATGCCACGAAACGTGTCGGCACAATAAAGCTATGAAGAATATTTCTTTCCTTGTGTGGTCAGCGCGGATACATTGAAAAACCTGGTCTTTTTCTTCCTTCTTTGTGACTATTTGATTTTTGGCGCGTGAATTTGTCTGGAATAGATTGTGAATAGGGGGGAAGCCAGCACTGCTTGAGGTTAGAACGCATAAATTGGAGTGCATATGCACATAATATCTAGCTGTATTCAAAAATGAGATATTTAGCAAAAAAATTGATCAATTCAATTGAGCCACCCCGCCGCGCCAAGGCAATCTCATGTGGGGGGTCCTACTCTACATTTTTAATAAATGCTGTGCCATTACGGCCTCCTAAATACATTTAGAGCATGACCACATCAAGTGCAATCTGTACCTGACATTACTGGATCGCTCCCATGAAGCCAGATGAAGCAAGTGCAGATGAAGGCCAACCAGGTCTGAACATAGACATATCAGGATTGGCCTCCACACATTGCCCGACCAGCAAACATAGATAAAGGGTGATGTTGGCCCAGACACAGGTGCACAATTAAATAAAGCTTGGGGCAGGGCGGGGCTGCCGTGTGTGTGCACAGCAGCCTAATCCATCACAATGAACACAGAAAAATTAAAGCGGACATAACCAAGCGTGCACGGCAATAGTGGTGGTGAGCCACAAACCAATAACAATTGAATTGATCAATTTTTTTGCCAAATATCTCATTTTTGAATACAGCTGGATATTATGTGCATATGCACTTCAATTTATGCGTTCTAACCTTAAGCAGTGCTGGCTTCCCCCCCCTATTTTCTAATAGATTGTGAATGCCATGTCGCATTTGTAAAGCATCTGACATGTCAAAACAGTAGAAACCCCCCAAAAGTGACCACATTTTGGAAACTAGATCCCTCAATAAATTCATCTAGCGGTGTATGGGTAATTCAGAAAGCTATAACATTTAGATGTGAAAAGAACAAAAAAATCATTTTTTCCACTAATAGCACTAGTTTTAGCACCAAATTTATAATTTACAGGAGGAGTAAAAGGAGAAAATGGACCCCATATTCTGTTATGCAATTTCTACTGAACATGGTAGTTCCCTATATGTGGTTGCACACTACTTTTTGAGCACACGATACAGATCGGATGGGAAGAAGTGCTGCTTGGCCATTAGAATACAGATTCTGTTTGAATTCACTGTGGTTGCAATTAGACAAGCCCCTGAGGTGCCAAAACAGCAGAATCCCTACCAAGTGACCCCATATTGGAAAGTTCCCTACTTAGTGAATTATTCTAGGGGTGTGATAAGTATTTTTTTATTTGCTGCAAATTTGTCAGTTACACAAGGTTAATAGGTAAAACTGAAAACCACAATTTATTGCACATTTTCTACCAAACGCCGTGATGCCCTAAGTGTGATCAGAAACTACTGGTTGGCAACACATCTGGGCTGAGAAAGAAGGAGCTCTATTTCATTTTTGGAGCCCTAGAATAGTTTTTGGGTGACATTTACAGAACCCCTAAGATGTCAGGACAGCAGAAAACCAACCAAATGAATTCATCTACGGCTGCAGAGACTATTTTGTAACATCCACGCCATTGTTTTTTTTGAGAGAATTGCAAATATGCCAGTTCATTGCCATGACATTGTGCTTACTGCAAATTAGGCACAGTGGGGCTGAGAAGGAGGTGGCACTTGGATTTGGGAGTGCAGATTTCACTTGATTTTATTTGAAAGGGTGGGAGCAGTGTCACTTTTACAAGTTTTTACAAGTGACATGGGAACCCCTCTATATTTCCAGTGACAGTTGACGGACCTGAGTGTGGGTTGGTTTTGTGCAGTATAAGTTAGGGCTTTTATAGGTAACATTTTGGGGTACATAACATTTTTGATCACTTTCAGTATGAAGCTGGATCACATTCTTGTGTGCTACAATGAGCATTTCAATTGGGGTTTACTTGTAAATCCCCCAAAAATGCGATTCAAACAAAACCCCGATGGACCCACTCACTATAATGTGGCAGATGGAGACACTTTGGACTCCAATTGTCGTCTTTCCCGCTGATATATATCTTGTCACGCATGCACAGATGTGTGGTCAACCACACTTGTGAGCTAAAGTAAATGCCTAAAATGATGGGACACTGCCAAAAAAGTGGCCGGATGGAGACTAAAGTGACTTCATGTGCCTCATAAATGAGTGGTTCCATTGGTTGTTTCATCTGAATTACAGTTTTTGGAATTTACATGGAAACCCTGATGCAAGCGCTCAGTGGAGAGCGCAGGAAACCAGATTTATATAGGGTTCTTTTTATGTTTTGCTACTATCACACACTAAAAAAGCTTTTTTTTATAAACAAAATCGTTTTATAATCAAAATAAATTACAACAAAGCTGTATAAGGGCTTATTTTCTGCACAAGTTGTAAATTATGTTGGCATCATTTTGGGGTTCATATTGCTTTTTGATCGCTTTTAATTCAGACTTTTCAGATACAAAATGAACAAAAAACAGCAATTCATTTATTGTTTTTTTTTTTTTTGCGTGGTTGACTGATTTGTTCTTCTGGTCAGTCTGATTAAAGCGATAACACTTTTATGTAATTTTTTGTGCTTTGCTACTTTTACACACTAAAAACAATACTTTACAAAAATGTATTTCTTTTTGCATTGCTATATTCAGAAAGTTGTAACTATTTTATTTTTTTTCTGAATGAGTCACATTAAGGCTTGTTTTTTGTGGGACAGTTTGAAGTTTCATTTGTACTTTTTTTTACATTAAACATTATTATTTTTTTCTATGGTGTACACCATACAGAATAAGTAATGTGACAGGTTTATAGTTTGTGTCTTACGGACACAATTATGTTCAGTTTTTTTGTTTATTTTTATTTTAAAGTAAACACTGCATTTCAGTGGCGAATCGGCTTTTTGTGATTTATATGCTTTTTTTTTATACATTTTAGTCCACTTCTTTACTTAGTCCCACTGTGGGTCATATATTTTTTACTTTGATCACTGGTCTCATTCATTGCAGTACTCATGTATTGCATTGCCGCAGATCTGTCAATGTGAATCTGGAGAGGAGTGGGTTAAATCTGCTCTGCTGGAGATACAATGATGAACAGAATAAAATGATGTGTTGAAATGCGGTTTATTTGTCAACACATTTGGAAGGGCACACTTATTCACCCGGACAAACCACAAGAACCACAAGATCACTGTATAGCCAGCAGCACAGATTTAACCCACTCCTTTCCAGCTTCATATGATCCTTTTCAGCAGCAGCCTTTTTTAAGCTTCTAAAGGGATTGTAACTTCACAATCCCATCATGTGAGCATTACTCCTGTTTGTTTCTCTCATTCTCTTCAGAAAAGACTCCATTGTGCTCTTTATTTTTACAGTTTTCCTTTGTTCAGGAGACGAGTCAATGTCTCATGGACAGAGCCTATGAGTCCCATCTTATAGCAGGATCTAACAGGCCACCGGTCATCAGATGACCTCAGGGTACCATGAAAATGACCAGCACCCGCGAATACGATTGTCGAAGTCGATACTGTCAAAAAGGGTCTTTTCGCCACTAAGATGTCCCTGTCGCAATTGATAGCGGTATTTAAAAGGTTAATCAGCTCTGATTGGTTCCAAAACCAATTGATTCCGGGACGATGCCGCATGGTGTTAGCTGTCATTTACAGCTGTCACTTGTGGAATTTTTGCCCTTGAGTGTGCGCTATTCCTTTATTCTTGAATGTCGTGAAAATGAGGCACTGAGGAATAAAGCCCCTTAATGGTGGCAGTTAAAGGCATATCAGCATAGCAAACCATAATCTCAGATTCATAGTTACAAGTCAACTGCAGCCTTTCTTAGATCATCCATAATTCATACAAGTTATTTATAGCCCTCAATCCCATTTGTCATCTCGCTATTCCTTCTGCTAGTTTACCCATCTAATAATAACCAATAGGAAAGATAGCAAATCAATAGTGTCAGCAATTATTTCACAACAACCTGTCAGCTTGGAAAAGACTGTTTACATGCTGATAAAGGATTGTTCTGCATGTAAATAGTGAAATCCTAAACTTAAGGTCCCGTTACATTTAGCGATGCACCAGCGATCCCCACAACGATATGATCCAGTCAGGATCGCTGGTGCATCGCTAAATGGTCGCTAGTGAGCTGTCAAACAGGCAGATCTCACCAGTGATGCAGCAGCAGTCGGCGGTCGTTACTTACCTATCAGACAGCAGCGATGATGACATCTTCTGCCTGCGTCCATGCGTCTCTCGTTGGCGCCAGCAGGACTCCAGCGAGAAGAAAACGGCCCAGGACGTTCTCATGTGATCAGCGATACCCAGCGGGGGGGGGGCAGTCAGAGGTAAGTATCACATGTAGTGAGATCGCTAGCGATATCGCTGTTGCATCACAAAATCGGTGACTCTTTAGCAATATCACTAGCGATATCGCTATGTGTAAAAGGCCCTTTACTTCATCCCAGGAGCTGCCATCTTTCAATCATGGGGTCCTGCATAGAGCAAAAACAGCCACTGCTCATAGTATTATAATGGTGGCTGTAAGCATGCCCCAACACTTTGATTGGCAGCTTGATCTGGACAGATGCACAGAATAGCGATCTGTCAATAAAAGTGCAGGGCTGTCCCTTTCCGCTGCCACTCCCAGTATAGAGAGCATTGCTGTGAACAGTAACTGGAGCCACCCAGTGCACACATCCATAACTGAAACAGCAGCTCCCTGAAGGACATAAACTTATTTTCTCCTGGTAGCCGCACTTTCAGATTAATACTATATCTGCAGGTAAATAACATTTTGCCAGTTGACATGTTCCCTTTACCCTCTGTATTAATTATTCTAAAATTATATAATAATTTTTTAATAATGCAGCAATTACACTAAAACCTTCCATCTAGCTGGATTATGCACTCATGCAGACCCTATCACAGCTACTGTTTGAATAACACACTATCACTTAGGGACTTCACTAATTATAATGAGATTATGTATTAAACATGTAGCTGGTGGAAAATGCTATAACACCTGTGTTATGTACATAAAAAAATGATAAAACTTGAATATTTTTTGCTTGCAGTTTCAGAAATTAAAGCAGAGTAAAAGTGCGCACAGAGTACGAGGTATAAGTCAAGCAATTGCTTGACTTGTGGGTAACATAACAATGAAGCTAAATGATAGGATGGCACATGATCTGACTATCTAATGCTTAACAACTATGAAAGTATTAACTGCTATACTGTGATACATAAAGCTACATACATGTACAGCTTACTTGTGCAGCCAGTAGATAATACTAATAGATATACATTTTGGATTACATTATTTTACAGGTGTTGTTTTGTACTAGGGGAAATTAAAATTATATTAACATGTACGGTACATAATTAGCTTAACTTGTCATATGCAAGCATTTAAGAGGAACCTAAAAATGTAATTTACAAAAATATGATCAGAGTGCCATAAATAAAAACCTACCTTTATAATCTTGCAGCTTAACCCCTTAATGACTGGAGCTTTTTTTGATTTTTTTGTTTTTCGCTCCCCTTCTTCCCAGAGCCATAACTTTTTTATTTTTCTGTCAATATGGCCATTTGAAGGCTTATGTTTTTTGTACTTTTGAACGACATCATTGGTTTTACCATGTAGTGTACTCAAAAATGGGAAAAAAATTCCAAGCACAGTGAAATTGCAAAAAAAGTGCAATCCCACACTTGTTTTTTGTTTGGCTTTTTTGTTTGCTAAAAATAAAATGTGTAATTTTCCGAAACCCGTAGCGTCTCCATTTTTCGTGATCTGGGGCAGGGTGAGGGCTTATTTTTTGCGTGCTGAGCCGACGTTTTTAATGATACCTCTTTTGTGCAGATACGTTCTTTTGATCGCCCGTTATTGCACTTTAATGCAATGTCGCAGTGACCAAAAAAAACATAATTTTGGGGTTTAGATTTTTTTCTCTCTCTACGCCGCTTAGTGATCAGGTTAATCCTTTTTATTATTGATAGATCGGGCAATTCTGACCGCGGCAACACCAAATATTTGTAGGTTTGATTTTTCTTTAATTGTTTTATTTTGATTGGGGCGAAAGGGGATGATCTAAACTTTTATGCTTTTTATTTTTTTTTAATTTTTAAACACTTTTTTTTTACTTTTGGCATGCTTCAATATCCTCCATAGGAGGCTAGAAGCATGCCATACCTGATCGGCTCTGCTACATATAGGTGATGCTCAGATCTCCTATATGTAGAAGAAATACAGCATTTCTATGGGCGCCGACCACAGCGGGGGTCAGTGATGTGCTCATTTCTGGCTTGGCGCTGGAAGTACTAGTTAAATGCCTGCTGTCAACATTTGACAGCGGGATTTAGCTAGTTAATAGGCATGGGCATATCGCGATTCCGCCTGCGCCTATTGCGGGCACATGTCAGCTGTTTATAACAGCTGACATGTCGCGGCTTTGAGGAGGGCTCACTGCTGGAGCCCACCTCAAAGCAGGGGATACCGACTGGTGACGTACTATCCCATCAGCGGTCGGTAAGGAGTTAATGTAAATACCAATAGATGTGTGTTTCAGATGAAGGTTTTGCAATTTAAAAAGTACAGAAGAATTTCAGCAAATAAAGCTTATTAATTGTATAATGGAAGGTTATACAAATTTATTAAGAGGCATGCCAGGTATCCAGGAAGGAAGGGTTCACACTGATCATAGAATCATAGAATCGTAGAGTTGGAAGGGACCTCCTGGGCCATCTGGTCCAACCCCCTGCTCAAAGCAGGATTCGCTAAATCATCCCAGTCAGATGTCTGTCCAGCCTCTGTTTGAAGACTTCCATTGAAGGAGAACTCACCACTTCTCGTGGCAGCCTGTTCCACTCATTGATCACTCTAACTGTCAAAAAGTTTTTTCTAATATCTAATCTGTGTCTCTTCCCATTCAGTTTCATCCCATTGCTTCTAGTCTTTCCTTGTGCAAATGAGAATAAAGTTGATCCTTCTACAATGTGACAGCCCTTTAGATATTTGTAGAGAGCTATTAAGTCTCCTCTCAGTCTTCTCTTTTGCAAACTAAACATTCCCAAATCCTGCAACCTTTCCTCATAAGACAGGGTTTGCAGACCGGTCACCATTCTGGTCGCTCTTTTCTGAACTTGCTCCAGTTTGTTGATGTCTTTTTTAAAATGTGGTGCCCAAAACTGGACACAATATTCCAGATGAGGTCTGACCAAAGAGGAGTAGAGGGAAATAATGACTTCACGTGATCTAGACTGTATGCTTCTGTTAATACATCCTAGAATTGCATTTGCCTTTTTTGCTGCTGCATCACACTGTTGACTCATATTCAGTCTGTGATCTATTAGTATACCCAAGTCTTTTTCACATGTGCTGTCACTTAGCCCTATTCCTCCCATTCTATATATGCTTTTTTCATTTTTATTGCCCAGATGTAGTACTTTGCATTTCTCCCTGTTAAAAACCATTCTGTTAGTTGCTGCCCACTTCTCCAGTTTATTTAAATCTTTTTGAATCCTCTCTCTCTCTTCTCTAGTATTAGCTATCCCTCCTAGCTTTGTGTCATCAGCAAATTTAATCAGTTTACCCTCAATTCCTTCATCTAAATCGTTGATAAAGATGTTGAACAATACAGGGCCCAGGCCAGAGCCCTGTGGTACCCCACTTGAGACATTCTTCCAACTGGATGTGCAGCCATTTACGACCACTCTTTGGGTCCGATCACTAAGCCAGTTATGAATCCACCTAACAGTTGCCTTGTCCATTCCATACTTAGTCATTTTTTCAATAAGGATTGTATGAGAGACTTTGTCAAATGCTTTGCTGAAGTCAAGATATACTATATCTACAGCATTTCCTTGATCCACCCAATCAGTGATACCGTCATAGAAGGAAATTAAGTTAGTCTGACATGACTTATTAGTTAGAAACCCATGCTGACTCTGTTTAATCACTTCATTCTTATCCAGGTATTGACATACATGTTGTTTAATAATTTGTTCAAAGATCTTTCCTGGTATAGAAGTCAGACTCACCGGCCTATAGTTGCCTGGGTCCACCTTCTTCCCCTTTTTGAAGATAGGAACAACATTTGCTCTTCTCCAGTCTTCTGGCACTTCTCCTGTTCTCCAAGAATTTTCAAAGATTATGGAGAGGGGTTCAAAAATTTCTTCTGCTATCTCCTTCAGTACTCTGGGGTGTAATTCATCTGGACCTGGAGACTTGAATTCATTTAGGTTAGCTAAGTGTTTCCTCACTATCTTTCTGTTTATAGATATCCTGGATTCTTCTATTCCCTTAATAGGACAGTGAATAACAGTTGATGTTGCATTTCCTTTCTGAGAGAAAACAGATGCAAAATAGGAATTTAAAAGTTCAGCCTTCTCAACATCCTGTCTTACCATTTCATCATTTTCATCCTGTAAAAATCCTATAGCATCTTTGACTTTTCTTTTACTTTTGACATATCCCCAAAATCCTTTATTATTGCTTTTGACATCTCTTGCAAGCCTCAGTTCATTTTCAGCTTTAGATAATCTGATTTGTGCCCTGCAGGTTCTGCAGACAGCATTATATTCTTCTTTAGATATGCCTCCCTCTTTCCATTTTATAAACATTTTTTTCTTCCTTTTTAGCATGTGCTTAAGTTCTGTGTTCATCCATCCTGGTTTCCTTAAATGCTTCCTATTCTTCCCTCTTTTCGGAATTGTTAACAACTGTGCTTTGAGAATTTCATTTTTCAAGATTTCCCATCCTTCCTGGACATTTTTGTCTTTAAGGATATCCAGCCATTGGATCCCTCCAATTCTCTTTCTGAATCCCTTAAAATCTGCCTTTCTGAAATCTAACCTTGACGTCTGAGTCTTCACAGGTCTTCCACCTCTAGTAATCCAAAATTCTAAAATAGCATGGTCGCTACCTCCTAGGGTCCCAGCCACTTTTACCTCCTCAACCATTTCCTCCCTGTTTATAAGGATTAGATCCAAGGTAGCAGTTCCCCTTGTTTTCTCCCTTACCTTTTGGAAGATAAAGTTGTCAGCAAGAGAGGATAAGAATTTCCTTGACCTGTTAGTTTTGCCTGAGAGAGATTCCCAACAAATGTCTGGATAGTTGAAATCTCCCATGACAACTATGTCATATTTTTTGGAGAACTTGGCCATCTGATGCATAAAGAGTTCATCTATATCTTCGGCTTGCACAGGCGGCCTGTAGTAAATGCCTACAATGGTGTCCTTTCCATTGTTCTGTCCTTGTATTCTTACCCAAACAGTTTCCACAGAACTCCCAGTCTCTGAAGCTTCAATCTCTGTGCAGATATACGCGTTTCGAACATACAATGCGACACCCCCTCCTCGTTTATCAAGTCTGTTTCTTGCAAATAAGTCGTATCCTTCTAGTCTTGTATTCCAATCATGTGTATTGTCCCACCAAGTTTCAGTGATTCCAATTACATCATATTTCTGTTCCTGTGTTAGTAGTTCCAATTCTCCTTGTTTGTTGCCCATGCTTTGTGCATTAGTATAGAAACATTTTAGTTTGTGATTGGTTTCTCTTTCTCCAATATTTTTATTAATTAGATTCTTTCGTCTTTGTTCTTCCTTTCCACTTCTAATAGCAGAGTTCTCAATAGCATTTGTCAGGTGTATGGCTTTTTCTGGTCTTTTGCTTCCCTTCCCATGTTGTTCTAGTTTAAAGCTCTCCTTACAAGTGTAGCAAGGCGACTTCCAAATACATGCTTTCCAGTCTTCGTAAGGTGCACCCCATCTCTAGCAAGTAGTCCATCGTATAAGTAGTTCACTCCGTGATCCAGAAATCCAAATCGTTGCTGACGGCACCATCGACGTAGCCAGTTGTTCACCTGCAGAATCTTATTCCACCTCCTTGTTCCATGGCCATCCACTGGGAGGATGGAAGAGAAGACCACCTGCGCTCCCAGTTCTTTCACTTTCTTGCCTAAGTCTTCAAAGTCTCTGCAGATGATTTCCAGGTCGTTTCTTGCGGTGTCATTTGTCCCCACATGTAGTAGCAGGAATGGGTAGTCATCTGTAGGTCTGAAGAGTCCTGATATCCTGTCAGACACATCTTTAATTTTTGCACCTGGAAGACAGCACATTTCTCTTGAAGTTATATCCGGTCTGCAGATAGCGGCCTCTGTTGACTCTGATGACTATCATTTATCAAGATTTCACTGGCTCCTTTTGACACAACATTCACTAGTATCACAACATTATGTCTCAGACCTATGGAATAGATTCTGAATTAATTAAAACTGCCTGGGCATTATGGTTCGACCACCATCTAATCTGCATCAGGTGCAAAATCCCATTTTCCCCTACTGTACATTTGTGGAATCTGTAACTCAATGCATTGGGGTTGTACTGTACTGGAAGTCGAAAGATATATTTAGCCAGGTCCTAGATCTCACATGGAGTCAAGGAAATCTGAATGACATGGGCTGTTTGGAGGAATAGGAGGTGGTCATGATGCATTAACTGCACAGCAAAAGAGGGAGCAGACCGACAAACAGCACTGACAAATGGACCACACTAAAGCCAGCTCAAAGGAACTCCCTGTTCCGAACCTGAGCACCACCTGCATGATGAGGCATCTGAATGCAAAGCAGGAGCTTTAGTGGAGTACACACCTGAAGTACTAGGAAAGAGGATTGTACTGCTCCCTCTTCTGCTGCAGTCTCTGCCTCTTCCTCCCGCTCCCGAGTCCTAGGGCCACCTGGCTCCCAGCAAAGAAAGGACGTGACAGCACCACCACCAGCAGTGTCACCGAACATCTCCACACTGTCCCATTCAAGAGTTTAGCTAAACATCACTCAAACATCAGAGAAGTACCCCCCTACCCACCAATGATCTTTGGCCCTAAATGCCAGTATTTCAAAATTCCTGTCCTTTGAAAAGCTGCGATTCTGTCTAGTGGAGACGTTCACTTTAAAAAAAACTCATGGTGGTGGCTGTCACACAGTACGTAGTTCCAAGCTGCCACCACTTTTGCAGGTGGGTCATCCCTGATCTGCATAGGAAAATCAGATGTGCACTGCACAGCTCCATCAGTGGCAAGGTCAACATAACCATTGATATATGGACTGGTAAGCATGGCTAGAGACCCTGTATCCCCTAACTGCACACTGGTTAAATGTAACGGGGTCAGAGGATGAAATCATTTTGCACATGTCCTACCACCACAGAGTATTGCTGGATGTTTCTCTGTCCCTGTTGCCTGCTCCCCCTACTTTGCTTCCTTGACTGCTCCATCATCTGGTCAGTGTCTTGGAGGTTTGTTTCCTGTACCAGCAGAGAGCTGCACTATTCACAGTCAGGGGACAGCTTTGGAGGATGAGGATGAGGAGGAAGAGAAGGAATCATGCTCACAGCAGGGTGGTATTTAAAGTTACTCACAGGAACGTGGCTGGGGACACAGAGGACACAGACCATACACCTCCAAACACGGAAAGCTTGTTGCCTCTGAGCAACCTGGCACACATGAGTGAATACATGCAACTGTGCCTGCGCAACAACCACCGAGTTACCCGGATTGTTACCAGTGCTGATTACTGGGTGGCCACCCTACTGGATCATCGCTAAAAGATCAACATGCCAGCCTTATTTCCATCACTGATTTCTTATTGGAAAATACGGGAATGTAAGCACTCGCTGGTAGATGCACTACTGAATGCATTCCCACCTGACAGTGAGGGCTCACTGGAAGCACCATGCAATGGAGGAGGAAGTGACAAATGCAGCAGGGGCACTGGCACCACTACGGAAGGGAAGTTTAGCAGGCCACAACAACCAGTGTTCTGCCCTCTGAATAGGGCAAAGAATGTTTGTATTATGCGCTGGGTTAGTTATAGCACCATCTAGTGGTGGCTGAAATTATAGCAGTGTCTTTGATAACATTTTTCAGTCTGTGACTTTAACAGAAGCAATGCACACTGGGATTGAAGCAATGCTTGTGGGAAGGAAGCAATGTGTCATGATCCAGAACGGGGTTTCGCTTTGGCCCATCCTGGTCAGACTGGGGGTTAATTGTTCTGCCTCTCTCTGGCAGAGGGCGGCTATTTAATGTTCACTGGACCTAGGTCCGTTGTCAGTTATACTCCTGCCCTCGCCTGAGTTAGTTGACCGCTTGTATATGTGTGCCTTGTGCCTGATAACTTGTTGCTTGTTTGGTTGTGATCCGGTTCTGTCCCTGTTACGAGTTCTGCCTGCCCCTCTTGTACCGCACTGCTCTCTCGTGTATGACTCTCTGCTTGTGACTCGACTGCTCTCTGCTCGTCCCTTTGGTACCGCACCACCCTCTTGTGTATGACCTTTGGCTTTGTCTGACCTCCCGCCTGTTTACCCCTCCTGTACCTCATTTGCCCATACTGTGTATGACCTCCGTTTTGCCCGACTCTGAGTTTTCTACCTTCTCTGAAAGCAGGACGCTAAGCCCCGCCCCCTTGCAGTCACATGACCGTAGGTCCTGTGCCGGCTTGCTAAACTTCAGCGTTCAGGTCCTGTGCATCTGTACTTTCTTGCTGTTCTTGTCCCCAGGGGTCCCTACAGTGCGGGTGAGTCCTTGCTCAGCGGAGGCTGTACGCCGGCGCTGTCAGGATCCTGATACAATGTATTCTGGGACAAAGAAGGACCATTTTTCTTCTGTGTATATCATAGGATGCATGTGTTTACCTGTCCTCCATGTTAACTCTCCAACTCGAGTTCGATATCCGGGTAAAGCATATCTGGTAAGCTTAATCTTTCTTACAATGCAATCTGTGCAGAGAGTTTATCAGAGATGTAATTAGACACCTGTGTGTTTTCTACGTAGGTTGCATCACACTGAATGCTTCTGCTTTCCCTTCACTATTGAGGTCTGATGAACTCCCTCCTCTGGTGAAGGAAGGTAGTGAGGCTGATTATCAAACACCTGGGCAGCTAGATGATGACTGGGTGGCTGGAATTGAGGACTGGATATAAGGCTGCCGACGCCCTTCTTCCTGGCTGGTGATTTTCCTGCTGGATTCTTGGAGACCAGTCTGATTCCTGCTTCTCAAAGCTAAGTTTTTCTGCTCTGCTTTGTACTCTTCAGTTTTGTTTTTGTTTTGCCTTGTTTTTTGGGAGTTCTGCCATCCCCAGCCGGGGGTGAGCTGAATTCCATTTTTGTCTCTGATCTGTTGATCTTTTGCTCTGTCTTCAGAATCTACCTGAGTGCTGATATAGTCTTTTGAAGCCTAGCGACTTCAGGGCCTGTTTTTCCTATCAGTCGGTTGGCTCATTTTGATGGGGTTTTTGCGGATGGCAGACAGCAGCTTTCCTATCCTGTCCTATGTAGTTAGCTTGGGCCCCATCATTTGCTCAACCTATCTTTCTATCTGTGTTAGTGTTTTCATCTTGCTTCACCGTCATTATATGTTGGGGGCTGCCTATTGCTTTGGGGTCTGCTCTGGGGCAGTTTAGTTTTTCCCCTTTCTGTCTTTAGGCTATCTAGTTCTCCGGCTGTGATCGAGAGGTCTAGGGCACCATAGGAACCCCCCACGGCTACTGCTAGTTGTTGTGGATAGGCCCAGGGGTCTGCAATCCGATAGCTGCCAAGTTTTTCTGGACTTAGCTGGTATTTTGTTTTTTCCTCCTTCGGTGACTCATCATAACACTTCTGTATTTGTGTTAGCTGTGATCATCTGCCCAATGCTTATGCATGTCTTTTGTATTCTTACAGTTTTACCGCATGCTCTATACTCTTCACCAATAAACAAGTTAGACTACAGAGAACAGTCTGCTTATTTTGGAAGACAGAGCTGTGGTTTATGCTGTATGCTGGAGTGCACAACATGTCAGCGTGCCTGAAGGCAGAACATCCAGTACATCTATCTAATACAGTCTGTATTAGCAGGAAGCAGAGTTTCAACAACATGGAAGAATGTGTCTACACAACTACACATACTGAGTGATTGGTCTGCCCTGTTTTACTTATAATAATAATAATAATAAATTTTATTTTTATAGCGCCGACATATTCCGCAGCACTTTACATTTCAGAGGGGATTTGTACAGACAATAGACATTACAGCATAACAATAATCACATACAGTAGATTATAACAAATACCAAGAGGAAAGAGGGCCCTGCTCGCAAGCTTACAGTCTATGAGGAAAGAGGTAGACACGAAAGGTGGGTGGTAACAGTTGCCCTGATTGGATGGACCAGCCATAATGTTATGGCTTCTGGCTCTTCAAATTAGACACATGGCCTGAGCTTGCCCTTTAAGTCTTTGGAGGTGCTGGCCTACCCTGTGGCAAGTGTACTGGTGGAACAGGTGTTTAGCACGGCAAAGGGTGTAATCACAGACAGGCGCATCCGCCTATACACAGCCAACGTGGGCAAGCTCACATTCATTAAAATGAAGCAGGTGTGTATCCCACCTCCTTGTCTGTACCTTTGACTGAATAGAGAAATATAACAGCCACATCTAGGCATTACTACACTCCCCATTAAAAAAAAACAATTAGGCTGTTTTGCAGAGTCGCCCCACAGAGGTTGTTTTGCAGAGTACAATCATACAGACAATTTTGCAGAGACCCCCTACAAAGGTTGCTATGTAGAGTACACCCATAGGCGCTGTTTTGCAGAGTCTTCCCAGCTGAAAAGCTGCAGCTTTTCTACAAGCTTTATTGAGCTTCTGAACTCACTAAAACAGACTTCCAGGAGGTCTGTTTTTAGAATTCAGCACTGGACACTAGTTAGCTCATCTCTACTAGCTATGTGTCTTCAACACAATTGTCATTTCTTCTCATCTCTACAAAATTAAAATCTTAGATGGAGCCAACCCACTGTCAATTTACTTGATGCCTGGAGTATACCTTGGACCTTTCTAATTTGCTGCTATTTAATGTTGATCAATTATTTTGTTTTAGACCCTGGTTGGTTTAGAATCCTATGGTTTGTGACCCTGGTGTGCCTGCATTGCTTTTTGAAATTGGTTACATGTTTTGCATTAGATTACATTTCAATTGTTGCATTTAGTTACTTTATTTGCCCATCCAGGACTCTTACTTTTTACTAATGAATCGCACCTGGCTAGATGATCAAAAGATTTAAGTCATAACCAAAATCCACTTGCTCCATAATTTTAAAGTAGCACTTCAGGTTCTTTTATAATTCAACTTGTCCCTTGGTAAGGGTCACACAATTCGAGATGTAGCGCTGCGACTCCAGGCATCAGTGGAAAATTTTTCACCTTTAATCCTTCTTTATTTTGTAATTGTCTGTACTTTCTATAATTTTCTCAATTTGTAACTTTTTTTGTATGTTTGTAAACACTGCCTACTTTTTGGAGTAAAAATATAAAATTACTAGATTCGTTTTTCCTTGCTCTATAACGTATCTCCACGACCTCCATGCTAAATTAAGCCAATGCTACAGAATGGGTGGCTCCTGACCCAATCTTAATTAGAACCAGGAGCTGGTGGCGGCGTAGAGTGTGTTCTGAGCTTTTGGGGGAGACCTTGGCAGTGATGGATGAAGTTTGATAAGTGTATATCCCGCCTAGGACCGAGATTAGTCATCTCCCTCACTGCAGCCTTCCCATTAGCCCGTACACGGTAAGGTGGCCTGTCTGGCGACCACTTATCCTAGCGCAGTTCCCTGACTGACCTGAGGGAAAGGGGGGCGCCAGAGAGCTGCAAGTTCCAAACCGGAATTGGAAAGTGGGATCCCTGCTGAAGAACTGGGGGCAACCAAACACCCCTGCAATTCATGGCATATTGGTGGCAGCGGTGGGATAACAAAATATATCCCTCCTATGATCGTGACACCCCTGGTGTATAACCATCAAACAGAAGAAAGCAGTCCATTTTATAAAAGTAAAACAGTCTTTACTGATGAAACTGGGGTAGCGTATGTACAAGAATAAAACAGGCTTAAAAATTAGTGTTAGAAGTTCATATAAAAAATAATAACTGTACAGTGCTTTTCACACAGTTATAATATAGGAGGATACAGTTCATCCTCTGACTGTTTACTGATAATCTATTAGTTTATTTAGGAAAATATAGAAGAAAGGACAATTATATTGTTAAGACATCAGTTGATGGTTGTCTAGTTGGTCATGTGATGCTGTGCTGAAACATCATGGCATTGAGAACAAAGCATAAAGGAATAACAATCGAGATGGAAACTGAAAGGAAGAAAATAAGAGGATGAACTACATGCGAATTAATGCACTATGTAATAAAGAAGTGCAGATTGTATAAGCAATCATGTTGGGGATGCAGTTACAGAAGAAAAAAAAAGATAATGGCTCTTTAATCTGCCTTGGTACCAATCCTATTAATCAATGTCAATTATTTAGCAAATAAAGCTTATTCATTACATCAAGTAAATTATAAATATTAAAAGGTTAGCACTCCAGCAAGGAAGGGTTAAAGACTGGCATTTGAAGCGTGAGTCTTAATAAATGTGGACCAACATGAGAAATAGACTTTATGCCTACCAGGTTTGTTACAATTCCAGTGTATCGTTTTATGATTAATTAGACGGATCTTGAAATTCCAGTACTAAATAAATGTATTTAATGCAATTGTAACTTGTAATTTCTCTACATCTAAAAACTTGGATGGACACAAGCCATTCTTGATTCACTTTGAAGCTTGCCAAAAGACACCTATATTATTTCAGAGGACTAGGGATGAGCGAACCTGAACTGTAAAGTTCAGACTCCTGGACACATATTGCCTTGTACTGAACCCCGAGTACGGATGTTTATCAGGCTGTCAGTTTACTGTTCACCTTCGGATGCCTAAAAAAGTTTGATGAAAGGCTGCAGCACAGGCAGTCAACAAGCTTTTAGGCTGTGAGTATTTCCTGGAGCCATCACAGCCGTGCCAATTATTGGCCAGCACATCACATGATCCGACTTGTATAAATGCCGGATCACAAGTGCAACCATCATTCTGCTTTCATTAGTGTAGGGACAGGACACAGCTGAAGTGATTGACAGTGTTAGTGCACTCTGCAAATAAGCTGCTGTGTTTACTCTTCAACCCCGACCTATGGGAGTACTGTGCCCAAAAAATGCTGTGTATACTCTGCAAAACTGCCCTTGGGAGTAATGTGCCTTTAAGCCTCTGTGTGTACTTTGCAACTCCACCTGTGCTAGTACTATGCCAAAAGCTTCTGTGAATAATATGCAACCCTGCCTGTGGGAGTACTGTACCAAAGAGCCTCTGGGAGTAGTGTTCCAAAAAGCTTTGTGTGTACTGTGCCAAAAAGCCTCTGTTTCTACTTAAACAAAAATCCTCTAGGGATGTTGTGCCAAAAAGCTGCTGTGTGTACTGTGCCAAAAAGCCTCTGCTTGTAATGTACCCAAAAAGGTATCTGGGAGTTCTATGGCAAAAATCCTCTGTGTGCACTGCCAAAAAGCCTGTTTGTAATGTACCCAAAAAAGCCTCTGGGAGCACTGTGCCGAAAATCCTCTGTGTTTACTGTACCAAAAAACATCTGTTTGTACTGTGTCAAAAAGCTCCTGTTTCTACGTTATTAAAAAGACTGAGAGTACTATATCAAAAAGCCTCTGTATGTACTGTACCAAAACGCTTCTGTTTTTACTTTAGTAAAAAGCCTCTGGGAGTACTGTGTCAAAAACCCTCTGTGTGTACTTTGCCAAAAAGCCTCTGCTTCTTCTTTACCAAAAATGCTCTGTGTGTACTGCCAAAAAGGTTTTTTTTTGCATATTTTACCAAAAAGCCTTTAGTACTACTCTGCCAAAAATGTCTCTGTGTCCAGTGTACTACAAAAAAGCTTCTGTTTATACTATACCAAAATGTTCCTGTGTTTACTGTGCCAAAAAGCATCTGTTTGTACTGTACCAAAAAGCTTCTGGGATTACTGTGCCAAAAAGCCACTGTGTGTACTGTGCCAAAAAGTTCCTGTTTCTACTTTACTAAAAAGACTTCTCCCACTTCCTGCTCATTGCCTGGCCTAGCCATGCCCCCTTTCCCCGGGTCATGGGACCTGTCCACTTCCCCATTTCCCACTGGCAACACGGGACGCAGCCTTGACAGTTCTGGACCTGGCATGATGCAGCCACCCAGCTTCCCCTGATGAAGCCCTGCTTGCCAGGGCGATACGCGTGGGGCCACGGTTCTCTTCTGCTCGGAGCTTTGATCCAGGCGGTTTGGGCCCTATTTTACACACTGCATGTTTGGTAAACTAAACCGTTATTCCTTTTAGGTTTATATGGGGGCGGTCATTACTTTTGCTTTCCTTTAACATTCTCAGATATTGTTCTGTTATGTTGTTCCTTTTGGGGGGGTAGCTCTTTATCATGAGGGGTTTCCCTCTTGACTATGTGGATCAACCCAGATGTATTTAACCGTTGTTTTTTTTTTTTTTTTTCTTTCCTGGGTTTTGGACATATTATATGCCTCATGAGCCATTAGGTTTAGGATTTATTTCCGCTTGTGGACACATGTCATGCATTTTGTATTCATTGGGCCTTTTGGCTATTTTCCTGAGCAGATGTGGTTGTTTTTGATTTTAATTGTGTTTTAATACCTTGTTGTGCCAATAAAGCTTGTATCATAACAATGTTTTTACAAATCCATGTTGTGGTGTGCATTTTTTGCAGTAGTGCCTTTTCTTTAGTGCTGATGCAGCCACCCATGGCCCGGTCTTCCTCCTTACACATGCTGCAGCTCAAATCCCAGTGTCATGTGCTGCACAATCTTTCCAGCATTTGCAATGTGGAGTTTCACATTATTGGTAATTCGCATATGAGTTGAGTAGCAAGAAGGTAAAAGTGATGCTGCACTGCAGACAGGCGAGCAGCAGCAAGGTGACCACTCCTAAAGTGCGCACAGATTGCCCTTCCTTTCTGACCGAATGAGGAGGCAGTGGAGGAATCAGAGTTGGAGCCATAATCATCAACATTAACAGAAATAAACACTTGAAATACATCAATCTGTTTGTAATGACACTATATAATATACGAGTTTCATTTTTTGTATTGAGGAACTGAAATAAATTAACTCTTTGATATGCACCTGTACTATGAAATATTTTTGAGCTGAATGGATGCACAAGTAATGGTAGTAAACGACAACTAGCAATGTATCAAAAAGTGCAATGCTTTAAATAAAATGTCGCCTAATATATTATTAACAAATCCATATAATTTATAAAATACAAAGATAGCTTCTCATTTGTCATAAATCTCAAAGGGGTTGTCTGGTCTTAAAACAAGTCTGCACTCACTCTATGCGACTGCAGAATTCTGAATCCTCACATCGCATGCCCTGCGTGCTGTGAGGATTCTCCAGTGCTAGTGCCGGAAGTAGACAGTCATGTGACAACAAGTATGCAATATGCATACTGCTGGTCACATTCTGACTAGATGAATGCAGCATTACTTAATGCAAGCGTATTGAGCTTGCCAAAAACAATCTAGTTGGAATGTGGCATAAAACATATCACATAATTGCGGTAACATGTCTATAGTCACATACAGTGACTGCAGACTTGTAGTTCAAGACCGGACAACCCCTTCAATTCTGGTGATTAATCTAAGCTCTGTATCTATAACTTCAGATGGATTTCATTGCAAGGATGAAGCTTAAATGAAAAAAAAAAAAACATTTCAACTACTATGTCTAGTTATAAGCAAGATGAGTCTCAAGGTCTGGATTCCAGCCCTAAACAGATGGACACTTAGCTTGCAGTGGAAATCATGTACCTGCTGGGACCATCCTAATGGTAGAGTGCCAGTTTTCTCACAACAAACATTAAAACAGCTAACAGAGATATCAGCATGATAGGATATTTTCATATTTTGACTGATGTAAACAATGCTGCTTTATTTTTATCAGTGTTTGTATAGACCTTAAACATATACAGTATATATATGTGTGTGTGTGTATATATATATATATATATACTGTATATATAATATATATATCTACCAAGAAAAATGATGAGCATATACCCTGTAGTAAGTGAATAGTAATATTGCATATAAATAACTTAGGGTACTTAGTTAACACTATTTTTTTAAAACAAAAGCATAAAAACTATATCAATGTGACATGGTGTACCCAAATGGGATAGTTCTAGCCTGTCTCCATTATTAGAACCTTACGTTGTGTCAACCAACCTCAATGTAGATTATAGCAGATCATGACAAGGGCTCAACTGTTCAGACAGAAACCCATAGAAATCTATATAGGAGAAGTGCCTAGTTCAAAAAAAGGGCCATGCCGCTATTTGTACAAAGTAAAAGAAACTACAGCAAAACCAAATAAATTTGCTGGAACATAAGTTGTGTAAGATAGTGAGGGGAATCATTTGTGAGGGTCATTATGTTTATCTCAGAATGTGCTTTGAAGCATACTAAACCACTGGAAGGCATTGTAATCATTGTAATCATAGCCACGGCTGTGGTTACCATGTACAATTCTTCAGTCTAAGAAAGGAAACACATTAGGCTCCCAAAGAGATGTACACGGTCTAAGAGAGGATTGGCATTAGGTCCTGGCAACGAGAGTCACCTTAACGTGGCTGCCAGGTACACATGAATTGGCCAATTTATGCGCTAAGCATTCTTAATTTTTCATATTTCTAGTGAAGTAATTCAATTCAATGTTTGCATGATATAACGCTACAGAGTACTGCTTTATCTGCTTGATTGTATATGAGTTGGCGACTCTAGGTAAGCACCTGTTCAGACCCAGTCTATGTTTGGATGCCATGGTCAGTTTTTTGATATTGTATGTATTAGCCTTCTGACTGAACACTCCGCCCCTGAGCCTCAGGCATTTTTAATTGCAACAGGATCCTACTCCTCCATAGAGATATAGACTTCAGTCTAAGAGAGGATACATGTTAGGTTCCCAGAGAGATGTAGACTGTCTAAGAGAGGATTAGCATTAGGTCCTGGCAATGACAATCACCTTAACGTGGCTGCCAGGTACACATGAATTGGCAATTTTATGTGCTAAATATTCTCAATTTTTCATATTTATAGTGTAGTAATGCAATTCAATTTTCATATTTCATGTTTGCATGCTTTAGCACTACAGAGTGCTACTTTATTTGTTTGATTGTATATGAGTTGGCAACTCTAGGTAAGCACTTGTTCAGATCCAATCTATGTTTGGATGTGACGGTCAGTTTTTTTTAAATCTCCTCAGTGAAAGACATATGAAAGCCATCATAGAGTTTGCTAAAAACACATGAAGGACTCCCAGACTATGAGAAATAAGATGGACATTTTTGGTGATAATTCTAAGTGGTATGTGTGGAGAAAACCAGGCACTGGTCATCACCTGCCCAATACAATCCCAACAGAAAAACCTGGTGGTGGCAGCACCATGCTATTGGGATGTTTTTCAGCTGCAGGGACAGGATGACTGGTTTCCACTGAAGGAAGCATGAATGCAGGCAAGCACAGAGACATCCTGGATGAAAACCTCTTCCAGAGTGCTCTGGACCTCAGACTTGGCCAAATGCTTACCTTCCAACAAGACAATGACTCTAAGCACACAGCTAAAATAACAAAGCAGTGGCTTCGGAACTCTGTGACCATTCTTGACTGGCCATAGCCCTGACCTAAACCCAATTGATCATCCCTGGAGAGACCTGAAAATGGCTGTCCACCAACGTTCACCATCCAACCTGACAGAACTGGAGAAGATCTGCAAGGAAGAATGGCAGAGGATCCCCAAATCCAGGTGTGAGAAACTTGTTGCATCATTCCCAAGAAGACTCATGGCTTTACTAGCTCAAAAGGGTGCTTCTACTCAATACTGAGCAAAGGGTATGAATACTTATGACTATGTGATATTTCAGTTTTTCTTTTTTAATAAATTTGCAAAAATTTCTACATATCTGTTTTTTTCAGTCAAGATGGGGTGCAGATTGTACATTAATGAGAAAAAAATGAACTTTTTTGAATTTACCAAAGAGTGAAAATATAAAGGGGTGTGAATACTTTCCATACCCACTGTATTTGAAAAATTTATTTTAAAAAATTAATACAAATTCTGTATAATATCCCTGGGGATCCTTAGATTCCCACTACGTTGCTGAGAATGTGATCGAACCAAGGGGGGAAGAGCGGGATCTCATTATCATTAGATTGAGTACATTTTGAATTCTACATCCAAACCCGCTGGTTTAAGTGTGTTTAGTTTATATATCCACTCCAACACTTTACATTTCAGGAGATGGACTCTATCCCCCCCTCTTCCCTGTGGAGGGATCATATTTTTAACCCTGAATTTGAGTTGTTTCTCAGTGTGGTTCATTTCTACAAGGTGTTCAGACACCGGGAGGTCGAGTCTCTTTTTCCTTATGGTAGGTCGTTGGTGATTTATGTGGGTCTTAAAATCACAGATGTTTTCACTGACATACCACAGGGAGCATGGACATTGTAGCAAGTAGACAACATATTCAGAGTTACAGGTTAAACAGTGTTCTGTTTTGAAAGTCAATTGAGTAATTGCATGGGAAAATGCTGAACCTTTCAGTATTAAGGGACTGTTCACACAAGCCAAACATTGGAGACACCCGTTTCTTTGCACCCTTGTTAGGTACCTTTGGGACAGTAAAAGGGCCAATGTCTGAATGTATCAGTTGATCCTTGAGGCAGGTTCTTACTTCTTCTATAAGAGAAGAGTGGGGGGATGTTTAAATTCCTCAACTTTTGGTAGGCATTTAGTTAGCATATTCCAATGTTTATTTATCACATCCGCTATGGCTTTACGCTCTTTGGTATAAGTTATTACCATTAGTACTCTCAACAATTCTTTTAAAACATACTTTTATTCCGCAGCAATGAATTTCAGTCTAGATTTTTTACCTTATTTTCTTGTAGTGTTAGTAACTTTTCAGGGTATTGTAGTGTGAATATAAAAATGGCTATTTTGAGTCAATATTGAAATATACAGAATGCATTCAGACCATAACATAGCTGCATTTCTGGTCAAACATTTAGATAGACAGACAATGCACACAGTGACACAATCTTGAGAACTGTTTGTTTATTCACTTCAAAAACAGTTCTAAGTATCTATATGTTTGTTGTTTGTCATTGTAAAACATTAAGGTATACTTAACCTCTGTCTGTGGTGGATTTATCTAAATCCTTGTGGCTTTTATATTCTAATGGTCTACAGCCCATTGTCTGATGATTCCATGTTATCTCAGTTTCATCCGATCTTGAAAGCTGGCCACTGGAAGGGCAGGGTGAAACTAGAGGTACTACATAGTGTAAATCACTATATAAGGCCAGAGAAACATGACTAAGACAGAAGCAAAAACTTGGATACCTGTACGTGTATAGTGTTGTGATACCTGCATAATTGGGAAGCCCGTGCAGTGTTGTGAATTTCCCAGGGGTTCTGTGTCTTGGTGTTGCTTCTCTGATATTACAGACGGATGATGTTTGAAAGCCTCTTGGTGATGATGTGAGTATACTGTATGTAGTTAATCTTTATAAGAGCAAAAGTAGGTGAGCAGTAAGTGTAATAGGGTTATGAAGGGGGAGATTTATCAAACATGGTGTAAAGTGAAGCTGACTCAGTTGCCCCTAGCAACCAATTAGATTCCACTTTTCATTCTTCACAGACTCTTTGGAAAATGAAAGGTGGAATCTCATTGGTTGCTAAGGGTAACTGAGTCAGTTTCACAGATCCAGTTTCCTCCAAATCTGTTTTCTTTTCAGACAATTCAGATATCTATTGGCTGGAAAGCTTATCGTCCACGTCTAGTTCATGGTTTATTGGAGGATGATCCAGACAGGCAGCTGCTATTTTGTGAGATTATGCTTAACAAAACTGAAAAAAATCCAGTAATTTTAGATAACATTATGTGGAGTGATGAAGCTTCTTTCAAATTATCTGGCCATATTAACAGATATAATTGTATTTACTGGTATAATGAGAACATGCATTTAACATTAGAGCAACAACTAAATGAGCCTTGAGTCAATGTTTGGGGTGGTATTTCATGTTTTGGTGTTTTTGGACCTTTTTTTTATGGAACAGTCACAGGAGATAAGTATCTCGAAATTCTAATGAATCCAGTTATTCCCCAGTTACAGCAACAGCCTAATTCAAATTAACTTTATTTCCAACAAGATGGGGCCCCTCCACTTTATTCAAGAGTAGTCCGCGAGTATCTTGATTAAACATTTTCTAATAAATGGATTGGCAAAAGAGGCCCACTTGATTGGCCGGCACGTTCACCAGATTTGACCCCAATAGATTTTTTCTTTTGGGGAGTACTGAAGGACAAAGTTTATAGTCGAAAACCAAAAAGTGTCAGTGATTTGAAAATTTACATAAGAGATGCATTTCAAGAAATTAATACCCAAAGAGACTTGTGCAAAAATGTTTGTCGAAGCGTAAGAGGCAGACTTCAAAGCTGGTCAAATTGTGATGGAAAACAGTTTGAGCACCTGCGTTGATAAAATTTAAGGGCTTTTGTATTATCGTTCAGAATAAAATTTAATTGTCAATGTTATGCTTGTGCTAGTAAATATAATTTATATATATTAGGCTACTTTCACACATCAGGTTTTCGGCGTCAGGCGCGATCCGGCGTCGTGCCGGAGCGCCGGATCCGGCAAATATTTCATAAAACCAGATGTGACGGATCCGTTTTTCTGCCGGATCCATCTTGTTCTTGACAGACAAAACCGGATCCGTCTCATCCGGTTCATCCGTTTTTCGATCCGTTTTTCGACGGATTACGCCGGATCCGGTTTTTAAAAACACCCCTTGTGGCCTTCCGAACGGGATTGGCTACAGGAAAACTATATATAGCGTGTTCCTACAGCCCTTCTTTGACAGGTTGTAGAGGAGAAAGTGCAGGTTGGAGAGAAGAGCAAGTTACTGGCGAAGATGGATGTTGTCATTGGAAATATTTTGAAGAATTTGGCGGATTTTACAGCGGAGGCGAATCGTTTGAGGGTGATTGTTCTGGAGAAGGAGAGAGCGAGACAGCAGCGCATCAGGCATCGTAGACGACGTTTGTGGATCCACCCCATCACAGCCAAGAAAATGACGCGTGGGGTCTATTCTACACTCTGCATGGACCTTCGACGAAACCCGGATACATTTTTTGGATATGTTCGGATCAAAATGGAGAATTTTGATTACTTGGTGGAGCGCATTGCACACCTCATAAGAAAAGCAGACACCTATTGCCGCTTCTCTGTTTCACCCGCAGAGCATCTGATGGTGACTTTAAGGTAAGCCACATTTATTGGATATGCTCGCATCAGAGCACACTTTCACTGCAATCTTGTTGGTGGTAGTTTGTATCTCCAAGTGTTATAGCTGAGTTTTGGTATGTAATGCTGTGATTTAAAACTAATTGATTGTTTTTTAATTCCCCACAGATTTCTTGCAACTGGAGAATCCCTTTCGTCACTGCATTTCCAGTACAGACTCGGGATTTCCACCATATCTGGAATAGTGAAGTACACATGCCGTGCACTGTGGGACTCTTTAGCTGAAGAGTTTTTACCAGAGCCCACAACAGAGAGGTGGATTGAAATTTCAGAAAAGTTTCAACAGATATGTCAGCTTCCCAACTGCTTGGGCGCTGTGGACGGGAAACATATCCGCATTGTAAAGCCAGCCGGATCGGGATCGGAATATTTCAATTACAAGAAATATTTTTCAATTGTCCTCATGGCCATCGCTGACGCGGAATACAAATTTATTGCTGTTGATATTGGGGCCTATGGCCGCTCCAATGACTCTCAAGTTTTCAAACTGTCTGCCATGGGGCGTAAACTGTATGGAAACACCTTCCAGTTCCCACCCCCTAGACCGCTGCCACAAACATCTGGTCCACCTATGCCATTTGTCTGTGTAGGGGATGAAGCCTTCCAGCTGTCAGAACACCTTTTGAAACCGTACGGTAGCAGAGGATTGTCAAGAACAAAACGCATTTTTAATTACCACCTCACAAGAGCAAGAAGAATGGTTGAATGTACCTTTGGTATTCTGACAGCCAAATGGCGGGTCCTATTGACTGCGATCAACCTCAAGACAGAAACTGTGGACGAGGTGATCAAAGCTTGCGTGATACTCCACAATTTTGTTATCTGCAAAGAACCCATTTCCATTGAGGACACCTCTGAAGAAACCACCTTGCAAGATTACCATGACATTACCACTTGAAGTTCTGTGACGGTTTCAGTAATGAGGGACAATTTTGCACTATACTTTATGTCACCTCAAGGCAGAGTACACTGGCAGGATGACAGAGTGTGAAAGATTTGTGCCCTTAACCAAAATTGTGTACCTTCTGTACCAACAGTATATACCTTTGCCAACCAAAGTTGGCTATCTTGTCATGGTCTTACTATTTTTAGCTTTAGGCCACAGGTGTGTACCTGGTTGTGTTTTATGCAAAGTATTTCACCTTTTAACAAAAGTTGTGTACATTGTTAGGAAATCACCAACAATAAACACAACTTTTTAGGTGAAATACTTTGCTTCAAACACAACCAGGAACACAACTGTGGCAAAAAGCTAAAATTTACCCACAGTTATATACCTAGTTTTGAATACCATTTTACCTTTTAAATACCCTGTATTTAACCTTTTTGGCCGCAGAAAGAAATGACAGACAACCAGTGTAAAATAATTTAACTTTTATTGAAAAATGTTTTTTTTAGAAAACTGTTTTTAAATTTTAATAAACTTTTTTAATAAAGCTTTGAAACCATAAAACTGGTCATTTTTATTAAAATACACACATATTATAAATCTGTGTAGTGTGGGGTGGAAATACTGCTGGAGGGGCTGCGGGACACTTCGACACTGGGAGTGTGGAGAGAGGACTGGGATCGTGTTGGGGAAGGAACAGTTAGAGGTGAAGGTGTGGAAAAAGCTACAGAATGGGTGGACATGTGGGAGGCAGAAGAGGTGGTGGGCGGTGGAGTGGAGGGTTGGGCAGGGACTGTAGGAGCAGATGATGTTGATGGCAAGTTGTATGGGGAAGGAGTTTGGTATGGGGCAGGTTGCTGGAAGTGGGGAGATGTCTGGTACTGGGGAGGTTGCTGGTACTGGGGAGGTTGCTGGTACTGGGGAGGTTGCTGGTACTGGTGAGTTTGCTGGTATGTAATAGGAGGGGGAGGATGGAAAGTGGCTGGAGGGGGTGCAGATGTAATAGGAGGGGGAGGATGGAAAGTGGCTGGAGGGGGTGCAGATGTAATAGGAGGGGGAGGATGGAAAGTGGCTGGAGGGGGTGCAGGTGGAGGAACTACTGGGGTGGGAAGAGGAGGTTGGGAGGTAACGTGCTGGAGAGCACCGTGGCATGAATGCATTACATGCATCTGCTGGGTAGTAGATAGCGTTTCCATGCGCTCCACAACAGACCTGAAAAAGGTGTGGTTTGGCGAAGATCTTGCTTCTGAATGCATGGTTTGCAGAAGTGTCTTCACCTCCAGAATGCTGGAGTTGATCTGCTGAAAGCCTGCGGAGATTTGCTCTGACAAGACTTTTAGAGAGTTCTGGAAAGATGCATTCAGATGCAAGAACTCTGGCGCATAAGTCTTTTCCTGACCCCTCTGCCGCTGCCGCCCAGTACCCGCAGGTGTACTAGAGGTGGCAGGGGCAGAAGGATGGGGTAAAGGGAAAGCGATCTCCTCACCAGCAGCTTCATGTAATGTAGGCGGCCATGATGCTCCTGTGCTGGTGGATGGGACAGAGGGGTCAAATGTGTGGGAAGGCTGTGAAGGTGCAGATGTACCGGGGCGATCGAAGTGTCCCTCGGTGCCGGTCTCCTCAGGGATCGCCTCAGAAGGGTCCAACCGTGCAGGCTCCCGAGTGCTGCTCACCGTGCTGTGGAATAAAGAGAAAAAAAACAATTAAAAAAGTGACATGGCATGGCCCTGGCTGAAAAAAAATTGTTACATCTAAACATTTTTTTTTCATATGTGGTGTGTAATATTTACCTTCTGGTGACCATTGTATCCCGGAGGAACGACAGGGATTGTGCGTACTTGTACTTGCTCCTGCGTCCTCCAGATCCACTCGGGGCCCGCATCTCTTTATTGAACTCCTTCTTGAAACGATCCCTCACAGACCACCACCGCTTCACAATTCTGTCCCCTGAAACGAGAAAGGAGTGGTTAGTATACAACATCAGTGTTTCCCAAACTCCAGTCCTCATGGTCCCCAGGGGTCATGTTTTCAGGATTTCCATAGTAAATAGAAATCCTGAACACATGATCCGTGGGGACCACGAGGACTATTGTTCGGGAAACACTGGTTTACATCAAGCAACCGGTACTGTATATACATACGCTCTTTAATCTGGGCCCGAGCATCGAGGTCCTCCCAGCGGTCCACAAGGAGCGAACAGATTTCCTCCCAGAGTCGTCGGGTAACGATCAGGTCAGCGTGGCGGCGGTCAGCCATATTCCAGAGCGGCTCCCTTTCTCTGACGAGATCGATGAGGTGGTCCACATTGATTCCTCCATCCTCACCGTCAGAGTCGGGAGCACGCTGTGAAGGCTGTTAAAGAAAAAGACAAAAATAACATAATTAGCCTCCACAAAAGAAATGAAATAAAAAGTGCAAAAAACAAAGCAAAAATATTTATACTTACACGCTGGTGACCGCCGCGTTGCTGTCGCAGACGACCCTGGGAGGCACTGCGAGGACCTCTTGGCCGAGCACCAGATTGGGAAGACTAGAGAAGAAAACAAAAAATGTTTTGTCTTTGGATGTAGGCATTTGTTTGCTGTGTGTGGTCTGCAGAACATTGTTTTCTATGTGTTGTGTGTAGTGTGATGTTGTGTTTCTGCGTTTGATGCCAAAAACTTACCAATTGTGAGCCCACTCCAGGTGTCTGTCCACCCCTTCCTTCTTCTTCTGGGAGCTCCTCTTCATCTTGTGATTCCTGTTTTGAAATAAAAGGCAATGAATAGACATATATTACAGAGATGATGGATTTTGGAAATAAAAACTTACCGTCAAATGCTGACGATGCGAGGGAGGGCTCCCAGAAGAAGATGTGCTGTCCTCTTGCTGGCCAGACTCCATGCCTGTGGGTGGTGTTACAGCTGCTGCCAGTGCTGCCAGTGCTGCTGCTGCTGCTGCTGCATCTCTTGGGCGGCTGTTGAATAAAGAGAAACAAAGGGCCAATGAATATCTTGATATTCCATGGCCCTAGTTTGGAGGAATGGGGGATTTGATAATTACCATCTCTCATCTGCTGCTGGACTCCCCTCCTCAGCATGTTCCATTTGCTGCTCCATTTGGCGTGGTGGTGGTGCTGATGGTGCTGCAGTGGTTTCCTGCCTTCTCCTGCGCCTGGTTGCTGTCTTGGGTGGCATGTTGGGTGTGGCTGAGGGTCCCACTGTCTTGCTTTTATATATGTGTCTTGTGGGCAGAGCTACTGAGCATGCTCAGACCAAAAATACCGGATCCGGCGCATTGCGGCGCTCATAGGCTTTCATTGTGTGAAAAAGCCGGACGTGCCGGATCCGGCGTGTCCGGCTTTTTCGCCGGAGACAAAAAACGTTACCGTAGCCGTTTTTTCCAGACGCCGGATTGAGACACATTGCCGGATCCGGCGAAAACCGGATCAAACGCATGGCCATCCGACGCGATCCGGCGCAAATGCAAGTCAATGGGGGGGAACCGGATCCGGCATTGCATTTCGCCGAATCCGGTTTTTGTCAAAAGCGCCGGATCGCGCCTGATGGCGAAAACCTGATGTGTGAAAGAGGCCTAAATCAAAATAAATGTTATTATTTTCTGTCCACCTACTTTTGGACCAAATGTATGCACTTAATCATTATATGTATTTAATCTTTGTATGTATTTAACCTTTGCATTACTCCTGTATGGAATATACGTATAAAAATTATTGTACTATATGCCAATTCCTGAGAGCCCAGTAGCCAAGTCCTACCTTATATTGAAGGTACCCTAAGTTAATATTTATCAGACATGTCCCTCTCCTTATTAAAACTCTACAAATTTAAAGGGCAGGTACGATCCAGCACTGATTAGAAATAGCCCTAGGATGATCGGAGGAGAGCTCAGCCAGAATAGTAGGTAGTCAAAACCTCCACTATCATAGAATAATAGAATGTTTGAGTTGGACGGGACCTCCAGGGTCATTGTGTCCAACCCCTACTCCAAGCAGGATTCATTAAACTAATTCAGACATATGTTTGAAGACTTCCATTGAAGGAGAACTCTCCACCTCTCCTGGCAGCCTGTTCTACTCATTGGTCACCCTCACTATCAAAAAGTTTTTTCTAATATCTAATCTGTATCTCCTCCCATTCAGTTTCATTTCATTACTTCTAGTCTTTCCTTGTGCAAATGAGAATAAGGATGATCCCTCTACACTATGACATTGCTTCAGATATTTGTAGACAGCTACTAAGTCTCCTTTCAGTCTTCTCTTTTGCAAACTAAACAAGATCCACCAACTGTTCCTCATAGGTCATTGTTTGCAAACCGGTCATCTTTCTGGTTGTATTATACTACAAAAACAAAAAAAATTGATCACACTGATGATGAATAGAATGAAGCAAGTGTGAACATGTGCAAGCTGCTATGACTTAATAATATAAAAACAAAATAATACAGCAGTACTCTATCTATCTAGCCATCTCTCTGTCATGTGAAAAAAAAAGCTATCATCCTGCAGATGTGGAGTTAATCTGCATGTGGATAGCGTTCTGAACCGGCTCGCCGCATGCACTTAGACACACACTGCTGGGAGGAAATTAAGTTTATTCCCACCGGAAGCTTTCGGGTTTAAGTCACAGAGGTGGTTTCATGGTGGGTTCAATCAATGATCTGTATATAGAGAGCAGAGGCTGTAATTACGCCCCCAGCACTCACTGACAGCAGGATCAGCATTAGGGTCAATTGTCAATCAGTGCCTGGCGTACAGTTACGGCTGTTACGCTCATGCCCTGACTGGTTGGCGCGAGCGCGGAGGGTGTGGCCCCACTTTGCCACAAACCAGACTACCCTGAAAGGGGTGTGACTAAGCAGCTACCTTGGTGTTCACTGGAGCCTCTGATGGTGAGGTCAGGCTTGTGCGGCAGGTAGCTGCCAGGTACCACTCCAGGGTGGTGTCTGGCTGTGGCTGCTGATCCCACTGGCAGACTTAATGGTAGGACAGGAGCAGGCAAAGGGCTCGACTGGCATACATGGCTGAGACACTGGCAGGCGGGCACGGCTGAGACACTGGCAGGCAGGCACAGCTGAGACATTGGCATGAGAGAATGGCTGAGACACTGGCAGGACAGGCAGGCATGGCTGGCACTCTAGCAGGACAGACAGGCATGGCTGGTACTCTGGCAGGACAGGAACTGACTTGGTAGGGACAGGAATATAGGCAGGTATATGGAAACAGGAAAGGGCCTGTTCAGACTGGAGGGTTTATGGGGACAGGTATTTGCCCTGTTGAGGGCAGAGCAAAGTACAGCAGTGTGCAGGCACTGGGCCTCTCCGACCTATTCCCGGTGCCTGCACACTGCAGTACTTTCCTCTGCCCTCAACAGGGCAGATAAGTATGCCTGTGCAGGAGCGCGATGCCTTTGAGAGAAGAACTCGTATTGTCAAATAAGTCTCGATAGACATGTGCATATGATTCACTGGGCGAAATATGTTTTACATTAAAGAGATTTTCCTGGTATTTTATTGTTGACCTGTTTATTGTTGCCATGTGTCATAGCCCCTCAGGGGCTATGACACATGGCATCCCACTGATTAGCTCTGATGGTGGATGTATATAAACACTGAGCAAAATTGTGCTGTTGCTGTTCTGTTCAGCTCCGTTCAATGTGTATGTGTACATCTGGCCAACACTGGATCAGTTCATATTCTCATAAATGGGAACTGATCTGCAGTACGCAGCATTAATTTATGTACACTGAATAGATCTGAAATGTTCACCTTAGATAAAGGAGTGTTTCCATCTCCAAGATCCTATGTCAATATGTAGTAGATGTAATAATAATATTAGCAAATACCTCCAAATAGTAATGTAGTATAATTCTTCTGATTTGCTGTCTCTTAACCTTTGTGCAGGTGTAATAATACGGTCGGGGGGTGGACACATCAGCACAATCCATACTCACTGCGCTGTCTGCTGCTTCTTGCCTGGTGCGTCCCACATTCTTCCTGGAATTCAAAGGACTGGAGGCGGATCCCAGGATAACTTCAAACAGTAAAGATTTATTTTCTTCAGGACACAGCACATCCAATACACCATTAGCACACTTGACACGGTACCAGCCATACATCTTCTTCAGCTTTCCCTAGCTTCTTCAGCTACACCAGAATGGACCACAAAGTCACTATGGGACGAGGAGCCCGGTGAAAACTGCACTTCGACCTATCTCCCTGGAACCGACTTCAGTCCAGACATGGAAATAATTATCTACTAGGTTGTCCACCCCCTTTTGGTTATCCTGCCCGAGCACTCGCAGGTGGCCCACGACTACTTCATCAGCACCCAGACTCTTGCTGACACTTCATCAGTGACTTCTTCACTGACATCTTCACTATGTTGCTGCAGATACCATACACTTCACTTTTTCTCTGCTCTGCACAATTCTCCAACATCTACTATGGTTGGCTAGGGATTCCACTTCACACTTTGTGTGGCAGCTACACAGCTCATGAACAGGACCGTCCGAGCTGCACCAGGGGTCCACCCCCGACTGACTATAAACCAGGAAATCTCTCACTAGTTCCTGGCTACCACTCCTACAATTAACTCTGTAGTGTCCTACAACTGTTCTCTATTACTAGATTAAGGCCCGATGCTATCGCATCGGGAGGATAGTGACACACCTCTTGCCATGTTAACCCTCAACACACACCTCCTCAACACACACTCCTCTCACCTTTCACCATCTCCACTCACTCTTTCACTCCACATACGACCCTTTCTCTCACTCCGTCTCTCATACTCACGCCGTCATCGCCGCTTCTCCACGATCCCCGACATCTTGAGTATCGCGGGATTTCACCGATCCAAGATGGCGTCGCCGCAAGAACATGTCGCCGGCGTGGACAACGCCTGGATCCAGGATGGCGCCGGCAGAAGAAGATGCCGGGGATCGTGGAGCAGCGGCGATGACAGCGTGAGTATGAGAGATGGAGTGAGAGAAAGGGTCATATGTGGAGTGAAAGAGTGAGTGGAGATGGTGAAAGGTGAGAAGAGTGTGTGTTGAGGGTTAACATGGCAAGAGGTGTGCTGTGACGTCACCAGTTACAACTGGACGAAAGTTGTTACTACCCGGAAGCTGCTTAGCGCATTTATTATTATAGATTAAGTGTACTCAGTGCCTCCATCTAGTGTCCTTTTTACTAACTGCACATATAATAATATGGCAATAAACACGTATATACAGCTTGCACAATATGCACAGATACGGGACATTCAAATATGGCAATCATGTACAAGCAAACAGTAGTATCAACATTTACAGGGCTAGGCCCTGACCCTCTTACACAGGGCTTTGTAGAAGCTTAGGCATCCATGGTTACGACCACTAACAGGTAACTGTCACTATATGAGTGATTGTAACCATGGATACCTAAGCTCCTGCAATACCCTGCATATAGTCAAATAAACTCAGTGAATCAGGAGAACTATGCTGAATTACTGATTGGAGGTAGTTGTTAATATTATTATTATTATTATTATTATTATTACGCCTACCACATATATGGGATAGGATCTTAGACATGAGAATAACCTGTTAACTGTGTACAAATAGCCTCCAGAACTACTGTAGTAGTAGTTGATTTAAAGGAGTTCTGGACCGCTACCAATGTGATACCCCTCAGATCTACGTACTGTATTTTATATACTGGGACACCTCATCAAAGAGGCATTTTTGACAGTGAATAAAAATCTGTCCTTGTCTTGTGATGGAATCACAGTTCCATCGCTTTTTAGAAGATTCAGCTTTGTGTGGCCATTAAACAAAAAGGATTTTATATATTCTTGTATATTTTTATATAATCAAAGGTTCCACTTAATAACTGCAAGCAGAGATCTTCAGGAATGCCAGAAATTGATAAAGTATTTTGGAATATTGTATAACATTTCATTCTAAAATGATTAAGCCTGGTTTACTGAAATCAACAGATTTCTTTAACCGTGACTTAATTTATTATAAATTTATTCATTATGCCCATTTTTAATTAGTAAAAGGGTTCAAGAAGCTGCAGCAACAGAGGAAGGAAAATAATAGTTATCATGATGATGAATTGCCCTTCACATGTGTCAGGATTTCAATGATATTAGCATCGTGGCTACTTAGTTTTTTATTTTTACGTTACATTATCAGAAATCTTTAACAATCAGTTCAGGCTATTGTTCAGATGGCAGAAAAAGCAGAGAAGAAATGTAGCACAGGAATATTGTCTTCTCTAATTTAATATAGAGCACTAAATACACAGTTTGAACAATTTTTAGGCAATGTGTACAGTATTTTTGATGATTAATTTTACTAATGAACAACTACAGTGTTGTCGGTCATTCCTAAAGGTTAAAAAAACTGAAACCTAAATATTTAAGAAAGTAAAAGTGAAGTTTTAGCTATCTGAGAATATCTATGTGTGCAGAATTATTATGCAACCAAATGAAAAAAAGTACATTTTGCTATCTCAATTATTTATTTTCATTTGTTAAAGTGAAAATAATAACCAATATACAAAAAAAGCACAAAATGTGCAAAAAGTACATTTCTGACAATTAAAAAAATCAGTGACCAATATAGCCTCTCTTCTTTTCAATAACAGTCACAAGCCACATCCATGGGGCTGTCAGTTTCTTAATCTGTTGATTATCTGATCAACTTTTTGGGTAGCATCAACCACAGCCTCCCAGACACTGCTCAGAAAGGTGTACTGTTTGTCTTTGCTGTAAATCTCCAAATTAAGAAGGGTCCACAAGTTCTGAATAGAGTTAAGGTCAGGTGAGGAAGGGGCCATGTCATTATTCTTTCATCTGTAAGATCTTTACTGGGTAGCCAAGCAATGGAGACTATGATGCATTGATGGAGCATTGTCCTGCATAAGAGTTATGGTTTTCTTGAAAGATGAAGACTTTTTCCTGTACCACTGCTTGAAGACAGTGTCTTCTAAAAACTGAAAGTAGGTTTGGAAGTTGATTTTGAGTTAATCTTCAACATGAAAAGGTCGTCTTTAATAATGCCAGCCCATAGCACTGCCCTACTTTCACCTTTCTGAGTCAAACTGGAGATCTATGCCCATTACTGATCATATCTGTCTGTTCCTTCAAGAGTCACTCTCATCTCATTAGCCTATTAAACCTTTCAAAAATATGTCTTCAGATATTTTTTGGCCCTGTCTTGATGTTTCAACCTATGTGTCTTGTTCAATAGTGGTCGGTTTTCAGCCTTCCCTACCTTGGCCATGTGTCTGAGCGCTGAACACTTTGTACTTCTGGGCCTCCAGGGAGGTTGCATTTCTGAAATATGACAGCACTGGAGGATAATGGGTTTCTGGTTGCTTAACCCCTTAGCGACAGAGCCAGTTTGCAGCTTAATGACCAGGCCAATTTTTACAATTCTGACCACTGTCACTTTATGAGATTATAACTCTGGAACGCTTTAATGGATCCCGCTGATTCTGAGAATGTTTTTTCGTGACATATTGTACATCATGTTAGTGATAAAATTTCTTTGATAAGTCTTGTGTTTATTTATGAAAAAAACAGAAATATGGTGAAAATTTTGAACATTTTGCAATTTTAAAACTTTAAATTTTTATGCCCTTAAATCAGAGAGATGTGTCACAGAAATTTCTTAATAAATAACATTTCCCACATGTCTACTTTACATCAGCACAATTTTGGAAGCAAAATTTTTTTTGTTAGGAAGTTATAAGGGTTAAAAGTTGACCAGCGATTTCTCATTTTTACAACAAAATTTACAAAACCATTTTTTTAGGGACCACATCATATTTAAAGTCATTTTGAGGTGTGTACATGACAGAAAATACCCAAAAGTAACACCATTCTAAAAACTAGACCCTTCAAGGTGCTCAAAACCACATTCAAGAAGTTTATTAACCCTTTAAGTGCTTCACAGGAACTAAAGCAATGTGGAAGGAAAAACTTAACATTTAACTTTTTTTGCAAAAAATTTACTTCAGAACCAATTTTTTTTATTTTCACAAGTGTTAAAAGAGAAAATCAACCACAAAATTTGTTGTGCAATTTCTCCTTAATACGCCGATACCCCATATATGGGGGTAAAGCACTTTTTCAGCACACGGCAGAGCTCGCAAGGGATGGAGCGCCGTTTGACTTTTTCAACGCAGAATTTGCTGGAATTGAGATCGGATGCCATGTTCTGTTCGGAGAGCCCTTAATGTGCCTAAACAGTGGAAAACTAAAACAAGTGACCCCATTTTGGAAACTAGGCCCATTAAGGAACTTATCTAGATGTGTGGTGAGCACTTTGAACCTTCAAGTGCTTCACAGAAGTTTATAACGTAGAGCCGTGAAAATAAGAAATCCATTTTTTTCCACAAAAATGATCTTTTCGCCCCCAAATTTTTATTTTTACAAGGGTAACAGAAGAAATCATACCACCACAGTTATTTTGCGATTTGTCCTGAGTACGCTGATACCCCATATGTGGGGGGGAACTACTGTTTGGGCGCATGGGAGAGCTTGGAAGGGAAGGAGTGCCATTTTGGAATGCAGACTTTGATGGAATGGTTTGCGGGCATCATGTTGCGTTTGCAGAGCCCCTGATGGGCCTAAACAGTGGAAATCCCCCACAAGTAAACCCATTTTGGAAATTAGATCCCCTAAGGAACTTATCTAGATGTGTGGTGAGCACTTTGAACCCCCAAGCGCTTCACAGAAGTTTATAAACGCAGAGCCGTGAAAATAAAAAGTCTTTTATATTTCCACAAAAGTGATTTTTTAGACCCCAATTTTTAGACCCCCAAAGTTGGTAAATAGTGGAAATCCCTCAATACTTGCTCCAACCCTAACTCCAACACACCCCTAACCCTAATCCCAATCCTAACCCTAATCCCAACCCTAATCCCTAATCCTAATTCTAACCCTAATCCTAGTTCGCCCTAACCCTAATTCTTACCCTAGCCCTAACCCGAGCCCTAACCCTAGCCCTAGCCCTAACCCAAACCCTAGCCCTAACCCTAACCCTAGCCCAACCCTAACCCTAGCCCTAGCCCAACCCTAACCCTAGCCCAACCCTAACCCTAGCCCAACTCTAACCCTAGCCCTAACCCTAACCCTAATGGAAAACTGAAAAAAAAATATTTTCTTTATTTTATTATGTTTGCCTATATAAGGGGGTGATAAATGGGGGGGTTATGTACTATTTTTTTATTTTGATCACTATGATCGTTTATCAAAGTGATCAAAATAATGAATGGAATCTGCCAGCCGGAGCCGGCAGATTCCCGGCGGGCGCACTGCGCATGCGCCCGCCATTTTCAAGATGGCGGCACCCATCGGAGGACGCCGGCAGGACACGAGACCACCGGGAGGGAAGTGAGGACCATGGAGAGGTACCGGGAGGTGGATTGGGGACCCTATTTCTCTCTCCTCTGATGTGCGAAATAGAAATTTAATGCATAATCGCGGCTTCTTTTTTTTGCGGTTGCCGTTATAGGGTTAATAACGGCGAACGCAAAAGCAGGGTCGGTAAAAACCGACCGATTCATGTTCTCTGGGGTCTCGGCTACCCCGTGAATTAACGGCGCTGTGGTTTTAGTACACTCAATTACCACCGTTAAAAGGCGTATCGGCGGTCGTTAAGGGGTTAATATTTGATTCTTCACAAATTTGCCTAATAATTCTGCACACCTTGTTAAAGGGTTTTGCTTCCTTAGGCCATACTGTCCGTCATTATACAAATACACATCACCTGATCTTCCTCATCCAATAAACATTCAAATTTATACAGCTTGGAGATTGAAAATATGCATAAAAATGATGATATGGTCAAAAAACTTACCTATTAATTGTGTACACAGTGTAGAGAAGTACATTATGAAAGTCTATATTCAGTTTCCATAATTTTTTCAGCATGATTGTTTTTCCTCATGAAGCATTATTTGTACATAACCACAGGAAACATTTTTAGAACAAAGAACTTCTCTGCGGGAATGTAATCCATTGCCAGGTTTAGACATCAAGTTGTTTTAGCTGCTTTATTTGCTTATGTTTTTGCATAACTGGAACTGATCCCAAAAAAGGGTAAAGGATCAGAGCAGACTTGAAGACTTTATCCTTCTCTAAAGCTAAATCCATTCAGTTATTATTTTACACTTTATAGCACAACAGGCAGATGAGTGAGGCTAGCGCAATGAAGTTTTGGTTTTGATCTATTTTTATGAAGACTGATTTACTCTTTTTCAAAATGACAGCATTGTCTAGCACAGTTTACGTGGATTTTTTAACCCCTTAGTGGCAGAGCCAATTTGGTACTTAATGACAAAGCCAATTTTTACAATTCTGACCACTGTCATTTTATGAGGTTATAACTCTGGAACACTTCAATGTATCCCACTGATTCTGACAATGTTTTTTCATGACATATTGTTAGTGTTGAGCATTCCGATACCGCAAGTATCGGGTATCGGCCGATACTTGCTGTATCGGAATTCCGATACCGACTTCCGATATTTTTTCAATATCGGAATTCGGCATCGGAATCGGAAGTTCAAAGTTGATTGACAGCCTGACGTCATCATGATGCGCGGTGTGTGCGCATCATGATGCGCCGTCATTTCGGGCCTTCCGGGGGTCTCTGCCGGCCTGCCGGGGGGCTGTGTGGACTGCCCGGGGTCTGTACCGGCCTGCCGGGGGGCTGTGCCGGCCTGCCGGTGGTCTGTGCACCCTGTGGGGGTCTGTACCGGCCTGCCGGGGGGCTGTGCCGGCCTGCCGGGGGGCTGTGCTGATGTCCGGGGGTCTGTGCAAGCATCGTCCGATGGGACAACAAGTCCCATCTGGCGATGCCTGCTACCATGACAGTGATTGACACATTAGCCAATGATGGGACAGTAGTAGTCCCATCATCCGGCTAATGTGTTAAATGTTAAAAAAAAAAAAAATAAAATACTACATACATACTACATGCATGCTACATACATACTACATGCTACATACATACTACATATATACTACATGCATGCTACATACATACTACATGCTACATACATACTACATATATACTACATACATACTACATACATGCTACATACATGCTACATACATGCTACATACATACTGCATGCTACATACATACTACATACATACTACATACATACTACATACATACTACATGCATACTACATGCATGCTACATACATACTACATACATACTACATACATACTACATGCATGCTACATGCATGCTACATACATACTACATGCTACATACATACCACATACATACTACATGCCACATACATACCACATACATACTACATACATACTACATACATACTACATACATACTACATGCTACATACATACTACATATATACTACATGCATGCTACATGCTACATACATACCACATACATACTACATACATGCTACATGCTACATACATACTACATACATACTACATACATACTACATGCATGCTACATACATACTACATACATACTACATACATACTACATGCATGCTACATACATACTACATGCTTGCTACATGCATGCTGCATACATACTACATGCTAGCTACATGCATGCTACATACATACTACATGCTACATACATACCACATACATACTACTTACATACTACATGCTACATACATACTACATATATACTACATGCATGCTACATACATACTACATGCTACATACATACCACATACATACTACATACATGCTACATGCTACATACATACTACATATATACTACATGCATGCTACATACATACTGCATGCTACATGCATGCTACATACATACTACATACATACTACATGCTACATACATACCACATATATACTACATACATACAATACATTCATACAATACATACATAGACATACAGTACATATAACATAGAGTAGCATACTTACCAATACTTGTCACATTGTTCCCCGAAGCCATTGTCTTTTCCGGAATAAATATTAACATAACAAACCACAAAAATACTCACCCACGATCCGAAGCAGTCCACGAGTGTGTCCCACGACGATCTTGGGTAGAGAACTGCAGCATCAGATGATGCTGCCGTTCTCTACGGGCTGCAGGAATCCAATGACAGAAGGTAGGTATCCTTCCGCACTGTATTCCTCCGCCACTTAAAAAAAAAAAGTCCCTAGTCTCACTTTATGCCATTGCTGCGTGGGAAATTCCCACACAGCAATGGCATAAAGTGAGACTAGGGACTTTTTTTTTTTTTTTAAGTGGCGGAGGAATACAGTGCGGAAGGATACCTACCTTCCATCATTGGATTCCTGCAGCCCGTAGAGAACGGCAGCATCAGCTGATGCTGCAGTTCTCTACCCAAGATCGTCGTGGGACACACTCGTGGACTGCTTCGGATCGTGGGTGAGTATTTTTGTGGTTTGTTATGTTAATATTTATTCCGGAAAAGACAATGGCTTCGGGGAACAATGTGACAAGTATTGGTAAGTATGTTACTCTATGTTATATGTACTGTATGTCTATGTATGTATTGTATGAATGTATTGTATGTATGTAGTATATATGTGGTATGTATGTAGCATGTAGTATGTATGTATGTAGCATGCATGTAGCATGCAGTATGTATGTAGCATGCATGTAGTATATATGTAGTATGTATGTGGTATGTATGTAGCATGTAGTATGTATGTAGCATGCATGTAGTATGTATGTAGCATGCATGTAGTATGTATGTAGTATGTATGTAGCATGCATGTAGCATGCAGTATGTATGTAGCATGCATGTAGTATGTATGTAGCATGTAGTATGTATGTAGCATGTAGTATGTATGTAGCATGCATGTAGTATATATGTAGTATGTATGTAGCATGTAGTATGTATGTAGCATGCATGTAGTATATATGTGGTATGTATGTGGTATGTATGTAGCATGTAGTATGTATGTAGCATGCATGTAGTATGTATGTAGTATGTATGTAGCATGCATGTAGTATGTATGTAGCATGTAGTATGTAGCATGCATGTAGTATATATGTAGTATGTATGTAGCATGTAGTATGTATGTAGCATGCATGTAGTATATATGTAGTATGTATGTAGCATGTAGTATGTATGTAGCATGCATGTAGTATGTATGTAGCATGTAGTATGTATGTAGCATGCATGTAGTATATATGTAGTATGTATGTAGCATGTAGTATGTATGTAGCATGCATGTAGTATATATGTAGTATGTATGTAGCATGTAGTATGTATGTAGCATGCATGTAGAATATATGTAGTATGTAGCATGTAGTATGTATGTAGCATGCATGTAGTATGTATGTAGCATGCATGTAGTATGTATGTGGTATGTATGTAGCATGTAGTATGTATGTAGCATGCATGTAGTATATATGTGTTATGTATGTAGCATGCATGTAGCATGCATGTAGTATGTATGTAGCATGCATGTAGTATGTATGTAGTATATATGTGGTATGTATGTAGCATGTAGTATGTATGTAGCATGCAGTATGTATGTAGCATGCAGTATGTATGTAGCATGCATGTAGTATATATGTAGTATGTATGTAGTATGTATGTTGCATGTAGTATTTATGTAGTATGAATGTAGCATGTATGTAGTATGTAGTATGTATGTAGTATGCATGTTGTATGTATGTAGCATGTATGTAGCATGTAATTTTTTTATTTTTTTTTACATTCAACACATTAGCCGGATGATGGGACTACTACTGTCCCATCATTGGCTAATGTGTCAATCACTGTCATGGTAGCAGGCATCGCCCGATGGGACTTGTAGTCCCATCGGACGATGCCTGCACAGACCCCCGAAGCCTGCACAGACCACCGGCAGGCCGGCACAGCCCCCCGGCAGGCCGGCACAGCCCCCCGGAGCCTGCACAGACCACCGGCAGGCCGGCACAGCCCCCCGGCAGGCCAGCACAGCCCCCCGGAGCCTGCACAGCCCCCCGGCAGGCCGGCACAGCCCCCCGGCAGGCCGGCACAGCCCACCGGAGCCTGCACAGACCACCGGCAGGCCGGCTCAGCCCCCCGGCAGGCCGGCACAGACCACCGGAGCCTGCACAGACCCCCTGGCAGGCCGGCACATCCCCCCGAAAGGCCCGTACAGACCCCAGAGAGGCTGTACAAGGCAAAAACAGGGTTTTTCTTATTCCGATACCGGAAGTCCCATAGACTTGAATGGGACTTCCGGTATCGGAATCGGCGATACCGATACTTTTTTTAAAGATCGGCCGATCCATTCCGATCCGATACTTTGAAGTATCGGACGGTATCGCTCAACTCTACATATTGTACTTCGTGATAGTGGCAAAATGTCTTTGATATGACTTGCGCTTATTTATGAAAAAAATGGAAATTTGGCAAACATTTTGAAAACTTTGCAATTTTCAAAATTTAATTTTTGTGCCCTTAAATCAGAGAGTCATATCGCACAAAATAATTAATAAATAACATTTCCCACATGTCTACTTTACATCAGCACAATTTTGGAAATTTTTTTTATGTTAGGATGTTATAAGGGTTGACCAGCGATTTCTCATTTTTACAACAAAATTTACAAAACCATTTTTTTAGGGACCACCATACATTTGAAGTGAGTTTGGGGGTCAATATGACAGAAAATACCCAAAAGTGACACCATTCTAAAAATTGCACCCCACAAGGTGCGCAAAACCACATTCAAGAAGTTAATTAACCCTTCGGGTGCTTCACGAGAACTAAAGCAATAAGGAAGGAAAAAATAACATTTTACTTTTTCACAAAAAAATTACTTTGGAACCAAACTTTTTTACTTTCACAAGGGTATCAGGAGAAAATGGACCACAAAATTTGTTGTGTAATTTCTTCTGAGTACGCTGATGCCTTGTATGTGGAGGAAAGACACTGGGCGCATGGCAGGGCTCAGAAGGGAGGGGGCACCATTTGATTTTTTGAACGCAAAATTGGCTGGAATCAATGACCCCCCAATTCTATCTCCAACCCTAAGACAGCCCTAACCCCAACCCTATCCCCAACGCACCAATAATCCTAATCCCAACTCTAACCATAACCCTAACCACAACCCAAACCCCAACACCACCCTAACCCCAACACCACAACCAACTCTAATAACAACACAACCCTAGCCCTCAACCCTGACCCTAGCCCCAAGCCTAGCTCAACCCTAACCCTAGCCCCAACCCTAACCCTAGCCCAACCCTAACCCTAGCTATAACCCCAACTATAACCCTATCCCTGACTCTAACCCCAACCCTAACAATAGCCCCAACCCTTACCCTAATTTAATAAATGGAAATAAATACTACTTTTTTAATTTATTATTTTTATCTAACGAAGGTGGTGATAAGGGGGGGTTTGATTTACTATTTTTTTTTACCTTGATCACTGTAATAGGGTCTATGGCAGTGATAAAAATGAACCAATAGGAAAAATTTCCTATTGTTGCCAGATGTTGGCAGGTAGATCTTGGCGGGCGCACTGCGCATATGCCCGCCATTTTCTTCCCGGAAGAAGATGCTGATGGCTGAGAGAGATCTGTTATGAATGGGTAGCCGAGGAGGAAATAAAAAACAACACAAGCTAAGTCTCAGAAAATCAAATAGGTTGGTAACTATGCAGACTGCAGACCCCTGATCCTAACACGCAACTAGCAGCAGTCGTGGAGCGTTCCTACGGTGGTCCTAGACGCCTCGTCACAACCGGAGAAACTAAATAAGCCTAAAGCAGGAAAAGGTGAAAACTAACTGCCCCAGAGCAGACCCCAAAGGAGAGACAGCCCCCCACATGTATTGACGGTGAAAAAAGATGAAAACACAAAGGCAGGAAAATAGGCTGAGCAAACGATGGGGCCAAACAAACTAAAAAGGACAGGAAAGAAAAGACACTGTCTGCAGTCTGCCAAAAAACCCTACAAAATGTCCAACACAACTGATAGCAAAATTAACCCTGAAGTCACTAGACTTCTTCCATTATATCAGCACTCTGAAATATTCTGAGACAGAGCAAAAAGAGGCCAATCTAATAAGTGACAAAAAAAAGGCAATTTGGCAAATAAGAGTGGTAATTCAGCCCAGCCCAGCCGAGCTGGCTGACCACACTAAAAAGACCAACAAGAGCAAGTGTGAACATTAGCAAAAAACAAACTTATCTTTAGAAGACTGGAACAGAGCTGAGTCCTAGACCTGAGAAACAGACTGAATCACCAGCAACAGGATAGGGCGTCGGCTGTCTTATATCCAGTCTGATACTCCAGAGATCCAATCACTATCTTCCTCACCAGGAGGCAGATCACTACCACTCAAACCAACCTCACCACCTCCCGTCACCACCAGAGGGAGAACGGAAGGGGAACTCTCAACTGGTGGAGCAGAAAATGAGCTCATAACAGTACCCCCCCTTGAGGAGGGGTCACCGAACCCTCATCCATGCCACCAGGCCGATCAGGATGGGCCCGGTGAAAAGCACAAACCAATTTATTGGCATGAATATCAGAGGCAGAGACCCAAGAATTATCCTCCTGGCCATAACCCTTCTATTTGACCAAATACTGGAGTCTCCGTCTAACCAAATGAGAATCCAATATTTTCTCTACCTCATATTCCATATTGCCTTTAACCAAGACAGGGTCAGGAGGTGCCGCCACAGGAACTACTGGCTCAACAAACCTCTTCAACAGTGATTTGTGAAATACGTTATGGATTTTGAACGTAACTGGAAGAGCCAATCAAAAAGAAACAGGATTAAGAATCTTCAAAATCCTATCAGGTCCAATAAATCTTGGCTTAAATTTTGGAGATGCAACCTTCATAGGAATATTCTTAGATGACAACCAAACCATATCACCCACTTTAAACCGGGGACCAATGGTCCTATGCCGGTTGGAAAAACGCTGGGCCTTTTCCTGAGAGAGAGACAATTTATCTACCACTTGGTCCCATATCTGCTGCATTCTCACAACCACAGTGTCCACACCTGGGCATGACGAAGATTCTACTTGCCCTGAAGAGAATCGAGGATGAAACCCAAAATTACAGAAAAAGGGTGACATCAAGGTGGCAGAACTAGCTCTATTGTTCAGCGCAAATTCGGCCAAGGGCAAAAATGAGACGCAATCATCTTGATCAGCAGATATAAAACATCTTAAATAAGACTCCAAGGTCTGGTTTGTTCTCTCAGTCTGCCCATTGGTCAGGGGATGAAACGCGGAGGAGAAGGATAACTGAATTCCCAGACTGGAACAAAAGGCTTTCCAAAATCCGGAAACAAACTGGACCCCTCTATCGGACACAATGTTCTCAGGAATCCCGTGTAACTGAACCACCTGTTGAAAAAACAAGGGTACCAACTCAACGGAAGATGGCAACTTTGGGAGTGGTACAAGATGGACCATCTTCGAAAATCTATCACAAATTACCCAGATAACAGTCATTCTCTGAGAGACCGGAAGATCAGAAATAAAATCCATTGAGATATGGGTCCATGGCCTCTTGGGCACCGGCAGGGGCATCAGCAACCCACTAGAATGAGAACAGGGTTTAGACTGAGAACAAGTCCCACAGGACTGTACAAAATTCCTGACATCACAAGATAAGGCAGGCCACCAAAACGACCGACTCACCAAATCTCTGGTACCAAAAATACCTGGATGAACAGCAATGCAGAGCAATGGACTTCAGACATCACTCTCTTTCTCCACTGGTCCGGAACATACAATCTTCCCATAGGGCAACGCTCAGGTTTATCCTCCTGAAATTCCTCCAGGGCGTGTCTCAAATCGGGTGAAATGGCAGAAAGAACTACCCCCTCACCTAGGATAGTAGTAGGCTCGGTCACATTAAGAGAATCAGCAAAGAAACTCCTTGAAAGGGCATCTGCCTTAACATTCTTAGTGCCCGGAAGAAAAGAGACCACAAGATTAAAACGCATGAAAAACAAGGCCCAACTAGCCTGTCTAGGATTCAAGCATTTAGCCGACTCCAGATAAGTCAGATTCTTGTGATCGGTGAAGACCACAAATTGATGTCTAGCTCCCTCCAACCAATGTCTCCACTCCCCAAATGCCCATTTCATGGCCAACAATTCCCGATTCCCTACGTCAGAGTTGCATTCAGATGGGGAGAACTTTCGAGAAAAGAATGCACAGGGATTCATCTTAGATGTCACAGGGTCTTTTTGGGACAAAACAGCTCCTACACCAATCTCAGAAGCATCTACCTCCACTTGAAATGGAAGTGAGACATCAGGTTGCTGTAAAACTGGAGCTGAAGTAAACCTCCGCTTAAGCTCCTGAAATGCTGAGACAGCCTCAGGGGACCAAATCAGCACATCAGCTCCCTTCTTGGTCAGATCAGTCAGTGGTTTGACAATACTATAAAAATTACCTATAAATTTACGATAGAAATTAGCAAAACCCAAAAACTTCTGAAGAGCCTTCAAAGAAGTAGGCTGAACCAAATCATAAATGGCCTGTACCTTGGCCGGGTCCATTTCAATAGTCGATGGAGATAAGATAAATCCCAAAAATGAAATCCTCTGTACACCAAAGAGACATTTCGATCCCTTAACAAACAGGGAATTCTCCCTCAAAATCCGAAACACAGTCCGGACATGTTCCACATGGGAATCCCAATCATTAGAAAAGATCAAAATATCATCCAGATAGATGATCAAAAACTTATCCACAAAGTCTCGGAAAATATCATTCATAAAGGACTGGAAGACAGAAGGGGCATTGGAGAGCCCAAAAGTAGTGTTGAGCATTCCGATACCGCAAGTATCGGGTATCGGCCGATATTAGCTGTATCGGAATTCCGATACTTAGTTCCGATACTTTTTTCATATCGAATACCGGAATCGGAAGTTCCCATAATGCTAGGAGCCCGCTCGATTTGATTCAGCCAATGGGGATCCTCAGAAGTGTGGGCACATCCTCTTAGGCATGTAGGCATTTTAACTACTGGCATGGCTGTGATTGGCTGCTGAAATGATGTCATGATGCACTATAAAAAGCGCTGCAGCCGCCATTTCTGGTCACTCTGCTGTGAATTCAGTTAGGGACAGGCTGCTGTTGAAGACTGTGAGGGACAGTTAGAAATAGCGATTCTAAAAACAATATTGTGCTTTATCCAGGCTACATAAACCACCACTGTAGCTTTCTTTTGCCTAGCAGCAGTGTTCACAGCTGTCTGCAAGGGCTGTGTGAGTGCAGACCCACGCTGTGTAGTGTGTCCTGCAGGCACGTCTGCTTGTAGGCCGGCCAGCGTGTGTCTCTGCCTCATACACATTTTTCTTTTATTGCTGCTTTTTTTTCTCCTGTATAGTGTGCTTCCATACGTATCCATATACGTTGATAGCAAACACTAAAGGAGTGGACAGCGGAGCCTTTCAGCAGCCTTTCAGTGCTATAGCCAATTTCTCTGCACTGTTTTTGGCTGTCTGATAGGTCTCTCTGTGTGTGAGTGCAGCTCACGTTGCAGTGTGTTCTACAGCCACCGCTAGCTGTAGTCCGCTCAGCGTGCGTCACTGCCTCATACATAGTCCTTTTTTGCAGCTAATTTAGCCAGATTTTTGCTCCTATATTAGTGTGCTTCCAACCGCATCCATTGTCATTGGTTGGATGCAAACACTATATAGGATTAGATAGAGGAGCCTTTTTGCTGGCTTGTGCCCTTCAGGGCCAGCCAGACTAGTATCACCCTATTTTTTGGAGCCTCATCAATTGCATTGTAGGTTAGCTTCCTGCATTGTAATCGCTCCAAAAAGTTTGTGATACTATAGCTTTCAAACTTTGGTCACATCCTTTTCTTTCCCCCCCCCCAAAAAAAAAAGGAAATAAAGTTCACCAAACACTCCACTTTACAGTTGTCTAGGCCACATTAGATCATATTAAAGTGTAGTACACACACTCTTAGCCAAATTAGTGTTTCTTATACTGGTTAGCAGGTGTTCAGGAATAAGAACACTAAGCCACCCCTTTTTTACTTTTCTGCCTATCTTTATCAGTCTACCAAGATGAAGAAGGCAGGGAGTAAGGCACGTGGTCGTGGCCGTGGAGTTTCAGCAGGGAGAGGACGGGGGGATTCAGCAGGGAGAGGACGTGGGGATTCGGTGTCTGCTGTGGCCACCAGTGACCCGGCATCCCCCACTTTTACCAGGCAACAGTCCTTCATGCGCAGCTTTGTAGGACCTCGCCGTACCCCACTGCTGCGTGACGAACAAATTGAAGCCGTTGTCGGATGGATGGCAGCTAACGCATCCACTTCAATGACTTCCGCATCCTCCCAAGGCCAGAGCACTGAAGAGCAACCATCTGTCTCTTCACCACCTGCCAAATTGCCCAGGCAGTCTGAGAGCCCTGGACAGGAGCCATCTCAATCTTTACTTCTGTTCTCAGAATCTGTTGGCTTGGAAAGAGGTGGCCAGCCAAGCAGCATTCTAGAGCGTGAAGAAGAGGGAGTATGCAGTGATGCGCAACTGCTTTGTCCCTCTGAATCTGAAGAGGCGGGTGGGCCAGTGCCTATTGTCAGCACACCTCAGTGCTCATCTGATGATGATGAGACTCAGTTGCCAATTTCTGGTGCGTACGGTGCTGGCGAGACAACCCAGGACCAGCCGGTGCTTGAAGAGGGGAGTGGAGATGATGAGGTCCTTGACCCATCATGGCGTCAGCCACAGGAAGGTGGTGGGAGCAGCTCTGAGGAAGAGATTCCCCGAACGGCCAAAAGAGGAGGGAGAGGGCGGGGGCAGACTTGGTTGCCTGTAGCCTCCACTTTGGCACTCGTGAGGAGCAATCCTCTTCCAAAACACAAAACGGGCGCTCCCAGGACTTGCAGTGCGTGGTCTTTTTTTGACACAGTTGCAGATGACATTTGCTTTGTCAAATGCAAGCTGTGTCATCAGAAAGTGAAACGAGGGAAAAATGTGAGCAACCTCAATACCACAAATATGTGGAAACATGTGCGTACCAAGCACGAGGTGGAGTTACACAGACACACTGAAGATGTAGGCCAACCTTCAGCAGCACCTACCACCTCTTCAGCTCATGTTGGGGCCTCTTCCTCCAGCTCACACACAGCTGGTTCGGCTTCCTCACTGGAACGCCATGGAAGAACCACTGCCACTGTTGTCCAGAGACCCAGTGAAATTCCACCCACTGAACCACGTTCGCAGTCATCAGCACACTCCCAGGCCACTCACCAGCAATCGGTAGCACAGGCATGGGAGAAAAAGCGGCCATACTCGGCAAACCATCCCCGAGCAATGGCTCTGAATGCCGGCATTGCCAAACTACTGGCCCTTGAGATGCTGTCATTCAGGCTGGTGGAGACTGACACCTTCCGGAACTTTATGTCATTGGCAGTTCCACAATACAATGTGCCCAGCCGCTTTTATTTCAGCAGGCAAGCCGTCCCTGCCCTGCAAAAGCATGTGGAGGGAAAAATTAAAAATGCGCTACTAAATGCCGTCAGTAGCAAGGTCCACCTGACCACCGATGCGTGGACCAGTAGCCATGGACAGGGACGATACCTTTCCCTCACTGCCCATTGGGTCAATGTTGTGGAGCCGGGTACAGATCTGGAGAGTGGCGCTGTACGTATTCTGCCAACTCCAAGGATTGCAGGAATGCAGTCTGTACATATTGAGTCCTCCTCCTACTCTAGTTCCTCGGAATCAGCACTGCGTGAGCCTGTTAGGCCAGATATGAGCACAGGTGTGGCCAAACGTCAACAGGCCGTCCTTAAATTAATTTCTTTGGGGAATCGGAGCCACACAGCACAGGAGCTCTGGAATGCCATCAAGCAGGAGAGCGATGTGTGGTTTGTGCCAGCGAATCTCCAGCCAGGTTTGGTAGTGAGTGACAATGGCCGAAATCTAGTGGCAGCTCTGGGCCTAGGCAACCTCACTCACATACCATGTCTGGCACACGTGCTCAATTTGGTCGTGCAGAGCTTTCTGAGGGACTATCCGGATCTTGATGCACTGCTGCACAAGGCTCACCTAGAGTGTACTCACTTGCGGCGTTCCAGCATGGCAAGATCGCGCATTGCATCTCTGCAACGACGATTCCGCCTGCCAGAACATCGCATCATATGTGACCTCCCCACCAGGTGGAATTCAACGTTACATATGTTGGAGCGGTTGTGTGAGCGGCAGGCAGCAGTAATGGAGTACCAGCTGCATCAGGCGCAAACAAGTCGCACTGTGCGCCGGACACACTTCACCACCACTGAGTGGGCCACTATGAGGGACATCTGCCAAGTTTTGCGTGCCTTCGATGACTCCACGCGGATGGCCAGTGCAGAGGATGCACTAATCAGCATGACTGTCCCCCTCATCTGTCTGCTTCAAAAAACCTTACAAGCACTAAGTGAGGAGGTTTTTGAAGAGGTCGAGGATGAGCAGTCAGAAATGCCATCTGCTTCTGGCAAATCTGCGAACGTGCTTCCACACAAAGGCCCAGGCAGGGGACACTTAGTGAGGAGTATGACGAGGAGTCAATGGAGGAGGAGGAGGAACACATCTCTCCAGAGGAGGGAGGTACACAAGGCTCTAGTAGTCAGTGTGTACAGCGAGGGTGGGGTGATGCTGAGCAGGCAGAGATGCTGCCTGAAGCTGGGGACAGCGTTTCCTGTCCAGTTGGCAGTCTGCAGCACATGGTTGATTTCATGCTGCAGTGCTTGTTAAATGACCGCCGCATCGCCAACATTCTCCACACGGCTGATTATTGGGTGTACACCCTCCTAGATCCTCGCTACCGGGACAACTTAGCACAGTTGAACCGGGAGCGAAAAATGCAGGAGTACCAAGAAATACTTGTGCAGGCCATCATGTTCTCCATTCCCCCCGCAAGTGTTGCTGGTAGTGCTCTTCAAAGCAGCCATGTGGGTAGAGGCAGTGGAGGAAGCTCTGCACAAAGAGGTAGCAGAGGCAGTGCCACAGGACAAGGCAAGGACAGTATGGCCCAAATGTGGGAAAGTTTTGTGGGACCGCCACAAACGGCTACACCATCACAGACGGCTCCAGTCAGCAGGAGGCAACGTTTCCGTCAGATGGTGACAGACTACTTGTCTTGCCCTGTTAGTGTACTCCCAGACGGCTCTTCCCCGTTCAAGTATTGGGTCTCTAAGCTGGATACATGGCCAGAGCTTAGCCAGTATGCATTGGAGGTGCTGGCTTGCCCTGCTGCCAGTGTATTATCGGAACGTGTCTTTAGTGCTGCAGGTGGTGTGGTAACAGACCGTCGCACGCCACTATCCGCCGATAATGTTGACCGGCTTAGGCTGGTTTCACATTTGCGTTTTTTAGCGCTGGAAAAAAACGCATACATGCGCATGCGTTTTTTCCCCTATATTTAACATGGGTGCGCATACCTGCGCGCTGGCATGCGCATGTATGCGATTTTCATGCGCTGCGTTTTTTTGGGGTGTGCGTTGGTATTTTCCAGACGCAGCATGTTGCATTTTTTGGCCCTGGAAAAAAGCGCATGCGCACGTATGCGCACGTTTTGCGCTAAAAATGGCCATTATAGCCTATGGATGCGCATACGTGCGCACTGGCATGCGCATGTATGCGTTTTTTTAGCGCTGCGTTTTTTTGGTGGTGTCCACTTGTTGTCCTAGTTATAATCTTCTAAAGTCAAAAAAAAAGTCTATATAAAGGAGGTGCCTGCCAAAACTCTGCCACTACTACACTGACAGATTGAAGAGCAGACAGTCAACCAAGAACCCATTATATCAGCGAAGAATGTGAGTATATAACATTATATGCCTGTCCTTTTAAATTATGTTTGTACTAATGATTTTTATTATTTTTACATGCAGTATGTCTTCAGAATCCGAGTATTCCCCATCGCGGCAGGAATTGGCGCAAGCAGACCGTGAGGTGATTATTTTCGTGCATCTGGTAAGTATATCTGCTGCTTCTCCAAATCTCTTACGTTTTTTTCAACTTTTTTAAGACATCGTCATCATCATCTTCTGCGGACGGGACTAGTGAGGGCGAAGAGCAGGAGCAGCGAAGCCAAGTCCCGGTGGTGATACGGAATGTAAGTATCAAATGATTTGTAATGTTCTTTATTTTTTATCTTCTATTTTTACTCTTTTTTATGTTTATTTTTTTGTAACTTTTTATTCAATTTAAATTGGATTATTCTAATGAATGTGCTTTGTCTAGGTTCCACAATGGGATGAAGACGTCTACCTGGATAATGAGCAGCTCATCAGCCTGGTCCAGGAGCGTTCGCCGTTGTGGGACAGCCGTGACCGGCTGCACAAGGACATTGTGGTGACCTGGCGGCTATGGAATGAGGTGGCCGCAGCGTTGATGGATGGCTGGGACAGCGCCACAGCATCCTCCAAAAAGGCGTTTAGTGAGTATTTCCCTGCTCTGTATTGTGCCGCAGTGACTGTTGTCCTTGACGGCACTGTTGGGTTTTCTTGCTAGGCATATTCTAGCAGGAAACCCAACAGTGTCATCGGGGTCTACAGTGACTGCTTTGAGTATTGTATTGCTACATTGTGCCGCAGTGACTGTTGTCCTTGACGGCACTGTTGGGTTTCGTGCTAGGTGTATTCTAGCAGGAAACCCAACAGTGTCATCGGGGTCTACAGTGACTGCTTTGAGTATTGTATTGCTACATTGTGCCGCAGTGACTGTTGTCCTTGACGGCACTGTTTTTTTTTTTATCAACAGTGGACAAAGTCCGAACACGTTGGCGTTCGATCAAGGACCGCTTCAACAGTGATGTTCGTGCTGAGGGCCAGGTTCGCAGTGGATCTGCGTCAAGGACCAGAACTAGATACCGTCACTATCACGCGTTGCAGTTCCTAAGACCGGTCCTTGCCACGAGATCGTAAGTATTATAAATTTTGGGTTTTTATTTTTATTAATCTGTGTTTTTCTAATCCACAGCTGATGCTTCTTGTAAAGGCATGGTAGTAATGATTTTCCTTTCTTCCACAGCACCTGGAGCAGCACCCTGCAACCTGGCCCTGGAGCGGTCCTTCCTCGGACGTCCTCTGACCCGTCCCAGCCATCCGACAGCCAGGAAGCACCTTGCAGGTCAACCACACACACAGCTGGTGACCAGGAAGCTGGGCCATCAGGTGTTCCCCTGTCCCAGGTCTCTGCCACTGGTTATGCGGGCACTACCCGCCAGCGGCAGAGGGCCTTGGACAGGAATGTCTTGCCCGAGTTTATGCATTTGAGCGAGACATTTAATTCCAGCCTCAAGTCACTGTCCGACAGAGTTGAAAGCGGTTTTGCACTCATGGAAAGTGGTTTTAACCACTTTGAACACCGCTTCAATTCTGTAGAACAGCGCCTTGACCGTCTGGAGGCCGACCTCAACAGACCAGCACACCATTTTTTTAGTAAGATTGAAAAGGGCATGGCGGAACACCTTAGTCCTGATCAACAGCTGAATGTGCTGCAGGCCTGCAACAATGCTTTCTTGCAGGCTATGCAGCATAATCGGTACGGTCAGCAGTCAGTGGTGTCCTTTCCACCTGTGCCACCATTGACTCGCTTCACCTCACTACCGACTTGTGCTGCATACCACTGCACGGACACCTCAATTCAAAGCCAGGACACCCACCGTTACACCACCACAAGTCTGAGTGCAGCTGGTCACTTCACCGACACCACCATGGCAAGTGCTGCTCCTGTCTGGAGCACCACCGCCACTCCCATGCATGCGTGGAGCTCAGCCACCACTAGGCAAACATGGAACAGCCCTGCCGCTACAACAACATGTAGTAGCCCTGCCACCACCACTCTGCAAACCTGGACCATCACTGCCGCCACCAGTCCTCCTGCAAGGACGAGCACTGACAACGAAGAGCAGCAGCAGCAGCCACCTCAGCAGCAGCAGCCACCTCAGCAGCAGCCACCTCAGCAGCAGCAGCAGCCACCTCAGCAGCAGCAGCAGCCACCTCAGCAGCAGCAGCAGCCACCTCAGCAGCAGCAGCAACCACCTCAGCAGCAGCAACCACCTCAGCAGCAGCCGCCACCTCAGCAGCAGCCGCCACCTCAGCAGCAGCAGCCGCCACCTCAGCAGCAGCAGCAGCCATACCAGCAGACGGGGGACCTACATTCAATATTTGCCCCTAGTTCAAGGCGAAATCTATCAAGGCGGGCATTGGGCCAAAGTCGGTCCAGGCACACAAGCCTACGGCGACATGCCATTACAACTAATGTACCTGAACAGATTTCCTCTCCTCCAAGTGTTCCTAGTTTAATTCCCTTAACTGGACTACCTTCCCCCACAAGTTTTGTTGCCCCTTCCCCTCAAACACCGTCTTCAACTGCAAGTGTTGCATATTCCCTGCACACCCCCAAATTGAAACCATCTGCCCCCAAACGCCGGAAAAAATAATTTTTTGGTTTATTTTTGTGATAAAAAATAAATTTACATTTGTGGTTCACCATTACTAAGTTTCATTAATGTTGTTTGCGCCGCTCACACACACTGATGGGTAAATACATGTTAAAAACCAACCCAAGGCCTAGTATAGTCATATGTGAAATAACACGGACTAGTATAGTCATACCAAGGCCTAGTGTAATAACTCGAGTTTTACCAACTTGGATCTGGTTTCATGAAAAACAAACTGTTGACACTTGTCTTAAAAATAAGTTTCTTTCTAGTTTCACCAGTTTGTTTTTTGTGAAACAAGATGCTAGTTGTTAGAAATCGAGTTATTACAGTAGGCCTTGGTATGACTATACTAGGCCGTGGTATTTCACATATTACTATACTATTAGCCCCAAGGCCTACTATACTCATATTTGAAATACCACGGCCTAGTATAGTCATTACAAGGCCTAGTGTAATAACTCTAGTTTCACCAACTAGAATCTGGTTTCATGAAAAAAAAAATGTTGAAACTTGTCAAGTTTCACCAGTTTGTTTTTCGTGAAACAAGATCCTAGTTGGTAAAATTCGAGTAGGCCTTGGTATGACTATACTAGGCCGTGGTATTTCACATATTACTATACTACAAGCCCCAAGGCCTACTATACTCATATTTGAAATACCACGGCCTAGTGTAGTCATTACAAGGCCTAGTGTATTAACTCTATTTTTACCAACTAGAATCTGGTTTCATGAAAAACAAACTGTTGAAACTTGTCAAGTTTCACCCGTTTGTTTTTCGTGAAACAAGATCCTAGTTGGCAAAAATCGAGTAGGCCTTGTTATGACTATACTAGGCCGTGGTATTTCACATATGACTATACTAGTAGGCCCAAGGCCTACTATACTCATATTTGAAATACCACGGCCTAGTATAGTCATTCCAAGGCCTAGTGTAATAACTCTAGTTTTACCAACTAGAATCTGGTTTCATGAAAAACAAACTGTTGAAACTTGTCAAGTTTCACCCGTTTGTTTTTCGTGAAACAAGATCCTAGTTGGCAAAAATCGAGTAGGCCTTGTTATGACTATACTAGGCCGTGGTATTTCACATATTACTATACTAGTAGGCCCAAGGCCTACTATACTCATATTTGAAATACCACGGCCTAGTATAGTCATTCCAAGGCCTAGTGTAATAACTTTTAAGTTGGAATGGAGCAGATTACATTCATCCACTCAATGCTGACTTGTATTCCCCATGGACTTTCATTGGGGTTGGGTTTTGAGGGTTGTGTTTTGAGAAAATCACATACTTTGTTTTCAACTAATTGCACAATTTTCTCTTGAAAAAAAATGGTTTCCTGATTCATGGCCTGCAGCTTTGCTCGTTCCAATATATTTCACGCAGACTAGCAATGCTGCATTTTAACTCATATGTGTATTTACCTGCCCAGGTGTGTGAACATCAAAAAATTCAGTTATACATGGGAAGTTTTTTATTTAATTGGAGTTTAAAAAATATAGTGCACTCAGTAATGGTATCAAATAAGGTTTTTTATTACCATAAACAAACAAAAACATTACACCATTTCATCTTGCCAGTGCACCCGTCCTACATCAGAAATAAAGTAGGCCGCAAATTGGTCCCTCATTTGGCCAACTTCAACGGATGACCTGAGAGTGTGCTGAGTGAATTCAGGCAATGGGTTAGGAGCATCATCGTCCAGTTCAAAGGTCGGGTGCTCTTTAGCCATCACAAAGTTATGTAGAACCACACAGGCCTTCACCACCTCATCGACTGTTTCAAGTTTAAGATTAATGGCCGTGCCCAGAATTCGCCATCTGGAAACAAGAATCCCAAAAGCACACTCGACAGTTCTTCTGGCCCTGGTCAGCCTGTAATTAAATATTTTTTTGGTGTGGTCCAAGTCCCGGCTGGAGTAGGGTTTCAGTAAGTTTCCGCACATTTGAAAAGCCTCATCGCCAACCATTACAAAGGGCAGTGGCTGAGCTTCGGTGTGAGGAAGAGGCCGTGGCATAGGGAAATTAAATTGGTTGCCATACAACCTCCGGCCCATGTCTGAGTTTTTAAAAGCCTGTGAGTCATTACCACGGCCAAATGCTCCAATGTCCACTGCTACAAACATACATCCGGCATCCGCAATCGCAATGAGTACTATTGAAAAGTACTTTTTGTAATTATAGTACTCAGATCCCGTTCTTTGGGGTTTGATGATCCGTATGTGTTTACCATCAACAGCTCCCAAACAGTTGGGAAAATTGCATACTGTCCAGAATTTGTCAGCAATTTCCATCCACTTTTCAGCGGTGGGCAGGGGCATAAATTCTGGGCAAAGAACATTCCAGAGAGCCCGGCAGTTGTCAGCAACAATTCCAGACAAGGTAGAGATTCCAATACGGTACTGGAAGTGTAGTGAAGATAGGGTTTCTCCAGTCGCCAGGAATCTGTGAACAGACAAAGAAGTAAAATTAATATTTATGTATATTATTTTAAAAAACTATAAAATAAAATATTAGTACATTCACGAAAACTAATTACCCAAGGTTTTGAATACTAAATTTAAAAAAAAAACATCAGACCGCACCCCTTGGTTTTTAAAACATACCGTAATGTCACCAGTAGCCGTTCCTCAGGAGGAATCGCACGACGGAGCTGTGTGTCCTGTCTCCGGATGGATTGTTGGACACGAGCAAGCAAATCCATGAAACTTTCGTGGGACATCCTGATATAATCTGTAAATTTCTCCGGGTTTGCCTGTAGCTCGCTGTAGAGGGTGTGGTATGCCCCACGGCTCTCCCGGAGTTCAACAATCGGATGTATCCACATACGCCGCCGTCTTCGCTGCCTCTCTCTCTTCCTTTGTTCAAGGCAAGCAACTGCATACGCCTGAGCCATCGCGATGTCCAAATCCAAGTTGAAGTGAAAACTCTTCCAGCGCAGATCCATGGTCACGAGAAGAATCAAGCAAATGTGAAGAATACTGTAGACAGGGTCTATATATTAACATACCACACCCACAATGAAGTCCCATTGGTCTTGTGTGTTGTTGAATGGTTGTTTTTTCATTTTTGTGGGGTTTTTCCAAAATCTGTAAAAAAACGCAAACGCACAAAAAACGCATACAAACGCGCAAAAACGCTGCATTTTTTTCCTGCATGCGCATAAAAATGCTTGAAAAAAACGCAGCGTTTGTATGCATTTGTATGCGTTTTTTTAATGCGTTTTTTTGCGGGAAAAACGCGCTGCAAAAAAAAGCAAGTGTGAAACTAGCCTTACTTTTGTGAAAATGAACAAGGCCTGGATCTCACCTGAATTTGCCAGTCCTCTTCCAGAATAAATAATTGGCTGGCAACAGGATCCAGGTCTCCTGTTGTGTTCATGTTTCTATGACCTGAACTTTATTTCCTGGGCAACAGCAACGTCCGTTGTTGCTCAGAAGTGCTGTGCGCACAGACAAAACACTCGCTCATGTGTAAGTGGGGTTCGGTAACGTTAGCTGATCCCCTGCTGTGTGTACGGCAAACTCTCCTGCTGCCTACAACTTCTGACTACCTCTGATTTAATATGTTCTCTGATTTGCCCTCTGTCTCCACTCTGTTTTGAGTATTTCCTCCGGCCTACAACACCGCCTGTTTCTGCTCTCAAGTGCCGTCTGCACAATCCACACTTGTTCCTGTGTTACCTGGGTCCTGAAACATCTGCTCATCTCCAGAGGTGAGCACGGCAATGTCTCCTGCTTTGTCTACATTCCCACTACTTGTAGTGGAAATGTGGACAGAGCAGGAGACATTGCCTGACTCACCTCTAGGGAGAAGCTGGTGTTACAGAACCCCAGTAACACAGGAACAAGTGTGGGTTGTGCAGACGGCATTTCAGAGCAGCAACTGGCATGGTTGGAAGCCAGAGGAAATACTCGAAACAGAGTGAAGACAGAGGCCTACTTGGAGTACGTTGACAGTTAGTAGTAGTCTAGAAACAATCGCAAACTGCCACCAAGTAGGCCTCGGCCTACTACCTGATTTTCCCTGGGCTCCGACACCGCCAGTTGGGCTCAGAAGTGCTGTCCGCACAGACAAAACACTCGCTCATGTGTTAGTGGGGTTCGGTAACGTCAGCTGATCCCCTGCTGTGTGTATGGCAAAGTGTCCTGCTCCCTCCACAGTCAAACAACCTCAGATTTACACCTGGCTCCAAGTATGCCTCGGCCTACTACCTGATTATCCCTGGGCTCCGACACCGCCAGTTGTTGCTCAGAAGTGCTGTGCGCACAGACAAAACACTCGCTCATGTGTAAGTGGGGTTCGGTAACGTCAGCTGATCCCCTGCTGTGTGTACGGCAAACTCTCCTGCTGCCTACAACTTCTGACTACCTCTGATTTAATATGTTCTCTGATTTGCCCTCTGTCTCCACTCTGTTTTGAGTATTTCCTCCGGCCTACAACACCACCTGTTTCTGCTCTCAAGTGCCGTCTGCACAATCCACACTTGTTCCTGTGTTACCTGGGTCCTGTAACATCTGCTCATCTCCAGAGGTGAGCACGGCAATGTCTCCTGCTTTGTCTACATTCCCACTACTTGTAGTGGAAATGTGGACAGAGCAGGAGACATTGCCTGACTCACCTCTAGGGAGAAGCTGGTGTTACAGAACCCCAGTAACACAGGAACAAGTGTGGGTTGTGCAGACGGCATTTCAGAGCAACAACTGGCGTGGTTGGAAGCCAGAGGAAATACTCGAAACAGAGTGAAGACAGAGGCCTAATTGGAGTACGTTGACAGTTAGTAGTAGTCTAGAAACAATCGCAAACTGCCACCAAGTAGGCCTCGGCCTACTACCTGATTTTCCCTGGGCTCCGACACCGCCAGTTGGGCTCAGAAGTGCTGTCCGCACAGACAAAACACTCGCTCATGTGTAAGTGGGGTTCGGTAACGTCAGCTGATCCCCTGCTGTGTGTATGGCAAAGTGTCCTGCTCCCTCCAAATTCAAACAACGTCTTATCTTAAACTGCCTCCAAGTAGGCCTCAGCCTACCAAATGACAATCCCTGGGCTCCAACATCATCAGTTGTTGCTCGGAAGTGCTGTCCACACAGAAAAAAACACTTGTTCATGTGAAAGTGGGGGTCTGTAACGTCGGCTGATCCCCTGCTGTGTGGAGGGCAAAGTGTCCTGCTCCCTCCAAAGTCAAAATACCTCAGCTTTACACCTGGCTCCTAGTAGGCTTCGGCTTGCACCATGATTGTCCCTGGGTTCCAACAACGCTAGTTGGTGCTCGGAAGTGCTGTCCACACAGAAAAACACACTCGTTCATGTGACAGTGGGGTCGGTAACGTCAGCTGATCCCCTGCTGTGTGGAGGGCAAACTGCTGCTGCCTCCAAATTGTAACTACTTCAGATTTAAACATTCTCTGATTTGGCCTCTGTCTCCACTCTGTCTCTAGTATTTCCCCTGACCTCCAACACCGCCAGTTCCTGCTCACAGTTGCTGTCCACGCATTCAACACTTGTTCCTGTGTTCCTGGTGTTCTGTAACGTGAGCTGATCCCCCGATGTGTGTCCGGCACTGTCTCCTGCGCTGTCCACCTTCCCACTGCAAGTGGTGGGAATGTGGACAGAGCAGGAGACATTGGCAGACAAACATCAGGGGATCTGCTGACATTACAGAACCCCAGTAACCCAGGAACACGTGTGGATTGGGCAGACGGCTGCTGTACGCATAAACTGGCGGTGTTGGTGGTCACGTGAAATCCTGGAAACAGAGTGGAGACAGATGCCTAATTGGAGCACGTTGACAGTCTGTTGTAGCCTACAAACAATCTAAAACTGCTACCAAGTAGGCCTCGACCTACACCATAATTCTCCCTGGGCTCCAACAACGCCAGTTGGTGCTCGGCAGTGTCTTTGGCACGGGGACTCCCTGTTGCCCAGCCTGGTTCCAGCACGCCTGCTGTTTCCGGGTAGTGTCAAGGTCACTATGCCACCAATCCGTTGTCCTGTCGTCTTGCGGCCGGGTTAGCCGACTCTACGGTGCCTGCAGTTTAGGTGACTCCTATGTGGGCTGCGGGAACTGGCACTGAAGGCTGGATCCGTAGTGCCAATGGGACATGGACCCCCTGTAGGACTGTGGGTTTCGGTAACTGCGGCCGGCTTGCGGCCTGGCTACTTTGCTTTGAATGGGTACCTTCTGCTACCCACCCGGGTTCCAGCACTGCCTGCTGGTTCTCGCCAGAGCCTTTGGCCTAGCTGCCTCCATCTCGGTATCCGAAGTCCAGCACCGTCAGCTGGTCCTTGGTAGTGCTTTTTAACACAGGTACCTTCTGCTTAGTAACCGTGGTCCAGCACCATCAGTTGGTCCTCGGTAGTGCCATTGGCTCTTGCAGCTTTTGCTACCCATCTGGGTTCCAGCACCGTCAGCTGGTTCTCGGCAGTGTGTTTGGCACGGGTACTCCCTGTTGCCCAGCCTGGTTCCAGCACGCCTGCTGTTTCCGGGTAGTGTCAAGGTCACTATGCCACCAATCCGGCAGAACAAAAGACAGAAGAAGAACAAGAAGCAGAAGAAGCTAAAGCAGAAGAACAGAAAGCAGAAGAACATTAAGCATAAGACTAAAAATCAGCATAGAAGAAATCAAAATTAGAAGCAGAAGAAGACTAAGCAGTAAATGGGGGTGAGTCCGTTCCTCCTCGTGGTGCCCCTGGAAAATGCCTGCTGCTGCAGGCCAAACTGAACGCGGACAAATCCTGTTGTAAATCTTTTGTGACAGGCAGAACGTAAGGTGTAATCTTATAACTTTTATAGATAAGTACTACAGGAATGCCTGTCACCATAAGAAAATGAAGACAAAGAAGAATAGGAAGAAGATTAAGAAATAGCATATTAAAATTAATAATAGCTAAATAAGAAGAATATGAAGAATGGAAAAAAAAATTAATGGGGAGAAGATGAAGAAGAAGAAGATGAATAAGGTGAAGAAAAAGTTGATGAAAAAAATGCTACTGCTGCGGATCATGAAGGAGAAAGTGTGGGAGAAGTACAAAAGAAGGTGAAGAGCATGGAAGTTGTGAAACATACAGTACATATTTGACAAAATATAAAAAAGGTTAACAAAGTCAATATCTTTTTAACTCCGAACGTATTGAAAAAAAAAATTGGAATTAATGCTATGCCATGTGATTTGAATAAACCACTATGCTTTTAATGTCTCATCCACCTCCCACAATACATTCTACATGATTCTTATTTGTTTTCAATTATGTAGAATTAGCCAACAAGGAAATAAAGGGCTTTTTTTCATTTCGATACCGGAAGTCCCATTGACTTGAATGGGACTTCCGGTATCGGAATTGGCGATACCTGATATTTTTTTCGTATCGGGCGATACCATCCGATACGATATTTTTGGGTATCGAACGGTATCGCTCAACACTACCCAAAAGGCATCACCAGGTACTCAAAATGTCCCTCTGGAGTATTAAATGCCATCTTCCATTCATCCCCGTGCTTGATGCGAATAAGATTATACGCCCCCCTGAGGTCAAGCTAAGTAAACCAGCAGGCACTCTAAACTCTGGAGAATAAATCAGACATCAGAGGTATCGGGTTCTGATATTTAACCGTCATCTTGTTAAGGGAACGATAATCAATACACGGTTTTAATGAACCATCTTTCTTGGCCACAAAAAAACCCCAGCACCTAAAGGTGACGAGGATGGTCTAATATGACCCTTCTCCAACGACTCCTTAATTTAGGATCGCATAGCATCATGTTCGGGTACAGATAAGTTAAAAAGCCGACCCTTGGGAAATTTACATCCAGGCATCAACTCAATTGCACAGTCATAACTCCTATGAGGGGGAAAAGACGCAGACTTACTCTCACTAAATACATCAGAGAATTCAGCCAGATAATCAGGAACATCATGAGACTGAGGAGAGGTGGAGAAAACAGGAGCGTCCCTAAGAACACACTGACAACCCCAACTCACCACAGACACAGATTTCCAATCCAAAACTGGGTTATGAAATTGCAACCAGGGGAACCCCAGAACAATAGTGTCATGCAAATTATGCAGCACCAAAAATGTACAATTTTCCTGGTGGTCAGGGGCAACTCGCATTATCACCTGGGTCCAAAACTGAGGTTTATTCTCCGCCAACGGAGTGGCATCAATACGCCTCAAAGGAATAGGCATCTGCAGAGGCGTCATGGACAAACCACAATGTTTAGCAAAGTCCAAATCCATCAGATTCAGAGATGCTCCTGAATCCACAAAAGCCTTAGTGGAAAATGTGGACAAGGAGCAGATCAGAGTAATTGCCAAAAGGAACTTAGGTTGTATACTGCACACAGCAAATGTGTGTGCAAAAGTTTCTCTCGTTTAGCGCAGACAGAAATAGTATGAGAGACGTCTCCACAGAAAAAACACAGCTTATTATGCCTTCTAAACTCCCAACGTTGTGCCCTAGACAAAACCCCATCACATTGCATAGGTTCAGACATTTGTTGAAAAGGTGGCAGCGCCTCCCGTGTATTTTTACGTTCACGTAAACGCCAATCAACTTGAATGGCTAATGCCATAGAGCCATCCAGACCAGAGGGAACAGGAAATCCCACCATAACATCTTTTACGGTCTCTGATAAACTTTTCCGCAAGAGGGATGCCAATGCACTATCATTCCATGTAGTAAGGACCGCCCACTTTCGGAATTTTTGACAATATAATTCTGCAGGATCCTGACCCTGGTTTAATGCCAACAGGGTTCTCTCAGCTTGATCAACGGAATTAGGTTCATCATACAACAACCCCAAGGCCTGAAAAAATGCATCCACATTAGTCAGAATAGGATTTTCAGGTGTCAGAAAAAACGCCCAATCCTGGGGATCGCCGCGCAGCAAGGAGATGACAATTTTAACCTGCTGCGCAGAGCTTCCCGATGAGTTAGGCTTCAAGGCAAGAAATAATTTACAATTAAATGAGCTCATAATAGAGATCACCGGGGGGATACAGGAGGGTCCAGGGACATCGGAGATAACGGGGGGGCCTCAGGGACCCCATTTATCCCTCCTCTGATGTGCTAGATCACATCAGAGGAGAAAGAAATTAAATGGGAAATTGGACTTTTTTTTTGCAGTTGCCGTTATTCTGGAACACTGGGGTCGGTAAAAACCGACCTGAATCATGTTCTCCGATACCCTGGAGAATTTCTGACGTTGAGGGGCTCTATACACTTATTTCTCAGCAACGTTAAAAAGCGACGCTAAGGAATAAGTACCCTTAAGTGTCGCCGTTAAAAGGTGTATTCTCGGTCGTTAAGTGGTTAACTATCCTTAAAACAAACTATTCCAAATACTTAAAGAAGCCCTTCCATGAATATCTTTTTTTTACAAATCTATGTATCTTTGTATGTAACGTAATATGAGTATACCTTTTACGTTATCCAGTACCATTTTTCTCTACGCCTCAGTGATGTCAATGTATCTCAGATTATACAGCTCCCTTTATACTGTATGTGTGAGCCAGAAATCTCTTTTACAATGTAAGTCTATGGATCCTTGTTGTCACGCTACACAGGTTTACATTGTAAAAACCACTTCAGTGTCACGCAGAGCACAGTGTGACCTAGAGATGTCACTGAGAAGAGCAGAACAGTGCTGAAACCCAGAGTGCACGGCGGTAGATGAGTATATAAACACATGCACACTACATTATATGCATACATACATAGATTTAGAAAAATAATCTATGTGGGAGGGCTTATTTAATGGTCTTCCACAATGCCATATCCCATTAAAAGTATAACAATGGGTTTTCTTCTCTTTCATAGGAACCATGTATGAATAAGAGTTGATTGTAAAGTGTTACACACCTGTCCTGGGTTCAGGCTCTGCTCTCTTCACCTAAGTCTGCTGAACACCTTTGTTCTCCATGTCGTACTTTGCAGGTTGCCCAGTGTGTGACATCATATCCTTAGGCATTTTAAGGCCCACTAAGACACACACCTGTATCTTAGTATTAAGCCTCTAGTATTTTGTGTGCTCCATCATTTTGGTTCCAACTCTGATCCTGCATACCTAGAGCTCAACAGGTTAACCCTTACTTTATCATATCTACATTCACCCTTGCTTTATTCCACTGCACCTGTACTTCTGGTCCTGAGTCTTCTGCATATGCTGAGTCCTTGTTTATTGCATGGCTTTTCTGCTTGCTGTACCGATGCCTGTGTGCCCACTCGGACCTTGGGCTTGGAAGATCCACCTTATCAGGTGAGCCAAAACATATAGTGTCTATGGTGGATTTTTGGTTAATGTTCTAGGCATCTGGTGATCTTCTATGCTAAAGTTTACATACATTATATTTGTTCTACATTTTTTTTGTCCCACTAAGGGATAATATGGAAATGTTGGTATATACATTGGGAAGAACATGAGAACTCAACATTTATTACAACCATTCCACAGGATAAGAGACATCTTTTTATAATAGGACAATGTAATGGAAAAAAAGTACACAGTCTCTAAATTCCAATACTTACTTCTTAAACTTGAATCTTTAAAAAAGTTGCAATGTAGTCCACAAACTAGAAAATTGTTGACTGTGCACGTAAAGAACACAGCAGTTCTATGTTCATTCACAAAATCCATAATTAGAATAAGACAAAATTCAGCAAAAGCAAACAACCTACCTGCTTTTGGCTTTCAAATAGTAAGGTACTCTTTTTTTAAAAAAAAGTAAATATATCAAAATTATAAAAAAATATTAAAAAGATCAGGGGTTATGTAAGAACACATGCTGCCACACTTAGTACACTGATGCCATTGCACAGCTCTGGCATAGTTCTTAATGGAGGGAGAGAGTGGTTGTCCAGGGCTGTGTGTGCACAGTTGAACGAATCAGAATCCTTTAACGCTGACACTGGTGCTTATTCAAAACCATCATACTAACAGCCTTTGTAAGGGCTAATTCTGTTTGTTTCAGATACATTCTGCATTTAGCCTAGGGATTTAAAATTTGCAGAAGCAGGGAGAGTGTCAAAATACAGACTCTAAGCAGGGCTTAGGGCTTTGCAGTGCATTGTTAAATATATATCTGCTGCACCTGACCACATAATTTTTTTTGGGGTGGTGAAAAAATTTACTTTATTGTCATTCATAGAGTATTACGTGCTTTGTGATACATTTCTGTGGTATATAACTCTCCAAAAAAGCATTGTAATTTTTTTTCTAAATTTAGTTACTCACCCATAGAGTATTATGTGCACTGTAGTACATTTTGGTAGTATATAACACTCCAAAAACGTGTTGAAGAATTTTTCTGGATTCAATTTTTCACCCATAGAGTATTACATGTTTTGTAGTTATAGGCAAACCCCTAGATGTTCGGGTGCGGAAGGTTTGTCCAAACAGTTAAAAAAAAATTTGGTTCGGGTACCAGAATAGTATCACCTCCAATTTTTGATGTAAAGAAAGAAGCTGTATCAAGAAGATTTTTCTTTTGTTATGTAAGCTATAGCTCCCTATAGATATGTTAATATCCAAAAACTGGAAAGGGGGAGGTTAAGATCAAAGCATATCATATAAGAAATTGATCTAGAAGGTGCAAGTGCTATCCTAATGCTGGCAAGTCAAAAGCCATGTCATACCTAGAGAAATCCCTATAGTTAACTAGAAATTGTAAAAATAAGCTGCAAATGCAGTTTGATTAGGCAGAAGCAAAGAAAAAAGACTCGAATATGCACAATGAAGGGGACACAATACTATCCCTGTTTAATTCTTTAATCCTTCACATCTTTATCACATCTTTTGGAAGCCGAGTTCAAATTCCCTAGCTACACACAGGCCTGATTACTGCCACACCTGTTCTCAATCAAGAAATCACTTAAACAGGACCTGCCTGACAAAGTGACGCAGACTAAAGATCCTATAAAGCTAGACATCATGCGGTGATCCAAATATATTCTGGAACAAATAATAAACAAAGCAACTGAGATCTATCACTCTGGAAAAGGTTATAAAACCATTTCTAAAGCTTTGGGCTTCAGTGAACTGTAGTGAGAGCCATTATTCACAAATGATGAAAACATGGAACAATGGTGAACCTTCCCAGGAGTGCCTGGGCCACCAAAAATACCCCAAAAGCACAGCAAAGACTCATCCATCAGGTCACAAAGCACCCCACAACAATATCCAAGGAACTGCATGCCTCACTTGCCTCAGTTAATGTCAGTGTTCAGGACTCCACCCAAAGAAAGAGACTGGGCAAAAATGGCCTGCATGGCAGAATTTCAAGATGAAAACCACTGCTGAGCAGTAAGAACATAAAGGTTCATCTCAGTTTTGCCCAAAAATATATTGATGATCCCCAAGACCTTTCATAGAATGCACTGTGGACTGACAAGACAAAAGATAAACTTTTTGGAAGGTGTATGTTACATAGCATTGTAGAAAAGTAACATCATACCAACAGAAAAATAAGGTGTGGTAGTGTGATGGTCTGAGGCTCTTTTGCTGCTTTAGGACCTGGAAGACTTGCTGTGGTAAATGGAACCATGAATTCTGCTGTCTACCAAAAAATCCTGAAGGAGAATGTCTGGCCATATGTGCGCAACTTTAATCAGAATTGCACTTGAGTTATGCAGCAGGAAAATGATCCCATACACAACAAGTCCAACTATGAATAGTTTAAGAAAAACAAAATTAAGACTTAAGAGTAGCTTAGTCAAAGTCCTGACCTTTATCTGATTTAGATGCTGTGGCATGACTTTAAAAAGGTGGTTCATGCTCGGAAACCCTCCAGTGTGGCTGAAATACATCAATTTTGCAAAGATGAATGGATCAAAATTCTTCCAGAATATTGTAAAAGACCCATTGCAAGTTATTGCAAACACTTAAGGATGGCCCAACCAGTTATTAGGTTTAGGTGGCAATCCGTTTTACACACAGGACCCTGTAGATTTGGATTTCTTTTTCCCTTGGAAAAAAGACCTTCATTTAAAAACTACATTTTGTGATTACTTGTGTTATCTTTGTCTAATATTTAAATTTGTTTGGTGATTTGATCATTGAAGTGTGACAAACATACAAAAGAATAGGAAATCAGGAAAGGGGCAAACACTTTTTCACATAATTGTGTATACTGTAGAACCTGCTTTATGTGAAATTTTGTTGCTTTGTAATATAAGCCAAAATTAGCCTGCTACAGGTGTACAAATTTGGTTGTTTGATAATTGACTATTGTCATTTATGTTGCAGAACTTGGTTTGTGTGAAATTTTGTTGGTTTGAAAGAAAAAATAAAATTGGCCTGCTACAGGTGAAAAAATTTGGTCTGTTGGGACATGGTCCCCAGCCGCCACTATTTCTATCGGTGTGGCATCTCCAGTTGTCCTCCAGTTGTCTTCAAGGGTCTATAGATGACTGTATTACACTCTTTATAATTTTTTCATGGCTTTGCACTTTGTTTAGAGAGTTTATAAGTGTAGGAGCTCATCAACTACTGTATTTTTCAGACTATAAGAATCACTTTTTTCCTCCAAAAATGTGGATGAAAATGGGGGGTGCGTCTTACAGACCAGATCTACCTGCTCTGGCTGTGGTGGGGAGGTGGTGGTGCAGCGGGCAGCCGGTCACAGGAGGCAGGAGCTGGTTGCTGCGGCTAAAGCCTGTGCCCGCTGCTAAAGAGAAATCAATATTCACTGCATTCCACTCCCATGGGTGTGGAGGGCAATGAATATTCATTTGTCTTTAATAGCATCCTGGTATACATGGCCCCATCCCCATCCTTGTATGCATGGCTCCATCTCCTTCCTTGTATGCATGGCCCCATCAGAAAAACATTAAAAAAATATTCTTGCCTTTCTGCAATCCCTCGCAACATCTTGTTCTGAGCTAGCAGCTGCTTTATGCTTGTAAGCAGCACACGGCAGGGATGTCATGTGCTGCTTACAAGCCAAAGGACAGCTGCCAGAAAACTCACTGCTCTTCACACTGGGACTTTATGCATGGAAGGCATGAGTATTCATTGCTCTTTAGCAGCACACACAGTGTCAGCAGCCGGCTTAAGATAAATGAATATTCACTGCTTTCCATGCTCCCTGTGCATGCTACTAAAGAGCAATGAATACTTACTGACCTCCACGCACATAGTCTCGGTGTGCACAGTAGTGAGTTTTCAGGCAGCTGTGCGCTGCATACAAGCAGAAAGGTAAGCGTTATGTGTTTTTTTTAAATGTTTTTCTGATGGGGCCAATCATACCAGGATGGGGATGGGGCCATGAATACCAGGATGGAGATGGGGGCCAATCATACCAGGATAAGGATGGGACAATGCATTCCAGGACGGAGATGGGGGCCCTGCATAGCAGGATAGGGATGAGGGGAGGCATTCCTACCAAGATAGAGATGAGGGGTACCATTCCTACCACAATAGGGATGAGGGAGCCATGCCTACCAAGCTAGGGATAAGAAGGACATGCCTACCAGGATAGGAATGAGGGGGCCAAGCCTACCAGGCTAAGGATGAGGGTGGCCATGCATACCAGGATGAGAAGGAGGAGGCCATGCATGCCAAGATAGAGATGAGGGGCCTTGCACACCAGGATGGGGATGAGAGGGGCCATACATTCCAGGATAATGATGGGGGGCCATATGCACCAGGATGGGGATTAGAGGGGTCATGCATTCCAGGATAAGGATGAGGGGGACCATGCACCCCAGGATGGGGATGAGGAGGCCATGCACACGAATTTGGAGATGATGAGGCCATGCATACCAGGATGGGGATACGAGGGGCAATGCAAGCCAGGATAGCGATGAGGGTGCCATGTATACCAGGATAGGGATGAAGGGACCATATATACCAGGAGAGGGGATATTAAGTACACAATTCACCAAATTTTTTGCTTCAATTTTTTTTCTAATTTCCTCTTCTAATACCTAGGTGCGTCTAATTATCTGGTGCCTCTTATAGTCTGAAAAATGCAGAACACTTTCTTAATATTTTAATGAGGCCCTCCAGTTATTGTTTTCAAGTATCCTGGATAAGCCTGCTTATATTTTTATCCTGGCTTTGCAATGTGTGCAGAGCCTTTATGAGTGTAGGGGTATCAAAACTACACTTTGTTCACAATATTTGAATGACGTACTAGAGTTGGTGTCTTTAAGGGTGTATGGATGACCGTGCTTGTAATTTTTAGAAGGCATTGCACTGTGCAGAACTTTTATGAGTGTACAAGTACCACAACTGCACTTTATTCAGAATATTTGAATAAGAAACTACAGTTGGTGCCTCTTAGGGTGTATGGATGACCCTGCTTGTAGTTTTTAGCAGGCTTTGAGCTATGCAGAACTATTGTTAGTGTATGAGTACCACAACTATACTTTGTTCGCAATATTTGAATGAGGTACTACTGTTGGTGTCTTCAGGATTGTATGTATGACCCTGTTGTAATTTTTGTCAATCTCTGCACTTAGTGCCTCCTCCAACAAATTTTTGTCAGTTCATGCTTCCTTCATAAACTACACTGAACTTTTCAATTTTTTTGGTTTTCTTAAGTTATTATATTTTAAAATCTTTCTTTTTACATTTTTCCTTATATACAATTCATTTTACTGGAAAGAATGTTTCTTAACATTTTTTTTCTTGTAAACTCCAATTTCTCATTGAGTTTGAATGTTTTATTGTCAGTCCTTAAAGTGGAGTAAAAGTGTGACCCCATTGTTCTAAACAGCAATCTGGGAGTCAGAAATGCTTCCAGGGGTCTTACACATGCTGTTCTCCTTCCATTCAGCACTTTGTCCATGCATTTCAACATTTCTGCTGCCCCCAGACCTCCTTGTATGCCCCGATTTCCCATTGACTCCCATTATACTCATTACTCGGAAGAAAAGCACCTGAGTATTAGGAATTACTTGTTTCGAGAATCAAGCACCCAAGCATTTCATCTTTAGTAATAATATCTAATTTGCTGAATTTCTCTACATTAAAAAATGAAAACAAAACAAGTATTGAAAAATGAAGACTGCAGAATTTAGTTGACATAGTGTGCTATAGTCAATGAGCTCTGCTTTACAGGCTCTGTTGGGCTCCCTCTCTATGGATATATTCTCCCTTACAAGTTTTTAGATCAGAATACCTTCATACTTACAATCCAAAGATGAATGTTAGAATTCTTTGAGTAAACATACAAATGGTGGTATAGAAGATTAGGTACCTGCATAGAAACTCAATTAGGGCTCTGTACAAAACTGCTGTAAATACAGTATGAGCCGTTACATTTAATTGCACCTCTACCACTTTAGTATAATATTATGTGGCAGACGTTTTACTTTTCAGATACAGTATTATAAGTAGGGCAATGCTGAAAATGAGTCAGAAGTAGTTAGCCTGCTTCATGGTAAGGATGAATGAATGAAGACACTGAAGGATGTCTTTTCCTAGAAAGATACATCTTGGAGAAAACAAATTCAACATCAATTATGCTACAATACACTGAATAACCTTGTGAAAAAGAACATTTATCTTTATTTTCTCATACATCTCCTGTGTAACACATAGTTGAAACATCCTTGACATTACCTTTATTAGGACCAATTTGTATGCAGTATATTTCTTTAGAAACATTCAAATATCTGGTGAATTCCACTTCCAATTCAAAAATTATTAAAAAAAGGCATTATCAACAGTAAAGAGAACTCATAAGAGGTTAAAAGTGAGTCAGTCACCCTAATTCCACAAGTACCCAACTATGTCCTGTGCGGATGATGATTGTTTAGTGTGCTGTCAACATAGGTTACCACTAACCCTTGTAAGATGGCTGCCGGACAGGTTCTTGATGGAAGATATGTATTATTCGAGGTTGGTAGCGATGGTGATGAAAACTCGGAAAAGTATGTTCCAGCACGTATAGTGCTGAGAGAGTTAATACGGCATTCAGGGGCTCAGTTTTACGAGCAGTCAAAAGAGATGCTCACATATCCCCACCCCAGAGGGGTGGTTTGGCAGATAAAATGGAAACCAAGTGTCACATTCTGGGCCTGGAGTTGTGTGTATCTCCTGTCTGGTAACCTGCGCTAAGGCAAACTCACAATATTGTATGGACGTTTTACTTTGTGCTGGAAAAGGATGCTCTTTCATTTGGTTTGCTGAGTGGTTTATGCAGTCTTAATAAACCTGCCTGGACATTTTAGCGAAATAGCTTCCTGTAAATACCTCAGCTGCAGCTGAGTGAGTACAAACCTCTACACCTTGTTTCAGTGGAGATATATGTATTGTGTATATTATATATATTTATATAATACAAATCTATACTAATTTATACTTTTGCTTTATTATATAATCTTTTTTATTTATATAGCGCCAACATATTCCGCAGCGCTTTACAGTTTGCACACATTGTCATCGCTGTCCCCGATGGGGCTCACAGTCTAAATTCCCTATCAGTATGTCTTTGGAGTGTGGAAGGAAACTGGATTACCCAGAGGAAACCCACGCAAACACGGAGAGAACATACAAACTCCTTGCAGATGCTGTCCTTGGTGGGATTTAAGCACAGGACTCCAGCGCTGCAACGCAGCAGTACTAACCTCTGAGCCACTCTGCTGCCTATTATATTTTATGGTTTTATCATACGCTATTTGTTATGTCTTGTGGTACTTTCCAGAACCTGAGTGTTTTTTATTAATAGGGCTTGTCCAGTACTATAAAGTCCCATTCTTTTATCCCGTCCCGACATATGCTGCACATATACGGTGCTGTAGGAGCTGGGTTCCCGCAAACAGCAGTATGTGTACAGCGCCGCGATCTCGTGGGCTCATGCTGAGCGCCACCAAGATTGGTAGCAGGTGCCAGCTCTATGTGCTAGCACCGATTGCTTGCTCTTAACCCCTTCTGATGTTGCTGTCAATAGGGAGGAGCACCACACAGAGAGTGAGCTTCCTGCCTACTTTCATCTGCACAACGCGATGCTATCGCGTTGTATGGATGGTCTCTATCATGACTCCCGGCCATAAATTCTGCAAGGAAGGTGGTTTGTGAGCACCTGCTAAGAGCAAGAGATGGCATATCTCCTTCCCTGTGTGTCAGAGGCTTCTCTGATGCCTTGCAGTGCAGAAGCATTGCATTGTATCAGATCAGCGTTCTGTTACTATACAGTGATGTCCCATCCTGGGACAATATAATAAAGTTTTTAACAAAAAAAATATTAAAAAGTGTAAAAATAAAAAAAAAAAACCTCCAAATAAAGAACAAAAAATGAAAAAAATGTGAATCCAATAAATACATTTATTTCTATAAAAAATAAACAAATAAAGTATAAATATTTGGTATCACTGCATCCAGAATGACCTTACATATATATAAATTTCCCAATAGTTAACCCTTCAGTGAACACAATCAAACATAAATAAAAAGCTAAGTAAAAACTATACATCCTACAGCCTAATTAAAAGTACAATAAAACGCATCAAAAAGACACATGAAAATAAAATTGGTACAGCAGAAAACATCACCTTGTCCGGCAAAAAACAAGCCACCAAAAAACTCTGTTAGCGGAAAAATTAAAAAGTTAAAACTCTCAGAAAAAAGAGATGCAAAAATAATTATTTTTTTCTATAAGACTAAGTTCACACTAGGCATTTTTGCTTTGTTTTTGTTCTGCAACAAAACCTGCACTCTTGGCAGAAAAGAAGCAGCATCAAAATGCATGTTTTGGTGCAGTTTTTGATGAATTTTTTTGTTTTATTTTGTAGGCTTCACTAATTTAATGAAACTGTACTAATCCAAACTGCCATCTCAAGTGACCAAGACAAGATGGCAAACCTGAAAAAATCACAAAAATAAATGAGTTTCATATACTGTTGTACTTGCTTTTTTCATTTTGTTAGCATTTTTTTCATCACCCATTGCTTTCAATGTAGAAAAATGCTGAAGGAAGTGCCATGCTCTATGTCCAAAAAAACATGCAAAGCACATAATACTGATGACAAAAAAAACAATGTGTGCATGAGATTTCTGACATCTCATAGGCTTTGCTGGTACTGTAAAATGCAGCTTAAATTAACATTAAAAGCGCATTAAAAATGCAGCAAAAGAGCCTAGTGTGAAAATAGATTTTATTAGTGATGAGCGAGCATACTCGGTAATGCTCGGTACTCGTCCGAGCATCGCTGTACTCGCAGTGCTCGGTGAGCGCCGAGCATTTCCGGGATTGTTCAGCGGGAGTTCGGGTGCACGCCCTGCATATTTGGCGCTCTTTAGAGCGCCAATCAACATGCAGGGATTGTGTGCCATGCACTGCAATGTCGCAACCATGTTGGTTGTGGCATTAAAGTGATTGGCTGGCTGCAGAGCGTCATCAGGTCTATATCAGACCTGGCGCTGCCCTACTCACCACATTCAGCTCTGGAATCAGCTAGTGTAAGGGGAGTTGTTGCCGAGATAGGGTCAGATTTGGGGGTTTCAAAGATAACGTGGGAATACCATATTTGAATACACAAATCCAGATAAATCAACAGTACTTCTAATGTAGTGATGCCCAAATAAGAACTTTCATCCTCTTATTCCAGAGGCAGACAGGTCTATTGAAATGGACCAGTACCAGAAGGCCCTTGTTGCAGAATTATTAAAAAAATTCCCATCTGAAAATGCTGGTGGCAGAGGTCACAGTTCGTTGTACAACCAAGGAGTACAAGCGAGAGAGCAGAACTCCAATCCGGCAGAGGCAGGGGAACACTGGCAAAGTTCTGGAAGCATTTTCTCAAACCCTCCCATCGCACTGGCCCTGCGGCGCGTGGTACTCTCAAAAGGAGTGCAAAGTTTTGGAATGCCCTCCGTGATTATTCTGTGCATTTGAATTATTGGGTATCCAAGCTGGACATGTGGCATGAACTGGCTCTCTGCACCTTAGAGGTCCTGGCCTGCCCTGCAGTTAGCATTTTGTCAGAGGGGGTTTTAGTGTCGCTTTTAACTGATAAGTTCATCCGCCTGTCAACTGAAAATGCTGACAGGCTGTCTCTTATAAAAATAAACAAGGGCTGGATTTGACCAGACTTCTCTACACCTCCACATAACAGCGAAACATAATCTCAAATCCAGTTTCATTTTTTGAGAGGTATATTCCCATGTACCTGTCACGATATGTGACCGACCCTGTGTGACATGACCCAGCAATCGGTTGGTCACCAAACAACTGGACAAACAAGGGGAGACCGGGGAGACAATTACAACGGTGGGCCCTGCTATAGGGAATGGGGAAATGGACACCTCCTGCACTCTCCTGAGAATGTGCCCTGCTCTTACTAGCGTCCCTATACAGGTTCTTTCAACCTGTCGCCGAGAAGGATACCTTAGCCCTCATTTGCCCTGCACCTATCCCTTAGTAGGGAATTGGAAAGTGCGGACACTGGTCCCATCGCTGCACTAATAAAACACCAAGGGGAGATATAACAGACACGGTTAAACAAAACAACACTTAACGTTCTCTGCTGCCAATGCTCCGAGCAGCAGAGTAAGGCTCCTGAACTCAGCTTTCAGGAGTATCACCACTGCTCCAGAAAGCTCCTTTCTTCAGCAAAACCACAACTGCTCCCGATAAACTGAACCACCACTGCACCAGGTAGCTCCAGTCTTCATCATGGTTGGTATCCATAAAGGACCTGTCATCACCAACAGTCAGCTGATGCACCAGGTGACCTTATATAGGAAGCAGGCCCGGATTTAGGGGGGGGGCCCGGGCCCTGGGCCACCCACCAAGCGGGGGCCTCCCACCAATATAGGGATAAATATCTCAAAACATGTAAAATACACGTCTCTCTTTAATGTGAACTGTTTGTAATGATAAGGAACATTTAACAAAAGAGAAACTATTGAAAGTGTAGGGACCTGGCTACGGTCCTACATCTCAGTGGCTGGCACACAGCGGCAGAGTCATGGCACCTGCGTCAGCATCCACTGACCTGGCTAGCCAGACTTCCTTAGTACCTGTACCACTACCTAATGCTTAGCTTATGGCATGCGGCAGCCTTCTCCGATCCCAACAGAAGCTTCTAGGTGCGCTGCGCTACCTATTCAGCTATATCGCTCACTGACCCTCGGATTAGATCAGATGAGAGTTTGTTCAGTTGAGCTACCGTCAAAGAAGGAAGCGGAGCCACGATGGCACGAGAAGAGGATTCTCCACCGTGGAGCGCGGCAGGACTTCACTCTGGATCTTCGGTCACTGAAGATCCAGAATGACGTGGTTCAGTCTTCACAGTGTCACGGTGGGTGAATATGATCTCTATCTGTCTGTGTGTGTCTGTGTATCATTCTTGCAGCTCTTGTTCTACATAGTACCATACTGTATATACAGGTCCACTGCATTACAGTGTGTCTGTGTATACTGAATGTATATAGTGTGGACCTGTATACGGTATAGTGCTGTGTATACACTTTATACAGCCCCTCAGCCTCTATTCTATATACAGCCAGCACAGCAACAGCCTCTGATATATACAGTCAGATAAACAGCCTCGGATATATACAGCCCGGCAGCAGCCCCTCATCTACATACAGCCCAGGAGAAGCCTCTCATACATATACAGCCCAGCAAAAGCCTCTCATACATGTACAGCCAGGCAGAAGCCTCTCATACATATACAGCCCAGCAGCAGTCTTTGATATAGACAGCCCAAATTTCTATAATATATATACATACATATGTACATATTTTAATCTTTAATTCCCTTTCAGGACTTGAAGGATTGACAAGGTCATTTTGTTACTTTTAGATTACCTTCATGGACAATTGTGAAGGAGATAGGCACAGACATTGCACAAGAATTTGGGAGTCTGGGGCTTCTAAAAGATGTGAGGCAAAAGAAGCAGCAATGAAATCAACAGAAGAGATAGCGAAGACAAGAAAATTGGACGAGTTCTTCACTGTTCATTCAAGGCAAATATCAGAAAGGAGTAATGACCTTGTAGAATCTGATCAACCTGACAATGCTTCAGTGGGAATGGTTGTTGATCTTGGCAAAGAAAAGGCTGATGTAGTAACATGTACAACTGAAGAACACAAAGAAAAGGAGACTGGCACATCTTATGAGGAAGGTGAAGTTGAGGGCCCACCAGGGGTTGATGACATTGGACTTTGGCCATCCATTATTTCGAGATGCGAGATTACTGGCTGAAAAAAGGGGGAATCAACAATCCAGCACTGTGATGAAAGTTTGTTCATTGCACACTCGGTTCAGCATCCTGGACAGGTCCGCAATATTCCAAGAATGTGCACACTTTGGCTTTTCCGTCGTCAAAATCATAATGGAGAAGTCATAACAAGGAATTGGTTATGCTTATCTCCCTCTAAAGGATGCATTTACTGCTTCTCATGCAGATTGATGTGCTTTATTGCAGCATCTGAGTCTTCTCAGCTTTTGTCTAATGGATTCTGTGATTGGAAACATACACAAGAATGTATAAAAAGTCATGAGCAGTCAGCGGAACATTTGAACTCTACAATTGCTTTCAATATGAGGTTAAAAGCGATTGGGCGAATTGATACGGAGCTAACACAACAGGTCTAGGCTCAGGAGCATTATTGGAGGTTAGCATTGAAGCGAGTAGTAAATGTTATTCAGTTTATTGCCGAACATGACTTAGCATTTAGAGGAGATAATGAATTGGTTGGATCACCTAGAAATGGAAACTTTCTGGGCATTCTTGAACTCATCGCCCAGTACTACGATTTTCTTGCACAGCATATCAAAACTCAAGCCAATCTCGGCAAGGGTCATACAAACTACCTGTCATCTACAATTATGGAAGAAATTATCAATGTAATGGGTGAACAAGTCCTCAGAGAATTGATTTCTCGAGTTAACAAATCAAAATACTACTCCATCTCTTTGGACTCCACACCCAGTGCAGCTCACGTTGACCAACTAACCCTTGAATTGAAGTATATGGAGAAAGATGGCCCTGTGGAACACTTTGTAACATTCGTGGTAAACAAAGGCCACGGTGCTCAAGACATGTTCAATGCCTTGTTGTAATTTTTGAAGAGACATGACCTAGACCTGGGAAATTGCCGCTGTCAAAGTTATGACAATGCATCTGCTATGAGTGTCAAATACAAAGGCCTGCAAGTCAAAGTGAGATAGAAGAACAATCGTGCATCCTACATTCCCTGTACAGCACACTCTGGTTGCTAAAAATGCTGTAGAAAGCTGCTCAAGTTCTGTACATTTTATTTACTTCCTTGAAAAGCTGTTCCTCTTCTTCACAGTTTCAATGTATCGGCATCAGCTCCTGACTGAGGCTTTGGAAAATATTGACTCAGCAACAGCATTGACTCTCAAACGTGTCACAGCAACTCGTTCGTCCTGCAGAGCTGATGCTACTAAAGCCCTTAAGCATGATTATCAGCAGATTAAAGATGTACTTAAACAGATTGCTGATGACTTTGAAGAAAAAAGCTGTGTACAGTGTGAAGCAGAAGGACTGTTAATACAAATGAATCAGCTTGAAATTGGTATTAACACCACCTTCTGGAATGATATCCTGCAAAGAACAGATGCTACTAGTAAAAATCTACAACACCCAAAACTCGATCTAAACACTGCTGTGACATCACTGACCAGCTTAAAAAACTATGTCGCATCAAAGCATGACTCCTTCAAACTTTATTAGAAGCAAGGCGAAGAGCTGTCTGGTTCATCTGAGTATGTTCAGATGATAACTCGACACAGGCGCCGAAACGTGTCTCAATCCATTGGTGTTATGAATGAGTCACCGTAGGAGGCAAAAGCAGAAATACAAGCTAAGTCCAGAAAAACAGAGAAGTTGGCAACTATCAGATTGCAGACCCCTGAACCTATCAACACAACTAGCAGTAGCCGTGGGGGGTTCCTACGATGCCCTAGACCCCTCGATCACAGCCGGAGAATTACATAGGCCTAAAGAAAGAAAGGGGAAATCTAAACTGCCCCAGAGCAGACCCCAAAGCAATAGGCAGCCCCCAACATATAATGATGGTGAAGCAAGATGAAAATACTAACACAGACAGAAAGATAGACTGAGCAAAGACGGGGCCCAAAACTACCTAGATAGGAAAGGACAGGAAGGCTGCTGTCTGCAATCTGCCAAAACCCTATCAAAAACATAAGCCAACAAGCTGATATGAAAAAGGCCCTGAAGCAGCTAGGCTTCAAAAACTAAATCAACACTCAGGTATTTTCAGAAGACAGAGCTAAATGAATTCAGCACACCCCAGCAGGGAATGGCAGAAATCCAGAAAAACAAAGCAAAACAAAGTCAAAGCACCAAAGCAAAAGGCCAAGCAGCAAACTTAGCTTTAGAGGAGCAGGAATTCAGACTGGTCTCCAAGGATCCCACAGAGAAATCACCCGCAGGGCAGAAGGGCGTCGGCAGCCTTATATCCAGTCAGTAACTCCACTCAGCCAGTCATCAGCCTCAGGTGTTTGATAATCAGGCTCACTACCTTTCTTTACCAGAAGAGGGAGTTCCTCGGGCCTCAGTAATGAAGGGGAAAATGAACTCACAACAGTACCTCCCCCTTGAGGAGGGGTCACCGAACCCTCAACTACGCCACCAGGGCGATCATGGTGAGCCCGATGAAAGGCACGCACCAATCTTTTGGCATGAATATCAGAGGCAGAGACCCAGGAATTATCCTCCTGACCATAACCCTTCCACTTAACCAAATACTGGAGTTTCCGTCTAGCCAGACGGGAATCCAGTACTTTCTCTACCTCATATTCCATGTTACCTTCAACCAATACAGGGTCTGGAGGTGCCACCCCCGGAACAACAGGTTCAACAAACCTCTTCAACAAAGATTTATGGAACACATTATGGATTTTAAATGTGACAGGAAGAGCCAAACGAAAAGAGACCAGATTAATAATCTCCACAATCTTGTAAGGTCCAATAAATCTAGGCTTAAACTTAGGAGAAGCCACCTTCATAGCAATATTTTTTGATGATAACCACACCATATCACCAACCTTAAACTGGGGACCAATGGTCCTATGTCGGTTGGAAAACCGCTGGGCCTTTTCCTGGGAGAGAGATAACTTATCCACCACTTGGTCCCAGATCTGGTGCATTCTCTCCACCACAGTGTCAACACCTGGGCAGGCAGAGGGCTCCACCTGCCCTTAAGAAAATCGAGGATGAAACCCAAAGTTACAAAAAAAAAGGTGACATCAAAGTGGCAGAACTAGCTCTATTATTTAAAGCAAATTCGGCCAAGGGCAAAAATGAAACCCAATCATCCTGATCAGCAGAAATAAAACATCTCAAATATGACTCCAAGGTCTGGTTTGTGCTCTCTGTCTGCCCATTGGTCTGAGGGTGAAAAGCAGAGGAGAAGGACAACTGAATTCCCAGCCTGGAACAGAAAGTTCTCCAAAATCTAGACACAAACTGGACTCCTCTGTCAGATACAATGTTCTCAGGAATCCCGTGCAAACGAACCACCTGTTGTAAAAACAGGGGCACCAACTCAGAGGAAGACGGCAACTTAGGGAGTGGTACAAGATGAACCATCTTAGAGAACCTATCACAAATCACCCAAATAACAGTCATACTCTGAGAGACAGGTATATCAGAGATGAAATCCATTGAAATATGGGTCCATGGCCTCTTGGGGACAGGCAAAGGCATCAACAACCCACTAGAGCGAGAACACGATTTAGACCGGGAGCACGTCCCACAGGACTGCACAAAATTCCTGACATCACGAGACAAGGAGGGCCACCAAAAAAACCGACTCACCAGATCTCTAGTACCAAAAATACCTGGATGACCAGCCAAAGCAGAGCAATGAACTTCAGACATCACTCTCTTCTTCCACTGGTCAGGAACATACAACTTTCCACTGGGACAATGCTCAGGTTTGTCCTCCTGGAACTCTTCCAGAGCACGTCTCAAATCGGGCGAGATGGCAGAAAGAACTACCCCTTCGCCTAAGATGGTAGCAGGCTGGGTCACCACAGGAGAATCAGCAAAGAAGCTCCTAGAGAGGGCGTCAGCCTTGACATTGTTTGTTCCAGGAAGAAAAGAAACCACAAAATCAAAACGTGTAAAAAACAAGGCCCACCTAGCCTGTCTAGGGTTCAAGCGCTTAGCCGACTCTAGGTAAATCAAATTCTTGTGGTCAGTGAGGACCACGACTTGATGCTTAGCTCCCTCCAACCAATGTCTCCACTCCTCAAATGCCCATTTCATGGCCAACAGTTCCCTATTCCCCACATCATAGTTACGTTCAGATGGAGAGAACTTTCAGGAAAAGAAAGCACAGGGATTCATTTTAGATGTTACAGGATCCTTTTGGGACAAAACAGCTCCTGCACCAATCTCAGAAGCATCCACCTCTACCTGGAATGGAAGTGAGACATCAGGTTGCCGCAAAACCGGGGCGGAGGTGAATCTTCGCTTCAGCTCCTGAAAGGAAGAAACAGCCTCCGGAGACCAATTTAACAGATCAGCACCCTTCTTAGTCAAATCAGTCAATGGCTTGGCAATACTAGAAAATTTTGCTATAAATTTCTGATAAAAATTAGCAAAACCCAAAAACTTCTGGAGGGCCTTCAAAGAAGTGGGCTGAACCCAATCGTGAATGGCCTGTACCTTGGCCGGGTCCATTTCAATAGTTGACAGGGACAAAATAAATCCCAAAAAAGAAATCCTCTGTACTCCAAAAAGGCATTTAGATCCTTTGACATACAGGGAATTCTCCCTCAAGATCCGGAACACAGTCCGAATATGTTCCACATGAGAATCCCAATCCTTGGAGAAGATCAAAATATCATCCAGATAGATAGTCAAAAATTTATCGACAAAATCTTGGAAAATATCGTTCATGAAGCACTGGAAGACAGAAGGGGCATTAGTGAGCCCAAAAGGCATCACCAGGTACTCAAAATGTCCCTCCGGAGTATTAAACGCCGTCTTCCATTCATCCCCATGCTTAATGCGAATAAGATTATACGCCCCCCTGAGGTCAAGCTTGGTAAACCAGCAAGCACCTTTAACTCTGGAGAATAGATCAGAAATCAGGGGTAACGGATACTGATATTTAACAGTAATTTTGTTGAGGGCACGATAATCAATATAAGGTCTTAATGATCCATCCTTTTTGGCTACAAAAAAAAAACCGGCACCTAAGGGTGACGAGGATGGTCTAATATGACCCTTCTCCAACGCCTCCTTAATATAGGATCGCATAGCCTCGTGCTCGGGTACAGATAAATTGAAGAGCCGACCCTTGGGAAATTTACACCCCGGGCTCAGTTCAATTGCACAGTCATAACTCCTATGAGGAGGCAGAGACGCAGACTCATTCTCACTAAATACATCATAAAAGTCCGCCAAATAATCAGGAACATCATGCGACTGAGGAGAGGTGGAAAACACCGGAGCCTCACTAAAGGCACACCGACAACCCCAACTCACCACAGACACAGATTTCCAATCCAAAACTGGATTATGAATCTGTAACCAGGGAAACCCCAGAACAATAGTATCATGCAGATTATGCAACACCAAAAATCTGCAATTTTCTTGATGGTCTGGGGCGACCCCCATTACCACCTGGGTCCAAAACTGGGGTTTATTTTTAGCCAATGGAGTAGCATCAATCCCCCTCAAAGGGATAGGCGTCTGCAGAGGTGTCATCGGAAATCCACAACGTTTAGCAAAGTCCAAGTCCATTAGGTTTAGGGCTGCTCCCGAATCCACAAAAGCCTTGGCGGAAAATGTGGACAGGGAGCAGATCAGAGTAATAGCCAGAAGAAACTTAGGTTGAACACCCCCAACAGAAAACGTGTGTGCAAAGCGTTTCTCTCGTTTAAGACAGACAGAAACAACATGCGAGGCATCTCCACAGAAAAAACACAACCCATTACGCCTTCTGAACTCCTGACGCTGCTCTCTGGAAAAAACTCTATCACATTGCATAGGTTCAGACATTTGTTCAACAGGTGGCAACACCTCTCGTGCAGCTTTGCGTTCGCGCAAACGCCGATCAACCTGAATGGCTAATGACAGAATCGTCAAGACCAGAGGGAACAGGAAATCCCACCATAGTATCTTTTACGGCTTCTGACAACCCCTTCCGAAAGAGAGCAGCCAAGGCATTATCATTCCAGGTAGTAAGTACTGCCCACTTTCGGAATTTTTTACAGTACAATTCTGCAGAATCACGACCCTGGCTCAATGCCAGCAGGGTCTTTTCAGCCTGATCAATGGCATTAGGTTCGTCATAAAACAACCCCAAAGCTTGAAAGAATGCGTTCACATTAGTCAGAATAGGATCATCTGGTTTCAAAGAAAACGCCCAATCCTGGGGATCGCCACGCAGCAAAGAGATGACAATTTTAACCTGCTGCGCGGAGCTCCCTGACGAGTTAGGCTTCAAGGCAAAAAATAATTTACAATTATTTTTGAAATTCAAAAATTTAGACCGATCCCCAAAACATACATCAGGTGTAGGAATCTTTGGTTCAGCAGCATGTGAATGAGCAAGGTAGGCGGAAATTCCCCGCACTTCCACAGCGAGCTGCTCCACACGATCAGACAATTGCTTTATCTCCATTGAGAGAAAAAAAAAAAAATTCCCCCTACGGCCTCAGAGATATAGAGGAAAAAATATACACACTTTTTTTTTTTTTTACAATTCTTTCCTGCTATTGAGTACCCTAGAATCTGCGGTATGGCGGGTGATTCTGTTATGAATGAGTCACCATAGGAGGCAAAAGCAGAAATACAAGCTAAGTCCAGAAAACCAGAGAAGTTGGCAACTATCAGATTGCAGACCCCTGAACCTATCAACACAACTAGCAGTAGCCGTGGGGGGTTCCTACGATGCCCTAGACCCCTCGATCACAGCCGGAGAATTACATAGGCCTAAAGAAAGAAAGGGGAAATCTAAACTGCCCCAGAGCAGACCCCAAAGCAATAGGCAGCCCCCAACATATAATGACGGTGAAGCAAGATGAAAATACTAACACAGACAGAAAGATAGACTGAGCAAAGACGGGGCCCAAAACTACCTAGATAGGAAAGGACAGGAAGGCTGCTGTCTGCAATCTGCCAAAACCCTATCAAAAACATAAGCCAACAAGCTGATATGAAAAAGGCCCTGAAGCAGCTAGGCTTCAAAAACTAAACCAGCACTCAAGTATTTTCAGAAGACAGAGCTAAATGAATTCAGCACACCCCAGCAGGGAATGGCAGAAATCCAGAAAAGCAAAACAAAGTCAAAGCGGCAAAGCAAAAGGCCGAGCAGCAAACTTAGCTTTAGAGGAGCAGGAATTCAGACTGGTCTCCAAGGATCCCACAGAGAAATCACCCGCAGGGCAGAAGGGCGTCGGCAGCCTTATATCCAGTCAGTAACTCCACTCAGCCAGTCATCATCATCAGCCTCAGGTGTTTGATAATCAGACTCACTACCTTTCTTTACCAGAAGAGGGAGTTCCTCGGGCCTCAGTAATGAAGGGGAAAATGAACTCACAACACATTGGATTATGGCCATACGGAAGAAGTACAACTCAGCCCTTGTGAAAAATACAGAACAGAAACTTTCTTGCCTATCATTGATCAGTTTATCGCTTCTCTTGACCAAAGTCTTCAAGCATATAAAGATATATCAAGCAAATTTAACTTTTTTAGCCATCTCAAAGAACTGTCTTCAGACAAGCTTAAGGCCACAGCAGAGCAACTTGGCAGGTCTTATTCAGATGACTTGGACATTACATTTATCAATGAACTGTGTCAGTTTATAACATTTGCCAATTTATTCACAGAGGAGGAGCCAAAAAATATCAGCACTGAACTTTTCATGTACAAACTTATCATGGAAAAGGGTGTGCAGGACACTTTCCCAAATATTGAGATAGCTCTAGGGATGTATCTAATTTTGATGATAACAAACTGCAGTGGTGAGCGTTTCTTCTCAAAACTCAAATTAGTTGAAAAACGATTAAGGACATCCATGAAGCAGGAACGACTTGTAAATTTGGCTATCATGAGCATCGAGTCAGATATACTGCGTGAATTGGACTTTAGTGACATCATTAGTGATTTTGCAGCACGAAAATCAAGGAAATTGCCTGGATTGTAAAAAATTAATGATTTTACCTGAATTACTCTGCGTAAATGATTTTTGTAAATAAACTTGCGTTCATTTAATTTCGTGTTTTTGCATTACATATTGCAACACCTTGAAAAATGGGCCTCCCTCCAAAATGGGCCCTGGGCCACCCACCTCTTAAATCCGGCCCTGATAGGAAGGTGGGAGTGGTCACCACCAGCAGACTAACTAAACATGTAGTAACACCAGCAGCCATCGGGGGGAAAAACTGACATTAACCCCTGATGGCCTGAAAGGAAAAAAGTTTATATCTGAGAAGCCCAAACTGACACAGATCCAAAAATGGATTGTGACAGTACCCCCTTGCAATGAGGGGCCTCTGGACCATCAACCCCGCACCTCACCGGAAAACCACCTACAGTGAGAACGCCCAGTTCAACCAGTGTTCACCTCTGCAATCACCTGACTCAGGTTTATGGCAAACGCGAGCTGATGGAGGTGACAACGTATGCTCCGGAGGCACCACAAATCTCCAGAGCGCCGACCTGGGGAATGAGTTGAGTATGGGCATTACTGGGGTAACTCCAGCTGGTAAGTCCCAGGGCCGAGGATGGCTGACACCCAATATGGCCCGATCATCCGAGAACTCCAGACCCCAGCAGCACACTTCTGCTGGATTTTTTTGGTGGACACCCATACATACTCATTCACACACAAGTTTCGGACCTGAACATTTATTGCCACACACGCGTTTGCCACAAGACGGTGAACTCTTCAAGGAACTGACAACAGAGGTGTCCTCCTGTGTCAACACACTCACACCCCCACAATTCACAGAGGAAAACATCACCCCCCTCCGACCCCTCCTCCTACGAGGACTCTGCCTCTCAGGGTTGGCTAATGGTGAGGGTTGAGACTTGCCCCTACTCTCCAGCAGCACCTCTGCTGCCCCCACTGGAGAAGAAGGGGACGGTTGTAGAAAGGTGGCAGAGACAGTAGCCCCCAGGCAACAGCCCTCACATGACTAATCCCAGCTGACTTCTTCCCTAGACTGCCAATCTATTACCGGGTTGTGTCTTTCCAACCAAGGGAGGCTTAAAACGATAGGTGGTGGCATACCCCCCAAGACGTAGCATGACAGGGACTCTTCGTGATGAGTCCCTATACGCAGATGTATATTTTCTACGACTTGGGTCAACCTCCCCTGGCTCAGTGGGACAGAGTCAATGACCTGGACGCCATGAGTCTGGACAAAGTGAGCGTCCACCAGATTGACTCCTGCTCCACTGTCCACAAACACCGGTATGCCCTCAGGTACCCCGCCAACCACCACTTCTGCTGATATAGTACACTGAGAGGGCAAAATGGAGGAAATATACACTCCCTGGTCGCCTCCCTCCTCATGACCAGGGGGATGCGGCTTCTTAGGTGGTACAGAAGTTTTGATGCGAGCCAAGCAGACCCTAAAAAAATGGCCACTCTGCCCACAGCAAAAACATGCCCCCAAACCACGACGAACCATATGCAACACCTCTGGGGAACCAACTCCTCCCACCTGCCTGGGCTCGTCCACCTGCACCAGTGAGTGCTCCTCCATAGCAAGGACTACAGGGGGCTTATTCACCAAAGCAGCAAAAAACTTGTCCACCAACCGTAGACATGGTGAATCGGCCAGCAGGGAGAAGGCCCCAGAATTGGGGATCACCTTTAAGGAGGGATATGATGAATCCCACCCGCTGTTCCACACTCCCTAATGAACAAGGGCGGAGCTTGAAGTGTAGCTTGAAGGCCTCCTGAAAAACCAAAAAATTCTCTCTCCCTCCAGAAAACCTGTTTGGGAGAGATAACTTGGGTTCTGATTGAGCCTGAACCTGAGCTGAGGCCCCGAACCCCACCAACTGCTGCAGCTGCTGCTCCACTACACCACACAGCACCCCACGCTCCTCAGTGAGGGTCTGAAGCAATTGGATAAAGGTCTGCATTTGGGCCATGGCTCACCAGAAAAAATGGGTGGTTGGTAGAGATGAGCGAGCATACTCGTGAGGATTCTGTACAGTAATGTGGTACTCGCGGTACTCGAATCCTCGTGAGAATTTCACTGCTCGCCTCGCAATATTCGCAATAGCCCGCACAGTCCCTGCACAGCCCTGCACAGTCCCGCACAGCATGGCACAGTCGCCGCACAGCCCAGCACGGCCCACCACAGTCCCACACAGCCCAGCACAGTCCCGCACAGTACCTGCAAAGTACTGCACAGTCCTGCACAGCAGGGCACAGTCTTCGCACAGGCCAGCACCAGGGCCACCATCAGGGCATGACAGGCCTTACATGTGTATGGGGCCCGGTGATCAGGGGGGCCCGACCATGCTGGCAGCCTGATCCGCGCTGGGGCCCCCCTACATTTTATACAGGCTTCTGCAGCTTTATTTTAAATTCAGACTCAGCAGACTCAGTTATGAATCTGTAACCAGGGAAACCCCAGAACAATAGTATCATGCAGATTATGCAACACCAAAAATCTGCAATTTTCTTGATGGTCTGGGGCGACCCCCATTACCACCTGGGTCCAAAACTGGGGTTTATTTTTAGCCAATGGAGTAGCATCAATCCCCCTCAAAGGGATAGGCGTCTGCAGAGGTGTCATCGGAAATCCACAACGTTTAGCAAAGTCCAAGTCCATTAGGTTTAGGGCTGCTCCCGAATCCACAAAAGCCTTGGCGGAAAATGTGGACAGGGAGCAGATCAGAGTAATAGCCAGAAGAAACTTAGGTTGAACACCCCCAACAGAAAACGTGTGTGCAAAGCGTTTCTCTCGTTTAAGACAGACAGAAACAACATGCGAGGCATCTCCACAGAAAAAACACAACCCATTACGCCTTCTGAACTCCTGACGCTGCTCTCTGGAAAAAACTCTATCACATTGCATAGGTTCAGACATTTGTTCAACAGGTGGCAACACCTCTCGTGCAGCTTTGCGTTCGCGCAAACGCCGATCAACCTGAATGGCTAATGACAGAATCGTCAAGACCAGAGGGAACAGGAAATCCCACCATAGTATCTTTTACGGCTTCTGACAACCCCTTCCGAAAGAGAGCAGCCAAGGCATTATCATTCCAGGTAGTAAGTACTGCCCACTTTCGGAATTTTTTACAGTACAATTCTGCAGAATCACGACCCTGGCTCAATGCCAGCAGGGTCTTTTCAGCCTGATCAATGGCATTAGGTTCGTCATAAAACAACCCCAAAGCTTGAAAGAATGCGTTCACATTAGTCAGAATAGGATCATCTGGTTTCAAAGAAAACGCCCAATCCTGGGGATCGCCACGCAGCAAAGAGATGACAATTTTAACCTGCTGCGCAGAGCTCCCTGACGAGTTAGGCTTCAAGGCAAAAAATAATTTACAATTATTTTTGAAATTCAAAAATTTAGACCGATCCCCAAAACATACATCAGGTGTAGGAATCTTTGGTTCAGCAGCATGTGAATGAGCAAGGTAGGCGGAAATTCCCCGCACTTCCACAGCGAGCTGCTCCACACGATCAGACAATTGCTTTATCTCCATTGAGAGAAAAAAAAAAAAATTCCCCCTACGGCCTCAGAGATATAGAGGAAAAAATATACACACTTTTTTTTTTTTTTTACAATTCTTTCCTGCTATTGAGTACCCTAGAATCTGTGGTATGGCGGGTGATTCTGTTATGAATGAGTCACCATAGGAGGCAAAAGCAGAAATACAAGCTAAGTCCAGAAAACCAGAGAAGTTGGCAACTATCAGATTGCAGACCCCTGAACCTATCAACACAACTAGCAGTAGCCGTGGGGGGTTCCTACGATGCCCTAGACCCCTCGATCACAGCCGGAGAATTACATAGGCCTAAAGAAAGAAAGGGGAAATCTAAACTGCCCCAGAGCAGACCCCAAAGCAATAGGCAGCCCCCAACATATAATGACGGTGAAGCAAGATGAAAATACTAACACAGACAGAAAGATAGACTGAGCAAAGACGGGGCCCAAAACTACCTAGATAGGAAAGGACAGGAAGGCTGCTGTCTGCAATCTGCCAAAACCCTATCAAAAACATAAGCCAACAAGCTGATATGAAAAAGGCCCTGAAGCAGCTAGGCTTCAAAAACTAAACCAGCACTCAAGTATTTTCAGAAGACAGAGCTAAATGAATTCAGCACACCCCAGCAGGGAATGGCAGAAATCCAGAAAAGCAAAACAAAGTCAAAGCGCCAAAGCAAAAGGCCGAGCAGCAAACTTAGCTTTAGAGGAGCAGGAATTCAGACTGGTCTCCAAGGATCCCACAGAGAAATCACCCGCAGGGCAGAAGGGCGTCGGCAGCCTTATATCCAGTCAGTAACTCCACTCAGCCAGTCATCATCATCAGCCTCAGGTGTTTGATAATCAGACTCACTACCTTTCTTTACCAGAAGAGGGAGTTCCTCGGGCCTCAGTAATGAAGGGGAAAATGAACTCACAACACATTGGATTATGGCCATACGGAAGAAGTACAACTCAGCCCTTGTGAAAAATACAGAACAGAAACTTTCTTGCCTATCATTGATCAGTTTATCGCTTCTCTTGACCAAAGTCTTCAAGCATATAAAGATATATCAAGCAAATTTAACTTTTTTAGCCATCTCAAAGAACTGTCTTCAGACAAGCTTAAGGCCACAGCAGAGCAACTTGGCAGGTCTTATTCAGATGACTTGGACATTACATTTATCAATGAACTGTGTCAGTTTATAACATTTGCCAATTTATTCACAGAGGAGGAGCCAAAAAATATCAGCACTGAACTTTTCATGTACAAACTTATCATGGAAAAGGGTGTGCAGGACACTTTCCCAAATATTGAGATAGCTCTAGGGATGTATCTAATTTTGATGATAACAAACTGCAGTGGTGAGCGTTTCTTCTCAAAACTCAAATTAGTTGAAAAACGATTAAGGACATCCATGAAGCAGGAACGACTTGTAAATTTGGCTATCATGAGCATCGAGTCAGATATACTGCGTGAATTGGACTTTAGTGACATCATTAGTGATTTTGCAGCACGAAAATCAAGGAAATTGCCTGGATTGTAAAAAATTAATGATTTTACCTGAATTACTCTGCGTAAATGATTTTTGTAAATAAACTTGCGTTCGTTTAATTTCGTGTTTTTGCATTACATATTGCAACACCTTGAAAAATGGGCCTCCCTCCAAAATGGGCCCTGGGCCACCCACCTCTTAAATCCGGCCCTGATAGGAAGGTGGGAGTGGTCACCACCAGCAGACTAACTAAACATGTAGTAACACCAGCAGCCATCGGGGGGGAAAACTGACATTAACCCCTGATGGCCTGAAAGGAAAAAAGTTTATATCTGAGAAGCCCAAACTGACACAGATCCAAAAATGGATTGTGACAGTACCCCCTTGCAATGAGGGGCCTCTGGACCATCAACCCCGCACCTCACCGGAAAACCACCTACAGTGAGAACGCCCAGTTCAACCAGTGTTCACCTCTGCAATCACCTGACTCAGGTTTATGGCAAACGCGAGCTGATGGAGGTGACAACGTATGCTCCGGAGGCACCACAAATCTCCAGAGCGCCGACCTGGGGAATGAGTTGAGTATGGGCATTACTGGGGTAACTCCAGCTGGTAAGTCCCAGGGCCGAGGATGGCTGACACCCAATATGGCCCGATCATCCGAGAACTCCAGACCCCAGCAGCACACTTCTGCTGGATTTTTTTGGTGGACACCCATACATACTCATTCACACACAAGTTTCGGACCTGAACATTTATTGCCACACACGCGTTTGCCACAAGACGGTGAACTCTTCAAGGAACTGACAACAGAGGTGTCCTCCTGTGTCAACACACTCACACCCCCACAATTCACAGAGGAAAACATCACCCCCCTCCGACCCCTCCTCCTACGAGGACTCTGCCTCTCAGGGTTGGCTAATGGTGAGGGTTGAGACTTGCCCCTACTCTCCAGCAGCACCTCTGCTGCCCCCACTGGAGAAGAAGGGGACGGTTGTAGAAAGGTGGCAGAGACAGTAGCCCCCAGGCAACAGCCCTCACATGACTAATCCCAGCTGACTTCTTCCCTAGACTGCCAATCTATTACCGGGTTGTGTCTTTCCAACCAAGGGAGGCTTAAAACGATAGGTGGTGGCATACCCCCCAAGACGTAGCATGACAGGGACTCTTCGTGATGAGTCCCTATACGCAGATGTATATTTTCTACGACTTGGGTCAACCTCCCCTGGCTCAGTGGGACAGAGTCAATGACCTGGACGCCATGAGTCTGGACAAAGTGAGCGTCCACCAGATTGACTCCTGCTCCACTGTCCACAAACACCGGTATGCCCTCAGGTACCCCGCCAACCACCACTTCTGCTGATATAGTACACTGAGAGGGCAAAATGGAGGAAATATACACTCCCTGGTCGCCTCCCTCCTCATGACCAGGGGGATGCGGCTTCTTAGGTGGTACAGAAGTTTTGATGCGAGCCAAGCAGACCCTAAAAAAATGGCCACTCTGCCCACAGCAAAAACATGCCCCCAAACCACGACGAACCATATGCAACACCTCTGGGGAACCAACTCCTCCCACCTGCCTGGGCTCGTCCACCTGCACCAGTGAGTGCTCCTCCATAGCAAGGACTACAGGGGGCTTATTCACCAAAGCAGCAAAAAACTTGTCCACCAACCGTAGACATAGTGAATCGGCCAGCAGGGAGAAGGCCCCAGAATTGGGGATCACCTTTAAGGAGGGATATGATGAATCCCACCCGCTGTTCCACACTCCCTAATGAACAAGGGCGGAGCTTGAAGTGTAGCTTGAAGGCCTCCTGAAAAACCAAAAAATTCTCTCTCCCTCCAGAAAACCTGTTTGGGAGAGATAACTTGGGTTCTGATTGAGCCTGAACCTGAGCTGAGGCCCCGAACCCCACCAACTGCTGCAGCTGCTGCTCCACTACACCACACAGCACCCCACGCTCCTCAGTGAGGGTCTGAAGCAATTGGATAAAGGTCTGCATTTGGGCCATGGCTCACCAGAAAAAATGGGTGGTTGGTAGAGATGAGCGAGCATACTCGTGAGGATTCTGTACAGTAATGTGGTACTCGCGGTACTCGAATCCTCGTGAGAATTTCACTGCTCGCCTCGCAATATTCGCAATAGCCCGCACAGTCCCTGCACAGCCCTGCACAGTCCCGCACAGCATGGCACAGTCGCCGCACAGCCCAGCACGGCCCACCACAGTCCCACACAGCCCAGCACAGTCCCGCACAGTACCTGCAAAGTACTGCACAGTCCTGCACAGCAGGGCACAGTCTTCGCACAGGCCAGCACCAGGGCCACCATCAGGGCATGACAGGCCTTACATGTGTATGGGGCCCGGTGATCAGGGGGGCCCGACCATGCTGGCAGCTCGATCCGCGCTGGGGCCCCCCTACATTTTATACAGGCTTCTGCAGCTTTATTTTAAATTCAGACTCAGCACCTGCCGGGCCCCCCGGGCCCCTCGGGCAGGCCCCCCCCCGCACCATGGTCCAGCCAGCGCCGAAATCCCCCCCTGCACAATGGTCCAGCCACAGCTCCGCCCTCACCTGACGTCACACACTGCTCTGCTCCTCCACTTCCTCATTCAGTCAGTGTGCCACGTGGGACTAGGAGAGGGAGGGAGCCTCGCCGCTGGAGCACAGCCAGATAACAAGGTAAGAAGAATTTTTTTTTTTTTTTTTTTGAGAGCGGCTATCCAGGGGGCCTGGGGCAGAATGCTGGATGCTGGGGCAGAATGCTGGGGGCAGAATGCTGGATGCTGGGGGCAGAATGCTGGACGCTGGGGGCAGAATTCTGGAGGCAGAATGCTGGATGCTGGGGGCAGAATGCTGGGGGCAGAATGCTGGACGCTGGGGGCAGAATGCTGGGGGCAGAATGCTGGACATGGGGCAGGAATGCTGGGGGCAGAATGGACATGGGGCAGAATGCTGGACGCTGGGGGCAGAATGCTGGGGGCAGAATGCTGGATGCTGGGGGCAGAATGCAGGACGCTGGGGGCAGAATGCTGGACGTTGGGGGCAGAATGCTGGACGCTGGGGGCAGAATGCTGGGGGCAGAATGCTGGATGCTGGGGGCAGAATGCTGGGGGCAGAATGCTGGATGCTGGGGGCAGAATGCTGGAGGCAGAATGCTGGACGCTGGGGGCAGAATGCGGGGGACAGAATGCTGGACGCTGGGGGCAGAATTCTGGGGGCAGAATGCTGGACATGGGGCAGGAATGCTGGGGGCAGAATGGACATGGGGCAGAATGCTGGACGCTGGGGCAGAATGCTGGGGGCAGAATGCTGGACGCGGGGGGCAGAATGCTGGGGGCTGGGGGCAGAATGCTGGACGCTGGGGGCAGAATGCTGGGGGCAGAATACTGGACGCTGGGGGCAGAATGCTGGGGGCAGAATGCTGGACGCTGGGGGCAGAATGCTGGGGGCAGAATGCTGGACGCTGGGGGCAGAATGCTGGACGCTAGGGGCAGAATGCTGGGAGCAGAATGCTGGATGCTGGGGCAGAATGCTGGACATGGGGCAGAATGCTGGGGGCAGAATGCTGGACGCTGGGGGCAGAATGCTGGACACTGGGGGCAGAATGCTGGACGCTGGGGGCAGAATGCTGGACGCTGGGGGCAGAATTCTGGGGGCAGAATGCTGGACGCTGGGGGCAGAATTCTGGGGGCAGAATGTTGGACACTGGGGGCAGAATGCTGGGGGCAGAATGCTGGACGCTGGGGGCAGAATGCTGGACGCTAGGGGCAGAATGCTGGGAGCAGAATGCTGGATGCTGGGGGCAGAATGCTGGACATGGGGCAGAATGCTGGGGGCAGAATGCTGGACGCTGGGGCAGAATGCTGGATGCTGGGGCAGAATGCTGGACGCTGGGGCATAATGCTGGACACTGGGGGCAGAATGGACATGGGGCAGAATGCTGGACGCTGGGGGCAGAATGCTGGACATGGGGCATAATGCTGGACACTGGGGGCAGAATGGACATGGGGCAGAATGCTGGACGCTGGGGACAGAATGCTGGACGCTGGTGGCAGAATGCTGGATATGAGGGCAGACTGTGAGACGGGGCAGAATGCTGGACATGGGGCAGAAGAATGCTGGACGCTGGGGCAGAATTCTGGACATGGGGCAGAATGCTCGAAACTGGGGCAGAATGCTGGAGACTGAGGCAGAATGCTGGACGCTGGGGGCAGAATGCTGGACATGGGGGCAGGCTGTGAGCTGGGGCAGAATGTTGGACGCTGCGGGCAGAATGGTGGACGCTGGGGGTAGAATGCAAGACACTGGGGCAGAATGCTGGACATGGGGCCAGAATGTGACAGTGAGACACAGGAGGGGGCAGAATGTGACAGTGAGACACAGAAGGGGGCAGAATGTGACAGTGAGACACAGGAGGGGGCAGAATGTGACAGTGAGACACAGGAGGGGGCAGAATGTGACAGTGAGACACAGGAGGGGGCAGAATGTGACAGTGAGACACAGGAGGGGGCAGAATGTGACAGTGAGACACAGGAGGGGGCAGAATGTGACAGTGAGACACAGGAGGGGGCAGAATGTGACAGTGAGACACAGGAGGGGGCAGAATGTGAGACACCGGGCATGATTGGAGATAGATGGAGCAGGGTCATGGGGCAGGATGGATACGATTTAGACAGATTGGTCAGGAGGGAGATCATATGGGGCAGAATGGATACTGATGAGGGTGGGTTGGGAGAACATATGGCTGAAGCCAAAAATGAGACACACGGGAGTCAGGATGGGGGATATTATTACCATAGGGGCTAATTAAGGGATATTATTACTGCAGTGATGTATTTTATTTTCTTGAGGATACTGTTGTAAATGGGGGGGCGGTCCTGTTACTGTGTAGAGTGATACTATGTCGCCTTTTTTTCTTCATGTGGTGTAATGTAGAAGTTGGGAAAAAATAAGTAATGTGTTCTGCAAGCGGAGCTCTAGATAACTGTGTTATTTCCTGCAGAGACAAGTCCTGGCTGGAAGACGTGATGGCGATCTGTGCTGGATGAAAGATGAAAAACAAAGATGAAGGACTTCACCTAGAGACATCACTGGTGAGTTAGTGTGTTACCTGTACACTGACACTATGTACAGAGGTCCTGTGTATAATGTCACCGGTGATCACTGTGTTACCTGTACATTATATACAGAGCTCCTGTGTATAATGTCATTGATCACTATATTACCTGTACACAGACACTGCATACTAAGTACAGATCTTGTGTGTATAATGTCTCTTATGGTCATAGTATTATGTTTTTTTAATTAATGTCAGTATTGTAGTATTCAGTCTCCATGTGGTGGTAATATGTGGTCTGGGCATGGTGCAGTGGTATTTGTCCCTTGTATATTCTATTATTTGGTCACTTTGTGGTGGTAATTTGCGGTCTGTTCATGGTGCGGTGGTATTTGTTCGTTGTATGTGATATTCGGTCACTATGGTAGTAATATGTGGTCTGGTCATGGTATGGCGGTATTTGTTCCTTGTATGTCTTATTATAGGTCACTATGTGGTGGTACTATGTGGTCTGGACATGGTGTAGCGGTATTTGTTCCTTGTATGTGGTGGTAAGTTGTGGTCTGGACATGGTGCGGTGGTATTTGTTCCTTGAATGTGATATTATTGGTCATTTTAAAAAATTGAAAAATAAATAAAAATATACCTAAATTGTATTGCATATTTTAACAAATATTTAATAGGTTACAGTAGAGTAGGGCCTGGCCAAAAGTGTCTACCCTGTTATGGTGGCGACTTAAAACAATCTTTTGGCCAAAGCAAAAGCTGCTGGCTATATGTGTGACCTGGTGATGGGAACTGTTAATGTGTGATAGGTGAGAAGTGGAGTTTATCCAACAGAGAGCGGTGGGACTGTGGACAGTTCGAGTGGTGGAGGCGGGGCTGGATGGAGCCTGGGCGGAGTCTAAAGGGGCCCCGAAAATTTTGCCAGTATGGGGCCCCGAAATTCCTAGTGGCAGCCCTGGCCAGCACAGTCCCGCACAGCCCGGCACAGTCTTCGCACAGGTCATCACAGTCCCGCACAGCCCGGCACAGTCTTCGCACAGGCCAGCACAGCCCGGCACAGTCTTTGCACAGGCCAGCACAGTCCCGCATAGCCTGGCACAGTCTTCGCACAGTCCCTGCCAGTCCATCACAGTCCCCACCCATTAATCGCATTTCCCATAGATTTACATTGGACTCGGTACTCGTTACGAGTACCCAAGTAATAGGAGGTACTCGTAACAAGTACAGCGAGTCTGAATACTACAGTACTCGCTCATCCCTAGTGGTTGGTTATAATGTCACGATATGTGACCGGCACTGTGTGACATGACCCAGCAATCGGTCGGTCACCAAACAACTGGACAAACAAGGGGACACCGGGGAGACAATTACAACGGTGGGCCCTGCGATAGGGAGCAGGGAAATGGACACCTCATTCACTCTCCTGAGAATGTGTCCTGCTCTTACTAGCGTCCCTATACAGGTTCTTTCAACCTGTCGCCGAGCAGGATACCTTAGCCCTCACTTGCCCTGCACCTATCCCTTAGTAGAGAATTGAAAAGTGCGGACACTGGTCCCACCGCTGCACTAATAAAACACCAAGGGGAGATACAACAGACAGGATTAAACAAAACAACACTTAGCTTTCTCTGCTGCCAATGCTGAAAGCAGCAGAGTAAGGCTCCTGAATTCAGCTTTCAGCAGTATCACCACTGCTCCAGAAAGCTCCTCTCTTCAGCAGAACCACCACTGCTCCCAATAAGCTGAATCATCACTGCACCAGGTAGCTCCAGTATTCACCACGGTTGGTATCCATAAAGGACCTGTCATAACCAACAGTCAGCTGATGCACCTGGTGACCTTATATAGGAAGGTGAGAGTGGTCACCACCAGCACACTAGCTAAACATATAGTAACACCAGCGGCCACCGGGGGGGGGAAACTGACATTAACCCCCGATGGCCTGAAATGAAAAAGTTCATATCTGAGAAGCCTTAACTGACACAGATCCAAAAATGGATCGTGACAGCACCTCTTCACACCCACGCATGGGTATATGCTTCCTGATTTTGCCTCTTTGTTGTTATCCTCCTCCTTCACCTCATTCTCATCAGCCACCACCACTAGATCACCATGGTGACTGTGGTCTGTGACACAACCCCCACAATATTGTGTTAAAGGGTGTTTTTGATGGCCATAATTTTTTTTTCACACATTATGCTGATCTGTACCCCCCAGGGGAAAAAGTTTGACAGCCCATAGGCATAGTGTATGCGCACTACAACCACATGAGACCGCTCCTTTAAATTGGGAAAAGATTTTTAGTGGGCTATCCTCCACATCTCTTCCGACACCACCACTAGATCACCAGGGTGTGATGCAACAGACCTGTTTTTTTTCAAGGGTGTTTATGATGCCCATAAAAACAAAGTTTACACAGTATGTTGATGTGTACCCCCCAGGGGAAAATGTTTGTCAGCCCATACACTTAGTGTATGGGCATTACAACCATAGAAGACCCGCTCCTTTAAATTGGGAAAAGATTTTAAGTTGGCCCTCCTCCATGTCTCTTCCAAGGAGTATTGGGGTGCATCCAAATTTGGAGCAGTCCTTGCATTCACTTCATGGGCAAACATTATGGAGTAGCAAATTAAGAAAAATGGGTACTTTGGTTTCATGTGGCCATCCAGTACGTTATTTCAAAGGGTTACTGGTGTGCGTATAACTTTGGAGCAGGGCAGGCCTTGCATTCAATGCATATGGTAACATCATGGGAGTAGCTAATTAAGAAATATGGGAACTTTGGTTTCATGTGGCCATCCAGTACATTGGATCAAATGGTTATTGGGGTGCATGTAACTTTGGGACAGCACAGGCCTTTCACTCAATGCATAGGCTAACATTATGGGAGTAGCTAATTAAGAAAAATGGAAAGGGAACTTTGGTTTTATTTGGCAATCCAGTACATTGGTCCATAGGGTTATTGGTTCGCATGTAACTTTGGGGCAGGGCAGGCCTTGCAGTCATTGCATAGGCTAACAATATGGGAGTAGCAAATTGAGAAAAATGGGAAGTTTGGTTTCATGTGGCCATCTGCTACATTGGTTCAAATTTTTATTGAGGTGTGAGTAACTTTGGGGCACGGCAGGCCTTGCATACAATGCATAGGCTAACAGTATAGCAGTACCAAATAAATAAAGTAGGAAACTTTGGGTTAATGTGGCCATCCAGGACATCTGTTCAATGGGTTATTGGGGTGCGTCCAATATGGGGCAGGACTTGCATTCAATGCATAGGTAATAACAGTATAGGAGACCCACTGTTTAATAATGGGAACAACAAAGCTGACGGCCCTTTTTTAACAGTCCCTCCTTCATAAATGAAACAGGATGTGCCTGATGATGTGTCACACACCACATGGCCAGCTAAGGTTGTAAAATGTTAAAATTGACATTTCCCAGTAAATGCATTTGGCTTGGTTGAAACAAATGCTAAAGTTGAAAAATGCATAAAAAACGCTACATGTGAACATAGCCCAAATGGTGGAGAAACATTTTTGTTTTGGGCTATTTATTTGGCCTTACATACAAATCATTACCCTGGAAAGGATGTTCCTTAACATATTTCCCGAGAAAATCAATTTTGGTTTCCTTTTTGTATGTTTTATTGTGCGCCCGGAAAGAGTCTTACGCCACTTTCCAACATTATTCACAACAGTGACCTGGGAGTCAGAAATGCTTCCAAGGGTTTTCCCCATGATGTTCCCATGTTATTTGAGCACTGTGCCCATCAATTTCATGTTTTCAGACCCTAAAAAGGCCCCCAGAGGGGGGGAGGGGTTGCAGCAAAAATGCTCAGATATCCCTTAGACTTACATTGGGCTCGTTGCTCAGGTTGAGCACCCGAGCATTCAAATTTGCTCGACCCGAGCAATGAGCACCCAAGCATTTTAGTGCTTGCCCATCACTAGATTTTATTGTCTAAAAGCGCCAAAACATAAAAAAGATGCATATGGAGGTATCACTGTAATCATTCTGACCCGACGAATAAAGCTGCCTTATCAATTCTACCATAAGTGGAATGGTATTAAAACAACCATAAAGAAACTATTCCTGAATTGCTGATTTTTGTTCATTCTACCTGCCAAACATCAGAATAGAAAGCGATCAAAAAATGTCATGTGCCCGAAAATGGTGTCAATAAAAACGTCAACTTGTCCCGCAAAAAAGATGCTGTCACATGTCTCCCGAAATATGGAAATATTATAGCTCTGAAAATATGGTGATGCAAAAACTAGTTTTTGCAATAAAAAGTGTCTTTTATTGTGTGACAGCAGCCAACCATAAAGGCCCATTATAAATCTGGTATCGCTGTAATCCAACCGACCCGATGAATAAAGTCGCCTAATCAGTTCAACCCCACGAGGAACGGCGTAAAAAATAAAATCTGCTGAAATATGGAAAAAATATAGCTGTTTAAATTTGGCAATGCTAGTTTTTGCACTAAAAAGTGTCTTTTAGTGTGTGTCAACAGGCAAACATAAAACCCGATATAAATCTGGTATCACTGTTATTGCACCGACCCGCAGAATAAAGTTGTCTAATCAGTTTTACCGCACAAGGAATGGCATAAAAAATAAACAAAATCAATACTTCACCTGCTGTTGATTTGTTCATTCTGCCTCCCAATGATCCCAGTAAGACTTGGGATCCTGCGCTGAACGCTTAAATCAGTGCTTCTATATAAATCTCTGAAATACGTGATACAGATTGTTAGGAGTCAGGTTTCTGCGGTCGCTATGCAGGAATCCAGACCCTCACATTCTGCAGTCTCGTGCTCTTTATCCACTGCAAAAGAGATTGCAGAGGAGATTGCCTTGCAGCAAATCCCTCCTGAGGCTAAGTCCTTCTCTCCTCTTACTGAGCATGCTCATGGGACGATCTCCCATTGGAGATCGGGAGTCATGTGCTCAGGTCCTGCTCCAAATCTCATTTGTCCATCTCAGAGATCTGGAGGCGTGCGGAAGGTCCCGGCTGCTATAAAAGGCGCGCATGGCTGTTCCGCCATGCGCTAGTATAGACCATACTTGCTGCTGTGTGAATGCATGATTCTGGTGAATGACTCATTTGAAACCCCTACCCTTTGATATTACGCTTGTGTGAGGGATTGAGTTCAGTACCAGCGCCAGCGCGCCTCTGCTTCATTGTTCACAGCTGCTAGCATCCGACATTGCGCTTGCGTCTAGCATTGTCATTTAGCGGCTGTGTCCTACGCCATGCTGCAGTAGCAGCCCACTTAAGTGTTCGCGGCTGCGATGCTACACACACAGTAGGTCTAGAAGGACTTATTACCGCCATCTTTGGCTATTCCTGTGACCTTATACCGTGTGTGTAACTACTCTGAATACAGGCTTTGCTCTTTTGTTTATGTTCATAGGCATCTCTGTGATTTAACAGAGATTGCTCTGTGCACTTGGGTGATGGTTAACCCTGTGCACAGTATCGCCATATTGCTTCTGCCACCACTTAGCAGCGGTTATATCACCTACTGCACGGTGGACCCCGAGCGGCGAACGCACTTTATTAGTTTTTTATTTTAGTGCGGTCCGCCGTTCCTAACACAGATTGATCCCCTGATGGAAGATTCCCTATAATGAGTAGATGGAGGCACTGTGGGTGCCATAGTATCTGTGACCCAGCGTTGTCCATCTTTTTAGGCGTGCATAAATGCACGGTCGACCTCAGTTTTGTGCACTGCTGAAAAAGACAATGCTGAACAGAGGCCAGATGGAATCCAGAGAAGCTCTGCTGCCTCATTATAGTGAAAGGATCTCTTGGGGGGTTTCATCTGTCATGTCACTTGGAGATTTTGATGGGAACCCCAAAGTAATTGCTCAGTGTTGCACGCCGGAAAAATGTTATCCTAAATATGATGTAAAATGTAGAACTCAGATGTTTGGCATTTTTGTAGCAATGAAAGTCCACCTAATTTATGGGTGTGTGTCTCCAGAAGCATGAGCTGGTCATAACGTACTGGTAACTACAACGTCCTGGTCACTTCAACATACTGGTCACTATAATAGCAGTTTGCAATTTTCACTCAGCAACATCCACTACTGTTTGTTTCTGGAAAATTCACGGAGTCAAAATCATCACTACACCTGTAGATAAATTCTAAATTCAAAGGGGTATAATTTCCAAAATGGGGTCACTTGAGGGGGGATTCTGCTTTTCTAGTTCTTATTGGCTCTTTATATGGAATCCACAAACTATTCTAGGAAAATTGTACTCCAGGGGGCAAATAGCGCTCCATTCCTCCCAAATCTCACCGTGTGGCTAAACAGTACTGTAAGCCATAAATAGGGTATTTTTACATTCAGCAGCAATTGTGGGACATTTTTACCCATTTCCTAGTCACAAATTTTACATTTTCATACTAACACACAATATCGGTAGTAAAAATGTAAATTACTTTTTCTTCAGTGCCCAATGGTATAAAATTGACCCACTTGAGTTGTTAGTATGTTCACTTGTTCACTTCACCCCTAGATGAATTTATTGAGACGTGTAGTTTGTAAAATGTGGTCACTTATTAGGGGTTCTGCTGCTCTGACACCTCAGGTTTTCTGCCAATTTGACATGGCACCCTCAAACCAGTGCAGCAAAATCTTCTCTGTAATATGGTGCTCCTTTCCTTCTGAGCTTTGCACTGTGAATCAAAAGTAGTTTTGTGCCACATATGGTGTGTCAATGTACTCAGGACAAATTGCACAACACATTTTGAGGTCCATTTTCTTGTGTTACCCTTTTGAAAATGAACTATTTGGGGCTAAAAAAAACATTTTTATGGGAGAAATTTGATTATTTTTTTATTTTTACGGCTCAATGTTATAAGCTTCTGTGAAGCACCTGTTGTTTCAAGGTGCTAAATACACATCTAGATAAGTTCCCTGATGGGTCTAGTTTCCAAAATAATGTCACTTGTGGGAGTTTACACTGTTTAGGCACATCAGAGACGCTCTAAATGTGACATGGCATCCGCTAATTTTACATTCAAAAATTGAAACAACGCTCCTTCTCTTCCAATATGAAGTTTTCTTCCACATATTGGATTTTGACATACTCAGGAGAAATTGCATGACAAATATTATGGTGCAATTTTGCCTGTTACCATTATGAAAATGCAAAATTTGGAGATAAAAATATTTTTTTGCCGGAAAAATGTGTTTTTTTTTTTTTTTTTTAATTTTCACGGCTCAACATTATAAACTTCTGTGAATCACTTGGGGTTTCAAGGTGCTCACCACACATCTAGATAAGTTCCCTGAGGGGACTAGTTTCCAAAATGGTGTCACTTGAGGGCGTTTCCACTGTTTAGGCACATCAGTGGCTCTCCAAACATGACATGGCATCTGCTAATTATGCCTGCAAAATTTAACATTCAAGTAGTCACATGGTGCTCCTTCCCTTCCGAGTCCTGCTGTGCGCCCAAACAGTGGTTTTTCCCTATGTATGGGGTATTGTCATGCTCAGGAGAAATTGCACAACAAATTGTAAGGTCCATTTTCTCCTGTTACCCTTGCAAATGTAAAAATAAATTAGGTCTAAAGGAATTTTTTTGTGAAAAAATGTTAAATGTTTATTTTTTTACTTCCACATTGCTTCAATTCTTGTGAAGCACCTGAAGGGTTTTGAGCACCTTGAGGGGTGCAGTTTTTAGAATGGTGTCACTTTTGGGTATTTTCTGTCATATAGGCCCATCAAAGTCACTGCAAATGTGAGGTGATGCCTAAAAAAAAGGTTTTGTAAACTTTATTGTACAAATCAGAAATTGCTGGTTAACTTTTAATCCTTATAACTCCCTAACAATATGTTTCAGAAATTGTGCTGATGTAAAGTAGATATGTGGGAAATGTTATTTATTACCCATGTTGTGTGATTTGACTCTCTAATTTAAGGTAATAAAAATTAAAAGTTTGAAAATTGTAACAAATTTCCGATTTTTTTCACATATATTCATACCGTAAGTCATATCAAAGAAATTTTACTACTGTCATAAAGTACAATATGTCATAAAAAAACAGCCTCATAATCAGTGGTATCCATTGAAGACTTCCAGAGTTATGACCTCATATAATGACAGTGGCCAGAATTTAAAAAATTGGCCTGGCCAAGAAGGTGAAAGCAGGTGTGGGCAGAAGGGGTTGCAGATGTGGGAAATTGCCTTTGGAAAACAGTTATAAATTATACTGTTCACAGCAAATTGTGTGTTATTTCTTATTTTCTTTTAATATTAAACATAATGGCATACATTTGCTTGTTGGCTGAGAAGAAACAGCCTGGACTTCATGGTACTGGTGACTATAGCCACTGAATCCGCTATCTGAGAGGGTCCTCCATGATAGACATGACAGGTAATGCAACATACTAAAGAGCCATGACTTTGGTCATGTTAATAGACATTTAAGAGGGTGAATTTTGGCCTTCTTGAGTATAGTGTGTGAACCTGTCAGAAGTGACTGGACCTCATCTGTAGTAATGGTCCTAGTGTGTTGCCATGAACAAGAATAGAAAGGGCACTAAGAATTACTATTGTCAATGTCAAGGGAAAGCAGATGATAAGTGGAGTCTGTTGTTGTCAAGAAACCTATTCAACTTAAACAGAACCTGTCAGCAAGATGGCGCCGGTAGCTGCTACTGTGCAGGTGTGTCCAGCGTCATTTTCAGACTGAATTTTTTGTCTGCCACCAGAAGATGGATTGCTAACCCTGGACCCCCCTTGAAGACATTTAACCAACAGGTACAAGGACTACTACCCTCATCGGAACATTTGCGGCTGAAGAAACCATATACACAAAAAGTTTACTGAGTGTACTGTTGCTATTTTTGCTATTCAACTCTATTCATTCCCAGTTTAACTGTTTATCTCCCTGCGAGGAGTACCTATATTGTTAATTAAATTTGTTAACCCTTGCTCTGCCTCCTGTTTGTCACTGCATCCCGCAACCTGCTTACACTGCCATGTCAAGTGGCAGCATGCAGTCTGCACTGGCATACAGCTAAGGTAAATGCACATACACCCAGCCTGGATCCCTCTTTTGCAGTAGCGTGGTGGGGGTGTGAATGCGAACCTTGACCACAGCTACCCCGTCCATACCAATTGCATGCTTTACTACTTTTTAATAGTTATAAGTTCAAAGTTAACTATGAAATAAAAATAATGATCTGTTTTCTGTCAAACATGGTTGACCACACCAGTTATATCAAACTGCATAAAAACTATGCTCCAGTCATAAAGCTATTAGCATGCATGCATTGTCTGCTTCTTAAACAAAATCTGAGTATGCTTTTTATTGAAACACTGTTTCCTCCTTAAAGATCCAGATGATCTATTCCCTCAAACTTAATGTTTGGATTTAATGATAATGATGATTTCCTAAGAATTACATTTTAGAATATCTTTTATACTAGCATTTATTAGTCCGGAGTCCTTTTGTCCACATTTATTCTTGTCCATTTATAGTAATTGCAAAAATTTGCCATTTTGTTCAGGTCATTAATAAATGAGAAGCAGATAGAGATGATCTCTCTTCTGGAACATTTGTGCATTATTCTCAGTTAATGAAAGGTAATACACATTTGTAAGACTATCAAAAAATAAGCTGTGTTTTTGAACTGTGTCCCTTATGGTAGCCTATAATTAGTCTCCTGATAAAGCTAAATGATCCAAATGATGTCTGCTCTGCTTCTTCAGGGACAATGAGAGAACTGGTCTGACCTTCACACAACAAAACATTTTGGTCTATTTAATGCAGTTTCTCTTCTCATTTGTTTCTCTTGAAATAAATGACCCTCTTGCTAAAAGAAAAAGACTATACAGATTTCAAATTATATGAGACATCCTAGATCTGTGTTGGAGAAGACCACAAGAGGAAGAAGTCTACATTTCAGAAGATGTTACCTACTATGACATATTATCATGGCCAAAGCTAATAACATAGTAACATAGTAATTAAGGTTGAAGGGAGACTTTAAGTCCATCTAGTTCAACCCATATCCTATCCTAACTTGCCCTAACATGTTGATCCAGAGGAAGGCAAAAAAACCCCATGTGGCAAACAGTAAGCTTCACATTGGGGAAAAAAATTCCTTCCCGACTCCACATACGGCAATCAGACTAGCTCCCTGGATCAACGCAACACTAAGTAAACTAGTGTATATACCCTGTAATATTATACTTTTCAAGAAAGGCATCCAGTCCCCTCTTAAATTTTAGTAGGGAATCACTCATTACAACATCATATGGCAGAGAGTTCCATAGTCTCACTGCTCGTACAGTAAAGAATCCGCGTCTGTTATTATGCTTAAACTTTAATGTACTTCTTGCTTCTGTTTAAGGAGCTCATTTTACCCGTATGTGTTTTCGCTTCTGACTGTTTAGAAGTGAGCCTGAAAGGATGTGACCTGTAGCTTTCGCCTTAGGCAGAAGGCTGAAAAGAATTGTTTGATACAATTCCTAAATTAATCATGTATAACTTGTTGGCAGATCTTCCAGTTATTAAAATGTACTATTTTCCCAAACTCATGTAAAGAATAAAAAGTTGTTACTGCTGGAAACTAACGGGTTATGCATCAAAATATATTTGAAGCATGACATGAAAAATTTCTACTAACATTAAAAAATGATGCAGGATGGGTCAGGTACACTATTTATCTTATACACTAATATGCAGGAGCAAAGAAGCAAAAACAAATAGCAGAATGACATTCTTCAAGTGTATGTTCCTTACCTGCCAAAAAATGTACAAGCAAACTTAGCTGACAGCACTTATCTATTGTAATAATTGATGAATTCCAAAACTGCCTCTCGAAGCATCATTAGCACAAGAACTTTTCACTGACAGTTATATGGATTGGATTTTCTACAGGCAAAAAAACAAAAAGGAACCAGAGATTACCATGTTAAGCATTGATCGGAGTGGTGTAATCCACATAACCTTTAGACTCTGGAAACCTATCGGCAGTTAAGAATCTGTAATGCCAACTGCAAAATTTACAGTAGCCCAGGAGGTTGATTTTCTTGGTTTGTTTGATGCCCCTTAATGCACAAAGTTTTAATATTTTAATGTTATTATATTGTTTAATATTTCATATATTTTTTTACACTCAATTTTGTGGCAACAATTAGGTAAAGCATTTTCCTATTTCAGCATGAAATTACTCTGGTGTTCAAAGGTCCACAAGAGATGTTCTTAGAGAGTAAGGGCACCGTCACACATAGCGACGCACCAGCGATCCCGACAACAATATGACCTGGTCAGGATCGCGGGTGTATTGCTGCATGATCACTGGTGATCTGTCAAACAGGCAGATCTCACAAGCGATCAGGACCAGTGAGGACGTGGGTAACAAGCGCGCGTCGCTTAGTTACCCGCTGTGTACCTTAAATACCAGCGTGCTGGTGCAGGGAGCTGGTAACCAAGGTAAACAGCGGGTTTCTAAGTGCCGCGCGGCACTTAGAAACCCGCTGTTTACCTTTCATTCCAGTTCCCAGCGCCAGCACGCTGGTATCTAAGGTACACAGCGGGTAACTAAGTGACGCGCGCACTTAGTTACCCATGGTTTACTTTGGATACCAGCTCCAGCTCGCTGATCGATGGTCTCCCACCTGCCATACGCAGCGATGCGTGCTGGCTAGCGGGAGACCAATGATCAAAAAAGTGTTCAGGGTTTTCGAACACGATCAGCGATACCCGGCGAGGGGGCCGGTCGCTGATACATGTCACACACAGCGGTATCGCTGGTGAGATTGCTGTAGCATCACAAAACTTGTGACTCAGCAGCGATCTCGCTGTGTGTGACGGGGGCTTAAGAACTTACTGTAGCTGGCCTGCGCAGAGTGCTAACCACACCACACACCCAAGGGATGGATAAGAATAAGAAACTATGAGCCAGCATTATTTTCTGTTGTTACTGCTTAATCCAACAATGCTCATATGGTTTAATGGATTGTAATCCCATTACTATTGTTTTCAAAGTAATATAAAGCCTTTTCAGATAGGTAAAGTTTACTATAGCAGTAGGGACCAATTCTATATATATGCACATTTTTCTAAAGTGGTGTTCAATATTTACATATCGACACTATTAAAAACTTCTGTAAAAAATAAAGGAGAATAAATTTTTGAAACAGGCAAACTTTTAAAGGCATTGTCGCCTTTTAGGAAATCTTCATCCCCAGACACAGTTTGGTATAAAAAAACAAACCATGTTGTACTCACTAGTTTCTGGCTCCACCATTGAGTCTCCACATTTGTTCCCAGTGTCTAGCATTGGCTGATTCTCTGATTTCATATCAATAGTGCATCAATGCATCAGTGAACTCCGCATATCTGAGCGTGGTTTTCTATCTACCCAAGCAGAGCCATTGAGCTCATTAATTAGATGCAGCGCTATTGATGTGATGTCCGTGCCGCTGCCAATGCGACACACACTGGGAGCAGCAGACTCCAGGGACAGTGAGTGTTTTTTATTACCAAACTACAACCAAGGACAAAGATTTTCTTAAAGGGGACAACCCCTTTAGCCTAGGTTTATGCTCTTGTCTTGTTCATTGGTTGACATAGGCATATCTGCCCACAATAATACATGTAGTTACAACTAGGGACAGTAACCTTATGCCAGAATGCACTTTTGAAACAAATAATTACTTGACAGTAAGAATTGTAAAAATACTTTGTTTTCATCATTTCATGTCATTATCTAAATTTTTTTTTATCCAGGGTAGAATTAAGATATTATCATAGACGGGTTAATATTTTCTTTTACATTCTATATTTTTAGCATTCACTAGTCTTATAGCTCATATTCATATATTTTGTTTAATAATTTTCTTAAGGTTTCATATTTGGTATATTTTATTATTTCATATGCAAAGTTTTGAGGTGTGCTCCAGTTAGTATGCCAGAAAAGACATTATAGCTAAAAATAAAATCTCATAGCATGCTTGTGAGAAAGGGACAGCTGATGGACTTTCCAATGGAAACTACATTTGTAAGTGGTAAAAGAATCCAGCTCACAGGGTAATAAACAGAATTGTTTTGCTCACAACTGGTGTGCATTTCTTTAATAATACCAAAGAATTTGTGTTTGCAATCAATTTCAGGAAGAAACTGAGTATTATCTGACAGAACTGCAGGGGTGTCAATACTTTTGGCCACAACTGTATATAGCTGAGAAGTAGATTCCTGAATGATCACATGTGAAAGAATTGTCACATATGATTCTGTATAAGGATGTAAATGTGTTCTGGTTGTAAAATCTGAATTGACTGAGCTCTACAAGAAATTTACATGGATAACAGATGTAAGGACTTTTCTGATATAATGACTTTTCCAACCATCATAATCGGTTATCGGGAACATTATGACTATTTTAAATTACACTTGAGAATATCTGACAATATCCCATCCTTGCAAGGTGTAGTGTTGTATAAGTTCCTGGATCTGAATAAACATGAGGGACTAGATAAGTCAGTGATTTGACCTTATAGTATGGTACCTTGGGTTTTTCCTCCTGAAGATGATGAAGAGTTTGTGGGATATTAATTCTTTAAGTTTAAAATAGACACTGCCTGGTCTGCTGCAAGTTTTAACAACAGGATGCATGATTTTAATTTTGCACTTGGAGATTAAAAGTAGTTGAAAGAGAATTTGATATTTGTATTCTTGGTTTTAGGGAGAGTGAGAGAAATGACAGATGTCCTTGTTTTGGTAAGCAAACTCTGTCCTGCTACCACTGGGAGGGAGGAGTGCTTGCTATGAGCACAGAGAACTGAATATTGTCCTTGTCAACCCTTTCTATGCTTCTGTGTGTGCCTGTGTTTTTACAAAGATACAGTCCTGTGTAGCAAGACCACAGGCTATTAGGTTTTAACCTAAACGTAACATGTGGACACAAACTTAAAGGGAACCAAAAGTCATATTATGCTGACTTATGGAAGACTTAGAGGTGATTGTTTTGGTTGTGTCTGTGTGTTTTTGTATCTGCTTCTCATTGTATAGTTGATGTACAGGATAGTTAGGGAAAGGGCCAGACTGGCCACTTGGCAATTCTGGCAAATGCCAGAATGGTCTGTATGGTCATGGGCCGCCCTGTCTGTTATGTTGTTAACAGAATCGGTGTTCTCAAGACATCCATACTATTAAGAGTTGTGATGGAGCAAGCCCAGATGATCCAAGAGGCACCCCAAAGGGCTCCAAGCCCAGATGATCCAAAGGGCACGCCTTCTCCTTGGGTGCCAGAACAGGAAACTGCAGGCCTCTTCGGTTCAGCGGGCCTCAGGTGCAGGGCCTCCCGCACGCGATCTCATTCCACATAGGCCCGTAGCTCTTCATCCTCCCAGGAGGCAACAGATCCACAGCCACGGCATAGAACCCCTAGGGTCCTTTCACCTCATAGAACGCCACCCGGTCTCCTTCCTGCAGCAGCCGCTGGAGGATGAAGAGCTGCGGGCCTATGTGTAATGAAATTGTATGTGGGAGGCCCTGCACCTGAGGCTCGCTGAACCGAAGAGGCCTGCAGTTTCCTGTTCTGGCACCCAAGGAGAAGGGGTGCCCCTTGAATCATCTGGGTTTGAGCCCTGTAGATGCTGATTGGGACCGTGTGGAATCCGATACCCACCCAGGATAGAGGGACAGTGACTGAAACTTACCCTTGATACAAATTGTTGAGGTTGTGCCTGTTGCACGTATGGAAAATCAAAAGGGTGGCAATGTTCTGCATCCCTGAGGGCAGGAGCCCAGATGTTGAGGCGGTCAGACTGGCCGCGGTTGTTGCAGAAAATTAGGCGGTCAGACTGGCTGCAGATTAAGAGAATAGAGTATTTTTTGTTTTCCCTCCCTTCCAAGTTTTGTTGCGCCCGTTGTGCTTCCCCTGCTGGAATACTGAACTAGAACCCTTACAGGGTTAATCACCATGGACTGTGTGAAGTCTTGGAGCTCTCAAAGAAGGGAGGGAAAAAACCTGTGTGCAAAAAGGACCCGACTGGTAAGGACTGAGCGAAGCATCATTGAGTGGTCCTCCGGACCAGTATGGAGAAATTATGACCCAAAGGGTCAGGACTGTGTGAACTGTTGGTTGATCTTATGGGTCAGGATGGAAAGCTGATGTTGTTTTGTTGCCATTCTCTGTTCCTGTGTCTGGCTACCCGGAGCAGAAAGGGACTGGCATGGCTGTCCCAAAGAAAAAAATTGCTTCTCACAGGAGCAAAGAGACCAGGGTCAGTGGGACCCATATTAAAAGAACTTGAACTTTCGTTCCAGGGCTCAAACCTAGTGGAGCAAGGGTCATGCAGGACTAGTGAAGACGATGGAGCCTGTGACAAGAATATTACTGTCTATATACTATGTATCCAATGAGATGTTTGTGTTCTGTAAGTCTTCAGTAATGCCATGGTCGGGGACTACCATGTTTAAAGAAGGGAGGTATGTAAAGGGGGGCTAGATGTGTTTTTCTCCTTAATTGCTGTATATATAATATGTGTTATTGTAATGCTAAAGTAATGTAGGGACAGCATAGATATGTAGTTAGGACACTAGGGGGTACTGTAGAGTTAGAAAGATGTAGAAGGTGATAAGATAAGCAATAGTTAAATATGTTGAGCAATAGGTTAGTCATGTGGGAGGAGTAGTTCAGTTGCAGTTGGAGTTTGAGAACAGGCAAGACGGAGTACAATGTGGTCTGAAGAAAGTTTGAAGTTTGGCTTCTGGAGAGAACTCTCGGGGAGAGGCCAGGAAGAGAGTCTCGGGTTAGCGTCTGAAGGACATCATCTGGAACTGTCAGGGGCCTAAGGTCCAATTGAGACTGCAAGCGGTAGCCTGGTTCTTTGCAGAAAATGGGAAACGTAGATGGCGAGTGTCCAGTGACTGCTAACAGGAGGATTCTGCAGGCCTTGGGGTCAGAGAACGTGCAGGTCAAGAAGCGGCAGGGCCAGACCAGGAACTGTGCAGAAGATGTCATGTTTATGCTTTATGAGAATGGATGGACTGTAACTGTGTTGAAAGAACTTGTTCCAATTAAAGCTTTACAGAAAACGAGCAAGGATTCTGAGGACATTTGTATGTGTTCACAGCCCCATGGGACACTGTATCCTGACCAGGCTCCGGTCCCGCAGGTGCACACATCCAGCATCAACACAAAGGAACACTGAAAAGTAGAGATGAACGACTTTGCCTTTTTTAGGGTCGCAAAAGTCGGGTCGAACGAAATCGGCCGACTATAGGGAAAAGTCAGAAGCCGACTGAAACACGAAACCCAATGCAAGTCAATGGGGAAGCAAAGTCGGCAGTGAGTGCAGGACAATAAACACACCTACAGTGCCCATTTCAATGCCAAAAACATCAATTCTTATTACTGAAGCTTGTCAACCTTAATTTACTTCATAATAATAGTTACGCATTGAAAACTGGGGCTTATTTGGCTAAAGTTGTGGGGGGGTAGGGCTGGCTCCAGGTTTTCATGTGCCCTGGGCCAAAGATTGTCAGTGCACCCCTTTAACACATACCACAACTCATGATGCTCCGATACAGCACAGAAATATAGGTATAGTACAATGACAAATACTTCACTGCTTACATGACATGACTGATCTATTTTAAACTGTACAATAGCTCAAAAAAAGGACAGTATATTCCTCCATACAGTATTACGGCCACCACATTGTGCCCCATACAGAATAATGAGCCCCATATATTTCTCCATACAGAATAATTGGTCACATATAATGTTTCATACAGTATATGATGAGCTCCACATAATGCTACAGTATATGAGTCCCATGGACGATGCTCCAGTGTGTTATGGGCCCAAATATTGCTCCATATATAATGGGCCCCATTTCTAATGCTCCAGTGTATCATGTGCCCCAGAGATGCTGCTCCAGTGTCTGATCTGCCCCATTTGGAATGCTCCAGTATATGATGGGCCTCATGGATGATGCTCCAGTATATGATGGGCCCTAATAATGCTCCATATATAATGTGCTCCATTTCTAATGCTCCAGTGTATAATGGGCCCCGTAAATGCTGCTCCAGTGTCTGATGTCCCCAATCTGGTATGCTCCAGTATATGATGGGCCTCATGGATGATGCTCCAGTGTCTGACATCCCCCATTTGCAATGCTCCGGTATATGATGGGCCCCATTTTTAATTAACCCAGGCATGGTATGTGAAAAGAGCTCCATGGAGTAATCTGAAGTGTGTGTTGCCGCATCCTTCACTTTTGGTGTGGGTGAAAGACACAAGGAAAGGGGTTGCTCCTGACCAGAAGCCTGCACTTACGACTCAGTGCTTGAATTTTTTTAAACTTCAGAGGAGGAGGCGATAGAGCTGGAAGATGTTTCAGCAATGTAAGCCAAAAAAAGTTCCTGATGCTTTGGCTTTAAAAGCAGTCTACCTACTCCCAGAAAAAGCAGCCTTCCAGGCCTTCCAGAGCTACACCATGACGCAGGCTCAACACCTCCTGCTGTAGCTGCTATTGTGTTTTTGGCACTACCAGCAGATGCACCACCACCACCATCAGTACCAGGTGGCCCCCCATGCCCACGTCCATGTCATCTTCCACCATACTTCCTCATGTTTTGGAAAATGGACCCAAAATACCAGCAGAAATATGGTACTGTATCAGAAGCGTACAGCTCTATACAGTCTAGGGATAAAAGTAAATCTCCGTATATATTTCTTGAGTCATACACAGACGCTCACTGGCTCAGTATGGATTACCCAATAAAATAAAAAGTTGAAAAAGGGTACAGTATCACCCGATACAAGGTATATATAGTATAGTGTAAACATTCTGAATCTCCGTATACATTTCAGGAGGCAGACACAAACGCTCTGAGACCCAGTATGGATTACACAAGAATATGAAAAGCTGTAAATGGGTAATGTAACTGAAGCGTACAGCTGTATACAGTGTTGGGGTAATCTTAAAGCTCCTAATATATTGCCGGAGTAACAGACAGACGTTCACAGGCTCATTATGGATTACACCAGAATCTAAATAGCTAAAAGGTTACTTTATCAGAAGTGTACAGCTGTATACAGTGTTGGCCAAATTTGAAATCTTGGTATATATTTCCGGAGTCACCTTCAGACGCTCACTCAGTCTGGGTTTAACCATAATAAAAAATGTTGTAAAAAAAGGTACTGGATAACAAGATAGCAAGTATATATATTATAGGGTACAATTGAAATATCTGTATACATAGTCCCGTAGTCACTCTCAGACGCTTACTCAGTATGTATTTGACCGCAATACTAAATGTCGAACAAAGGTACTGCATAACAAGATACAAGCTGTATCGAGTATAGGGTAAAAATTGGTATCTTCGATTCACCGTATATATAGAAGCCGTAAACCACACACGCTCACTCACTATGGATGATACCGTAATTCAAAATTTTGAACAAAGGTACTGTGTCAGCACATACCAGGTGTATCCAGTCTAGGGGTAATTGTAAATTTCCGTCTATACTTCCGGAGTCAGACACAGACACTCACTGGCTCACTATGTATTACACCAGAATTTAAAAAGTAGAAAAAGGGAAAGGTAGTCAAAGCGTACAACAGTATACAGTGTTGTGGTACTTTTACATATTCGTATATATTTCAATCTCAGTAAGCCAGTCCAGACTCTCCGCTACTGAAAACTACATGGATACAAGTACAGACGGAAAGTCGAGTGTTAGCAGAAATTTGGGAATTACTCATCGCGGGAAAACCTCCCAGTAGATGTTGAAGAAACGATGTAGACCCTCAATCACTGTGTCTGTGGAGACAGCGAAAACGGTTCTTTGTGAAGAAAGGATTGCTTTATCACAGTAGCGTGGATCACATCACTGTGACTCGTCTCCATCAAATTGTGATCACAGGGAGAGATGTAGACATGGTCCTCACTGCCTATCATGATGTGTCTGGTCATTTTGGAGTGCAAAAGACTAGAGTTGAGCGACTTTTGTTTTTTTATGGTCGAGTTTCGTTTCGTGAAACCCGACTTTTCCAAAAGTCGGGTCAAGCAAGATCGGCCGAATATAGGGAAAAGTCGGGGTCGTCCCGAAACCCAATGTAAGTCAATGGGGAATAAAAGTCAGCAGTGAGAGGAGGACAGGAAACACACCTACAGTGCTCATTTGAATGCCAAAAGCATCAATTCTTCTTACTTAAGCTGGTCAACCTTAATTAACTCCATAATACAAGTTACGCACAGAAAAATGGGGGTTATTTGGCTAAAGTTGTGGGGGGGTAGGGCTGGCTCCAGGTTTTCATGTGCCCTGGGCGAAAGAGCGCCCCTTTAACACATAATACCACAACTCATCATGCTCCGATACGGCAGAGAAATAGCGGTATAGTACAATGAAAAATACTTCACTTTTTACATCTCATGACGAGGCCCATCTATTTCTCCATACAGAATCATTGGTCCCATATAATGTTTGAAACAGTATATGATGAGTTCCACATAATGCTACAGTATATGTTGGTCCCCATGGATGAAGCTCCACTGTCTTATGGGCCCAAATAATGCTCCAAACATAATGGGCCCCATTTCTAATGCTCTAGTGTATAATGGGCCCTGTAAATGCTGCTCCAGTGTCTGATGTCCACCTTTGGAATGTTCCAGTGTATGGTGGGCCCCATCTATCATTCTCCAGAGTATAGTGCTCCCCAAAAATTGCTGTCCCAACATTGAAAACAATGAAATAAGTCTCCTCGCTTGGGAATCCCTGTACTAGTCTGGACTCCTTGTCGTCCCCATCTTCCATCTCACTGCACAGTATTTCAACCTTGCAAGTGCTGTGATCCTGAGCAAGCAGGGGGGGCCCACTCGTTGGCGACGGCACTGGCACAGGGCCCCTGATAGTACGGTGGTGTGTCTGATGGCGGGTGGGCCGAACCTGCACTTTCATCTGCAGCTTCCTCTTTGTCACCGTGTAAGATGGAACTGTATATGGGAAGGGTAACCTGAGTTTCATCAGGGTCAGATTCAGGCCGGGTAGCGTGCGAGGGGAATGTAGTGGTCTGGGTCAATGTACCAGCAGATTCATCGAGCAGTGGCTGGGCATCAGTGCACTTGTGTCACCCCCAGGAGTACGGTCGCCACAGTGGCATTACCTTCCTCCTAGGGAGTGTGATGTCATGCTTGGGAGCAACGAAGGATCTCTCTAGCAGGTTAACTGATTGGGCGGCGTTATTCCCACGAGTCATGACCCTCCAAACAGCGTTCATGAAGGCAAAGTGTTTGTTTTACATGGGCAGTATGGTTGCAAAGCTGAACCTTAAAGGAATGTCCAGAAGGGCACCACCAGGAGTGGAGCCTACGGCGTAATTTGACTCAACACGGGCAACCTCAACCATGCCAGCTACAGAACAGATGCACACATTGCAAGCTTAATTCCGTTAACGAACGAGACTCCGTCATGCCCCGCGGCCCGAGTCTGGCTTACTAGAGGGACACGTGAGGCTCTGGCACATGAGATTGGCAAATAACTGGTGTGTCATGCCCTTACATGTCCGTGGCTGCATGTGCGCTACACTGAAAAGGCCAGCGTTTGTCGCTTACAGGTGCAGATAACCCGCTGAACAACGTTAGTGATGGGGATCATTGATTACAATTATTACTCGCGAACGATGATTTCCCAGTAAGTGCAGGTCAACCGCAGTTCCGGAATTAGGCCTAACCGTCATTCCTGAAAAAAATGAAAAACTTACGTGTGCAAACCACAGGTGCTGTAGCCTGCTTAACAGCTCGCCAGCCGTTCTCACGCCCAGTATGGGTTACACGTGATTGCACAAAGGTGATAAAGGGTACCGTATCCCCGGATAACATGTATGGATAGCGTACACATTCAAAATATATGTCTATACATCAGGAGGCAGGCTCAGACGGTGTTAGGCCCAGTATGGCTTGCAAGTGATTGCACAAAGGTGAGAAAGGGTACCGTATCCCCGGATAACATGTATGGATAGCGTACACATTCAAAAGATATGTCTATACATCAGGAGGCAGGCTCAGACGGTGTCAGGCACAGTATGGCTTGCAAGTGATTGCACAAAGGTGAGAGAGGGTACCGTATCCCCGGATAACATGTATGGATAGCGTACACATTCAAAATATATGTCTATACATCAGGAGGCAGGCTCAGACAGTGTAAGGCCCAGTATGGCTTGCAAGTGATTGCACAAAGGTGAGAAAGGGTACCGTATCCCCGGATAACATGTATGGATAGCGTACACATTCAAAAGATATGTCTATACATCAGGAGGCAGGCTCAGACGGTGTAAGGCCCAGTATGGCTTGCAAGTGATTGCACAAAGGTGAGAAAGGGTACCGTATCCCCTGATAACATGTATGGATAGCGTACACATTCAAAAGATATGTCTATACATCAGGAGGCAGGCTCAGACGGTGTTAGGCCCAGTATGGCTTGCACGTGATTGCACAAAGGTGAGAAAGGGTACCGTATCCCCGGATAACATGTATGGATAGCGTACACATTCAAAATATATGTCTATACATCAGGAGGCAGGCTCAGACGGTGTTAGGCCCAGTATGGCTTGCACGTGATTGCACAAAGGTGAGAAAGGGTACCGTATCCCCGGATAACATGTATGGATAGCGTACACATTCAAAATATATGTCTATTAATCAGGAGGCAGGCTCAGACGGTGTTAGGTCCAGTATGGCTTGCACGTGATTGCACAAAGGTGAGAAAGGGTACCGTATCCCCGGATAACATGTATGGATAGCGTACACATTCAAAATATATGTCTATACATCAGGAGGCAGGCTCAGACGGTGTCAGGCACAGTATGGATTTGACGGCCCAGACTACACAGCCGAGGAGCAGGGAGAGGTAAAGATTGCAAATGCTGGGGCCCTGCCCAAGCAAGGGGGGCCCACTCGTGGGCGTCGGTACTGGCACTGGGCCCCTCATAGTACGGCGGTGTGTCTGACGGTGGGTGTGCACCACCACCGTCAGAGACACTTGATTGCACTATGAGGGACCCTGTGCCAGTGCCCGCGCCCAAGAGTCGGCCTACCCACCTGTCCAGGGCAACGGCACTCGCACGGTGTCGTGCGCTAGGTGGTGACCCCGGCCATGGGGGGGGGAGGCAGCACAGTTAGGGAGTTTTAGAAAGTGGCATATGCTGATGTTGGGCATTCAGCTGATGCAAAAGGCGAAATAGGTCAAGTCCCAGGAAGAGGTGGACCAAAGCAAGCCATTTTTCTGTCACCCTATGTGTCATCAGGGGAAGGTGGGACAAAATCCTTGGAATCCCATGCATAGTTCATTTTAATGAAGGTTAGATCATCCACATTTTGGGTTGACAGACGGGTCCTTTTTTCTGTCAGGATTGATCCAGCTGCACTGAAGACTCTTTCCGATAGCACACTTGCAGCTGGGCAAGCAAGCTCCTGTAAGGCATATTGTGCCAATTCAGGCCAGGTGTCCAGTTTAGCAGCCCAATAGTCAAAGGGGAATGATCTGTGTGGGAGAACATCGATATGGGAGGAAAAGTAGTTTGTAACCATAGTTGACAACTGCTGTCTCCTGTCACTTTCCATCGATGCTGTATTACCAGTTGTGTGAGCGGTACTTGAAAAATCAGTCCACAACATTGTCATGAAACCCCTGTCTCCAACGTCACTTCTGCTGTGTGCACCATGAACACCTCTGCCAAGCTGCCCCCGGCCCGTACGGCTCGTGTGAGAACCATCACCGCTGCTGTGTGCTGGGAATGCCTCAAGCAACCGATTTACCATAGTTGCTTGTTTATTAGCCAATATTAGGTCTAGGTTCTCCTGTGGCATGATGTTTTGTAATTTGCCTTTATAGCATGGATCCAGGATGCTGGCCAACCAGTAGTCGTCATCGTTCATCATTTTGGCAATGCGGGGGTCCCTTTTTAGGATCCGCAAGGCATGATCTGACATGTGGGCCAATGTTCCCGGTGTCAATGATGCACTGCGAGTGCTGGTTGGAGGAGCACTTTCTGGCAAATCCACATCCTTCCAGTCACGCACAAACCCTGTACCAGACCTTGCCACGCCAACATTTTCACTTGCCCCACGAGATGCATCCTCCTCCCCTAAGTAATCATCCCCATCATCATCCTCCTCCTCCTCTTCTTCCTCCAACTTGTCCAGGAGAGGTCCCTGAGCAGACAATGGCTGAATGTCATCAAGGATTCCCTCCACCTCTTCCTCCTCGTCAACATTGACTGCAGACGCCTGCTCCTTAAGGTGCGTCAAAGTTTGCATGAGCAGACGCATAAGTGGGATGCTCATGCTTAGGATGGCGTCGTCTGCACTTACCAGCCGTGTGCATTCCTCAAAACACTGAAGGACTTTACAGAGGTCTTTCAGCTTCGACCACTGCACACCTGTCAACTCCATGTCTGCTCTCAAAGTGCCTGGCCGTGTATCCTCCCACAAATGCATTATGGCCTGCCTCTGCTCGCACAGCCGCTCCACCATGTGCAGGGTGGAGTTCCACCTTGTTGCAATGTCGATAATGAGGCGGTGGTTGGGAAGGTGGAGCAATCGCTGCAGCTTCTGCATACGAACGGAGTGTACAGGCGACCGGCGGATGTGCGCGCACAGTCTTCGCACCTTATGGAGCAGGGCTGTTAACTCCGGATAATTTTTGAGGAAGCACTGCACCACCAGGTTCAAGGTGTGAGCCAAGCAAGGTATGTGGCTGAGTTTTGAAAGGGCTATGGCTGCCACAAAATTACGGCCGTTATCACTAACTACCTTGCCTGCCTCAAGATGTACACTGCCCAGCCATGACTCAGTTTGTCGCTTCAAGTACTCGGCCAGCACCTCGGCGGTGTGTCTGTCGCCCAAACACATCATCTGCAACACAGCCTGCTGACGCTTTCCACTAGCTGCTCGATAGGGGGACACCTCGTGTGCAACAGTGGCAGCTGCAGATGGAGTGCTCGTACGACTGCGCTCTGTGGACGAGTTTTCGCTTCTTCAGGAGGAGGAGGAGGAGGGTGGAACGCCTACAGCCAACTGTTTCCTATACCGTGGGCTAGGCAGCACTGTCCCACCACCGCTGTCCCCTGTGGACCCTGCATCCACCACATTAACCCAGTGCGCAGTGATGGACACGTAACGGCCCTGGCCATGCCGACTGGACCATGCATCAGTTGTGAGGTGCACCTTTCCACTCACTGACTGCTTGAGTGCATGGACAATGCGGTCTTTCACATGATGGTGGAGGGCTGGGATGGCTTTGCGAGAGAAGAAGTGGCAACTGGGTAGGTCATAGCGTGGTACTGCATAGGCCATGAGTTCGCGGAAAGCTGCGCTTTCCACCAACCGATAGGGTATCATCTCAAACGAGATTAGTTTGGCAATGTGGGCGTTCAAACCCAATGTACGCGGATGAGAGACTGAGTACTTTCTTGACCTACTCATAGTGTCTGGGAGGGTGAGCTGGACTTGAGAGCTGCATATGGTAGAAGTAGCGGTGGACAGGGCGGACTGAGAGAGGGTTGATGATGGTGATGGAGTTGGTGTTCTTTCTGATGGCCTAGATTCAGTATTTCGTTGATATAACAGTGGGATTCCCTGACTGCTGTGGCCTTGCAACGACACCTCAACATTTGCTGCTGTGCTAACCGGTGGGCTTACAGTGGGGGAAACAATGTAGCATTGCTGACTACCTTCTTTGTGATCAGTTGCACATGTGGCACTTGAGGTTTGGTGTTGTGTCCACGCTTGCAAGTGCATGGTGGTTAAATGTCTAAGCATGCAACTGGTATTCAAATTTTTCAGATTTTTCCCTCGGCTAAAGGTCTTTGCGCACTTCTTACAGATAACCTTGGCCTGATCATGAGGATTTCGCTCAAAAAAGTGCCACACTGCACTCTTCCTACTTTGGCAGACATTTTGCGGCCTAGCACGCTGTGATCTTTTGACCCTCTGGACAAGCTGTCCAGCAACTCTTTTGATTTTTGGAACCTGTCTTTGGAGTGCTCCGGGCCTGCCAGATAACAGCTGTTGCGATGTTGATGTCTGCTGTGGATGCTCCTCATCTGAGCTATTGGAAGCAGCACCCTCTTCCCCCAATGGATGCCAATCTGGGTCAACAACTGGGTCATCCATCACCTCCTCTTCAATGTCATGTGCACCTTCCTCTGTGTCACCGTGTATGGTGGTATAGTGTGCAGGAAGGGGCACCTGAGTCTCATCAGGGTCAGAATCTGGCTCTGTACACTGCGAGGACAATGTAGTGCTCTGAGTGAATGTACCAGCAGAATCATCTATCAGCGGCTGTGCATCAGTGCACTCCATGTCAGATTCATCTTGGCCTGGGTAATTCACCATTTCACTTGATAATCCAGGCATGGTATGTGAAAACAGCTCCATGGAGTAATCAGTAGTATGGCCTGCGTCATCCTTCAATCTTGGTTGTGGTGAAGGACACAAGGAAAGGTGTGGTTCATGAACATGAGCCTCCAATGACGACTCAGTGCTTTTACTTTTTACAACTTCAGAAGAGGAGGCGATAGAGCTGGAGGCTGAGTCAGCAATGTAAGACAAAACTTTTTCCTGATGCTCTGGCGTTAAAAGCGGTTTGCCAACTCCTAGAAAACTAAGCCTTCGAAGCCTTATGGAGCCAGACGATGACGCAGGCTCAACACCTCCTGCATTCGGTCCCATATTGCTTTTGCCACTACCATCAGATCCACCACCAACACCATCATTACCAGCTGCCAACCCCCGCCCAATTCCATGGCCTCTTCCACCAGCCTTCCTCATTTTTGGTAGAAATGTAGACAAAATCAAACAAACTATATAGTAATGTAAAACAAGGTACAAGGTGTCTATAGGACAGGGGAGATTTAGATTTTCTGCACACACTAGTGGACACTGGACACTTTTGGATTGTGTGAGGCCCACTGAATATCAGAGCGCTATGTCACAGGCTCGATGGCACAGGTGTGAAAAAAGTGACTACAGGATAAGGGAGATTTTGAATTTCTGTGAGATTTTGAATTTCTGCAGACACTTGTGGACACTGGACACTTGTATTGTGTGAGGCCCACTGAATATCACAGCGCTATGTCACAGGCTCGATGCAGCAGGTGTGAAAAAAGTGACTACAGGATAAGGGAGATTTTGAATTTCTGCAGACACTTGTGGACACTGGACACTTGGAATGTGTGAGGCCCACTGAATATCACAGCGCTATGTCACAGGCTCGATGCAGCAGGTGTGAAAAAAGTGACTACAGGATAAGGGAGATTTTGAATTTCTGCAGACACTTGTGGACACTGGACACTTGGATTGTGTGAGGCCCACTGAATATCACAATGCTATGTCACAGGCTCGATGGCACAGGTGTGAAAAAAGTGACTACAGGATAAGGGAGATTTTGAATTTCTGTGAGATTTTGAATTTCTGCAGACACTTGTGGACACTGGACACTTGGATTGTGTGAGGCCCACTGAATATCACAGTGCTATGTCACAGGCTCGATGGCACAGGTGTGAAAAAAGTGACTACAGGATAAGGGAGATTTTGAATTTCTGCAGACACTTGTGGACACTGGACACTTGGATTGTGTGAGGCCCACTGAATATCACAGCGCTATGTCACAGGCTTGATGGCACAGGTGTGAAAAAAGTGACTACAGGATAAGGGAGATTTTGAATTTCTGCAGACACTTGTGGACACTGGACACTTTTGGATTGTGTGAGGCCCAATGAATATCAGAGCGCTATGTCACAGGCTCAATGCAGCAGGTGTGAAAAAAGTGACTACAGGATAAGGGAGATTTTGAATTTCTGCAGACACTGGACACTTGGATTGTGTGAGGCCCAATGAATATCACAGCGCTATGTCACAGGCTCGATGCAGCAGGTGTGAAAAAAGTGACTACAGGATAAGGGAGATTTTGAATTTCTGCAGACACTGGACACTTGGATTGTGTGAGGCCCAATGAATATCACAGCGCTATGTCACAGGCTCGATGCAGCAGGTGTGAAAAAAGTGACTACAGGATAAGGGAGATTTTGAATTTCTGCAGACACTTGTGGACACTGGACACTTTTGGATTGTGTGAGGCCCACTGAATATCAGAGCGCTATGTCACAGGCTCGATGGCACAGGTGTGAAAAAAGTGAACTGTAGAATTGGGCAGAATAGGAATCTCCCTAGAGTGTAGGTCTGTAAGAACGGAACAAGTCCTCCACAGTGACACACAGATAGCTTCACTGTGGCTGTGATAACAGCCGTTACACGGTACTGTGTGAGGAGCGTACACCGCTGTATGGTGTGAATAAATGCACGCTCAGTACCTTAGCAGGACAAAAAAAAATTGGGATTGCTTTTAAAAAAGCAGTTTGCAGAGCAGTGGGGAAACAGCAATGCAGCTGTCAGGAAGCCTTAGAAGGCAGCCTAACAACCAACACCGCTGATCCACCACAATATAGCCTCCCCTTGCACTGCACACACAGTGACTGGTGTGTTGCACAGGCAAAATCGCTAGCAGCAGAAGCAGTTTTTTTGTCTTCTTCCCTGCCTAACGCTCTCCCTACAGAATCAGCAACCTCTCCCTATGCTAAGATCGACAGAAGTAAGATGGCGGTCAGCGTGCACGCCCTTTTATAACCCCTGTGACGCCCACCAAAGCAAGCCAATCACTTGTATGCCCTTCTGAAAGATGGTGGCTACCCCTGCCTATGTCATCACGTTGCCCACAGTGTCCGTGGATCCTGATTGGCTGAAAAAGAGCGCTAAACAAACTTTTGAAACGCGACTTTGGCGCGTAAGTCGCCGACCTCGTGGCCGACCTCATCCTAGGGTCGGGTTTCGTTTCATGAAACCCGACTTTGCCAAAAGTCGGCGACTTTTGAAATTGTTCGACCCGTTTCGCTCAACTCTACAAAAGACAGAAGCCACAGGCCGTAGGCGATTCTATTGGATTGGCATGAGAGGAGACATTGAAAAATGGTGGCAGGAATGTCACACGTCTGTGACTATCACAACTGTGAAAGGTGATCATAAAGCACCCCTGCTTCCGCTTGTAAGTTGACGTCCATTACAAATGGTAGCCATTTATCATCTGAAGGTAGAGGCCAGCAGGACAGGACATAGCTACATCTTAACCATCATCGATCAATACACCAAATTTCTAGTGGCCTTCCCTGTGAAGGATTTAACTGCACAGACTACACAGTGGTGGAGCAGGGAGAGGTAAGTATTGCAACTTGAAAGTGCTGTGGCCATGACCAAGCAGGGGGGGCACACTCATGGTCGACGGTACTGGCACAGGGCCCCTCATAGTACGCTGGTGTGTCTGATGGCGAGTGGGCCCCCCCACCATCAGAGACACTGTATTGTACTATGAGGGGCCCTGTGCCAGTCCCGTCGGCCATCAGTAAGCCCATCCACCTGTTCAGAGCAAAGGCACTTGCCTGGGTGCTCCAGGTGTTGATCCCAGCCATTGGGGGGGTGGGTGGGCAGCCCACTTAGGGAGGTTTAAAAAATGGCATATGTTGATGTGTTGGCTGGACAGTTAGCTGCTGCAAAGGGTGGAATTGGCAAGTCCGAGGAAGAGGAGGACAAAAGCGAGGCAGTGTTCTGGCAACCTATGTGTCATCAGGGGAAAGTGGGACAAAATCCTTTGAAACCCATGCATGGTTCATTTTATTGAAGGTAAGATCATCAACATTTTGGGTCGACAGACGGGTCCCTTTTTCTGTCAGGATTGATCCAACAGCACTGAAGACTCTTTCAGATAACACAGTAGCAGCAGGGCAAGTGAGCTCCTGTAAGGCATATTGTGCCAATTCAGGCCAGGTGTCCAGTTTAGAGGCCCAATAGGCAAAGGGGAATGACCTGTGAGGGAGAACATCGATATGGGAGAAGTAGTTTGTAACCATAGTTGACAACGGCTGTTTCCTGTCACTTTTAATCGATGCAGTATTAGCAGTCATGTGAGCGGTACTTGAGAAATCATTCCACAACATGATCATTAAACCCCTGTCTCCAACGTCACTTCGGCTGTGTGCACCACGAACACCTCTTCCATTGTGCCCACTACGGCTCGTGGGAGAAACAGCACCGCTGCTGTGTGCTGGAAAAGCCTCAAACAAACGGTTTACCAGAGTTGCTTGTTTGTTAGCCAATATTATCTCTAGGTTCTCCTGTGGCATGATGTTGTGTAATTTGCCTTTGTAGCGTGGATCGAGGATGCTGGCCAGTCAGTAGTCATCATGCCTCATCATTTTGGCAATGCGGGGTCCCTTTTTAGGATCCACAAGGTATAATCGCACATGTGGGCCAATGTTCCAGGTGTCAATGCTGCACTGCCACTGCTAGGTGGAGGAGCACTTTCTGGCAAATCCACATCCCTACAGTCACGCACAAACACTGTACCTGACCTAGGAATGCAAACATTTTCTCTTGCCCCCTGAGAAGCATCCTCCTCCCCAAAATAATCATCTCCCTCATCCTCCTCCTCCTCTTCTTCCTCCACCTCGTCCAGGACAGTTCCCTGACCAGACAATGGCTGACTGTCATCAAGGCTTCCCTCCTCCTCTTCCGCTGCAGACGCCTGATCCTTAACGTGTGTCAAACTTTGCATGAGCAGACGCATAAGTGGGATGCTCATGCTTATGATGGCGTCGTCTGCGCTTACCAGCCGTGTGCATTCCTCAAAACACTGAAGGACTATGCAGAGGTCTTTCTGCTTTGACCACTGCACACCCGACAATTCCATGTCTTCCCTCAAACTGCCTGCCCTTGTATCCTCCCACAAATGCATTACATCCTGCCTCTGTTCGCAAAGCCTCTCAACCATGTGCAGGGTGGATTTCCACCTTGTTGCAACGTCTATGATTAGGCGGTGCTTGGGGAGGTGGAGCAATCGCTGCAGCTTCTGCATACTAGTGGAGTGGACGTTTGAGCGACGGATGTGCGAGCGCAGTCTTTGCACCTTATGTAACAGGGATATTAACTCCGGATAATTATTAAGGAAGCACTGCACCACCAGGTTCAAAGTGTGAGCCAGGCAAGGTATGTGTGTGAGTTTTGCACGGGCTATGGCTGCCACAAAATTACGGCCGTTATCACTGACTACCTTGCCTGCCTCAAGATGTAGACTGCCCAGCCATGACTCAGTATGTCGCTGCAAGTAGTTGGCCAGTACCTCCGCGATGTGTCTGTTGTTGCCCAAAGACATCATTTTTAAAACAGCCTGCTGCCGCCTACCACTAGCTGTTCGATAGTGGGACACCTTGTGTGCAACACTGCCAGCTGCGGATGGAGTGCTCGTGCGACTGAGCTCTGTGGATGAGCTTTCGCTGATAGAGGAGGAAGAGGGTCGAAAGCCTACAGCCAACTGTTTCCTATACCGTGGGCTAGGCAGCACTGTTCCACCGCTGCTGTCCCCTGTGGAGCCTGCATCCACCACATTAATCCAGTGCGTAGTGAAGGACACGTAATGGCCTGGCCATGCCTACTGGTCCATGCATCTGTTGTGAGGTGCACCTTTCCACTCACTGACTGTTTTAGTGCATTGACAATGTGGTCTTTCACATGCCGGTGGAGGGCAGGGATGACTTTTCGAGAAAAGAAGTGACGACTGGGTAGGTCATAGCATGGGACAGCGTAGGCCATGAGCTCGCGGAAAGCTTTGCTTTCCACCAAACGGTAGGGCATCATCTCTAATGAGATTAGTTTGGCAATGTAGGCTTTCAAACACAGTGTACGCGGATGAGAGGATGAGTACTCTCTTGTCCTTCTCAGAGTGTCTGGTAGGGTGAGCTGGACTGGAGAGCTGCATATGGGGAAGTAGCAGTGGACCGGATGGAGTGAGAGGGGGTTGGTGATGGTATTGGTGGTGATGGCCTTGATTCAGTGTTGTGTTGCAAAACCATTGTGATTCCCTGAGTGCTTTGGCCTTGCGATGACACCTCCACATTTAGTGCTGGTGGTGTGCTTAACAGTGGCGGTGGTCTTACAGTGGGGGAAGCGATGGAGCATTGCTGGCTACCTTCAGTAGGAGCAGGTGGACATGTGCTACCTGAGGTTTTGTAGTCCGTCCTCGCTTGCAAGTGCATGTTGATTAAATGTCTAAGCATGCAACTGGTATTCAAATTTCTCAGTTGTTTACCTCAGTTAAAGGTCCTTCCACATTTCTTACAGTTAACCTTTGCCTCATCAGTAGGATTTTGGACAAAGAAGTGCCACATTGCACTCTTCCTACTATGGTATACATTTTCTGGCCTTGCACGCTGTGCTAAGTTGACCGTCTGGCCAAGCTGTCCTGCAACTCTTTTAGTTTTTGGTCCACATTTTTGGACAGCTATGGGCCTGCCAGATAACCGCTGCTGCGATGTCAATGCCTGTTGCGGATCCTTCTCCTTATCTAAACTATTGCCAGCGCAATCAAGAACTGGGTCATTCATCACCTCCTCTTCAAAGTCATCTGCACCTTCCTCTTTACCTTCCTCTGTGTCACCATGTAAGGTGGTATAGTATGCAGGAAGGGGCACCTGAGTTTCATCAGGGTCAGATTCTGGCTCAATAGACTGCGAAGGCAATGTAGTGCTCTGGGTCAATGAACCAGCAGAATCATCAAGCAGTGGCTGTGCATCAGTGCACTCCATGTCAGATTCATCTTGGACTGGGGAATTCAGAATTTGACTGCATAACCCAGGCATGGTATGTGAAAAGAGCTCCATAGAGTAATTTGAAGTGCGGGCTGCCGCATCCTTAACTTTTGGTGAGGGTGAAGGACACAAGGAAATGTGTTTTTCCTGACCAGAACCCTGCACTGACGACTCCGTGCTTGCAGGTTTCGTACGTTCAGAAGAGGAGGCAATAGTGCTGGTGGCTGTTTCGGCAATGTACTCCAAAACCTGTTCCTGATGCTCCGGCTTTAAAAGCGGTTTTCCTACTCCAAGAAAAGGGAACCTTACAGGCTTTCTTGGGCCAGACGATGACGCAGGCTCAACACCTCCTGCCTTAGCTGCTATTGTGCTTTTGCCAGAACCAGCCGATGCACCACCACCATCAGTACCAGCTGCGCCCCCCTGCCGACGTCCGCGGCTTCTTCCACCTTACCTCCTCATGTTGGGGAAAAAGTAGCAAAAATACCAGCAGAGAGATGGTACTGTATGAGGAGCATCCACCTGTGTAAGGTGTATTAAAAAAATTAAATCTACGTATATATTTTGTTAGTCACAGACGCTCTCACAGTATGTATTTTACCGTAATTCAACAAGCAGATATATGGAACTATATCAGAAGTGTACAGCTGTATATGTTTTTTGTGTAACTAACAATCTCCGTATATGTATTTACGGAGTGTCACACACACACGCTGACTCTGTATAGATGTGACTGCAATGCGACCGGCAGATATATAATACTGTTTGAGAATCGGATAGCTCTATACGGTATGTGTATGGAAAATTGTCAATCTCCGTCTATTTTATATGGACTGACACACGCTGTCTCTGTCTAGTTGTGACCGTAATCAATCAGCAGATATACAAAACTGTTTGAAAAGCGGACAGCTCTCTAAAGTGTAGGTCTGGAAAAATGGAAAATCTCCTCGGCTTGTTTTTCCAGAGTCACACACAGATAGCTTCTATTTGTCCGTGATACAAGGTGGTACACGGTAATGTGTGAGGAGCGTACACCGCTATACGGTGTCGGTATGGAAAATTGTCAATCTCCATCTATTTGTATACGGACTAACACACGCTGTCTCTGTCTAGTTTTGACCGTATTCAAACAGCAGATATACGAAACTGTTTGAAAAGCAGACAGCTCTCTAAGGTGTAGGTCTGGAAAAATGGAATATCTCCTTGGTTTGTTTTTCCAGAGTCTGTATTGTAAGGGTTCCAATGGATTGTGATGAATAAGAAAATGCTCACACAAGAATTGAATTTACTAAATTGATTTACTTAATAAATGATAAGATCAAATAATAAACAGTATAAAACTATAAATACATATGCATTAATCAGAAGCAAGCATTATTCAAACGTTACATTATTCAGATAGACATCGACCAGTCATCCTCCAGGAGCCAAAAAGAGAGTGAGCACATGTGTCCTAGTTCTTTTAAATGTCCAGCTAAAAGGTGTGTCCAGCCCCACCATGTGGAGAATGATGTCACAAGTTTATTGTCCATTGGCTATAAACACATCCCCTCAATACCTGTTTAACCAGTATATAATACAAGAAGCTGGAGGAGGGGGCCTCATGTGTGCCACATGGCAGAAATACAGCAAGCTGGAGGAGGGGCTTCGGAGCACATGATAACATCCATGGGGAAAGTTAACACACCCAATCTAATTAGGGTAGTTGCCTTGAATATCAATGGTCCTTTGTTGATGGATAAACAAATGACCAGTAATTTACATTCCTTTATCTTAAGTAAGTTTCAGTGACCTTTTGCTTACCTCATCTCAGTGTATATTATATTAAATTGATTGAAACCATATAAAAATAACTCATAGTATACATTCCACCCCTTCGTTTCAATCACTTTAATTAACCTGCCACTAAACTATACCATTTATCATTATTTGCATTGCTCCTATATGTATTTATTTATTTGCTACCAATAGAAAACTGTTTTGGTAAAAAACAACATCCTGGGCTTAAAACGGAAAAAATCAAAACAAAAACAACATTGGACCAGCAGGTGCTGAAATATCAAATGTCTAGAAATCTTCTTTCTTCTGATCTTCTTGACCGCAATTTTTAAATGGGTCTGTTGCAGGGACGTACGGGGAGTATTATGCCCTCATCACTTGGCCTTAGTGACTTCACTACGTTCCCTGGTTAGCAAAAGAACAGACTCTAAAGAGCAATCTGTCCCTGCCCTTCATGACATTAACCCCTCGGTGCAGGTGTAGGTGAACAAAGCTACAGTGGGGAAAAAAAGTATTTAGTCAGTCAGCAATAGTGCAAGTTCCACCACTTAAAAAGATGAGAGGCGTCTGTAATTTACATCATAGGTAGACCTCTACTATGGGAGACAAACTGAGAAAAAAAAATCCAGAAAATCACATTGTCTGTTTTTTTTTTCATTTTATTTGCATATTATGGTGGAAAATAAGTATTTGGTCAGAAACAAAATTTCATCTCAATACTTTGTGATATATCCTTTGTTGGCAATGACAGAGGTCAAACGTTTTCTGTAAGTCTTCACAAGGTTGCCACACACTGTTGTTGGTATGTTGGCCCATTCCTCCATGCAGATCTCCTCTAGAGCAGTGATGTTTTTGGCTTTTCGCTTGGCAACACGGACTTTCAACTCCCTCCAAAGGTTTTCTATAGGGTTGAGATCTGGAGACTGGCTAGGCCACTCCAGGACCTTGAAATGCTTCTTACGAAGCCACTCCTTCGTTGCCCTGGTGGTGTGCTTTGGATCATTGTCATGTTGAAAGACCCAGCCACGTTTCATCTTCAATGCCCTTGCTGATGGAAGGAGGTTTGCACTCAAAATCTCATGATACATGGCCCCATTCATTCTTTCATGTACCCGGATCAGTCGTCCTGGCCCCTTTGCAGAGAAACAGCCCCAAAGCATGATGTTTCCACCACCATGCTTTACAGTAGGTATGGTGTTTGATGGATGCAACTCAGTATTCTTGTTCCTCCAAACACGACAAGTTGTGTTTCTACCAAACAGTTCCAGTTTGGTTTCATCAGACCATAGGACATTCTCCCAAAACTCCTCTGGATCATCCAAATGCTCTCTAGCAAACTTCAGACGGGCCTGGACATGTACAGGCTTAAGCAGTGGGACACGTCTGGCACTGCAGGATCTGAGTCCATGGTGGCGTAGTGTGTTACTTATGGTAGGCCTTGTTACATTGGTCCCAGCTCTCTGCAGTTCATTCACTAGGTCCCCCCGCGTGGTTCTGGGATTTTTGCTCACCGTTCTTGTGATCATTCTGACCCCACGGGGTGGGATTTTGCGTGGAGCACCAGATCGAGGGAGATTATCAGTGGTCTTGTATGTCTTCCATTTTCTAATTATTGCTCCCACAGTTGATTTCTTCACTCCAAGCTGGTTGGCTATTGCAGATTCAGTCTTCTCAGCCTGGTGCAGTGCTACAATTTTGTTTCTGGTGTCCTTTGACAGCTCTTTGGTCTTCACCATAGTGGAGTTTGGAGTCAGACTGTTTGAGGTGTCTTTTTATACTGATAACAAGTTTAAACAGGTGCCATTACTACAGGTAATGAGTGGAGGAAAGAGGAGACTCTTAAAGAAGAAGTTACAGGTCTGTGAGAGCCAGAAATCTTGATTGCTTGTTTCTGACCAAATACTTATTTTCCACCATAATATGCAAATAAAATGAAAAAAAAACAGACAATGTGATTTTCTGGATTTTTTTTTCTCAGTTTGTCTCCCATAGTTGAGGTCTACCTATGATGTAAATTACAGACGCCTCTCATCTTTTTAAGTGGTGGAACTTGCACTATTGCTGACTGACTAAATACTTTTTTTCCCCACTGTATATCAAGCACTGTATTTACATGTTAATTAAATGGCCAAGGTTTCTTCTTTTACTCCTGCAAACAAAAGGTTAATTACACCCCCCACCCCCCAATCCAACATGTAGTGGACTGAAAAAAGGAAAAAAAAAACAAAACAATTCCTTTAAAAACCAAGAATGCTAAACACAGTACAATTAAAATTCAAAAAATGAGCTCATAAAAAATAAAAATATACCAAATAAAAAGTAAAAATAAAAATACCACGTGGATTTTTTCTTTGGCTGTGAACCAATTTTATCAAGGGATATCCATGACAAATACACAAAGCACATACAATGACAATACAACACTTAGTACATATAAGTCATCTATTTATCTTGTCAACCCCCCAGTATATTATCAGTCATCTATCTTTAGGTCAGTCTTAAATTCATTGTCTGTACTGTCACTCCCTCTTTTCCTTGTATGTTTCTCTCATGGCTCCCACATACAGAATCATCTTATTTCTGCTGTGGTCTTTTGCCTTTTAAAACATCAAGGTCTTTTACAAACCCTCAGGTGAGGAATGCACATTTATGCATCACCAAGACCAAACCCAATTCATCATATATCAGCCAGTGCATATGTCACAGTATGCTCACAGGAGTATTTCTCTTCATTTATCAGCCAGCGCATACTTCATAGTATGCTCACAGGAATATTTCTCTAAGAATCTCTAGAACGAAAACAAACATCATTAGATATCAAAAATGGCAAAACTGTTCAAACAACAATTTTCAGGGATGTTCCACAACTTTTATAATTAGTCCATGAGGGAATCTTGGCAGGGGGTGTAGTATGCCGAAGGAGGCACCTAGGCCAAAGGCTCTGCCGAGAAACAGCTGACGGTGCTGGAACCCGGATGGGTAGCAGAAGGAACCTAGGAAAAAAACAAAGTTGCAAGGCCGTGAGCCGGCCGCAGTTACCGAAACCCACAGTCCTACAGGGGGTGCTTGTTGCTTGTCCTATTGGCACTACGGAACCAGCCTTTATTACCAGAACCCGCAGCCCACATAGGAAGCACCGAAACTGCAGGCACCATAGACTCGGCTAACCCAACCACAACACGACAGGACAACGTATTGGTGGCAAAGTGACGTTGACACTACCCGGAAACAGCAGGCGTGCTGGAACCAGGCTGGGCAGGAGTGAGTGCCCATGCCAAAGACACTTCCGAGAACCAGCTGACGGTGCTGGAACCCGGATGGGTAGCATTAGCTGCAAGAGTCAATGGAACTACCGAGAACCAGCTGACGGTGCTGGAACACGGTTACTAAGCAGGAGGTACCTGTGCTCCAAAGCACTACCAAGGACCAGCAGATGTTGGTGGAACTCGGATACCGACAAGGAGGCACCTAGACCAAAGGCTCTGCCGGGAACCAGCTGACGTTGCTGGAACCCGGATGGGTAGCAGAAGGTACCCATGATTAACAAAGTGTTGCGTCCGCAAGCAGGCCACAGTTACCGAAACCCACAGTCCTACAGGGGGTGCTTTTCCTATTGGCACTATGGAACCAGCCTTTGCTACCAGAACCCGCAGTCCACATAGGAAGCACTGAAACTGCAGGCACCATAGACTCGGCTAACCCGACCGCAACACGACAGGACAACGTGTCAGTGGCAAAGTGACGTTGACACTACCCGGAAACAGCAGGCGTGCTGTAACCAGGCTGGGCAGGAGAGAGTACCCGTGCCAAAGACACTGCCGAGAACCAGCTGACGGTGCTGGAACCCGGAGGGGCAGCAAAAGGAACAAGAGCCAATGGCACAACCGTGGACCAGCTGACGGTGCTGGAACACGGTTTCTAAGCAGGAGGTACCTGTGCTAAAAAGTACTACCAAGGACCAGCAGACGTTGCTTGAACTCGGATACCGACAAGTAGGCACCTCAGCCAAAGGCAATGCCGAGAACCAGCTGACTGTTATGAATGAGTCACCGTAGGAGGCAAAAACAGAAATACTAGCTAAGTCCAGAAAACCAGAGAAGTTGGCAGCTATCGGATTGCAGATCCCTGAACCTATCGACAACAACTAGCAGTAGCCGTGGGGGGTTCCTACGGTGCACTAGACCCCTCAATCACAGCCGGAGAACTAAATAGCCTAAAGACAGAAAGGGAAATCTAAACTGCCCCAGAGCAGACCCCAAAGCAATAGGCAGCCCCCAACATATAATGACGGTGAAGCAAGATGAAAAAACACTCACACAGATAGAAAGATAGGCAGAGCAAATGATGGGGCCAAAGCTAACTAAATAGGACAGGATAGAAAAGCTGCTGTCTGCAATCCGCCAAAACCCTATCAAAACAAGAGCCAACAGACTGATAGGGAAAAAGGCCCTGAAGATGCTAGGCTTCAAAAAGACTATATCAGTACTCAGGTATTTTCTGAAGACAGAGCAAAAAGGAATTCAGCTCACCTCAGCAGGGAATGGCAGAAATCCAGAAAAACAAGGCAAAACAAAACCAAAACACAAATGCAAAAAGCAGAGCAGAAAACTTAGCTTTTGAGGAGCAGGAATCAGACTGGTCTCCTAGAATCCCTCAGGGAAATCACCAGCAAGGCAGAAGGGCGTCGTCTGCCTTATATCCAGTCAGCAATTCCAGTCACCCAGTCATCATCATCCTGCTCAGGTGCTTGGTAATCAGCCTCACTACCTTCCTTCACCAGAAGAGGAAGTTCATCAGACCTCAATGGTGAAGGGGAAAATGAACTCACAACAGTACCTTCCCCTTGAGGAGGGGTAACCGAACCCTCATCCACGCCACCAGGGCGATCAGGGTGAGCTCGATGAAAGGCACGTACCAATCTTTTGGCATGAATATCAGAGGCAGAGACCCAGGAATTATCCTCCTGACCATAACCCTTCCACTTAACCAAATACTGGAGTCTCCGTCTAGCCAGACGGGAATCCAGTATCTTCTCTACCTCATATTCCATGTTACCTTCAACCAATACAGGGTCCGGAGGTGCCACCCCAGGAACAACTGGTTCAACAAACCTCTTCAACAAGGACTTATGAAACACATTATGGATTTTAAATGTGACAGGAAGAGCCAAACGAAAAGAGACCGGATTAATAATCACCAAAATCTTGTAAGGTCCAATAAATCTAGGCTTAAACTTAGGAGAAGCCACCTTCATAGCGATATTTTTTGATGATAACCAAACCATATCACCAACCTTAAACTGGGGACCAATGGTCCTATGTCGGTTGGAAAACTGCTGGGCCTTTTCCTGGGAGAGAGATAACTTAGCCACTACTTGGTCCCAGATCTGGTGCATTCTCTCCACCACAGTGTCAACACCTGGGCAGGCAGAAGGCTCCACCTGCCCTGAAGAAAATCGAGGATGAAACCCAAAGTTACAAAAAAAAAGGAGACACCAAAGTGGCAGAACTAGCTCTATTATTTAAAGCAAATTCGGCCAAGGGCAAAAATGAAACCCAATCATCCTGATCAGCGGAAATAAAACATCTCAAATACGACTTCAAGGTCTGGTTTGTTCTCTCTGTCTGCCCATTGGTCTGAGGGTGAAAAGCAGAGGAGAAGGACAACTGAATTCCCAGCTTGGAACAGAAAGTCCTCCAAAATCTAGACACAAACTGAACTCCTCTGTCAGATACAATGTTCTCAGGAATCCCGTGCAAGCGAACCACCTGTTGCAAAAACAGGGGCACCAACTCAGAGGAAGATGGCAACTTAGGGAGTGGTACAAGATGAACCATCTTAGAGAACCTATCACAAATCACCCAAATAACAGTCATTCTCTGAGAGACAGGCATATCGAGATGAAATCCATTGAAATATGGGTCCATGGCCTCCTGGGGACCGGCAAAGGCATCAACAACCCACTAGAGCGAGACCAAGGTTTAGACCGGGAGCAAGTCCCACAGGACTGCACAAAATTCCTGACATCACGAGACAAGGCAGGCCACCAAAAAGACCGACTCACCAGATCTCTAGTACCAAAAATACCTGGATGACCAGCCAATGCAAAGCAATGAACTTCAGACATCACTCTCTTCTTCCACTGGTCAGGAACATACAACTTTCCACTGGGACAATGCTCAGGTTTGTCCTCCTGGAACTCTTCCAGAGCACGTCTCAAATCGGGCGAGATGGCAGAAAGAACTACCCCTTCGCCTAAGATGGTAGCAGGCTTGGTCACCACAGGAGACTCAGCAAAGAAGCTCCTAGAGAGAGCGTCAGCCTTGACATTCTTAGTGCCAGGAAGAAAAGAGACCACAAAATCAAAACGTCCAGAAAAACAAGGCAAAACAAAACCAAAACACAAATGCAAAAAGCAGAGCAGAAAACTTAGCTTTTGAGGAGCAGGAATCAGACTGGTCTCCTAGAATCCCTCAGGGAAATCACCAGCAAGGCAGAAGGGCGTCGTCTGCCTTATATCCAGTCAGCAATTCCAGTCACCCAGTCATCATCATCCTGCTCAGGTGCTTGGTAATCAGCCTCACTACCTTCCTTCACCAGAAGAGGGAGTTCATCAGACCTCAATGATGAAGGGGAAAATGAACTCACAACAGCTGACGGTGCTGGAACCCGGATGGGTAGCAGAAGGTACCCATGAAAAACAAAGTTGCAAGGCCGCGAGCCGGCCGCAGTTACCGAAACCCACAGTCCTACAGGGAGTGCTTGTCCTATTGGCACTAAGGAACCAGCCTTTGTTACCAGAACCCGCAGCCCACATAGGAAGCACTGAAACTGCAGGCACCATAGACTCGGCTAACCCGACCGCAACACGACAGGACAACGTATCAGTGGCAAAGTGACGTTGACACTACCCGGAAACAGCAGGCGTGCTGTAACCAGGCTGGGCAGGAGGGAGTACCCATGCCAAAGACACTGCCGAGAACCAGCTGACGGTGCTGGAACCCGGAGGGGCAGCAAAAGGAACAAGAGCCAATGGCACAACCGTGGACCAGCTGACAATGCTGAAACACGGTTTCTAAGCAGGAGGTACCTGTGCTAAAAAGTACTACCAAGGACCAGCAGACGTTGCTGGAACACGGATACCAAGAAGGAGGCACCTAGGCCAAAGGCTCTGCCGAGAAACAGCTGACGGTGCTAGAACCCGGCTTGGCAGGAGGGAGTACCCGTGGCAAACACACTTCTGAGCAGCAACATGCGATGTTGAAGCCCAGGGGTCAATCATGCAGCAGGCTGAGGCCAACTAGGAGCGAGTTTTATATTGGTTGTACACAACTACTGATTGTAACCGTGCTCCACTTTGGCCTCTGGCTCTACTGTCTCTAGTATTTCCCCTGGCCTCTAACCACAGCAGTTGCTGCTCTGCAGAGTTGTCTGCACAATCCACACTTGTTCCTGAGTTACTGGTGCTCAGTCACGTCAGTTGATCCCCTGATGTGTGTCCGGCAAGGTGTCCTGCTCTGTCCACATTCCCACAACTATTAATGGGAATGGGGACAGAGCAGGAGACATTGCCGGACACACATCAGGGGAACAACTGACGTGACTGAGCCCCAGTAACACAGGAACAAGTGTGGATTGTGCAGACGGCACATCAGAGCAGCGACTGGCAGGGTTGGAGGCCAGGGGAAATACTAGAGACAGTACAGCCAGAGGCCTAAGTAGACCACGGTTAAAAGCCAGTAGTAGTGTGATGTTGGAGGCAGCAGGAGACTTTGCCATCCGCACAGCAGGGGAACAGCTGGCGTTACTGAACCCCACAGACACAGGAGCGAGTGTTTCTATCTGTGCGGACGGCACTTCCAAGCTACAACTGGCTGTGTTGAAGCCCAGGATCAATGCTCCGAGCAGGCTGAGGCCTACTTGGAGCAAGTGGAAAATAACATGTAGTGTGATGTTGGAGGCAGCAGGAGACTTTGCCATCCGCACAGCAGGGGAACAGCTGGCGTTACTGAACCCCACAGACACAGGAGCGAGTGTTTCTATCTGTGCGGACGGCAATTCCAAGCTACAACTGGCTGTGTTGAAGCCCAGGATCAATGCTCCAAGCAGGCTGAGGCCTACTTGAAGCAAGTGGAAAATAACATGTAGTGTGATGTTGGAGGCAGCAGGAAACTTTGCCATCCGCACAGCAGGGGAACAGCTGGCGTTACTGAACCCCACAGACACAGGAGCAAGTGTTTCTATCTGTGCGGACGGCACTTCCAAGCTACAACTGGCTGTGTTGAAGCCCAGGATCAATGCTCCGAGCAGGCTGAGGCCTACTTGGAGCAAGTGGAAAATAGCATGTAGTGTGATGTTGGAGACAGCAGGAGACTTTGCCATCCGCACAGCAGGGGAACAGCTGGCATTACTGAACCCCACTAACACAGGAGCTAGTGTGTGTTTCTCTGTTAAGACGGCACTTCTGAACACCAACTGGCATTGTTGGAGCCCAGGATGAGGCATGGAGTTGGCTGAGGCCAACTTGCAGCACGTTTTATAGAGGTTGTAGACTACTACTGATTGTAACCGTGCTCCACTTAGGCCTCTGGCTCCACTGTCTCTAGTATTCCCCTGGCCTCCAACCCCGCCAGTGACAGCTCTGAAGTGGCGTCAGCACAATCCACACTTGTTCCTGTGTTACTTGGCCTCAGTCCCGTCAGTTGATCCCCCGATGTGTGTCCGGCAAGGTCTCCTGCTCTCTCCTCATTCACACTACTAGTAATGGGAATGTGGACAGAGCAGGAGACCTTTACGGACACACATCAGGGGATCAACTGACGTGACTGAGGCCAAGTAACACAGGAACAAGTATGGATTGTGCAAACGCCACTTCAGAGCTGTCACTGGCGGGGTTGGAGGCCAGGGGAAATACTAGAGACAGTGGAGCCAGAGGCCTAAGTGGAGCAGGGTTAAAAATCAGTAGTAGTTTGAATGTGGATGGAGCAGGATACTTTGCCGTCCACACAGCAGGGGAACAGCTGGCATTACTGAACCCCACTAACACAGGAGCGAGTGTTTATATCTGTGCGGACAGCACTTCCAGGCTACAACTGGCTGTGTTGTAGCCCAGGATCAATGCTCTAAGCAGGCTGAGGCCTACTAGGAGCGAGGAGAAAAAGCGTTGTAGTGTGAGTTTGGAGGCAGCTGGAGACTTTGCCGTCCACACAGCAGGGGAACAGCTAGCGTTACTGAACCCCACTAACACAGGAGCGAGTGTTTATATCTGTGCGGACGGCACTTCCAGGCTACAACAGGCTGTGTTGTAGCCCAGGATCAATGCTCCGAGCAGGCTGAGGCCTACTTGGAGCGAGGAGAAAAAGCGTTGTAGTGTGAGTTTGGAGGCAGCAGGAGACTTTGCCGTCCACACAGCAGGGGAACAGCTGGCGTTACTGAACCCCACAGATACAGGAGCAAGTGTTTATATCTGTGCGGACGGCACTTCTAGGCTACAACTGGCTGTGTTGTAGCCCAGGATGAAGCATGCAGCAGGCGGAGGACAACTTGCAGCTGGTTTTATAGAGGTTGTAGACTACTACTGATTGTCACCGTGCTCCATTATGGCCTCCGTCTCCACTGTCTCTAGTATTTCCCCTAGGCCAACAACCACGCCAGTTACAGCTCTTAAGTGGCGTCTGCACAATCCACACTTGTTCCTGTGTAACTGTGGCACAGTCCCGTCTGTTGATCCCCTGAAGTGTGGCTGGCAAGCTCTCCTGCTCAGTCCTCATTCACACTACTAGTAATGTGAATGTGGCCAGAGCAGGAGACCTTGCCGGACACACATCAGGGGATCAACTGACAGGATTGAGCCACAGTAACTCAGGAACAAGTGTGGATACTGCAGACGCCACTTCACAGCTGTAACTGGCGTGGTTGTTGGCCAGGGAAAATACTAGAGACAGTGGAGCCAGAGGCCTAAGTTGACCAAAGTTACAAATCTGTAGTAGTTTGCATGTGGATGGAGCAGGAGACATTGCCGTCTACACAGCAGGGGAACAGCTGGCATTACTGAACCCCACAGACACAGTAGCGAGTGTGTTTTTCTCTGTGAAGATTGCACTTCTGAACACCAACTGGCGTTGTTGGAGCCCAGGATGAGGCATGGAGCAGGCTGAGGCCTGATGGTGTTGGCATGTGGAGACAGCAGAAGACTTTGCCGTCTACACTGCAGGGGAACAGCTGGCATTACTGAACCCCACAGACACAGTAGCGAGTGTGTTTGTCTCTGTGAAGACGGCACTTCTGAACACCAACTGGCGTTGTTGGAGCCCAGGATGAGGCATGGAGCAGGCTGAGGCCTGATGGTGTTGGCATGTGGAGACAGCAGAAGACTTTGCCGTCTACACTGCAGGGGAACAGCTGGCATTACTGAACCCCACAGACACAGTAGCGAGTGTGTTTGTCTCTGTGAAGACGGCACTTCTGAACACCAACTGGCGTTGTTGGAGCCCAGGATGAGGCATGGAGCAGGCTGAGGCCTGATGGTGTTGGCATGTGGAGACAGCAGAAGACTTTGCCGTCTACACAGCAGGGGAACAGCTGGCATTACTGAACCCCACAGACACAGTAGCGAGTGTGTTTGTCTCTGTGAAGACGGCACTTCTGAACACCAACTGGCGTTGTTGGAGCCCAGGATTAGGCATGGAGCAGGCTGAGGCCTGATGGTGTTGGCATGTGGAGGCAGCAGGAGACTTTGCCATCTACACAGCAGGGGAACAGCTGGCATTACTGAACCCCACAGACACAGTAGCAAGTGTGTTTTTCTCTGTGAAGACGGCACTTCTGAACACCAACTGGCGTTGTTGGAGCCCAGGATGAGGCATGGAGCAGGCTGAGGCCTGATGGTGTTGGCATGTGGAGGCAGCAGGAGACTTTGCCATCTACACAGCAGGGGAACAGCTGGCATTACTGAACCCCACTGACACAGGAGCTAGTGTGCTTTTCTCTGTGAAGATGGCACTTCTGAACACCAACTGGCATTGTTAGAGCCAAGGATGAGGCATGGAGCAGGCTGAGGCCTGATGGTGTTGGCATGTGAAGGCAGCAGGAGACTTTGCCGTCTACACAGCAGGGGAACAGCTGGCATTACTGAACCCCACAGACACAGTAGCGAGTGTGTTTTTCTCTGTGAAGACGGCACTTCTGAACACCAACTGACGTTGTTGGAGCCCAGGATGAGGCATGGAGCTGGCTGAGGCCAACTTGCAGCACGTTTTATAGAGGTAGTAGACTACAACTGATTGTAACCGTGCTCCACTATGGCCTCCGGTTCCACTGTCTCTAGTATTTCCCCTGGCCTCCAAGCCCGCCAGTGACAGCTCTGAAGTGGCGTCAGCACAATCAACACTTGTTCCTGTGTTACTTGGGCTCAGTCCCGTCTGTTGATCCCCTGATGTGTCCAGCAAGGTCTCCTGCTCTGTCCTCATTCACACTACTAGTAATGGGAATGTGGACAGAGCAGGAGACCTTGCGGAACACACATCAGGGGATCAACTGACTTGACTGAGGCCAAGTTACACTGGAACAAGTGTGGATTATGCAGATGCCACTTAAGAGCTGTCACTGGCGGGGTTGGAGGCCAGGGGAAATACTAGAGACAGTGGAGCCAGAGGCCTAAGTGGAGCAGGGTTAAAAATCAGTAGTAGTTTGAATGTGGATGGAGCAGGAGACTTTGCCGTCCACACAGCAGGGGAGCAGCTGGCGTTACTGAACCCCACTAAGACAGGAGCTAGTGTTTTTCTCTGTGCAGACGACACATCTGAGCGACAACTGGCTGTTTTGAAGCCCAGGGATTATAGTTCAGGTGGTAGAAACATGAACACAACAGGAGACCTGGATACAGTTGCCAACCAATTATTTAGTCGGGAAGAGGACTGGCAAATTCTGGGGAGATCCAGGCCTTGTTCATTTTCAGAAAAGTAAGCCGGTCGACGTTATCGGAAGAAAGTCGCGTGCGACAGTCTGTTAGTACACCACCTGCGGCACTAAAGATGCGTTCCGATAATACACTGGCAGCAGGGCAAGCCAGCACCTCCAATGCATACTGGCTAAGCTCTGGCCATGTATCCAGTTTAGAGACCCAAAACTTGAAGGGGGAAGAGCCATCTGGGAGTACACTCACAGGGCAAGACATGTAGTCTGTCACCATCTGACGGAAACGTTGCCTCCTGCTGACTGGAGCCGTCAGTGATGGTGTAGACAATTGTGGCGGACACACAAAACTTTGCCACATTTGGGCCATAGTGGTCTTGCCTTGTGCTGAGGCGCTGCCTCTGCTCCCTCTTTGTGCCGAGTTTCCTCCACTGGCTCGACGCACAGAGGTGCTTTGTAAAGCACTAGCACCACTGCTGTCGGGTGGAATGGAAAACATGATGGACTGCACCAGTGTGTCTTAGTACTCCCGCAGTTTACGCTCCCGGTTCAACGGTGGTATGAGGGTTTGCAAGTTGTCCCGGTAGCGAGGATCTAGGAGGGTGTACACCCAATAAACAGCCGTGTAGAGAATGTGGGCGATGCGGCGGTCATTTCTCAGGCACTGCAGCATGAAGTCAACCATGTGCTGCAGACTCCCAACTGCCAAAGAACCGCTGTCCCCTGCTTGAGGCGTGATCTCTTCCTGCTCTGCATCACCCCACCCTCGCTGTACATACTGACTAGAGCTTTGTGTACCTCCCTCCTCTGGAGAGATGTCTTCCTCCTCCATCGACTCCTCCTCATCCTCCTCACAAAGTGTCCCCTGCCTAGGCCTTTGTGAGGAAGCATGTAGCGCAGACTGTCCAGAAGCAGATGGCATTTGGGACTCCTCATCCTCCACCTCTTCCAAAACCTCATCCCTTAGTGCTTGCAGTGTTTTTTGAAGCATGCAGATAAGGGGGACAGTCATGCTGACTAGTGCATCATCTGCACTCGCCATCCGCGTGGAATCATCGAAGGCACGGAAAACGAAGCAGATGTCCGTCATAGAGGCCCACTCAGTGGTGCTGAAGTGTGACCGGCGCACATTGCGACTTGTTTGCGCCTGATGCAGCTGGTACTCCATGACTGCTGCCTGCTGCTCACACAACCGCTCCAACATATGTAACGTTGAATTCCACCTGGTGAGTAGGTCACATATGATGCTATGTTCTGGAAGGCGTAATCGGCGCTGCAGAGCAGCAAGGCGCGATGTTGCCCTGCTGGAACGCCGCAAGTGAGCGCACTCTATGCGGACCTTGTGCAGCAGTGCATCAAGATCCGGATAGTCCCTCAGAAAGCTCTGCATGACCAAGTTCAGCACATGTGCCAGACATGGGATGTGAGTGAGGTTGCCTAGGCCAAGAGCTGCCACCAGATTTCGGCCATTGTCATACACTACCAAGCACGGCTGGAGATTCGCTGGCACAAACCACACGTCGCTCTCCTGCTTGATGGCATTCCAGAGCTCCTGCGCTGTGTGGCTTCGATTCCCCAATTAAATTAATTTCAGTACGGCCTGTTGACGTTTGGCCACGGCTGTGCTCATATCGGTCGTAACAGGCTCCTGCTGCGCTGTTTCAGAGGAACTGGAGTAGGAGGAGGAGTCAATATGTACAGACTGGATTCCTGCAATCCGTGGAGTTGGCAGAACACGTAGAGCGCCACTCTCCAGATCTGTACCCGGCTCCACAACATTGACCCAATGGGCAGTGAGGGAAAGGTATCGTCCCTGTCCATGGTTACTGGTCCACGCATCAGGTGTCAGGTGGACCTTGCTACTGACGGCGTTTAGTATGTTTTATGTTTGCCTCCACATGTTTCTGCAGGGCAGGGACGGCTCGCCTGCTGAAATAAAAGCGGCTGGGCACGGTGTATTGTGGGACTGCCAATGCCATGAAGTCCCGGAAGGTGTCAGTCTCCACCAGCCTGAATGACAGCATTTCAAAGGCCAGTAGTTTGGCAATGCCAGCATTCAGAGCCTGTGCTCGGGGATGGTTTGTCGAGTATGGCCGCCTTTTCTCCCATGCCTGTGCTACCGATGGCTGCCGAGTGGCCTGGGAGTGTGAGGATGACTTTGAACGTGGTGCTGTGGGTGGAATGTCACGGGGTCTCCGGACAACAGTGCCAGAGGTTCTTCCTTGGCGATCCTGTGAGGAAGCCGAGCCAGCTGTGTGTGAGCTGGAGGAAGAGGCCCCAACACGAGCTGAAGAGGTGGTAGGTGGTGCTGTACGTTGGCCTATGTCTTCAGTGTGTCTGTGTAACTCCAGCTCGTGCTTGGTCCGCACATGTTCCCACATATTAGTGGTATTGAGGTTGCTGACATTTTTCCCTCTTTTGACTCTCTGATGACACAGCTTGCATTTGACAAAGCAAATGTCATCTGCAACTGTGTCAAAAAAGGACCACGCACTGCAAGTCTTGGGAGCTCCCGTTTTGCCTTTGGAATGAGGAATGCTCCTAACGGGTGCCGAAGTGGAGGGTACAGGCAACCAAGTCTTCCCCCTCCCTCTGCCTCCTGTTTTGGCCGGTAGGGGAATCTCTTCCTCCGAGCTGCTCCCACCACCTTCCTGTTCCTCACGCCATGATGGGTCAAGGACCTCATCATCTTCCCTCCCCTCTTCAAACAGCTGCTTCTCCGGGGTTGTCTCGCCAGCACCGTACGCACCAGAAAGTGGCAACTGAGTCTCGTCATCATCTGATGCGTACTGAGGTGTGCTGACCATAGGCACTGGCCCACTCGCCTCTTCAGATTCAGATGGACAAAGAAGTTGCGCATCACTGCATACTCCCTCTTCTTCACATTCAGGAATGCTGCTTGGCTGGCCCCCTCTTTCCAAGCCAACAGATTCCGAGAACAGAAGTAGAGACTGTGATGGCTCCTGTCCATGTCTCTCTGACTGCCTGGGCACTTTGGCAGGTGGTGAAGAGACAGATGGTTGCTCTTCGGTGCTCTGGTCCTGAGAGGCTGAGGAAGTAATTGAAGTCGATGCATTAGCTGCCATCCATCCGACAACGGCTTCAATTTGTTCCTCCCGCAGCAGTGGGGTACGTTGAGGTCCTACAAAGCTGCGCATAAAGGACTGTTGCCTGCCAAAACTGGGGGATGCTGACTCACTGGTGCCAACAGAATCCCCACGTCCTCTCCCTGCAGAATCCTCACGTCCTCTCCCTGCAGAATCCCCACGTCCTCTCCCTGCTGAAACTCCACACCCACGGCCACATGCCTTACTCCCTGCCTTCTTCATCTTGCTAGACTGAGAAAGATAGGCAGGAAAGTACAAAGGGGGGCCTTAGTGTGCTTATTCCTGAACAGCTGGTTACAGGTATAAGAAACACTAATTTTATGAAGTGTGTGTCGACTACACTTTAATGGGAGCTAATGTGGCCTACACAACTTTCAAATGTAGTGTTTGGTGAACTTTGTTGCTTTTTTTGGGGGAAAAAAAGCTAAAAGGATGTGACCAAAGATTTGAAAGTCAGAGTATCAGCCACTTTCTGGAGCTATTACAATGCAGGCAGGTAACCTACAATGCAAAAGATGAGGCTCCAAAATAATTGGGTAATACTAATCTGGCTGCAGCTAAAGGGTACAAGCCAGAAAAAAGGCTCCTCTATCTACTCCTATATAGTGTTTGCAACCAACCAATGTAGATAGATATGGATGGATGCACACTAATAGGAGAAGAAAAAATGAGCTGCAATTAAAGAAAAATATGTGTGAGGCAGTGATGCACGCTGAGCAGCCTACAACCAGACGTAGCTGCAGGACACACTACTCAGCGTGAGCTGCACTCACACACAGTCAGAGACCTCTCAGACAGCCGTGAACAGTGCAGCTAAGTGGGCACTAGCACTGAAAGGCTGCAGAAAGGCTCCGCTGTCTACTACTAGTGTTTGCAACCAACGTATATGGATACGGATGGAAGCACACTAGATAGAATTTTTTAAAAATATGCAGCTCAAAAAGAAAAATATGTATGAGGCAGCAGTGAGGCACGCTGGGTGGCCTACAACCAGACGTGGCTGCAGGACCCACTCCACAGCATGAGCTGCACTCACACAGCCCTTGCAGACAGCTGTGAACACAGCTGCTAGGGAAAAGCAAGCTACAGTGGTGGTTTATGCAGCCTGGGTAAAGCACAATATTGTTTTGAGAATCGCTATTTCTAACAGTCCCTCACAGTCTTCAACAGCAGCCTGTCCCTAACTGAATTCACAGCAGAGTGACCAGAAATGGCGGCGGCGGTGGCTTTTATAGTGCATCATGACATCATTTCAGCAGCCAATCACAGCCATGCCAATAGTTAACATGCCTACATGCCTAACAGGATGTGCCCACACTTCTGAGGATTCCCATTGGCTGAATCAAAGCGAGCGGGCTGATAGCATTATGGGAACTTGCGATTCCGGTATCCGATATGAAAAAATTATCGGAAGTCAGTATCGGAATTCCGATACAGCTAATATTGGCCGATACCCAATACTTGCGGTATCGGAAAGCTCAACACTATTGGTGATATCAACTTCCTGTTTGTGACACATTAGTATATGGGAGGGGGAAAACTTTTCAAGATGAGTGACCATGGCGGCCATTTTGAAGTCAGCCATTTTGGATCCAAATTTATTTTTTCCATTGGGAAGAGGGTCATGTGACACATCAAACTTATTGAGAATTTCACAAGAAAAACAATGGTGTGCTTGATTTTAACATATCTTTATTCTTTCATGAGTTATTTACAAGTTTATCTTTGTTTACAGCCATTGACTTGTCAAAGAGGTTAGCACATGAGGAGCGGATAGAAATTGTGTTGATGTATGGTGTACGCAGTACTCGGGTCAATGCAGAGATTTCTATTCCATACACCCTACGAAAGAAAACTGTCACCATTCCCATTTTATTTAGGTGTATCCATATAAATTACCCACCCAAAAAAGTTTGCCTCATCACTGAACATAATGTTCTGTGTAAACTGAGGGTCCTGTTCCAATTTTTGCTTTGCCCATTCTGCAAATTCAGCGTGCCGATCTGGGTTATCCTCGTTGAGATGCTGCAGCAGCTGGATTTTGTAAGGGTGCCATTTGTGAGTAGCTAATATCTGCCGAAGGGATGTTCAACTGATGCGAGATCGGTGCGCTGAATCCAAGGTCTACCGTTAATCACCAATGGTTGGAGAGACCCTGACGGATGAGTAAAAGAGGTTTTAGAACGTGCACAGACACTAAAGCTACATTCTGCCGGACATCCTTATGTACACCTGACCAGCAAAAATGCAGAGTAAGAAGATTTGTGGTGGCTTTATTACTGTAATGTTTGGCTATGACTGAATTATCATGTTCACTAAGAACTCTCAGATGAAAATTCACAGGCACAAACAATTTACCTAGCAGACAGGCAGCATGGGCATCCCTCTGTGCCTCAACGACCTCTTTCTCAAAATAGGAGCATATTGACGCAATAACCAACCCTTTTTGTAGTATAGTAAACAGTTGACAATTATCTCCACCCCCTGGAAAACAACGAGATAAGGCATCCGCCTTAATGTTATTGTTCCCCAGCCTATATCTACCAAAAAACTTAAGCCTTGTTCCATGTTAGCAATGTCATAATTTCTCTCCGCAGATGACAGTTTTTTAGAAAAGTATGCACATGGATGCCATTTAATTGGAGATGCTCTCTGCGACAATACAACCCCCACCCTTTCCTGGTCATATCCAACAGAGGTTGGCCACTACCAAAAAGTTTTTGATGAACTTATGGTAATAGTTGGTAAAACCCAAAAACCTTTGTAACGCCTTCAAATCCTCAAGATGATCCCAATCCAGTACCATCTGGACTTTTGCTAGATACATGTGAAAACTAGTGGACGATAAAACATATAGTTGAAAAGGGATCTCCTCAACTGAAAACATACATTTATCTGATTTGACAAATAATTTATTTTCTCTGTAAAACCTACCTCACATATACCTGATGTAACTCAAAGGCAGATGAATAAATTAATGTGTCATCAAGATAGATTACAACAAACCTACCTACCACGTGACTAAAGATGTCATTCACAAAGTGCTGAAAGACAGTGGGAGCTTTAGTCAGCCCAAATGGCATCATAGGTTCGCACTGTGTTTCTCAGGCATATTGAAAGCTGTTTTCCACTCATTCAACTCTTTAATACATATGAGATTATACACCCCTGTGACCGTGATTAGAAAACCATTTTACCCCTACAACCTAACTAAATAGGTCCAGGATGAGAGGGAGCGGATGCGGATCCTAGACTGTGATCTGATTGAGTTCTCGTAAATCTAGGCAGGGGCGTAACCTACCGTCTTTCTTCTTTACAAAGAAAAAACTCCACAGCAAAGGGGGATGAGGATGCTCTGACATGAATGTTTGCCAAACTTTCCGCAATATAGTCCTTCATGGCCTGCCTCTCAGGAAACGGGCGTCGGGGTGAGGGGACGCTGAGCCACACGTGTCTGCTAAGAGGTATTATGCCTTTCTTTACTTTTCATACCATTATTGTCTCATTTGGTGGATATATATTATATCGGTTATATTGAGTATACTTTGACTCCTTTTATGTGTCAGTATTTCTTTCCTTTCTGTACGGCTATTTTGAGCCTATATTATAGGAATGCTGCAAGCACCTATGAACTGTGGTTTTTGATATAGGTTATTTGGCACTAATTGTGAGACTTACTATGTTGTGATAGCTGATAAGGTATATTTTTGATATATTTTTGCCCATATCACATGAATGCTGTAAAGAGTCTGTGAATTACTAATTTTGATATTAAGGTATGGTCGTGGCATTTATTGTATATTATATCGGCACAGTGTAATTTAGACGGTGTATCCATTCTGCTATATATTATCTTGCTCAGTGTCCCTTTTGGACAGCATTATGCTTTTATTTTTAATTTTTGTCTTTCTTTATATTACTTTAATAAAATTCATCATTTTATACATATTGGGATATCTTCATTTCTCCCTCACTTCTGTGGTAGATGGGAGAATTGTGTTTTCTATTAATGTTGAAGTGCCCGTTGAGATTTCGACATCTTTAGGATAATTAGCTGTCATTACTGTTTTTTTGTAAACGGATTGTCCATCCTACCATGGACCTCAAAGCCAAAGAATTAACTTGGCAAACTAAAGCTAGTGATATATTCAGGCATAATGCTGCCAGTGTTTCGCAAGATGCATCCGTTTCTAATAAGAAATTAATGTTTAAATATAAAAAATCCCTCCACCGTAAGACCAAAATATGGTGGAATAGGGCCTCATTGGAAAATTATCATGGAAAGAAAATAATTCCACGGGGTTTAAGAGTTCAAATATACCCCACTTTTGAGCTTAATGATGAACTTTTGGTTAAGAGATGGATAGATTCAGCGTCTAACTGTTCCTTAGATTTCCTGAAAATCATTATTGACCATAGCATATCTATTTTGAAAACCATTGATGGGGATCTGGAAGATACGTACAAAACTTTGCAGGCTAGTCTAACTGAGGAACAGATGGAGGTGTGGCTTAAAGAATTGTAAAAGGAGGAAGACAAATGGGATGAAGAAGTTAACCAGGGTAAATGAAATTTTTTTTTATGGGACTCAAAGGACTATGAAACTAATAAGATTTATCGTTGGCAACTGTCCAAGAAGAGGACCAATGTTGTTACTATGACTAGGGATAGATCAGAGACATCTAGTGTATCTGGTAGTGAGAGTGGCATGTCAACAGGAGATGCATCATATTCAAGGGATTTCCATTTGTGTAGTAGAGGACGTAGGAAGTTCCCTGATATGTTTAACAAACCTTCTAAACAGAGAAAACAAAGGGATCAGATGAAGGTAATAAATCTATGGGAACATGTCTTAACTCAGGTGCAGGAGGATCTTTTGAATAGGGGACTTACCTTTTCACCTTATTCTCACTTAGATGCCTTTAATACGATAAAAGATGTCAATCTGTTCTCCAGGAAAATTATCCTTCGTAAATTACATTTTAAACCCGAAATAAAGGGTCCTTTTGAGACTGATGAAGAAAGAGAAGCTATTCAAATATTGGAATCCTTGGAACAAGAAAATGAGTCCTCTAAGGTAGGTATGGTTCCCAATGAATTGGTAGCTAAATCTAAAAGTTTTCCTTCTTTGGGGTTATGCCCCGCGGTTGATATATTCACCAAATTAGTCACACAGGATGTTGAAAATTTGGCTTTAATCAGAAGAACACATATAATTTGACCTACAGGGAACGTAGTGAACTTAAGGAGATGAGGAATTGGAAGGATGTATTATTCAAACCAGCGAATAAAGGGGGAAACCTCGTTATCTGGCCGGTCCAGATATATGAGAAACAGGCGTATAAATTATAGGATAATACCAATTGCTATCAGAGATTAACTTATAATCCTCTCTCTGCCTTCCAACAGACTCATTGAAATTTTGGAAAAAGCCTTGAGTGATGGATTGATCACTAAGACATTTTTTGAAAGTATCCGTGATTATCACCCGAGAGAATCCATTGGATCCATCTGGAAGACCTATTGTGGCGGGTAATGGGAGTCTGTGTGAATTAGTCTCGGATGTGATTGATTATTTTTTAAAACCTATTGTTTCCTCTCTCCCCTCATTTATTAGGGATACAAAGTAAGCTTTGGAAAGAATTGATCAACTTGAATTGGATGAAAATATACTTTTGGTTACTGTCGATGTGGAAGCTTTATATACTTCCATAAAACACAGTGACAGAATAGCGGCCACTTACTGGTTTTTAAGATCTTGTAACATGGATAGTCGTTTGATTGATCTCATCCTGATCCTTTTGGATTTTGTTTTAAGGCCCAACGTTTTCACTTTTGATGGGAGGATTTACCAACAGCAACAAGGTACGGCTATGGGGGGATTATGTGCCCCCTCATATGCCAATTTATTTTTGGGTGCCTGGGAAAGAAAAATATTTTTGGCGGATGATGTTGGAGATGAGTAAAGTGCACAATTGGATGAGATATATCAACGACGTCCTATTTGTGTATTTTGTGTGCTGATAATAATAATAAAAATTTTATATAGCGCCGACATATTCCGCAGCACTTTACATTTCAGAGGGGACTTGTACAGACAATAGACATAACAGCATAACAGTAATCACATAGGTCATAACAGATACCAAGAGGAATGAGGGCCCTGCTCACAAGCTTACAATCTATGAGGAAAAAAGGGAGACACGAAAGGTGGGTGGTAACAGTTGCCTTCATTGTTCAGACCAGCCATAGTGTTGAGTATGTAACAGTACGGACACAGAGGGATAATAGATGCATAAAGCATGTGGGAACATGATGCGGGGAACCTGGCTATGGTAAAACTTTTGACTGGGCCACCCAGGGATAGTTAGGTTAATGTGTTGAGGTGGTAGGCCAGTCTGAATAAATGTGTTTTTAGGGCACGCTTAAAATTGAAGGGATTGGGGACTAATTGTATTGACCTGGGTAGTGCATTCCAAAGAATTGGCACAGCACGTGTAAAGTCTTGGAGACGGGAGTGGGAGGTTCTGATTATTGAGGATGCTAACCTCAGGTCATCAGCAGAACGGAGGGCGTGGGTAGGGTGGCAGACTGAGATGAGGGAGGAGATATAGGCTGGTGCTGAGCCATGGAGTGCTTTGTGGGTGAGGGTAATAAGTTTGTACTGGATTCTGGAGTGGATGGGTAACCAGTGTAAGGACTGGCACAAGGTAGAGGCATCGGTGTAACGATTGGTGAGGAATATGATCCTGGCTGCAGCATGTAAGACATATTGGAGGGGGGAGAGTTTGGTAAGAGGGAGACTGACTAGTAGAGAGTTACAATAGTCCAGATGAGAATGAATAAGAGAAACAGTAAGAGTTTTTGCAGAATCAAAAGTAAGAAAAGATTAAATTCTGGAAATATTTTTGAGATGCAGATAACAAGAGCAATCCAGTGATAGGATGTGGGGGGCAAATGAAAGCTTGGAGTCAAACATGACCCCAAGACAGCGGGCATTTTGCTGGGGAGTAATAGTGGAACCACACACCAAAATGGCAAAGCTGATAGTTAGCAGGAGGTACTGGACGGTGTCTTTCCTTGATAGGATGATGATCACCTGTTTGGATTCTGTGTTGTATCAGGGATGTCCTGCCAAAGTCAAGTGGGTGCTTGCTGAAAGCTTGGCTGTGTCATTTAGGAACTTTGGTGACACCCTGGATGTGTTCGATGGGAGTGTTAGCATCCCCGACATTAAGTTCATTCCACCAGAAGGTAGTGGGTGTATTAGATCCTTTGGGAGTGGCTTTCATCGACTTTTGATGAGCGAGTATCTTGTCATTTAGGATGTCTTCAGGATGAAAGCTGTACAGTTGAGCAACTGAATTAAACTTGTATAGCTCGATGGGTGCAGAACTCAGGTTGATTAGCCGTACTGGTACTCTTCCGTTTGAGACAGTGACGATACTTCTGGCAGCTTTTATCAGGGGCTGTCCTTCAATTGGGATGGAGTCGAGAAGTGCTTCATAGTCTTCGTTGTTAATTCCTGGTCGGGCTCTGCACCAGACTAAAGTCTCGCTGTTGGCCGACAAAGCAACTGGTCGTGCGTCGGTAATACACACACGGCAGATCTCACCTTTACAGTTGGCAAACTTCTGTTGGGCGCAGAGCACTTTGATGGTCCATTGAACAGCTTTCCTGTAAGGGGGATATGCAGAAGGTAGAGAAGCATGCAAGGCAGTGAGCAATTCAGGAAAGACATGACGCATAACATTCATGCCTAGCACTACTGCTGTTGTATCTCCCCAAGCCTCAGTAACAATTACACCTTGACCTGGTAACTTACGATCCCCAATTTGGATGATGGGTTCCCAGTAGCCTAGCTGGGGAACAGATTGACCATTACTTGCAATCACACGTGACTTCGCTTTGCCCACTGGATTCAGAATATCATAGTCCCAATTCTTCTCAAAAGTTCGGCGGTCAATGGTGGTAACTTGTGATCCAGTGTCTAACAAAGCTTCCAAGGGTACACCATCAATCCATATGGTTATATACGGGCATTTGAAGACAAACCGGGAGACCCATTGTGACGGTCCCTCTGGACCTTTGGATTCACCTCCCGAGGGGCGGCCCTCTGCCTCAGGGGTGACCCGTTTAACTTATAGCACTGATACTTATAGTGCCCAGGACGCTCACAATAAGTACAGTAGATACAATCTCCAGATGGAAGCCCTCCAGCACCTGGCCGACTAGAACGTGGTTTTGGGGACACTACCCGACTTATGGATGACTCGCGTGGTTCAGGGGATTGGCTTTTTACATTTAGTTCCTTTAAGGCTTGGCATACAGAGTCAAGGACTTGGACAAGTGCATCTGTGGTAATAGGAGTATGACCGAGAGTAGGGGATGGCACGTACTGTGTGGCCTGCATAAATGGGGCAGGTGAAGGTGGAGATACAGTGGATGTTCCGGCAGCCAGGTCTCGAGAACAAGGAGCAGGAGCGTAGCTGGGACAAGGTGAGTCATTACCCACTACCCGCAAGGCTAGAGCTTTAAAGTCTTAGAAAGTCATGCTGGTGTTTTGTGCTGCTAGCATGCAGAGCTGACTTTGTACGAGTCTGGAATCCACACCTTCTATGAATCTGTCAGTAATTATGTTATCTGTAACAGCAGGATCTAGTTTGTCTATTTGCTGTAAAGCCCTGTATGCAGACTGAAGGGCTAATGCGTAGTCCTGTATGGTCTCACTTGGTTCCTGATGTCGGCTGTAAAATTTTAGATGAACCTCGGTAGGCGACTGCTGCTCAAATTTTTTTCTCAGCCGGGTGAGGATCTGTTCTACGCTGGTCTTTTCAGTAGATGGCCAGGAATGGACTTCTTCAGCCGCTGGACCTTCAAGCTGACCCAGGAGAAGTTGTACCCGCTGATGGGGAGAAAGTGAGAAGAGTTCAAGAGTGTACATTAGTTTTTCTTTGAACCCAGCAAGTGTATGGGGATCTCCTCTGCAGATTGGGAGACTAGAGGTTCCTATGAAGAATGACATGCCAGTGGCCATGACAGGGGCTGGAATCGGGTTGTCGGCATTAGCCTGTGAAACTGGAACACTAGCTGATGACGATGATGGTGTAGAGTTAGTGGACCCTGCCTGGTCATTATAAAGAGGGTCAGACATTTTGGTGTTAATACCGGTACTGTCTCTTTAAGAATAAGGACGACACTGTAACTTGAAGAAATGCACAATTATACAGCAACACAGTTTGTGAAATGGAAGGCTCCCCCCCTTGAATATAACACTGCTGGAAATGAGAATTTGCACTTATCTGTATAACTTGAGAGGCAGGAGAGGAGAGAAGCTGTTGCAGAAGTCGGTCACAGTGTGTGCAAAACAATCAGGCATCGTCCAGTCATGAAAAACACAAGGATCATAGTTCTTGGCTTCTCACAAAAATACAAGCAGGAGCAGCAAGACAGTCTTTAGCAGTATTCACTAGCAAGATAGAGGTTAATGAGCAGTGCTGGGACTTGTCGTGCAGTAACAGTAAATAGGCAAAGAGGAATAAATCCTGTTTGTGATGCCATTTTTTCAGCCTTCTAATGACCAGGCCAAACGTTCCCTGCTATCCACCCCCACACGGTGTCCACAGCCGAAGGAGTTATGACACACACCGGTCATAACAGCTGCTTTTACTTCAGCAGGAACTGGAATTATAACTTGAAAAAAATACATAACAGTCTCTCATGGGTAGTCCATGGCAATTACAGTTCACACTTAGATGCTGAGATGTGATTGGGGTCTGGAGCTTTAAGAGCACTGGACAGTGTCTTTTGGTATTTTATAGAGGGAAGTAGACACAGCAATTAGAGGTTACGGACCTGTACTTGGGGTTATCTCCACAGTGTGTCACGGCACGTGCTTATAGATGAATGTAGAAACTGTGGTGAATCCTGTCATAAAGACTTTAGATGTGGTGAATCCTGTCAGCAATTCTTTAGATGTAGTGAATCCTGTCAGCAATACTTTAAATGTGGTAAATCCTGTCAGCAATACTTTACATGTTGTGACTCCTGTCAAAAATAGAATGATGTCTGTACAGGGTAGAGGGAACTTAGGCTTTTAGATCTTGAGGTAAAAACCTCCTCCACGTGTTTTCTGCTCTCCCTGAAGGCATCCCTCAGACTAAAGAACATTCTAGACAGCTCCTCCTATTGACCATGTGACTAGGAGCTGTCCAATAGGAGACCGAATTCACATCTCAGATCCTTGCAAAACAATAATTCAGTCATTGTACACTTTCGCCATTAGATGGCGACAGAACACAGCAAACGAGAAATGCATTGCATCTAAGATGAATTGACTAGAAGTGGAGAATTACAGCGCACAAATAATGTAGAGGGCCAGTTAGAGAGTGAGCAGTAGCGTACAGAAGCTACTCACAATGCAGTATTACTTAAAGGGACAGACACACCCTGGACTGGGTCACTACAGTTGCCATGTCAGAGCAGTGATAGGATCCATAATGGATCAAAAAATGATTTTGGTCAAAGCTAGTGTCACGACTCTTGTCGGGTGTCCTGGGACTAGGGGCTCCTTCCCTGACCCTAATGCTAGGGGAGCCCTAGCTCGCCTTGTTACCCGGATTATTTCTGATGGTGAAGATACCGTGACCATGTACCTTGCCTTAGCTCCTGAATCTGCCCTAAGTCTGTACTCTTCCCCACCTAGGGAAGAGGGGAATAGTAGTGTACTGTAATACACCATCCAAAATAACAAGGTAATATGAACAGGAATAACGAAAAATGCCAAAAATGCAAATATACTCATACAGACAACAGAGGTATGCACTGGGGAGTGGAGGATTGGGTTAAACAAAAGTAGGAGAAGAAAGGTAATTACACACACTCAAATCCTAGCAACAGTCACAGATAAATGCACCAAGCATCTTCTCCAATAACAATCACCACCAACCTCCATCCATACAGTAAAAGCTTGATCTGACGATGAGTGCTAGCGAGGGCCCAGATTATAATAGGAGATGGGAGTGGCTATCAGTGAACAGCTGAACCTTAACACAGGAAAGTTTCCAGGAGCTCTCAACTACAGTAAGTAGATTACCTCCTACGCAGCTAGAAGAAACATGCACCTTTTAATATGAAGTTGAAATGCTTCTACTCAGTGCTGGAGTAGGAGAAATCAGACACTGTGGTCTTCTGGCTCCTCTCTGTCACAGATCATCTGATGAAGGCGGATTCACCGCCGAAAAGCTTTGTGATGAGATAATGACTAAGTAGAGAAGTTTCTTTTCTATCTAAAACAAGTGTCTGTCTTGGTCTGAGTGCCCTGGTGCGCGCGCTTTCTCGGTGTACATGCTGACAAGGGGCGCTGCGGCCCATTTGAGTGTGGCCCTCGTTTGTCCTTGCGCGCATGGCTGCAGCCCTCGTCAGTGCAGGCAAGCAAGCAAGCCGGAGAGTAAGCGCATGCAGGGCCTGTGCAGAACTTTGAAAAGGCCGCCTCGGCATGTACAGGATGCCCGCCAGTATGAGCATCAGAGACAAAGCACAACCTAGTCTCCAGAAAAGTGTAGATACAGTATCAGCTTCTGTCATTTACTGCTCTGAAGATTTTATCCTCTATGCAACAATTTGTGTGAATAAAATTTGATTTTCACGGAATCAGTTGAGCTGGACATTTTTCTCTATATATACATATTGCCTGTGTGGTGTAAATCTAAGTATCTGTATATATACATTGCACAGTACCACTTCTCCTGTGCTGTATATATACACTGCACAGTACCACTCCTCCTGCCCTGTGTATATAAACTGCTCAGTACCACTCCTCCTGTTCTGTATATATACACTGCACAGTACCACTTCTCCTATCCTGTATATATACACTGCACAGTACCACTCCTCCTGTCCTGTATATGTACATTGCACAGTACCACTTCTCCTGTCCTGTTTATATACACTGCACAGTACCACTTCTCCTGTTTTAGATATATATATATATATACACACTGCACAGCACCACTTATCATATCCTGTATATATACACTGAACAGTACCACTTCTCCTGTCCTGTATCTACAGCATATACTGCACAGTACCACGCCTCCTGTCCTGTATATATATACACTGCACAGTACCACTCCTCCTGTCCTGTATATATACACTGCACAGTACCACTCCTCCTACTCTGTGCATATGTTCTGCACAGTATCACTTCTCCTGTATATATACACTGCACAGTACCACTTCTCCTGTATATACACTGCACAGTACCACTCCTCCTGTTCTGTATATACACTGCACAGTACCACTTCTCATATCCTGTATATATACACTGCACAGTGCCACTTCTGTATATATACACAGCACAGCACCACTCCTCCTGTCCTGTATATATACACTGCACAGTACACTCCTCCTATTCTGTGTATATGCTCTGCACAGTACCACTTATCTTGTATATATACACTGCACAGTACCACTCCTCCTGTTCTGTGTATATACACTGCACAGTACCACTTCTCATATCCTGTATATATACACTGCACAGTGCCATTTCTCCTGTATATATACACTGCACAGTACCACTCCTCCTGTCATGTATATATACACTGCACAGTACCACTTCTCATATCTTGCATAAATACACTGCACAGTACCATTCATCCTGTGTATATACACTGCACAGTTCCACTCCTGTCCTGTATAGATGCACTGCACAGTACCACATCTCTTATCCTGTGTATATGCACTGCACAGTACCACTTCTGTCCTGTCGCTGGAGAGAGGCGACATTGGTCTTTGGGAGGGTTAATATCGATTTATTATTTTTAGGAATACTATGGGAAAATAAAATATATATATTGGAAAACCCATTTAAATGGATTATGCCAAGTAATCACCTATCCCGAGAACTTTGTAGTTGCTGGGGTCCGACCGCTGGGACCCCCACAATCCAGAAAACTGGCGGTCTAAAGAATTGGTCGATCATGCACATTGCGGCGGCATTCATACATGGCTCTTCAAATAATGCCTTTAAGATGAGTGTTGAAGGGCACGACAAAGTATAGCAAAATCCACTGATCGGTTATGGGGGGAGTGTTATAGCATGTGGGCTGGTGGGGTTTGTGTGGCAGGGCTGATTTTTTGTCCCAGTCTGGCCCTGTTCACCAATACCCCATATGTGGTTGTAGGAGGAGAGGCCTCCGCCGAGTACCCGGGCTGGAACCGAGGGGACCATCTTCCAGGTTCCTGGGGTATCTGTTTCCAGGGAGCAGAGCTAGGGGATGAACTGCTGAGACTGACAGGGCAGTTGGGGTAGGAGTCCAGAGAAGAGGGGCGGAGAGGGCCAGACTGTGTGAGTCAGCAGAACTAGGGAGAAGGAGGTGGAGACTTGGGGAGGGCCAGAGAGCGAGAGCCACGAGCAGCTTCCAGAGAGGAGGACAGCGACAGGAGGGAGACTTTCGGTGGACCACAGGGAGACGGTGCTGAGCTTAATGATAAAAGAAGACTGCTGCCTCACTCCATCTCTCGGCTGTGGCCTACTCGCAGGCGTCCGCGGCCGACACCGCCTCACTCCAGCTCACGGCTGCGGCCTCCTCGCTGCTGCCCACAGCCACCGCCGCTCCACTCCTGACCACGGCGGTGACTCCTCCTTTGCTGCCTGCAGCTGCCACCGCCCCACTCTAGTCCACGGTAGAGACTGGGCCTGTGCCCGCTGCGGATCGTCCAGTGCGGCCTCAGACTGCGCCTATCAACCTCCACTTATCACCGCCACTGCCAGTCCCTGTCAGAGAGTTATGGCCTCCACTCTCCCACTCCCAGGCGGTATCCTGCTGCCTCTGCTGGGGGACATCCAGCCAAAGAACTCTCGGTGGGCCTGTTGTGCCCCTACTCCTCCTGGGCGTCAGAACGCCCAAAGACTACGCCAGATCTTCAGTGGCTGGGTCCAGTGGCTGCGACGCAGGCACACCGTGGAACAGAACGCCGAGGGACGTCAGGACTGATAAGTGATACATAGTGACTGAGGACCCATAGTCGGCCATTCCGCGGCCATATAGTGACCGGTCTTGGCCGAATTAGTCGTGTTCTCCCAATCCTTGTTTATGTGTATTGGTTCCCTGCTAGAACAACTACTGTTATTCTGTTGGTTGCGTAACAATAGCTCTAATGGCATTTATCTATAAAAGTTAACGTTTAAAGTCATTTCTGTCTCTCGTCTCGTCACTGCATCCTGCGTACCTGCTATTACCACATTTGGCGTAGTCGGCAGGATGCAGTCTCCGAGTGTGGACAGTGGCACCCCAGGCCAGAGCAGGGCTATAGACACAGCAAGCAATCAGGGACCCCGGTCCAGCATTTCTCTGGGGGCTATTCTAAGCAACCTGCCCAGGTTCTCAGGCTCCAACACCATGCTGTGGAGCTGGGCAGAGCAAATGCGAGGCCTCTTCTGAATGCATCCGATGACCCCTGACCTGGAAGCCGAGGTAGCTCTCATGGCATTAGAAGGGGAGGCCCGGGATTCAGTAATGTTGAGGCCCCTGGGACACCGCACCACCTTTGCTAGGGTCTTGCGGATACTGGAAGTGACCCATGGAGATCCGACAGATGTGGGAGAGTTGAGGACCCGGTTGTTCAGTCGAATGCAGGGAGAGGGGAAGACTATCACCCAGTATATGAATGTCCTCCAAGAGTTATACATGACCATCGAGCGGAAGGACAGCGTAGGGTAGGACCCATTGACTTTACCCTACGCGACTTGTTAGTGACTGGACTCCGAGACCCGTTGATAAAGCAGGCACTACGGGAGCAGGTCCGAGTGAATCCACATTTAGCTTTCTCTGAGGTGGGGAGTTAGGCGCGTGTACGAGAGCAGAAGCAGGGAATGACGGTCCCCGTGGGGAAGGTCCGAAATGTGGAGGCCGCTGTGACTGCTGTCGGAGAGCCCCAATGGATAGAAGAGATGAAACAAGAGCTGAAGAACATCAGGGGTGAGTTGGCCGAAGTGAAGAGAAGAACCGAGGTCACGTCTGGGTGGCCTAGTATCAATCCCGGGCCCTGGGGGCCTCGCAATGCTCGGAGCGGCCGGCCCTCACAGCCCCACTGCTATGAGTGTGGGGAGCTGGGCCACTTCACACGAGAGTGTCCGCAGTGTGGGAGGCGCCCACCCCGGCCGCCGTTAAGCTAGATCGCTCCAGGCTGGTGGGACGCCGCTCGGAGCCAGAAGCCACGACATGGGGTGGTGGAAGTCCCGAAGATCTGGTCACAAAGTGTCCGGTGGTATGGGCAGAAGTCGAGGGCCGTGCCATACGGTGCCTAGTGGACACAAACAGGGTCGCAAGTAACAACCATGCCTGCAACTTACTTTCGACAACATTTCCCTGAGGCAGTGAGACCCCAGTGGGGACCCATGATAAAACTGGTAGCCGCCAATCAATTACCGGTCCCTCTTGCCGGGGTGGTTTGGGTGCAGATGACGCTGTGTGGCAAATCCCTCGGAAGCCGGGGAGTGGTCCTGACTCATGGAGAAACCAATGACAAACATCCAGTTATCCTGGGCATGAATATCCTGCTGGAGTTTGGCAATTTACTCCTCAATGACCCAACGCAAGAGACTCTGAACCAGTGGGGTTCCCGCATGGCCCAAGGGCAGGTCTTTCAGCAGTTGGTGCAGGAGGCACGAGTTCTCCAGAACTGCTAGGAGGACGAGGCACTGGGCAAAGTCATTGCGCCAGCGGCTCCCCCGCTCATACTGCCCCTGGGTAGACAGTGGTGGCCCTACCCATCCGGGCCCCGGTGCCTTAGGAGGGCGTGGAGATGCAGGTGGAGCCATTGTACTCGGAACGGCTGCCTCCTGGCATACTGGTGGCCCGCTCCCTGGCCACTGTGCGGAGAGGGACCGTCCTGGTGCGCTGTGTCAACCTAGAAGACCAAGACATCGTTTTAAGGCTCCGGGTCGAGATGGCCAAGCTGGTGAGGCCATTGGAAGAGGTGCTGCCAGCCCCTACGAACCAATTGAAGGTGAAACTCGAGGACCCTTGGGCAGTGACTATTCGAAATCTGCAGGCTGCCGAGTCCTCGACTCAGGAAAAGGGCCGAAATATCCTGGAAAGAATGCGGGCTGAACTCTCTGGCCTGGCTCCCACCCAACTTCTACAGGTAGAAACACTACCAGGACAGTATCACGGGGTATTTGCTTGCCACGAGGATGATTTTGGATGCACCACAGCCATCACGCACGGAATTCCCACGGCAGGAACGGCCCCCATACGGGAACGATACAGACAAATTCCCCCACAACTACACCAGGAGGTAAAAACTTTACTGGCCCAAATGCTGCGGAAGGGGGTCATACGAGAGAGCCAGAGCCCTTGGGCAGCTCCCATCGTGTTGGTCCGCAAAAAGGATGGCACCCTTCGGTTCTACGTGGACTATAGAAATCTGAATGCCTGTACCATCAAAGACTCGTACAGGTTGCCTCGTATAGAAGAATCTCTATCCGCCTTGGGGAAGGCAAAGTACATTTCAACGTTAGATCTGGCCAGCGAGTATTGGCAGGTGATGATGTCGGAAGAAGACAGGGCTAAGATGGCGTTCATTCTTCCTATGGGACTGTTCGAGTTCAATCAAATGCCATTCAGGCTGGCCAATGCCCCGGGGACCTTTCAGCGGCTGATGGAGCGGTGTCTGGGGGATCTCAACTTCGAGGCCAGGCTGATATACTTGGACGACATAATCATCTATGCCACCACGTTTTAGGACCACCTGCGTTGGTTGGGGCAGGTGCTCGGCCGGCTGCAGAAGTACGAGTTGAACGTGAAGCCCCAGAAATGCCACCTGTTTCACACCCAGATTGAATATCTGGGGCATGTCGTCTCTGCCGAGGGTGTTAGACCGTCCCTGGAAAAGGTAGCTGCCATTCAGGGATGGCGTACCCCCGAGATGATAAAAGACGCGTGGGCCTTCCTGGGCAATTTACTCCTGCTAAAGGGGGCTCCTGCCGGGGCGAATGGATCGAAAATCCAGTGGCAACAACCGCAAGAAGAGGCCTTCCAAGACCTTAAGGCTGCGCTCTTGGGTGTCCCAGTGTTAGCTTATGCGGATTTCTCGCAACCGATCATACTACACACCGACGGGAGCCTCCACGGCCTAGGGGCTGTATTGTCACAAGTTCAGGACGGCCGGGAGAGAGTGATCGCGTATGGTAGCCGATCACTTCATGACTCCGAGCGAAACCCTGACAATTACAGCTCCTTTAAGCTCGAGCTCCTCGCGGTAGTGTGGGCCATGACGAAGAGGTTTGCAGAGTACCTCGCGGGCTCCGAAGTAGTGGTGCGGACCAACAACAACCCGCTGGCCCACCTGGAAAATGCCAAATTGAGGGCTCTGGAGCAGCGATGGGTGGCCCGCATGGCCAAGTTCAACTACAAGATCAACTACAAGAGAGGAGCAGAAAATGTGCACGCGGATGCCCTCTCCAGGATCCGGCATACAATGCCAGGGAAAAGTCGAGATGACGAATTGGAAGGAGAAGAGACACTGTATGCCATCACCACCGCCGTGCTCATGGTTGCCACGCAAGAAGGACCCCCAAGGGGTGTGCTGGAACAATCACGTGACAGATGGATCCAACAGCAGCAAGAAGATGAAGAAACTGGGCTCCTACGCCGATGGGTGACCACCGGCAGACTACCCACCGACGCCCAGAGATAGACTTTGTCTCAGGATATGTTGCTGATGCTACGCCAATGGGAGAAACTAGTAATCAAGAAAGGACTGTTGTATTGTAAGAGCCCAACTCAGTGAACTGGCACGGGAAGCCCACGAAAAGGGGGCTCACTTCGGAGTCCAGAAAACCTTGCAATGGTTGCAGCAGATAGTTTACCATCCACGCTTGCATGCTGCTGTGGAAGAAACTTGCTGGGCCTGCCGCCTATGCAAACTAGCTAAACCACCCACACAATGGGCCCCGGTGCAAACGATAGTGACATCAGCACCCTTTGAGCTCTTGACGGTGGACTATGTGACCATTGGCCCTGCATACCACGGGTATGAGTATTGTCTCGTCATGTTGGATCACTTCACCAAATTTGCCGTGGTAACCCTCATGCGAGATCAAACTGCAGAGTCAGCTGCCTATGCAATCTGCAAGAACTTTATCCAAGTGTACGGCTGCCCTCAACGGATACATTCAGATCAGGGAGCATGCTTCCTGGGGAAGGTCATGGAGGAGCTGCATCATCTCTATGTTATCAATAAATCTCGGACCACACCATACCGCCCACAGGGAAACGGGGCCTGCGAGCGCTTTAATCGGACACTAATTCAAATGTTGCTTACCCTGGAGTGACCGGAAGGCCCGCTGGCCTGAGTATGTCCCTGAACTAGTGTGGGTCTATAACAACCGGGTGCACAGAGAAACCGGCTATACGCCCTACTCACTGCTATTCGGGCGAGAAGGCAAAGGGATCACAGAGGTAGAACTAAACCCGGAGGAACCCCAACCCTGATCAGGAGTGTCATCATGGGTCCAAAACCACCGACACCGGCTACAGACCCTTCACCGCATCGTCCAGACAAAACTCCAGGACCTAGAGCACCCAGGGGGGACTCTACCTCCACCCACCGACTTTCAGACTGGGGATCGAGTACTCGTACTAGACCAGCGCCCCCAGAACAAACTAGAACCCCGGTGGGAAGAGAGTCCTTACCGAGTATTGTGCCAAATAAGCCCTGATGGGCCTGTGTACGAGATACGACCTGAAAGGGATGGGGCACTTCCAACTCGTACTGTGTACTGTAATATGTTGCAGCCCTGTACATCCAACGATCCTGTGCAACCCGAACCCACTCCTCAGGCCCCCGAACCAATGCCCACGGTCTGGGACCTAGATGACGAAGAAGATAGCCTAGCGGTACAAGTGGGCCATCCAAGGAACAATATCTCAGCAAGTCACGCCAGCCCACCAGAATCGGCCAGTCCACCACCAGCCACCACATCAGAAAGCTCCACCACAGTCGAACTAAGACGCTCCGAGCGGTCAACCGCTGGCAAACCCCCCGAAAGCTACAAACAGGATCAGTTCGTATGGCAACAGGAATTTTTGTCTCAAAAGGCCAACCCAAGCCTACCAAGACCCTCGCCCGAGGATGGGGGAGTGTAGGAGGAGAGGCCTCCGTCGAGTACCCGTGCCGGGACCGAGGGGACCATCTTCCCGGTTCCTGGGGTATCTGTTTCCAGGGAGCAGAGCTAGGGGATGGACTGCTGAGACAGACAGGGCAGTTGGGGGAGGAGTCCAGAGAAGAGAGGTGGAGAGGGCCAGACTGTGTGAGTCAGCAGAACTAGGGAAGAAGGAGGTGGAGACTTGGGGAGGGCCAGAGAGCGAGAGCCACGAGCAGCTTCCAGAGAGGAGGAAAGCGACAGGAGGGAGACTCTCAGTGGACCGCAGGGAGATGGCGCCGAGCTTACCGATAAAAGAAGACTGCTGCATCACTCCATCTCTCGGCTGTGGCCTACTCGCAGGCGTCCGTGGCCGACGCCGCCTCACTCCAGCTCACGGCTGCGGCCTCCTCGCTGCTGGCCGCAGCCACCGCCACTCCACTCCTGACCACGGCCGTGACTCCTCCTTTGCTGCCTGCAGCTGCCACCGCCCCACTCTAGTCCACGGTAGAGACTGGGCCTGTGCCGCTGTGGATCCTCCAGTGCGGCCTTAGGCTGCACCTGTGCCCTATCAACCGCCACTTATCACCGCAGCGGCAAGTCCCTGTCAGAGAGTTGCGGCCTCTGCTCTCCCACTCCCAGGCGGTATCCCGCTGCCTCCGCTGGGGGACACCCCACCAAAGAACTCTCGGCGGGCCTGTTGTGCCCCTACTCCTCCTGGGCGTTGGAACGCCCAAAGACTGCGCCAGATCTTCAGCGGCTGGGTCCAGTGGCTGCGACGCAGACACACCGTGGAACAGAACGCCGAGGGACGTCAGGACACATAAGTGATACATAGTGACTAAGGACCCATAGTCGGCCATTCCGCGGCCATATAGTGACCGGTCTTTGCCGGATTAGTCGTGTTCTCCCAATCCTTGTTTATGTGTATTGGCTCCCTGCGAGGACAACTACTGTTATTCTGTTGATTGCATAACAATAGCCCTAACGGCATTTATCTATAAAAGTTAACGTTTAAAGTAATTTCTGTCTCTCGTCTCGTCACTGCATCCTGCGTACCTGCTATTACCACATGGTCAAAACTACCATTGAGGTACAGTGCAAAGCTCAGAAGAGAAGTAGCACCATATTACAGTGCAGATTTTGCTGCACTTGTTTGAGGGTGCCAGGTTATATAGGCAGAGCCCCTGAGGTGCCAGAGCAGCAGAACCCCCCATAAATTACCCAATTTTATCAATTAAACCTCTCAATGAGTTCATCTAGGGGTGTAGTGATCATATTGACACCACAGGTGTGTCAAAGACTTTTATACCATTGGGCAGTGAAGAAAAAATAATTTACATTTTTACCACCAAGATTGTGTGTTAGCCCCAAGTTTTATATTTTCACCCTGGGAAATGGTTAAAAGTGGCACCAAAATTTGTGTTTCCAGTAATGTGGAAGCCGCTATATTTCCGTTAACAGATGACAGACCTGAGTTGGACTTGCCTTTTTTGTGGATTGAGTTGCAACTTTTATTGGGAACATTTTACATAACGTCTGGGATCACATTTATCCGGCGCTGTATGCTGAGCAAATACTTTGGTGTTTCCATCTGCATGTCTGAGTGACGTGGCAGATGAAAAGCCTGAGGGATCCATTCACTATAATGAGGCAACAGATTTACTCTGCACTTCGTCTGGCCTCTGTTCAGCGGTGTCATTTTCAGAAGTGCACAAAACTGTGGCCGACGGCACTTTTGTGCAATCCTAAAAAGACCGACACTGAGAGATCACAGGTCAGACAGCGTCCACAGTGCCTCCATCTGCCTCATTATGGGGAATCTTCCAACAGAGGTTCCATCTGAATCATGTATTTCAGAGATTAAGCACTCAGCGCAGAGTGCAGGATATATGTGCGCTGAGCCTGCAATCTCTGGGAGGCAGAATGAAAAAAATCAACAGCATGTGAAGAATTGGTTTTATTTATATTTTACGCTGTTCCTCGTGGGGTTTAAGTGATTAGGTGACTTTATTCTTTGGGTCGGTGTGATTACAGCGATACCATATTTATATTGGGTTTTTATGTTTGGTTGCTGTCACACATTAAAGGAAACTTTTTTTGCGAAAACTAGTTTTTGCATCACCATATTTTGAGAGTTATAATTTTCCATATTTCTGCCGACAGAGTCATGTGAGGTCTTGTTTTAGGAGGGATGAGATGACTTTTTTATTGGTACCATTTTTGGGCACATGACATATTTTGACCACTTTCTATTCTGATTTTTGGAAGACAGAATGAACAACAACCAGCAATTCAGGAATTGCTTTTTGTTTTTTTTTATACAGTTATGTGTGTGGTAAAATTGGTAAGGCAGTTTTATTGTTTGGGTGAGTACAATTACAGTGATACCTCATTTGCATCTTTTTTTATTCTGTTTTGTCGCTTTTACACAATAAAAACTTTTTTTAAAGGAAAAAATAATTATTTTTGCATCATTTTATTCTGAGAGCTATAACTTTTTTATTTTTCTGCTGATGGAGCTGTATCGTGGCTTGTTTTTTGCGGGACAAGATGACGTTTTGAGCAGTCCCATTTTTATCTACATTCGCATTTTTTATTGCACTTTTTGTTCAGCATTATGATGATAAAGCATTGTTTTTTGCCTTGTTTTTTATTTATTTTTTTACGGTGTTCACTAAAGTGGCTAACTAATGGGATAGTTTTATAGAGTGGGTTGTTACGGATGCGGTGATAACAAATATGTGTGCTTTTATTGCTTTTTTTAAAATTTACATAAATAAATGTATTTATTGGAAAAATATTTATTTTTCTTTATTTAAGGATTTTTAATTAAATATTTTTACACATTCTAATATTATTTTTTAGTTTTTTACATTGTCCCAGTATGGGACATTACTATTTTACCTCAGATCGCTGATCTGACACTGCACAATATAGTGTGCAGATCAGGATCTGACAAGCAGGGATGGAAGCATGCTGGGGCCTGCTCTCAGCAGGCACTCTCAAGCCACCTTTGCTGCAGGACCCGGAAGGACCCCGGAGCCTCCTTGGTGCTGGAGGTCTCCATGGAGACCATCAGAACAATGCAATCGCAGCGCTTTGGTCTGAGGGAAGCGCACAGGGAGCCCCCTTCCTGTGCAATGCTTCTATATGCTGCTGTCACTACTGACAGTGGCATTAGAGGGTTTAAATGCCCTTGATCGGTGCTAGCACACATACAGCTGGCCCCTGCACCCAATTGCTGCAGCACTCAGCGTGAGGCTGTGTGATCAGTACACATACTAGTACTGCTCTTAGTGGGAACGCACCTCCCGCAGAGCAGTACTAGTACGACGCATGTCGGGAAGTGGTTAAAGGGGTTGTCCGTGCTTTCTGTATAATTTGCGTGTGTAACTAGGATCCACAATGCTGACAGTGTGTAATATACTCCCTGCCAGCATTCTGCATGGTGTCCTAGGTATCACAATTAGTCTGGGGAGCAGCTATGCATTCAAACATCACTATAGACTGAGGTACAGCAGTAGCTGAGTGCTGTGCGCATTCATCCCTGCATCCATCTTTCATCCATTTAGCCATCCATCATCCATCCATTCCTCCCTAATCCATCCATCCACACACACATCCATATACACATCTCTATAGACTGAGGTCCTTCAGCAGCTGTGGAGTATTCTGTGATATATGTGTAAATACACACACACACACACACACATATTTACACTCATGCACACAACCATCACTTCAAAGTATTACTAAGTCAGGGGTGATTTCTGGAAATGTGAAGCTCTATCACCACTATGGATGTGATGTAAAGACATGTGAGGCTCTATCACCACTGAGGGTGTGCTTTGGAGATAATGGAGATATGTGAGGCTCTATCACCACTGTGGATGTAATGTGGGGACATGTGATGCTCTATCACCACTGTGGATGTGATGTTTGGAAATGTGATGCTTTATCACAACTGTTGATGTGATGTGGAGACATATGATGCTTTATCACCACTGTAGATGTGATGTGTGGAGTGGAGTGATTATGCTGTTTCCACAGATGAGGACTCGGGACACTGCACTGTTATTTCCAATACTGAGCGAGTATACTCGTTGCTTGGGTTTTCACGAGCATGCTCAGGTGATCTCCGAGTACTTTGGCGCGCTCGGAGATTTAATGTTTGTCAGCACAGCTGCATGATTTGCAGTTGCTTGCCAGCCTAAATACATGTGTGGAATTCCTAACAAACAGGCAACCCTCACATGTATTCAGCCTGTCAAGAAGCCGCAAATCATGCAGCTGCATAGACAAACAGTAAATCTCCGAGCATGCCAAAATACTCGTAGATCACCTGAGCGTGCTAGGGAAAACCAGAGCAACAAGTATACTCGCTCATCACTAGTGATGAGAGAGGTCAGTGGTGGGAAAGATTACACTGGACGGGCAAAGGGCAATGCTGGGTATTGAGAAAGGGCAGTGCCCGCTCTGGCCATGACGTTAGAGAATAAAGCACAGAGAGTTGTCAAGTTTCTTAGAGTCGCAGGTAAACAAAGTTGATGCAGGGAATTAAGTGAAATTCAGGCGGAACGAAAGTCAAAAACAAAGAACAAAATTTATAGTGGTGTTGATTATCACAAGACAGCACAGATTAGCTTAAAGCGAACCTGTCATGAGTTTTGTGACATAGCAGCAAAAAATATCACTTTATTCAGCGCCTGCCCTGCATTACCTAAAACCATATATAACCCCCTGACTCCCCCTGTTTACTCCCAAAAAACCTTTTCTAATTTCTTCTGTACTACATGGTAATCTTCTCTGCTTGGTCCAATAGGCGTTGCGTCGGGCCTCTCTAACCCTCAACCCAGCTGCTGCTCGTTGTCCTCATTCTTTAATTGACGTGGATGACGCCTCCTGCTGAAGTACTGATGCTGCTGCCATGGACCAGAAATACGATTGCCTGTGCTTGCGCACTTCTGTTTTTCGGCTTTGCCCGCAGTTAGGCAAAGCATACTGTTCAGGGGCAAGATGCAATATTTCTGCACAGGAGTGAGGTGTTGCATGACAATGTAGAGGATGCAAGAGTCGTCATCCACATCAATTATTAGAGGAGCAGGACAGCAAGTAGCAAACAGGAGGAGGGATGAAGAGGCCTGAAGCAACGCCTATCGGACCGAATCGAGAAGATTGCCATATAACGTAGGAGAAAATAAAAAGGTTTTTCGGAGTTATACAGGGTGTGTTATGGGGTTATATAACGATTTATGGAATGCAGTGCAGACGCTGAATAAGGTGATATTTTTAGTTGATATGTCAAAAAACTGGTGAGAGATTCCCTTTAAAAAATATGTTTTTTGATTTCGTGGTTGGACAACCTCTTTAATATGTTCTTCTAGATTCTATATATTTTAGTTTTAACTAGTCTTATAGTCTAATTGTCTTATATTTTGTTTAATATTTTTCTTATGGTTTCATATTTGGTCTAATATTTTACTATTTCATATACAATGTTTTGAGAAAACTGTGGGTTATGGGTAGTACACTGAGAAAGACATAATAGCTTAAAAAGAATCTCATAATATGTTTGTGAGAAGTGGGTAGATGATGGAAATTTCCAGTGGGAAAATTGTATAAGAATCCTGCTCAGAGGCTAATAAACAGAATTGTTTTACTAACAACTGGTGTGCATTTCTTTTCTCCAAGCACTCGTGACTAAGAGTGCTGATTCCCAAAATTTGACCTCACAGGTGATCCCGCATTCTGACTTTGAGTCAGAACACACAGCTACAACAACATATCATATGTTATGTTATTATATGTTATACAATATATAATATATATGTTATATTTATGGGTCGCCCTCCCAGGGCCGTGGGGTACTCGGTACCGGGCCGGTATCAGTGGGGATGTGTCACAGCAGCGGTGACCCGGACCGTGGCCCTGGGCGCCCAAGTAATCAGAAGATGTGAATGGTGGAAGGTAGTTAGATGAATAGTTCGTGACGCCACCTGTGGTGCTCGGCAAGGGAGGTGTTAAGCCGACACTGCAGACAGATCCTCTGTCCCAGGGCAGTGTAGATGTGGAGACAGTTAGATGGTGTAGTGTCCGACGCAGGGGATGTAGCAGTGTCAGGCGGACGGACGCAGGAAGGAATGGAGGACACCAGGGCATGTAGTTCCAAAGCTTTACTCACAGTCTGTAGTGCCCGCTTCCGTGCCGTATCCTCTGGGTCAGGGACTCAGTCAACCTCCAGGCAAGATGGAATGCTCTCTTCCACGCTCCGCCAACTTATGTGCCTTTTCTGAACGTCTCCTCTATAGCGCCTTAAGTGTGAAGATCTCCTAGTACTGAGTTACACTGGAGTTCCTCCTGACAGATGTTCCCAAGAACTCTACTTGCACGGCAGACAGCTGTAGCCTGCTTCGGGGACTCTCTACTCCTAAGTTCTGGCTCTCTATCCGTGTTGCTGTTGTGCCCTCAAGTCTTAGATGGGAGTAGTGCATTTACAGCCCACTACTCCACCGATGTCTGCTGCAGAACCATTAGTGTCCATACAACCTCGGGGACCGGGCCCCGGCCTTGCGCTTAGAACTTCTAGGCAGGGTTCTTCCTCTAACCCACGTCCTCTGTGTTCCCTTTTACTCCTATGTTCTGTACTTGTCCTTTCCCTTCTATGGAAGCTCAGGCTTCAGGTCAACGTCCTTCTCCTTCTTTCCTTTCCTTCCCCGTGCCAGCTGGCTCAGGTCACTGAGGCAGCTGCAGCACTCCTTCCTCCATCCCTTCTTCCAGGGATCCACACTCCTCCCGAGTGGCTTCCTCTCCCACTGACTTACTGTCAGACTGACTCCTCATCCTAAACCATCCCGCTCTTTATATATTCTCAACTCCACCCACCACCCAGCACATCTAGTGTTCCAAGCAGGGAACCACCAAAGGTGCTCTGCCTCTCTCTAGGCAAGGAGCCGCAATGTGGTTGTGCTGAACTACTCTATCGTCTGGGGTGTGAGTGTTGGAGCATGGTCAGGAGCCCCCAACTTACCTGGATGGTGGGGCACCACACCTTAGGAGAAGGTGCAGTACTGTAACGTCCGTCTGCGGTTCTGGGCTGCAGCCAGACAACACCCCGAGAAACACTGATACCCTTTACCCCTATACAGGGATCTGGATTTACAACAGAGCCCAGGAGGTAGCTGTCTGAATATGAGCAGCGGCCAGAGCAGGACGGTCGTCAGAGGGAAGTACAAAAACGGCAGGCAATAGCAGAGTCAAATTCAGGCCAAGGTCAGAGTCAAAAACCAGGAGGGCGGCAGAGGTACAGAATCGTTAGGAAATTATAAATAGAAAAGTACCAGCAAAAGGTATCATATGCCCATGCTATAAGGCAACTCAATATCATATTATAGAAAAGGAGAAACAATGAGTAAATGTAGCCAAAAGTATAAAAAGACAATTGTATTTATCAAACAAATTAATCTTTAATAAATATTTACAATACAGGCATCATTTATAGAACAACATGCATAGGCATATATCAATGTCATGTGACTGACTCCAAAGGTCAATGTAATGACCGAGAAAGACGGAACCAATAATGCGAATATATATATTGTTCAAAGAGAAAGAGTTTTTTTCCCATTTATTTATTATTCATATATTCTCTAGAGCTGGGGTTTTTTCATAGTGTGAAGTTCCCCAAAAATCCACTATTAGTATGCCGCGAAATAAATACCTACATATAGACACAGATTAACTCCTTTGCCATAAAGTGCACAATCAAGAGAGGTCTATAAGAAGATAAGTGCAGAGTAATTACCCATAGCGGTATGTGTGTAGTCCCGTCTGAACCTCGGTCAGATACCCCGACGCGCGTTTCACGATGTCGCTTCCTCAGGGGGCGTGGCTTAATCCCGGTCATGGTCGAGCTTTTATGACAGGTGAATCTGGTCACGTGACTAACGTATAAAGTGAGTAAAGTGCGCAGGTGCAAAACATAAACGTGCTGTCCACTGCTTCCAAACCTCGGTCTCGGCACACATACAATGGTCACATGATGGGGCTGGTACCAAGCGCCCTACACGTCACACATTTGCGGCGTCATACCGAGGATGAATGTAATGGAACATTGTGAATAAGGATATACAATAAGTATGCAAAATAAGAAATATATGAAAAAATAATGATAATAAAAACAAGTGCCGTGAAAAAAGTGATTATATTATATGAAAAAATATATACAAATGTGCGTGACTAAGTTATGCCTTAATGGAGCAAAGCATAAATAATATAGAGTGAAAAAATATAAAAAGACATATGTATAATATATGTTGTTCATCCCTTATACTCTCTCATAACCATTAAAGCATGCATATTAACAATCATACATTCACATATTAAAACGAGGGGAATTTCTATGCACATATATGCCTAAACAATCAAATATATAATCACTTGAGCAATAATAGAACTATATATATTGTTTATATGAAACTTCACTAGAGACATCATTCTTACAATAACGCAACTTGCATATTATACAGTCTCAAAGATATAATGAAATATTAGTGAAGAGATTTTGTTATCTCCTTTAATATATCCCTTCAATTGTTAGTCTCCATAATCTTTATTCCATTTCTTTCTTCATTTTTCATATTTCTTATCTTCATCCTCATTACTCAGAAATAATATTGTCACAAAGATTGTTGAAGCAAATAATGTACAACTTCATCGTACACCCGCACTAAAAATAAAAAACGACCAAGACAAAAATTATTATATAAAAATACAATAATAAGTAGAGATATCATGCTAAAATAAAAAATGTATAATAAATATACATTTTTTATAGAAAGGAAGAGAACCCATGGGTTTCATTAAGACCCCTAGGAGTCATGGTGTCCAATACTGTGATCCACTTGCACTCTCTTTGTGCAAGGAGGCGTTGAATATCGCCTCCTCTGATTCCACATTGGACATGATCAATCCCCCGTACTGAAAGACACCTAGGATCACATTTGTGGAACTGCAAAAAGTGATGTGGTAATGTTTTTAGTTGTGCTATGTCAGAGTCACTTCTTCTTGGATGAGAGCAACTGGGATGTGGATATTTGTGATCTTGTCGTTGAATTATTGACATTTATTCTGACTAAGAACTTTTTTGTTTTTAGGGATGTTTTTTATTTGCAGCAAAGCGGCACTGCCATGGGCGCGGCCTGTGCACCTTCCTTCGCCAACCACTTCCTGGGTTACTGGGAGAGGGATGTAATTGGTGGGGGAGACGCGCGGGTCGTCGACCATGTGCAGTGCTGGTTGCGCTATATTGATGATTTATTCATCATATGGCAAGGATCAGAGGATATGTTGCATAAATTTATGCAGCAGTTGAATGATAATGAGTACAATATCAAATTGACCTATCAAATGAGTAGGGAGGCAGTTGACTTCCTTGACATTAAGATTGAGGTAGATGAGAATCGTTACTTGCAGACTGATGTGTACAGGAAGCCTACAGCTGTTAACTCTCTGTTACATGCGGATTCAGGTCATCCCTATTCTACAATAAATGCCATCCCGGTTGGTCAGCATCTGAGAGTGAAGCGTATTTGCTCTTCGGCTGCTAGATTTGAGTTGCAAGCTCAGGATTTGAAATCTAGATTTAAAGCAAGGGGATACAGCAACAGATCCATTAGGAGAGGATATGAAAGGGCTAAATATCAAACAAGAGAGGATCTGTTATGCCCACGGATCAAGACGGACAAAGAAAAAGATGTTGTCCGCTTTATATCAACATATAATGGAGAATGGATCTCAATGAGAAATTGTTTACAAAAACATTGGGACATTCTCCTCATGGATCCAATTTTGTCGAAATATTTGACTAAATATCCCTCTATGACTTCCAGACGTGGTAAAAATTTAAAGGATTTACTTGTATCAAGTCACTATGTCCCCATACCTAAACAAAATATTTTTGGTTCACGTGGTCTACCTAGGGGATGCTTCCCATGTGGCAACTGCATAGCTTGCAGCAATGTTTGTCGTACAACAGAATTTGCATCATCAGACGACAAAAAGATTTTTTCTATCAATTTTCATATTACATGTGGAACAACCCAGGTAATATATTATACGAGATGCAGTTGCCCTAAAATATATATAGGAATGACATCGAGACGCCTAGGTACACGAACGCGGGAACATGTAAGTGATATAATGGCGGCTGAAAGTGCCACTGACATAGCACAACTAAAAACATTACCACGTCACTTTTTGCAGTTCCACAAATGTGATCCTAGGTGTCTTTCAGTACGGGGGATTGATCATGTCCAATGTGGAATCAGAGGAGGCGATATTCAACGCTTCCTTGCACAAAGAGAGTGCAAGTGGATCACAGTATTGGACACCATGACTCCTAGGGGTCTTAATGAAACCCATGGGTTCTCTTCCTTTCTATAAAAAATGTATATTTATTATACATTTTTTATTTTAGCATGATATCTCTACTTATTATTGCATTTTTATATAATAATTTTTGTCTTGGTCGTTTTTTATTTTTAGTGCGGGAGTACGATGAAGTTGTACATTATTTGCTTCAACAATCTTTGTGACAATATTATTTCTGAGTAATGAGGATGAAGATAAGAAATATGAAAAATGAAGAAAGAAATGGAATAAAGATTATGGAGACTAACAATTGAAGGGATATATTAAAGGAGATAACAAAATCTCTTCACTAATATTTCATTATATCTTTGAGACTGTATAATATGCAAGTTGCGTTATTGTAAGAATGATGTCTCTAGTGAAGTTTCATATAAACAATATATATAGTTCTATTATTGCTCAAGTGATTATATATTTGATTGTTTAGGCATATATGTGCATAGAAATTCCCCTCGTTTTAATATGTGAATGTATGATTGTTAATATGCATGCTTTAATGGTTATGAGAGAGTATAAGGGATGAACAACATATATTATACATATGTCTTTTTATATTTTTTCACTCTATATTATTTATGCTTTGCTCCATTAAGGCATAACTTAGTCACGCACATTTGTATATATTTTTTCATATAATATAATCACTTTTTTCACGGCACTTGTTTTTATTATCATTATTTTTTCATATATTTCTTATTTTGCGTACTTATTGTATATCCTTATTCACAATGTTCCATTACATTCATCCTCGGTATGACGCCGCAAATGTGTGACGTGTAGGGCGCTTGGTACCAGCCCCATCATGTGACCATTGTATGTGTGCCGAGACCGAGGTTTGGAAGCAGTGGACAGCACGTTTATGTTTTGCACCTGCGCACTTTACTCACTTTATACGTTAGTCACGTGACCAGATTCACCTGTCATAAAAGCTCGACCGTGACCGGGATTAAGCCACGCCCCCTGAGGAAGCGACATCGTGAAACGCGCGTCGGGGTATCTGACCGAGGTTCAGACGGGACTACACACATACCGCTATGGGTAATTACTCTGCACTTATCTTCTTATAGACCTCTCTTGATTGTGCACTTTATGGCAAAGGAGTTAATCTGTGTCTATATGTAGGTATTTATTTCGCGGCATACTAATAGTGGATTTTTGGGGAACTTCACACTATGAAAAAACCCCAGCTCTAGAGAATATATGAATAATAAATAAATGGGAAAAAAACTCTTTCTCTTTGAACAATATATATATTCGCATTATTGGTTCCGTCTTTCTCGGTCATTACATTGACCTTTGGAGTCAGTCACATGACATTGATATATGCCTATGCATGTTGTTCTATAAATGATGCCTGTATTGTAAATATTTATTAAAGATTAATTTGTTTGATAAATACAATTGTCTTTTTATACTTTTGGCTACATTTACTCATTGTTTCTCCTTTTCTAAAAGAATCGTTAGGAAGTAGCAGAGTCAGAATATCCAGGCCAAGGTCACAAACCAGGAGAGTAGCAGAAGTGCAAAATCGTCAGGCAATAGAGGGGTCAGAAATCCAGGCTGAGGTCAGAGTCAAACAGAAATCAATCACTAAGTAGCACACAGGGGAACCAAGAATATATCCGGCGGCTTGCAAGACCTGTCCCAAGGTATTTGAGGGATCAGGTCATCCCTCACAGGTTCCTGGACTGGTGATGTCATTAGGGCCGCCCCCAGGACCAGGCTAGATGGTGATGCAGTAACCCCCTGACGACTGACATAGGGACGGAGCCTGCGCCCACCAGATGCCTGCGCAGGAGCCACTTCTCTGTCACCACCATAACTCACGGGCGAACCACGGCGCCTCCCAGTGGCCGAGGCAGGAACAGCCGTCCCCGAGTCTGATGGTGAAGTGGCGGTCCAGTGCCTCCTAGTGGCCGTGACCGGAACAACAGGCACCGAATCCAACGGTGACGTGACAGACCGGCGCCTCCTAGTGGCTAAAGCTGGGACCATAGGCCCTGAGTCTGACGGCGACGTAATAGAACCACGGCGCCTAACAGTGGTTGAGGCAGGAACAGCTGTCCCCGAGTCTGACAGCGAAGTGGCTGTGGCGCCTCCTAGTGGCTGCGACCGGAACAGCAGGCCCCAAATCTGACGGAGACGTGACAGTTACCCCCCTTCCAAGAGGGGCCTCCGGAGCCTCAAAACCTGGTTTGTCAGGGTGAAGGAGGTGAAACCTTCTAATTAGTGCCTTGGGATGGATGTCCCTCGCAGGGACCCAGGACCTCTCCTCCGGGCCGTAGTCCCTCCAGTGTACCAGATACTGTACGGACCCTCTTACAAGGCGGGAGTCAAGGACACCCTGGACTTCATACTCCAAGGACCCTCCGACCGAAATGGGAGGAGGAGGGGACGGGACAGGGTGAATTGGGGAGCGATACAACTTGAGGCGAGACTTGTGGAAGACATTGGGTAATTTGAAAGACTGAGGGAGTTTTAAACGGAAGGCCACCGGGTTAATCACCTCTATAATCTCGTATGGACCAATAAATCTGGGACCCAGTTTGGCAGATGGTACTTTAAGCTTGATGTTTTTGGTGGAGAGCCAAACCTTGTCTCCAACTCCCAGGTGCGGTCCTTTGGATCGCCGTTTGTTCGCTGCCGAGGTCTGTCTAACCTGGGCCCCTTTCAAGTTCGAGTTTACCTCAGACCAAATGGTTTTTAACACGTTTTTCCATCTGAGGACGGCAGGTCCGTAATGAAGTCCATGGAGATGTGGGTCCATGGACTCTCGGGGATGGGCAAGGACTGGAGCCAGCTGGCAGGGCGGTTATGGGAGGACTTGGCGCGGGCACAGACCTCACATGCTAAAACATATTCTTTGCAGTCCTTAACCACCGTCGGCCACCAAAAATTCCTAGTTATCAATCTGGCGGTATTATTGAGATGAGGATGGCCTGCCAAGACAGAGTCATGTGATTCTCGAAGCACTTGAAGGTGAAACGCAGGTGGAACGAACAATTTGTTGGGTGGCGTAGTGTCAGGGGCTTGTTCTGGGGATTTACGGATCTCCTCCAGAAGGTCCAAAGACACTGCGGACACAACGATCCCAGTGGCCAATATCGGAACTGGTTCACAGTCCTCAGCTTGTCATGGGCAAAAACTGCGAGAGAGGGCATCGGCCCTCACATTTTTTGTACCAGGGCGGAAGGTGATTATAAAATTAAACCTAGAGAAAAACAATGTCCACCTTGCTTGTCTAGGATTTAACCTTTTTGCTGATTCCAGGTATGTCAGGTTCTTATGATCGGTAATTACCGTGATCTTGTGTTTGGCGCCCTCGAGGAAGTGACGCCATTCCTCGAAGGCCCATTTAATTGCCAATAGTTCCCGATTCCCTATATCATAGTTTTTCTCCGTGGAAGAGAATTTGCGGGAAAAAAACGCACATGGACGAAGCTGAGTGAGGGATGTAGTGCCTTGTGATAGCACTGCTCCCACTCCGACTTCAGAGGCATCCACCTCCACAATAAATGGACGGTCCAGATCCAGCTGAACCAAAACCGGGATGGCCACAAAGCACTCTTTTAACGTAGAAAACGCCTGAATTGCCTCAGGATTCCAATTGGCCACGTCCGTCCCTTTCCGGGTCAGATCCGTGAGTGGCTTGGCAATCTCTGAGAAACCTCTAATAAACTTGCGGTAATAATTAGCAAACCCCAAAAATCGCTGCAGCGCTTTCAGCGATTTGGGTTGCACCCAAGCCTCAATAGGCTGGACCTTGGCAGGATCTATGCGGAAGCCTTTACCTGAAACCATGTATCCTAAAAACTGTACCTCCTCAGCAAAAAAGACACATTTCTCCAGTTTAGCAAACAAGGAATGTTCACGTAGTCTCTGTAGCACAGAACAGACGTGTTGAGAGTGTGTCACAGGGTCAGCAGAGTAAATCAGAATGTCATCTAAATACACCACGACATACACCCCGCAAATGTCTCTAAAAATATCATTAACAAAGTGCTGGAATACGGCAGGTGCGTTACTGAGTCCGAACGGCATTACCAGGTACTCAAAATGGCCAAGGGGTGTATTAAAGGCCGTTTTCCACTCATCTCTAGGGATGAGCGAAACGGGTCGAAAAATTTCAAAAGTCGCCGACTTTTGGCAAAGTCGGGTTTCATGAAATGAAACCCGACCCTAGGATGAGGTCGGCCACGAGGTCGGCGACTTACGCGCCAAAGTCGCGTTTCAAAAGTTTGTTTTGCGCTCTTTTTCAGCCAATCAGGATCCACGGACACTGTGGGCAACGTGATGACATAGGCACGGGTCACCACCATCTTTCAGAAGGGCATGCAAGTGATTGGCTTGCTTTGGTGGGCGTCACAGGGGGTATAAAAGGGCGTGCACGCCGACCGCCATTTTACTTCTGCCGATCTCAGTATAGGGAGAGGTTGCTGCTGATTCTGTAAGGAGAGCGTTAGGCAGGGAAGAAGACAAAAAAAATTGCTTCTGCTGCTAGCGATTTGGCCTGCACAACACACCAGTCACTGTGTGTGCAGTGCAAGGGGAGGCTATATTGTGGTGTATCAGTGGTGTTGGTTGTTGGGCTGCCTTTTAAGGCTTCCTGACAGGCTGGCATTGCTGTTTACCCACTGCTCTGCAAACTGCTTTTTTAAAAGCAATCCAATCTCCCTTATCCTCTAGTCACTTTTGTCACAGCTGTGCCATCGAGCCTGTGACATAGCGCTCAGATATCAGTGGGCCTCAAACAATCCAAAAGTGTCCAGTGTCCACAAGTGTCTGCAGAAATTCAAAATCTCCCTTATCCTCTAGTCACTTTTGTCACAGCTGTGCCATCGAGCCTGTCACATAGTGCTCAGATATTCATTGGGCCTCACACAATCGAAAAGTGTCCAGTGTCCACAAGTGTCTGCTGAAATTCAAAATCTCACTTATCCTCTAGTCACTTTGGTCACAGCTGTGCCATCGAGCCTGTCACATAGCGCTCAGATATTCATTGGGCCTCACACAATCCAAAAGTGTCCAGTGTCCACAAGTGTCTGCTGAAATTCAAAATCTCACTTATCCTCTAGTCACTTTGGTCACAGCTGTGCCATCGAGCCTGTCACATAGCGCTCAGATATTCATTGGGCCTCACACAATCCAAAAGTGTCCAGTGTCCACAAGTGTCTGCTGAAATTCAAAATCTCACTTATCCTCTAGTCACTTTGGTCACAGCTGTGCCATCGAGCCTGTCACATAGCGCTCAGATATTCATTGGGCCTCACACAATCCAAAAGTGTCCAGTGTCCACAAGTGTCTGCTGAAATTCAAAATCTCACTTATCCTCTAGTCACTTTGGTCACAGCTGTGCCATCGAGCCTGTCACATAGCGCTCAGATATTCATTGGGCCTCACACAATCCAAAAGTGTCCAGTGTCCACAAGTGTCTGCTGAAATTCAAAATCTCACTTATCCTCTAGTCACTTTGGTCACAGCTGTGCCATCGAGCCTGTCACATAGCGCTCAGATATTCATTGGGCCTCACACAATCCAAAAGTGTCCAGTGTCCACAAGTGTCTGCTGAAATTCAAAATCTCACTTATCCTCTAGTCACTTTGGTCACAGCTGTGCCATCGAGCCTGTCACATAGCGCTCAGATATTCATTGGGCCTCACACAATCCAAAAGTGTCCAGTGTCCACAAGTGTCTGCTGAAATTCAAAATCTCACTTATCCTCTAGTCACTTTGGTCACAGCTGTGCCATCGAGCCTGTCACATAGCGCTCAGAAATTCATTGGGCCTCACACAATCCAAAAGTGTCCAGTGTCCACAAGTGTCTGCTGAAATTCAAAATCTCACTTATCCTCTAGTCACTTTGGTCACAGCTGTGCCATCGAGCCTGTCACATAGCGCTTAGATATTCATTGGGCCTCACACAATCCAAAAGTGTCCAGTGTCCACTAGTGTGATCAGAAATTCAAAATCTCCCCTGTCCTATAGACACCTTGTACCTTGTTTTACAATACTATATAGTTTGTTGGATTTTGTCTACATTTTTACCAAAAATGAGGAAGGCTGGTGGAAGAGGCCATGGAATTGGGCGGGGGTTGGCAGCTGGTAATGATGGTGTTGGTAGTGGATCTGATGGTAGTGGCAAGAGCAAAATAGGACCGAATGCAGGAGGTGTTGAGCCTGCGTCATCGTCTGGCTCCATAAGGCTTCGAAGGCTTAGTTTTCTAGGAGTTGGCAAACCGCTTTTAAAGCCAGAGCATCAGGAAAAAGTTTTGTCTTACATTGCTGACTCAGCCTCCAGCTCTATCGCCTCCTCTTCTTCAGTTGTAAAAAGTAAAAGCACTGAGTCGTCATTGGAGGCTCATGTTCATGAACCACACCTTTCCTTGTGTCCTTCACCCCAACCAAGATTGAAGGATGACGCAGGCCATACTACTGATTACTCCATGGAGCTGTTTTCACATACCATGCCTGGATTATCAAGTGAAATGGTGAATTACCCAGGCCAAGATGAATCTGACATGGAGTGCACTGATGCACAGCCGCTGATGGATGATTCTGCTGGTACATTCACTCAGAGCACTACATTGTCCTCGCATTGTACAGAGCCAGATTCTGACCCTGATGAGACTCAGGTGCCCCTTCCCGCACACTATACCACCATACACGGTGACACAGAGGAAGGTGCACATGACATTGAAGAGGAGGTGATGGATGACCCAGTTGTTGACCCAGATTGGCATCCATTGGGGGAAGAGGGTGCTGCTTCCAATAGCTCAGATGAGGAGCATCCACAGCAGACCGACATCGCAACAGCTGTTATCCGGCAGGCCCGAAGCACTCCAAAGAGAGGTTCCAAAAATCAAAAGAGTTGCTGGACAGCTTGTCCAGAGGGTCAAAACATCACAGCGTGCTAGGCCGCAAAATGTCTGCCAAAGTAGGAAGAGTACAGTGTGGCACTTTTTTGAACAAAATCCTCATGATCAGGCCAAGGTTATCTGTAAGAAGTGCGCAAAGACCTTTAGCCGAGGGAAAAATCTGAAAAATTTGAATACCAGTTGCATGCTTAGACATTTAACCAGCATGCACTTGCAAGCGTGGACACAACACCAAACCTCAAGTGCCACATGTGCAACTGATCACAACGAAGGTAGTCAGCAACGCTACATTGTTTCCCCCACTGTAAGCCCACCGGTTAGCACAGCAGCAAATGTTGAGGTGTCGTTGCAAGGCCACAGCAGTCAGGGAATCCCACTGTTATATCAACGAAAGACTGATTCTAGGCCATCAGAAAGAACACCAAATCCATCACCATCATCAACCCTCTCTCAGTCCGCCCTGTCCACCGCTACTTCCTCCATATGCAGCTCTCAAGTCCAGCTCACCCTCCCAGACACTATGAGTAGGTCAAGAAAGTACTCAGTCTCTCATCCGCGTACACTGGGTTTGAGCGCCCACATTGCCAAACTAATCTCGTTTGAGATGATGCCCTTTCGGTTGGTGGAAAGCGCAGCTTTCCGCGAACTCATGGCCTATGCAGTACCACGCTATGACCTACCCAGTCGCCACTTCTTCTCTCGCAAAGCCATCCCAGCCCTCCACTATCATGTGAAAGACCGCATTGTCCATGCACTCAAGCAGTCAGTGAGCGGAAAGGTGCACCTCACAACTGATGCATGGTCCAGTCGGCATGGCCAGGGCCGTTACGTGTTCATTACTGCGCACTGGGTTAATGTGGTGGATGCAGGGTCCACAGGGGACAGCGGTGGTGGGACAGTGCTGCCTAGCCCACGGTATAGGAAACAGTTGGCTGTAGGCGTTCGATCCTCCTCCTCCTCCTCCTCCAGAAGCGAAAGCTCGTCCACAGAGCGCAGTCGTACGAGCACTCCATCTGCAGCTGCCACTGTTGCACACGAGGTGTCCCCCTATCGAGCAGCTAGTGGAAAGCGTCAGCAGGCTGTGTTGCAGATGATGTGTTTGGGCGACAGACACACCGCCGAGGTGCTGGCCGAGTACTTTCAGCGACAAACTGAGTCATGGCTGGGCAGTGTACATCTTGAGGCAGGCATGGTAGTTAATGATAACGGGCGTAATTTTGTGGCAGCCATAGCCCTTTCAAAACTCAGCCACATACCTTGCTTGGCTCACACCTTGAACCTGGTGGTGCAGTGCTTCCTCAAAAATTATCCGGAGTTAACAGCCCTGCTCCAGAAGGTGCGAAGACTGTGCGCTCACATCCGCCGGTCGCCTGTACACTCCGTTCGTATGCAGAAGCTGCAGCGATTGCTCCACCTTCCCAACCACCGCCTCATTATCGACATTGCAACAAGGTGGAACTCCACCCTGCACATGGTGGAGCGGCTGTGCGAGCAGAGGCAGGCCATAATGCATGTGTGGGAGGATACACGGCCAGGCACTTTGAGAGCAGACGTGGAGTTGACCGGTGTGCAGTGATCGAAGCTGAAAGACCTCTGTAAAGTCCTTCAGTGTTTTGAGGAATGCACACGGCTGGTAAGTGCAGACGACGCCATCCTAAGCATGAGCATCCCACTTATGCGTCTGCTCATGCAAACTTTGACGCACCTTAAGGAGCAGGCTTCTGCAGCCAATGTTGTTTTGGAGGAAGAGGAGGAGGGAATCCTTGATGACATTCAGCCATTGTCTGCTCAGGGACTTCTCCTGGACGAGGTGGAGGAAGAAGAGGAGGAGGAGGAGGAGGATGATGGGGATGATTACTTAGGGGAGGAGGATGCATCTCGTGGGGCAAGTGAAAATGTTGGCGTGGCAAGGTCTGGTACAGGGTTTGTGCGTGACTGGAGGGATGTGGATTTGCCAGAAAGTGCTCCTCCAACCAGCACTCGCAGTGCATCATTGACACCGGGAACATTGGCCCACATGTCAGATTATGCCTTCCAGATCCTAAAAAGGGACCCCCGCATTGCCAAAATGATGAACGATGACGACTACTGGTTGGCCAGCATCCTGGATCCACGCTATAAAGGCAAATTACAAAACATCATGCCACAGGTGAACCTTGACCTAATATTGGCTAATAAACAAGCAACTCTGGTAAATCGGTTGCTTGAGGCATTCCCAGCACACAGCAGCGGTGAAGGTTCTCACACGAGCCGTACGGGCCGGGGTCAGCTTGACAGAGGTGTCAAGTGGCGTTGGAGACAGGGGTTTCATGACAATGTTGTGGACTGATTTTTCAAATACCGCTCACACAACTGGTAATACTGCATCGATGGAAAGTGACAGGAGACAGCAGTTGTCAACTATGGTTACAAACTACTTTTCCTCCCATATCGATGTTCTCCCACACAGGTCATTCCCCTTTGACTATTGGGCTGCAAAACTGGACACCTGGCCTGAATTGGCACAATATGCCTTACAGGAGCTCGCTTGCCCAGCTGCAAGTGTGCTATCGGAAAGAGTCTTCAGTGCAGCTGGATCAATCCTGACAGAAAAAAGGACCCGTCTGTCAACCCAAAATGTGGATGATCTAACCTTCATTAAAATGAACCACGTATGGGTTTCCAAGGATTTTGTCCCACCTTCCCCTGATGACACATAGGGTGACAGAAAAATGGCTTGCTTTGGTCCACCTCTTCGTGGGACTTGACCTATTTCACCTTTTGCATCAGCTGAATGTCCAACATCAACATATGCCACTTTCTAAAACTCCCTAACTGTGCTGCCTCCCCCCCATGGCCGGGGTCACCACCTAGCGCACGACACCGTGCGAGTTCCGTTGCCCTGGACAGGTGGGTAGGCCGACTCTTGGGCGCGGGCACTGGCACAGGGTCCCTCATAGTGCAATCAAGTGTCTCTGACGGTGGTGGTGCACACCCGCCGTCAGACACACCGCCGTACTATGAGGGGCCCAGTGACAGTACTGACGCCCACGAGTGGGCCCCCCTTGCTTGGGCAGGGCCCCAGCATTTGCAATCTTTACCTCTCCCTGCTCCTCCGCTGTGTAGTCTGGGCTGTCAAATCCATACTGTGCCTGACACCGTCTGAGCCTGCCTCCTGATGTATAGACATATATTTTGAATGTGTACGCTATCCATACATGTTATCTGGGCATACGGTACCCTTTCTCACCTTTGTGCAATCACGTGCAATCCATACTGGGCCTAACACCATCTGAGCCTGCCTCCTGATGTATAGACATATATTTTGAATGTGTACGCTATCCATACATGTTATCTGGGGATACGGAACCCTTTCTCACCTTTGTGCAATCACGTGCAATCCATACTGGGCCTGACACGTCTGAGCCTGCCTCCTGATGTATAGACATATATTTTGAATGTGTACGCTATCCATACATGTTATCTGGGGATACGGAACCCTTTCTCACCTTTGTGCAATCACGTGCAATCCATACTGGGCCTGACACCGTCTGAGCCTGCCTCCTGATGTATAGACATATATTTTGAATGTGTACGCTATCCATTCATGTTATCTGGGGATACGGAACCCTTTCTCACCTTTGTGCAATCACGTGCAATCCATACTGGGCCTGACACCGTCTGAGCCTGCCTCCTGATGTATAGACATATATTTTGAATGTGTACGCTATCCATACATGTTATCTGGGGATACGGAACCCTTTCTCACCTTTGTGCAATCACGTGCAATCCATACTGGGCCTGACACAGTCTGAGCCTGCCTCCTGATGTATAGACATATATTTTGAATGTGTACGCTATCCATACATGTTATCTGGGGATACGGTACCCTTTCTCACCTTTGTGCAATCACGTGCAATCCATACTGGGCCTAACACCGTCTGAGCCTGCCTCCTGATGTATAGACATATATTTTGAATGTGTACGCTATCCATACATGTTATCTGGGGATACGGAACCCTTTCTCACCTTTGTGCAATCACGTGCAATCCATACTGGGCCTGACACCGTCTGAGCCTGCCTCCTGATGTATAGACATATATTTTGAATGTGTATGCTATCCATACATGTTATCTGGGGATACGGAACCCTTTCTCACCTTTGTGCAATCACGTGCAATCCATACTGGGCCTAACACTGTCTGAGCCTGCCTCCTGATGTATAGACATATATTTTGAATGTGTACGCTATCCATACATGTTATCTGGGGATACGGAACCCTTTCTCACCTTTGTGCAATCACGTGCAATCCATACTGGGCCTAACACCGTCTGAGCCTGCCTCCTGATGTATAGACATATATTTTGAATGTGTACACTATGCTATCCATACATGTTATCCGGGGATACGGTACCCTTTCTCCCCTTTGTGCAATCACGTGTAATCCTTACTGGGCCTGAGAACGGCTGGCGAGCTGTTGAGCAAGCTACAGCACCTGTGGTTTGCACACGTAAGTTTTTCATTTTTTCAGGAATGACGGTTAGGCCTAATTCCGGAACGGCGGTTGACCTGCACTTACTGGGAAATCATTGTTCGCGGGTAATAATTGTAATCACAGATCCCCATCACTAACGTTGTTCAGCGGGATATCTGCACCTGTAAGCGACAAACGCTGGCCTTTTCAGTGTAGCGCACATGCAGCCACGGACATGTAAGGGCATGACACACCAGTTATTGGCCAATCTCATGTGCCAGAGCCTCACGTGTCCCTCTAGTAAGCCGGACTCGGACCGCGGGGCATGATGGAGTCTCGTTCGTTAACGGAATTAAGCTTGCAATGTGTGCATCTGTTCTGTAGCTTGCATGGTTGAGGTTTCCCAGGTGGAGTCGAATTAAACCGTAGGCTCCACTCCTGGTGGTGCCCTTCTGGACATTCCTTTAAGGTTCAGCTTTGCAACCATACTGCCCACGTAAAACAAACACTTTGCCTTCATGAACGCTGTTTTGAGGGTCATGACTCATGGGAATAGCGCCGCCCAATCAGTTAACCTGCTAGAGAGATCCATCGTTGCTCCCAAGCATGACATCACACTCCCTAGGAGGAAGGTAATGCCACTGTGGCGACCGTACTCCTGGGGGCGATACAAGTGCACTGATGCCCAGCCACTGCTCGATGAATCTGCTGGTACATTGACCCAGACCACTACATTCCCCTCGCACGCTACACGGCCTGAATCTGACCCTGATGAAACCCAGGTTACCCTTCCCATATACAGTTCCATCTTACACGGTGACAAAGAGGAAGCTGCAGATGAAAGTGCAGGTTCGGCCCACCCGCCATCAGACACACCACCGTACTATCAGGGGCCCTGTGCCAGTGCCGTCGCCAACGAGTGGGCCCCCCCTGCTTGCTCAGGATCACAGCACTTGAAAGGTTGAAATACTGTGCAGTTAGATTGAAGATGGGATCGACGAGGAGTCCAGACTAGTACAGGGATTCCCTAGCGAGGAGACTTATTTCATTGTTTTCAATGTTGGGACAGCAATTTTCGGGGAGCACTATACTCTGGAGAATGATAGATGGGGCCCACCATACACTGGAACATTCCAAAGGTGAACATCAGACACTGGAGCAGCATTTACAGGGCCCATTATACACTAGAGCATTAGAAATGGGGCCCATTATGTTTGGAGCATTATTTGGGCCCATAAGACAGTGGAGCTTCATCCATGGGGACCAACATATACTGTAGCATTATGTGGAGCTCATCATATACTGTTTCAAACATTATATGGGACCAATGATTCTGTATGGAGAAATAGATGGGCCTTGTCATGAGCTGTAAAAAGTGAAGTATTTTTCATTGTACTATACCGCTATTTCTCTGCCGTATCGGAGCATGATGAGTTGTGGTATGTGTTAAAGGGGCGCTCTTTCGCCCAGGGCACATGAAAACCTGGAGCCAGCCCTCCCCCCCCACAACTGTAGCCAAATAACCCCCATTTTTCAGTGCGTTACTTGTATTATGAAGTTAATTAAGGTTGACAAGCTTAAGTAAGAAGAATTGATGCTTTTGGCATTCAATTGGGCACTGTTGGTGTGTTTCCTGTCCTCCTCTCACTGCCGACTTTTATTCCCCATTGACTTACATTGGGTTTCGTGTTTCGGGACGACCCCGACTTTTCCCTATAATCGGACGATCTTGCTCGACCCGACTTTTGGAAAAGTCGGGTTTCACGAAACAAAACGCGACCCTAAAAAAACAAAAGTCGCTCAACTCTACTCATCTCCCTTTCTTATGCGGACCAGATTATATGCCCCCCGGAGGTCAAGTTTAGTAAACCAACGGGCTCCTGTTAGCTGATTAAAAAGATCAGGGATGAGTGGAAGCGGATACTGTTTTTCATAGTAGAATCATAGAATCATAGAATCATAGAATCGTAGAGTTGGAAGGGACCTCCTGGGCCATCTGGTCCAACCCCCTGCTCAAAGCAGGATTCGCTAAATCATCCCAGTCAGATGTCTGTCCAGCCTCTGTTTGAAGACTTCCATTGAAGGAGAACTCACCACTTCTCGTGGCAGCCTGTTCCACTCATTGATCACTCTCACTGTCAAAAAGTTTTTTCTAATATCTAATCTGTGTCTCCTCCCATTCAGTTTCATCCCATTGCTTCTAGTCTTTCCTTGTGCAAATGAGAATAAAGTTGATCCTTCTACAATGTGACAGCCCTTTAGATATTTGTAGACAGCTATTAAGTCTCCTCTCATGATTGCATTCAACTCCCGATAATCAATGCAGGGTCTGAGACCACCATCCTTCTTTTCCACAAAGAAGAACCCGGCCCCAACTGGAGAAATGGACGGTCTGATAAACCCTTTTCTTAAGCTGTCTGCAATATAGTCATTCATGGCCTGATGCTCTGGGCCAGAGAGATGAAATATTCTTCCCTTAGGGAGACGGGCATCCGGAATCAGATCAATAGGGCAATCATACTCCCTGTGAGGGGGTAGCTTTTCAGATTCCACAATAGAAAAGACATCCTCAAAATCTCTGAAAGCAAACGGTATGAGGGGGGTTTTAACCTTAACTTGGTTTACTGCTAGGGATATGCAATTTTCCTGACACCGTGGGCTCCAGCGTACAACGTCACCCATGTGCCAGTCGATGATAGGATTGTGCTGGCGTAACCATGGCATACCCAGAATAACTGCAGAGGATAAATTGTCCATCACAAAAAATGACACAAGCTCAGTGTGTATGGCTCCCACAGACATAGCAACCTTGGCAGTAACAAAATTAACCCCCTCCTGAATAATGGATGTGCCATTAATAGCCGTGGTTTTAATAGGGGCATTAAGTTTTAGTAGTGTTACACCCAGATTCCTAGCAGTCAAAGAATCCATAAAATTTCCTTCAGAGCCACTATCCACATACACGTTTAAACACAGCGTTTTCTGACCACATGAAACTGAGATAGGTAATAAAACTTTAGCCGCATCTGCGGGCAATACCTGAGCCCCTGGGCAACCATAGCCAGAGTAGTTGCCCAGAGGCCGACGTGCCAGGAGCATGGATCTCTGAGGTGCAGCTCTCTCCCTGAAGACTCCAGACTGCCGCATAGTTGTGCAGAAAAATGAGAGAGATCTTCCAGGCTGTGCAGTGCACCAGGTGTTCAGGCCAAAAATCTGCTCAGTCAGAAGAAGGAAAAAAGTTCAGGTAGACTGCTTTTGTATATGTTGGGTATATACAAAAGAAGCAGTTAATTTTATGGCCGGATATAATGTAACGTCCGTCTGTGGTTCTGGGCTGCAGCCAGGCAACACCCCAAGAAACACTGATACCCTTTACCCCTATACAGGGATCTGGATTTACAACAGAGCCCAGAAGGTAGCTGTCTGAATATGAGCAGCGGCCAGAGCAGGACGGTCATCAGAGGGAAGTACAAAAACGGCAGGCAATAGCAGAGTCAATTTCAGGCCAAGGTCAGAGTCAAAACCAGGAGGGCGGCAGTGGTACAGAATCGTTAGGAAGTAGCAGAGTCAGAATATCCAGGCCAAGGTCACAAACCAGGAGAGTAGCAGAAGTACAGAATCGTCAGGCAAAAGAGGGGTCAGAAATCCAGGCTGAGGTCAGAGTCAAACAGAAATCAATCACTAAGTAACACACAAGTGAACCAAGACTATATCCGGCGGCTTGCAAGACCAGTCCCAAGGTATTTGAGGGATCAGGTCATCCCTCTCAGGTTCCTGGACTGGTGATGTCATTAGGGCTGCCCCCAGGACCAGGCTAGATGGTGATGCAGTAACCCCCTGACGACTGACATAGGGGCGGAGCCTGCGCCCACCAGATGCCTGCGCAGGAGCCACTTCTCTGTCACCACCATAACTCACGGGCGAACCACGGCGCCTCCCAGTGGCCGAGGCAGGAACAGTCGTCCCCGAGTCTGACGGTGAAGTGGCGGTCCGGCGCCTCCTAGTGGCTGTGACCGGAACAGCAGGCCCCGAATCCAACGGTGACGTGACAGACCGGCGCCTCCTAGTGGCTAAAGGTGGGACCATAGGCCCTGAGTCTGACGGCGACGTAATAGAACCACGGCGCCTAACAGTGGCTGAGGCAGGAACAGCCGTCCCCGAGTCTGACGGTGAAGTGGCGGTTCGGCGCCTCCTAGTGCCTGCGACCGGAACAGCAGGCCCCAAATCTGACGGAGACGTGACAAGTACCTCTGTGGCAACTGAGCCTCAGGGGCGCCACATATATTTGTGTTATTCTCTAACTGTGTAGGAAAATTCAGTTACAATTAATCTTACTTTGCTCATAGTTTTTAGCACCATTTTTTGGATTGAACTTACAAATTTTTTAGAAGCTTTTTTGACATTAACCGCAAGATTAGACAAGGCGTTTAAAAAAGTTAATATCTGAAGTCACTCTATGTGATTGCAGATTTCTAAATTCCTACTGAGTGTGAACCGCACGCTCTTAGAATTATCTGATATTGGGGGTGAGAGTGGGCGGTCTTTTGACCACAAGTATGCAATTTGCCTTCACGCAGTCTTGAGACAGCTAGATATGCCCTGCCTCTTTGAATACAAGTCAATTGAGCAGGCCACACAGATAAAGTTGAAATGTGGCCTGGAGTGGCCGCACGCTCTTGCCCGCAGCACCAGAGATTCCTGACAATTTGCGGTGTATACTCTGTAATAATTCAGAAGTCTTTAGTCGCAATGTGACTGCAGACTTTCACGACAAGACCACCCAACCCTTTTAAGGCAGGCATTTATTAATGCACTTTTTCTGTTTCATAGAAAAAACAAATATCTGGGACCCCCCAAAAAATGAGACTAAAACATAAAACACTTAAAAAAAAAACAAAATAAAAATAATATAAAAAAAACAGCGACAAAAAGGTTTGTGAAACTCCCTTCAAAGACAGAGTCTAACACAAGTTTACTGGTGTGAAAAAATATGCAATATATGGAAAATTGCTAAAATGCAGGAACAGTACTGAATACACTCTAGTGAACAGAAAACCCATACCCATCTTTATTTTATATCTCTTTTTTATATTTTATTTAGTTCCATCAGGTTTATATGTTTCCAACTGAAGCTGTAAAAGAATCGGCAACGTACCATTTATCACATACACTCTTACTCTGAGCACCATATATCAGGGCTACTCATCCAAAAAATATTGGAATGGTGTATCTTTATTTATGCAACCCTACAGTTACATTACATTATCTCATACTTTGCCTCCTACAAAAAAAATAAAAAACAGTCTTGTCCTTGTAAGTTATAGTACAGGCCATTATGTCTACTGTATATAAAAACTCACATTTATACACTTGCTACAAATTTAAAATATAAATACATCCAGAAGTTGCCCCGGGGTACTGTTATTACTAAAGAAGCAAAAGGAACATTTCACATAATATTTATAAGTTGCAAAATAAAATCACATTTAACCACATCCATTATTCATTACCTTACAGCTTTCCTGCATGATGTGCAAAAGACTGACAGCCGGACTGTGTTTGCTGGAATATGTCTGCATTCTAGGATATCATTGGAATTAAGTATATTTCACAGTGTGCAGAGTCTATTAGAAAAGGACAGTTCTTATTTCCTACTTGCGATCACCTTCAAGTAGTATTTTTTGGAACAAGTCAAAAAATCAGCAACTCATTTCCATTTCTTCAAATTTTATAGCTTAATTTAGAGAAACTTTCCATAGAAAAAAGGGAGAAGGATAGAAGGCAGCACTATCTAAGTTCTGTAATAAACGTTCAGATATCTAAAGGTGGAATGCAAAACGCTCACGTTTTGGGGTCATGCAACATCAGGTTACAATTCCATAGCATACATTAGAGCATTAGTATTCCAATTGGATGCAGACCGCCTAGTCATGCTATGGCATCTGCTCCAAGTAGGATCCCACCGGAAAAAATGGAAGAAAGAGTTCAAGGGTCACTGGGTGTCAGTGATGCTCCCAATTGTGTATGATACACAGTAAAAGGTATAAAACCACTAATTTTCAAGAGGGGCTTTAGTAAAAAATGGTGAAATACAACGTGTTCGGCTGCATCTAGTCTTCATCAGGTCAATGTGTTCGGCTGCATCCAGCCTTCATCAGGTATCTACATAATATAAAATTGAATAACTTTATATAGATAACTCTCTAATTATGTTAAGGGGTGGAACACGCTTTATACACTAGTATTATTAAAAAAATTGTCAAAATTAGTTGCTTCTCATATATATTATTGCTTTTTTTTCAAATTTAATATATACCATTATATAAAAACACATGTTAAATAAATATATCTAATTCTCATGTTCATTTGCAAATTTTATTCCCGGCTTTCTATACTTATATATCACTAAAAAGACATAAAGAACTTATGGCTTTATACCAAATGTATTCCTTTATCTCTTTTAAGTGACCTACTGTACATACTACAGAAGTCGATAGTGCTCTCAAGTCCCTGGAAAGCGATATTCATTTAATCATACAGACATGATAACTTGCATACTGCCTGAATCTATACAGGGAAGGAAGGTACAGTACCTTGCGAAAGTATTCGGCTCCCTGGAACTTTTCAACCTTTTCCCACATATCATGCTTCAAACATAAAGATACCAAATGTAAATTTTTGGTGAAGAATCAACAACAAGTGGAACACGATTGTGAAGTTGAATGAAATTTATTGGTTATTTTAAATTAGTGTAGGGAAGGTGACCTGACGGACGGACGGACTAGTCAGAGTGAAGAAAGATAGGTTTGCACAGTGTAGGTAGGAGTCAGTGATTACAGTGGGGAAACAACTAGGAAAGTGTAGTGGACGTGCAGTACCTTGGGATGACCATTAGATGGCAGGGTGGAGTGTGAGCAAAGGACTTTACAGCAGCTTAGGGCTTTAGAAACCGTTGGTCATGGGGGGCGTGGTGACAGTTAGTGACAGTTTCAAGGAACCGGGGAAGTTATAAATTCTGAGGGAGGGTTCCAGAAGATTCCAGTCCCCAGGGGGAGCCCAGGTGACAGGAGGACTTCGCCAGTCTGTGTGCCCTGAGGAGAATCCGACCAAGGGGACTGAGGAGAGGGAAACGTCAGGGGGTGGTCCTGACAGAAAGATACCGCAGAAGAGACGAGGCAGTGAGTGCCACATACCGTATTTGACACGACGACTGACCAGTGAAAGCGCTGTTGGTTATTGGGCCTAGGGCGGCCACAGTGGCGGACCTGGCAGGAGCGTCGAACAAGTGAAGGAGGGACAGTACGCATATGTACGTCCTTATTGTAAAAGTACGGTGTGTAAACGGCTCTGGAAACGGAGGGCCGATAAGTGAAGAAACGTGCGGTGTGCTGCGGAGGCCGTCAGGCGGACGGCAAGTAATGAAATAAACTTGGACCTGTTGCACCCAGAATCTGCCTCATCGTGTCTCTGTCATCATCTCTGCGCGGTACAAAAGTAGGACCACCCCCCCCAGCTCGGCACCCCACCACCGACCCTACATTTGGCGTAGTCGGCAGGATCGCCGCCGCTAATACATCATCTTCTGTGGCAGGCCTGCCTCAAAGACTGGAAAAGGACTTGGACTACTCTGTTTGGATTACAATTACCTGTGGATTACAAATGACCTACCTGTGGAATACAAATGGGAAGCGCTGTGGCGGATCTGTGTGGCCAGCAGAGGATCCGGGGCGGTACCAGGTACTGTGCAGTATGGCGATGTTGCTTCAGCGCAGAGGAGAGGTCCGGGTGTTTTCAGTCGTGTTGAATGGACTGGGACCCCCTCCAACGTACCCCAAAAGGAAGCAGTATGTGCCTGGAGATCGACGCTTCCATATATTGGACCCTGACAGGAGGGTGGAGAGGCCTGCTGACACCTCACCTCACAGAGGGAGTGGCACAGAAGAAAAACTTGGCTGTGGCTGTCTGATGCCATTCGAGTGCTGCCCAACGGACGGTATGAGACTCTGCAGGTGTCGGGGCATCGGCCGCCTAGAGTGGCAGTGGCGGCAGGGGATGGAGCTGTGCCAGAAGTCGCCCTCAGAGCCACGGGAGAGCAGCGGGATGCTGAGCTGGGGAGCGGAGCCTGAGCGGAGTCAGCGAGAATGGCCGCCACCAATACCTGCAGAGGACTTCTCAGCGGAGCCCCCGAGTTTGGGGGAAAGACCCGCGGGACAGTGGAGCGAGGGACGGAGGCTGCGGGTGAAGCTGCGTATTGATGTGATGGAGGCCGCAGCGCCGGGGAAGGTGAGAGTACCCCCGGCACCACCAGTGCCTCCGCCAGCGGCCCTCATCATTCCGCCTCAGCACGCTGCCCCCTGTGCACCGGAAGGCCTGGGTACATTGGGCCCGGTGGTGTATGCAGAGTTGTGCGAGGCCCCTGCTCAAGTCCCTGAGGTACCCCGCCTGGAGCCGCCATTGCGAAAGTCATCCAAAGAAGACGCTGCTGCGTTCCCCCTGCTGATAGCAGCTGCGTCGTTGGAACCGGCTGTTACTCCGGCTCCATTGGAAGTAGTGGATGCGGCCTGTCCTGAGGCCGTGGTTATGCCGCTGCTGGAGTCGACTGCGGCCGACTTAGTGGGCCCTGTGATTCCAGCCTCCGAGGACCCGGTTGTCCCCATTTGCCACCTGGCCCCAGCGGCTGTTGAGCCACAAAAATCATCGGCCGCCTCTGATCCACGCCCTTCCTCGGTTAAGTCCCGCCCACCGGACTCCAGGGCTCATGCCGGACCCTCTGTTTTTTTTGTCGCAGGAGTTATAGAGAAGAGGGCCAGGGGGCAGGAAGTTTGGAACCTGCTCCATGAGAGGGGAGAGGCTGGCATGGCGGCTGCACGACCCCCGGGACGGCTCGTTTATACTATCTTGCAGAAAGGGACACTTCTTGCATCCTGGGAGCTCCACGGTTGTGGGGTCCCATACTACTGACCACCGAAAGGAGGATTGAACTGTCAGGAGTTCGTTGCACCGTTGTGCAGGTCAAAAGGACAGTTCGCGGTCAGCTTTTAAAAAAAAAAGAAATGTTTATCTGTGATTTTTGTCTGTTTTTCTATGTTCCTCTTACAGGATAGTTTGTGTTTACTTGTTAGACTGACAGAGCGGGGATACTTAGAAGAGAGGGAGTGTCCATGTCCAAGGAAGGGGGGAGAAAGAAGACATGCAATGTTATGTTGTTATATGTTGGTTTTAAAATGAGCAAAAGAAAACGGAAAAAAAAATTATAAAAAAATGGGGTACTTGTGCTATTATAAAGTTGTATGATGTATAATATGCAAAGTAAAATGCAACAGGTCCGGGTAAGGGAAGGTCTGCGGGACCAAAGGAAAGTGTGAGATCCGGTAGGGATCTAAGAGTTGAGGAGGTCTGGGAGACCGGGACGCCGACCATGACATGTAATTGAAAGAAGGAAAATGAGTTGGAAGACGTGAGAAAGACAGCCGTCCTAGGTCAGGTCCCCAACACCACGGACACCCCTGAAGAAGGAAAGGCGGGCGCCGGCAATGATCTGGTAGGTGAGTGGCCTCGATCATGGCGTACCGGATAGTGAAAGGTAACAGTAGGGGAGAGTAGGGGAAAGATACACGCCGTAGAGAGAATACGGGTGTACCTTGCCCAATTTGAAAGACGTTGTCATGTGGCGTGCGCGCTGGTGAGTAGCAGTAGGCTGCTCAGAGCATAGTGCTCCCAGTATGGTTCGGCCCCCGCAGATAGTGGGTTTGGCTCAACTTCTGGTCCGACAACAGAATGTAGGTGTAGATTCAGAACGACGAAGGCAGGGATGACGATTGTCGAGGACGACAATGGACAAAGGAAGGGGGAGTGTAGGGAAGGTGACCTGACGGACGGACGGACTAGTCAGAGTGAAGAAAGATAGGTTTGCACAGTGTAGGTAGGAGTCAGTGATTACAGTGGGGAAACAACTAGGAAAGTGTAGTGGACGTGCAGTACCTTGGGATGACCATTAGATGGCAGGGTGGAGTGTGAGCAAAGGACTTTACAGCAGCTTAGGGCTTTAGAAACCCTTGGTCATGGGGGGCATGGTGACAGTTAGTGACAGTTTCAAGGAACCGGGGAAGTTATAAATTCTGAGGGAGGGTTCCAGAAGATTCCAGTCCCCAGGGGGAGCCCAGGTGACAGGAGGACTTCGCCAGTCTGTGTGCCCTGAGGAGAATCCGACCAAGGGGACTGAGGAGAGGGAAACGTCAGGGGGTGGTCCTGACAGAAAGATACCGCAGAAGAGACGAGGCAGTGAGTGCCACATACCGTATTTGACACGACGACTGACCAGTGAAAGCGCTGTTGGTTATTGGGCCTAGGGCGGCCACAGTGGCGGACCTGGCAGGAGCGTCGAACAAGTGAAGGAGGGACAGTACGCATATGTACGTCCTTATTGTAAAAGTACGGTGTGTAAACGGCTCTGGAAACGGAGGGCCGATAAGTGAAGAAACGTGCGGTGTGCTGCGGAGGCCGTCAGGCGGACAGCAAGTAATGAAATAAACTTGGACCTGTTGCACCCAGAATCTGCCTCATCGTGTCTCTGTCATCATCTCTGCGCGGTACAAAAGTAGGACCACCCCCCCCAGCTCGCCACCCCACCACCGACCCTACATACTGTACATACTACAGAAGTCGATAGTGCTCTCAAGTCCCTGGAAAGCGATATTCATTTAATCATACAGACATGATAACTTGCATACTGCCTGAATCTATACAGGGAAGGAAGGTACAGTACCTTGCGAAAGTATTCGGCTCCCTGGAACTTTTCAACCTTTTCCCACATATCATGCTTCAAACATAAAGATACCAAATGTAAATTTTTGGTGAAGAATCAACAACAAGTGGAACACGATTGTGAAGTTGAATGAAATTTATTGGTTATTTTAAATTTTTGTTGAAATTCAACAACTGAAAAGTGGGGTGTGCAATATTATTCGGCCCCTTTACTTTCAGTGCAGTAAACTCACTCCAGAAGTTCATTGTGGATCTCTGAATGATCCAATGTTGTCCTAAATGACTAATGATGATAAATATAATCCACCTGTGTGTAATCAAGTCTCCGTATAAATGCATATGCTCTGTGATAGTCTCAGGGTTCTGTTTGAAGCACAGAGAGCATCATGAAGACCAAGGAACACAACAGGCGGGTCCGTGATACTGTTGTTGAGAAGTTTAAAGCTGGATTTGGATACAAAATGATTTCCAAAACTTTAAACATCCCAAGGTGCACTGTGCAAGCGATCACATTGAAATGGAAGGAGTATCATACCACTGCAAATCTACCAAGACCCGGCCGTCCCTCTAAACTTTCATCTCAAACAAGGAGAAGACTGATCAGAGATGCAGCCAAGAGGCCCATGATCACTCTGGATGAACTGCAGAGTTCTACAGCTGAGGTGGGACAGTCTGTCCATAGGACAACAATCAGTCGTATACTGCAAAAATCTGGCCTTTATGGAAGAGTGGCAAGAAGAAAGTCATTTCTCAAAGATATCCATAAAAAGTGTTGTTTAAAGTTTGCAACAAGCCACCTGGGAGACACACCAAACATGTGAAAGAAGTTGCTCTGGTCAGATGAAACCAAAATCAAACTTTTTGGCAACAATGCCAAACGATATGTTTGGCGTAAAGGCAACACAGCTCATCAGCCTGAACACACCATCCCCACTGTCAAACATGGTGTTGGCAGCATCATGGTTTGGGCCTGCTTTTCTTCAGTAGGGACAGGGAAGATGGTTAAAATTGATGGGAAGATGGATGGAGCCAAATACAGGACCATTCTTGAAGAAAACCTGTTGGAGTCTGCAAAAGACCTGAGACTGGGTTGGAGATTTGTCTTCCAATAAGACAATGATCCAAAACATAAAGTAAAATCTACAATGGAATGGTTCACAGATAAACAGATCCAGGTGTTAGAATGGCCCAGTCAACGTCCAGACCTGAATCCAATCGAGAATCTGTGGAAAGAGCTGAAAACTGCTGTTCAAAAACGATCTCCATCCAACCTCACTGAGCTCGAGCTGTTTGCCAAGGAAGAATGGGCAAGAATTTCAGTCTCTCGATGTACAAAACTGATAGAGACATACCCCAAGTGACTTGCAGCTGTAATCGCAGCAAAAGGTGGCGCAACTAAGTATTAAGTTAATGGGGCCGAATAATATTGCACGCCCCACTTTTCAGTTTTTGAATTTCCACAAAAATTTAAAATAACTAATACATTTAGTTCAACTTCACAATTGTGTTCCACTTGTCGATTCTTCACCAAAAATTTACATTTGGTATCTTTATGTTTGAAGCATGATATGTGGGAAAAGGTTGAAAAGTTCCAGGGAGCCGAATACTTTCGCAACGCACTGTATGTAAAACTATATGCAAGTTTTAAGGTCTGCAGTTTATATACTTAATATGAATCTCTTCTGTTCAATGTCTTTTGTCTATTTAAAGTATCAATACTGATTTGCTCTAATATTAACCCTTATTGCATTAAGATTACCATTATGTTTGGTAAATATATACTGTATTGTTAAACATTTGTTTAAAAAAATAAATTATGTCTGCGTCCATTCATGCAGGATCACAAGGTTTTTGTGTGTCCAACATTGAAGACCGCACATTCAAGTAACTTCATAAATGACATAGCATGAATTGCATGTAACCGTTGTGTAATATGCTGTAATACTGTTGGATTTTTATATGTTTATTATAATTTATAATTTTACAGTAGCAGCATTTTTAATATCACATTTAAATAAACCTGTATTTTTGCTTAATTTAAACATCTGTTTTATACAATTCCACATTTGATTCTTTATGTATTCTTAATTTACTTGCCATAATTAATTAAACTCAGTGACACCTCTACTTAATGTTATAATTGATCCTGATGGAATTAATCCTGTGAGTACTGGCTCTTTTTTCAAAATATGCCAGTGTTTCTGTCATGGGCAGTTGTGCAACATTGCCTTATGGCAGGCAAAGGGTCGTTTGCTGCGTCGAATCCCGGAAGTCAAAATTGAAGGTAGACTTGTCAGACTGGTGAACACTCGAGAAACTGGCCAAGGTCAGAACATGGATTAAAACTAGTAAATATATGTGGAGCAAGCAGAGCATTTGCTCTAACTGGCAACCGTGGATTGACTGTAGGAGATTTATACAAGGAGAGGTCCTGCCCCTGGCTCAAGCAGAAATAGTTATTGCTGAGATTCCAGAATAACACACAGGGAAAACTAACAGGAAAGGCGTGAAAATGAATTGCACTATGGTTTAATACATTCGCTCTTATGTTGCCTGGTGGCAATTGCGGGGCCAATGTCGCGCAATTCCAAGAGCAGGATTAGCTGGAGCATGTACTGCCACAGGTGTTACAGTTTCTTCAATATATTTCTAATAGATTGGTTCCCTTTATCATAAGACATTATAAAGTAATACCTCCACCTGTCGCTCCGATGACCTGTTTCAGTTGCAGTCTTTTTAGTAATACATTTATTCTGAATGACCCACAGATTTTTTTGAAAAGCCATTTTTACTAGATGTGTCGGATATAATAGATTGCATGAAATAATCTTGTGACCAGGTACAATTTCTTCAAATGCATCAAAATTCACTCAGAGTAATGTTCTTCTTCCATTTCACAAAGTGTTTTCTCTTATAATCCAAATAACCATTCCCATCTACAAGTTTGAAGTGGTTCTTAGTTACTATTATGTTATCTACAGTAAATATAAAAAAAAAATAGATTCAGCAGAAACATTAGCTATAAAAGAAATACCCCAATAATTTTTATTCAGCTCCCTAAAAAAACAAAGTGCCTTTTGGGTATCGCCCCAAATAAAAATGTAATTATTGATAAATGTATAATAATATCTAATCTTATTTTTGCAGCAAATGGAATTTATTTTCCATAGGGACTCAAACTTCTCTATGAATATATTTACATTGCATAACTTGGGGCAACTGTTGTGAACTCATTTTCTGGTTTATCTCTGGCTTCTGGTGAGGGTGGTGGAGCTGACTGTGTTGACAGAGGAGTCGTGAGTTCTCCATCCGGACTCCCTCTAGTGGTGACAGTAGGTAATGAAGCTGATCTAAATTGCAGAGACCTGCCACCTGAGGAGGAGGACTGTAATTGGACATCAGGAGTCTCTGACTGGATTTAAGACATCCGACTCCCTAATTTTGTGCTGGTGATTTTTCCCTGCCCTGAGGTTCTGGTTTCCAGTTCTGTTCCTGCCTTCTCAAGCTAAGTGTGCTCTGCTATTTTTTCATATGAGATTTGGTCTGGTTTACTCAGTTTTTGTGGTCAGCCAGCCCCATGCTGGGGCTGTGCTGAATTTCCATTCTTATGTCTCTGTTTATGCCAGTTTGCTTTTTGTCCCTGATCAGATTGGTCTCTTTTTGCTCTGTCTTCAGAATATACCAGAGTGCTGATATAGGGAATTGAAGTCTAGCGACTTCAGGGTTTTTGTTATCAGAAAGTGTTGGACATTTTTTGGCAGGATTTTGTGCGTGATTGCAGACAGCATCTTTCCTTTCCTGTCCTTTCTAGTTAGTGTGGGCCCCATCATTTGCTCAACCTATTTTTCTATCTGTGTTTGTGTTTTCATCTTGTCTCACCGACAATACATGTTTGGGGGTTGTCTATTGCTTTGGGGTCTTCTCTGGGGCAGTTTAGATTTCCCCTTTTCTTGCTTTAGGCTTATTTAGTTCTCCGGCTGTGACGAGGCGTCTAGGATCATCATAGGTACGCTCCACGGCTACTGCTAGTTGTGTGGATAGGATCAGGGGTCTGCAATCCGCTTAGTTACCAACCTCTCTGGTTTTCTGTGGCTTAGCTTCTTTTTGTTTTTCCTCCTCAGTGACTGATTCATAACAGGCAACCTGAGTCCCCATCGCTGTTCTATGTTGCTAGTACTATACTTTATCTTGAAAGGTGAATATATTATGTTTACAAATGAATGTTATCCCATTTAACAAAATTAACTTTGTTATAATGTGTTTGGATCTGCTTTTAAATATTTCTCCAAATTTAACCCCTTTACCCCCAAGAGTGGTTTGCATGTTAATGACCAGGCCAATTTTTACAATTCTGACCACTGTCCCTTTATGAGGTAATAACTTTGGAATGCTTCCATGGATCCCAGTGATTCTGACACTGTTTTCTCGTAACATATTGTACTTCATGATAGTGGTTAAATTTCTTTGTTATGACTTGCGTCTATTTGTGAAAAAAGTAAATTTGGCAAAAATTTAGAAATTTTTGCAATTTTCAAACTTTGAATTTTCATGCCCTTAAAACAGAGAAATATGTCACACAAAATAGTTAATAAATAACATTTCCCACAAGTGTACTTTACATCAGCACAATTTCGGGACCAAAATTTTCTTTGTTAGGAAGTAATAAGGGTTAAAAGTTGACCAGTGATTTCTCATTTTTAGGGGTCTATATGAGAGAAAATACCCAAAAGTGACCCAAAAGTGACACCATTCTAAAAACTGCACCCCTCAAGGTGCTCAAAACCACATTCAAGAAGTTTATTAACCCTTCAGGTGCTTCACATGAATTTTTGGAATGTTTAAAAAAATGAACATTTAACTTTTTTCACAAAAAATTTAGTTCAGATCCAATTTGTTTTATTTTACCAAGGGTAACAAGAGAAATTGGACCCCAATAGTTGTTGTACAATTTGTTTTGAGTACACTGATACCCTGTATATGCAGGTAAACCACTGTTTGGGCGCATGGCAGAGTTCGGAAGGGAAGGAGCGCCGTTTGACTTTTCAATGCAAAATTGGCTGGAATTGAGATCGGACGCCATGTCGTGTTTGGAAAGCCACTGATGTGCCTAAACAGTGGAAACCCCCACAAGTGACACCATTTTGGAAAGTAGACCCCCTAAGTAACTAATCTAGATGTGTGGTAAGCACTTTGAACCCCCAAGTGCTTCACAGAAGTTTATAATGTACAGTAGAGCCGTAAAAATAAAAAATCATATTTTTGTCACAAAAATGATCTTTTCGCCCCCAATTTTTTATTTACCCAAGAGTAACAGGAAAAATTGGACCTAAAAGTTGTTGTGCAATTTGTCCTGAGTATGCTTTTACCCCATATGTGGGAGTAAACAACTCTTTGGGTGCATGGCAGAGCTTGGAAGGGAAAGAGCGCCTTTTGACTTTTCAATGCAAAAATTGTCTGGAATTGAGATCAGCTACCATGTCACGTTTCGAGAGCCCCTGATGTGCTTAAACTGTGAAACCTCCCAATTCTAACTCCAACCGTAACCCCAACGCACACACCTAACCCTAATCCCAACCCTAACCCTAATCCCAACCCACAACCCTAACGCTAACTTTAGCCCCAACCCTAACCCTAACTTTAGCCCCAACTCTAACTTTAGCTCTGACCATAACCCTAGCACTAACCCTAACCCTAGCCCTAACCCTAATGGGAAAATGGAAATAAATGCATTTTTTATGTTATTATTTTTCCCTACCTAAGGGAGTGACAAATGGGGGTTTGATTTACTATTTATAGTGGGTTTTTATAGCGGGTTTTTATGTTTGGCAGCTGTTACACACTAAAAGACGCCTTTTATTGCAAAAAATATTTTTTGCATCACCACATTTTGAGAGCTTTAATTTTTCCATATTTTGGCCCACAGAGTCATGTGAGGTCTTGTTTTTTGTTTTTAAGAGCACATTATCTGTGGACATATGGACATGCATATAACTTAGTGTCACTTGTGTCTAGACAGCATTTTTTGATATTTAATTATTTGAATATTTATTACAATTTATTCAAGTGACACATTTTTCCATTCATGCATATGTCAATCTGAGATGATACAGCCATGTTGTCTGTGTTTTAGTGTTTTTAATGTTTTTATATCGGTGCACTCTAGGTTGTTAAAATAAAGCTCTTTTTCACATTGTTATAGGAGTGTGCACCGTTTATTGTGCCTGCTTTTTCTCTATTACCTATCCATGTCTATGGGCACAGTGGTGTCACCTCCATATTAGTTTCATCTGATTTATTTAGTGGTGCCTGCTATCCTTTCTTGTTGTTTCTGTCTTGTTTTTTGCGGGACGAGCTGATGTTTTTATTGGTACCATTTTCGGGCACATGACATTTTTTGATCCCTTTTTATTCCGATTTTCGTGAGGCAGAATGAACAAAAACCAGCATTTCATGCATTTCTTTTGGGGGCGTTTATACCATTCAGCGTGTGGTAAAATTGATAAAGCAGTTTTATTCTTCGGGTCAGTACGATTACAGTGATACCTCATTTATATCTTTTTTTATGTTTTGGAGCTTTTATACAATAAAAACTATTTTATATTACAAAAATTATTATTTTGGCATCGCTTTATTTTGAGAGCTATAACTTTTATATTTTTTTGCTAATGATGATGTATGAGGGATTGCTTTTTGTGGGACAAGATGACGTTTTTAGCAGTACCACGTTTATTTATATCCGTCTTTTTGATCGTGTGTTATTGCACTTTTTGTTCGGCAGTATGATGATAAAGCATAGTTTTTTTGCCTTTTTTAAAAAGTTTTTATGGTGTTCACTAAAGGGGATAACTAGTGGGATAGTTTTATAGGGCGAGTTGTTACAGAGGTGTCGATACTAAATATGTGTATTTTTATTGTGTAGATTTTTTTATTGAATAAATATTGATTTTTTAATTATTATTTTTTAATATTTTTATAATTATTATTATTTTTTTATTTACTTCTTAGTTTTACACCCTGTCCCACTATGGGACACTCATTTTGTGCAGGCTGACCACTTCTATAGCATGCAGATCATTAAGGAAGGTGAAGAGTTCTTAGACAGAGCAGAATTATCTCTTCATGTTACAGAAAGAGAACAAATTTGAAGTGCACCTGAAGAAACAGAGGAATGGAGACATGTGACCCAGAGAAGCAGGAGGATCGGGAGGCAGTCAGCACCCATACTTCTCAGGAACCAGTACCAGGCTCTCACGCAGGAAAACGATGAAGAAATACATCAGGATAAGACTTTGCCCACAAACAGCAACCTTGTACGCTTTCAGAGTCCTCCTGGATGGAGAAAGAAAAATGTTGTGAAGAAGAAACGGAGAGTGGTGGTCATGGGGGATTCCCTGTTGAGAGGAACAGAGGCTGCTATCTGCAGACCGGATATAACTTCAAGAGAAATGTGCTGTCTTCAGGTGCAAAAATTAAAGATGTGTCTGACAGGATATCAGGACTCTTCAGACCTACAGATCACTACCCATTCCTGCTACTACATGTGGGGACAAATGACACATCAAGAAACGACCTGGAAACCATCTGCAGAGACTTTGAAGACTTAGGCAAGAAAGTGAAAGAACTGGGAGCGCAGGTGGTCTTCTCTTCCATCCTCCCAGTGGATGGCCATGGAACAAGGAGGTGGAATAAGATTCTGCAGGTGAACAACTGGCTACGTCGATGGTGCCATCAGCAACGATTTGGATTTCTGGATCACGGAGTGAATTACCTTTACGATGGACTACTTGCTAGAGATAGGGTGCACCTTACGAAGACAGGAAAACATGTATTTGAAAGTCGCCTTGCTACACTTGTAAGGAGAGCTTTAAACTAGAACAACATGGGAAGGTGTTGTGAGTTCATTTTCCAATTCATTACTGAGGCCCGAGGAACTCCCTCTTCTGGTAAAGAAAGGTAGTGAGCCTGATTATCAAACACCTGAGGCTGATGATGATGACTGGCTGAGTGGAGTTACTGACTGGATATAAGGCTGCCGACACCCTTCTGCCCTGCGGGTGATTTCTCTGTGGGATCCTTGGAGATCAGTCTGAATTCCTGCTCCTCTAAAGCTAAGTTTGCTGCTCGGCCTTTTGCTTTGGTGCTTTGACTTTGTTTTTGCTTTGTTTTTCTGGATTTCTGCCATTCCCTGCTGGGGTGTGCTGAATTCATTTAGCTTTGTCTTCTGAAAATACCTGAGTGCTGATTTAGTTTTTGAAGCCTTTTTCATATCAGCTTGTTGGCTTATGTCTTTGATAGGGTTTTGGCAGATTGCAGACAGCAGCCTTCCTGTCCTTTCCTATCTAGGTAGTTTTGGGCCCCGTCTTTGCTCAGTCTATCTTTCTGTCTGTGTTAGTATTTTCATCTTGCTTTACCGTCATTATATGTTGGGGGCTGCCTATTGCTTAGGGGTCTGCTCTGGGGCAGTTTAGATTTCCCCTTTCTTTCTTTAGGCCTATGTAATTCTCCGGCTGTGATCGAGGGGTCTAGGGCATCGTAGGAACCCCCCACGGCTACTGCTAGTTGTGTTGATAGGTTCAGGGGTCTGCAATCTGATAGTTGCCAACTTCTCTGGTTTTCTGGACTTAGCTTGTATTTCTGCTTTTGCCTCCTACGGTGACTCATTCATAACAGAATCACCCGCCATACCGCAGATCCTAGGGTACTCAATAGCAGGAAGGAATTGTAAAAAAAAAAAAAAAGTGTGTATATTTTTTCCTCTATATCTCTGAGGCCGTAGGGGGAATTTTTTTTTTTCTCTCAATGGAGATAAAGCAATTGTCTGATCGTGTGGAGCAGCTCGCTGCGGAAGTGCGGGGAATTTCCGCCTACCTTGCTCATTTACATGCTGCTGAACCAAAGATTCCTACAACTGATGTATTTTTTGGGGATCGGTCTAAATTTTTGAATTTCAAAAATAATTGTAAATTATTTTTTGCCTTGAAGCCTAACTCGTCAGGGAGCTCCGCGCAGCAGGTTAAAATTGTCATCTCTTCGCTGCGTGGCGATCCCCAGGATTGGGCGTTTTCCTTGAAACCAGATGATCCTATTCTGACTAAGGAGAACGCATTCTTTCAAGCTTTGGGGTTGTTGTATGACGAACCTAATGCCATTGATCAGGCTGAGAAGACCCTGCTGGCATTGAGCCAGGGTCGTGATTCTGCAGAATTGTATTGTCAAAAATTCTGAAAGTGGGCAGTACTTACTACCTGGAATGATAATGCCTTGGCTGCTCTCTTTCGGAAGGGGTTGTCAGAAGCCGTAAAAGATACTATGGTGGGATTTCCTGTTCCCTCTGGTCTTGACGATTCTATGTCATTAGTAGAGTTGAGCGACTTTTGGTTTTTTAGGGTCGCGTTTCGTTTCGTGAAACCCGACTTTTCCAAAAGTCGGGTCGAGCAAGATCGTCCGATTATAGGGAAAAGTCGGGGTCGTCCCGAAACACGAAACCCAATGTAAGTCAATGGGGAATAAAAGTCGGCAGTGAGAGGAGGACAGGAAACACACCAACAGTGCCAATTTGAATGCCAAAAGCATCAATTCTTCTTACTTAAGCTTGTCAACCTTAATTAACTTCATAATACAAGTTACGCACTGAAAAATGGGGGTTATTTGGCTACAGACTGTGGGGGGGGAGGGCTGGCTCCAGGTTTTCATGTGCCCTGGGCGAAAGAGCGCCCCTTTAACACATACCACAACTCATCATGCTCCGATACGGCAGAGAAATAGCGGTATAGTACAATGAAAAATAACTCACTTTTTACATCTCATGACGAGGCCCATCTATTTCTCCATACAGAATCATTGGTCCCATATAATGTTTGAAACAGTATATGATGAGCTCCACATAATGCTACAGTATATGTTGGTTCCATGGATGAAGCTCTTCTGTCTTATGGGCCCAAATAATGCTCCAAACATAATGGGCCCCATTTCTAATGCTCTAGTGTATAATGGGCCCTGTAAATGCTGCTCCAGTGTCTGATGTCCACCTTTGGAATGTTCCAGTGTATGGTGGGCCCCATCTATCATTCTCAGACGGTGTTAGGCCCAGTATGGATTGCACGTGATTGCCCAAAGGTTAGAAAGGGTACCGTATCCCCAGATAACATGTATGGATAGCGTACACATTCAAAATATATGTCTCAGGAGGCAGGCTCAGACGGTGTTAGGCCCAGTATGGATTGCACGTGATTGCACAAAGGTTAGAAAGGGTACCGTATCCCCAGATAACATGTATGGATAGCGTACACATTCAAAATATATGTCTCAGGAGGCAGGCTCAGACGGTGTTAGGCCCAGTATGGATTGCACGTGATTGCACAAAGGTTAGAAATGGTACCGTATCCCCAGATAACATGTATGAATAGCGTACACATTCAAAATATATGTCTATACATCAGGAGGCAGGCTCAGACGGTGTTAGGCCCAGTATGGATTGCAAGTGATTGCACAAAGGTTAGAAAGGGTACCGTATCCCCGGATAACATGTATGGATAGCGTACACATTCAAAATATATGTCTCAGGAGGCAGGCTCAGACGGTGTTAGGCCCAGTATGGATTGCACGTGATTGCACAAAGGTTAGAAAGGGTACCATATCCCCAGATAACATGTATGGATAGCGTACACATTCAAAATATATGTCTTTACATCAGGAGGCAGGCTCAGACGGTGTTAGGCCCAGTATGGATTGCACGTGATTGCACAAAGGTTAGAAAGGGTACCGTTTCCCCGGATAACATGTATGGATAGCGTACACATTCAAAATATATGTCTCAGGAGGCAGGCTCAGACGGTGTTAGGCCCAGTATGGATTGCACGTGATTGCACAAAGGTTAGAAAGGGTACCGTTTCCCCGGAAAACATGTATGGATAGCATACACATTCAAAATATATGTCTCAGGAGGCAGGCTCAGACGGTGTTAGGCCCAGTATGGATTGCACGTGATTGCACAAAGGTTAGAAAGGGTACCGTATCCCCAGATAACATGTATGGATAGCGTACACATTCAAAATATATGTCTCAGGAGGCAGGCTCAGACGGTGTTAGGCCCAGTATGGATTGCACGTGATTGCACAAAGGTTAGAAAGGGTACCGTATCCCCAGATAACATGTATGGATAGCGTACACATTCAAAATATATGTCTCAGGAGGCAGGCTCAGACGGTGTTAGGCCCAGTATGGATTGCACGTGATTGCACAAAGGTTAGAAAGGGTACCGTATCCCCAGATAACATGTATGGATAGCGTACACATTCAAAATATATGTCTATACATCAGGAGGCAGGCTCAGACGGTGTTAGGCCCAGTATGGATTGCAAGTGATTGCACAAAGGTTAGAAAGGGTACCGTATCCCCGGATAACATGTATGGATAGCGTACACATTCAAAATATATGTCTCAGGAGGCAGGCTCAGACGGTGTTAGGCCCAGTATGGATTGCACGTGATTGCACAAAGGTTAGAAAGGGTACCATATCCCCAGATAACATGTATGGATAGCGTACACATTCAAAATATATGTCTATACATCAGGAGGCAGGCTCAGACGGTGTTAGGCCCAGTATGGATTGCACGTGATTGCACAAAGGTTAGAAAGGGTACCGTTTCCCCGGAAAACATGTATGGATAGCGTACACATTCAAAATATATGTCTCAGGAGGCAGGCTCAGACGGTGTTAGGCCCAGTATGGATTGCACGTGATTGCACAAAGGTTAGAAAGGGTACCATATCCCCAGACAACATGTATGGATAGCGTACACATTCAAAATATATGTCTCAGGAGGCAGGCTCAGACGGTGTTAGCCCAGTATGGATTGCATGTGATTGCACAAAGGTTAGAAAGGGTACCGTATCCCCAGATAACATGTATGGATAGCGTACACATTCAAAATATATGTCTATACATCAGGAGGCAGGCTCAGACGGTGTTAGGCCCAGTATGGATAGCACGTGATTGCACAAAGGTTAGAAAGGGTACCGTATCCCTGGATAACATGTATGGATAGTGTACACATTCAAAATATATGTCTCAGGAGGCAGGCTCAGACGGTGTTAAGCCCAGTATGGATTGCACGTGATTGCACAAAGGTTAGAAAGGGTACCGTATCCCCAGATAGCATGTATGGATAGCGTACACATTCAAAATATATGTCTATACATCAGGAGGCAGGCTCAGACGGTGTTAGGCCCAGTATGGATTGCACGTGATTGCACAAAGGTTAGAAAGGGTACCGTTTCCCCGGATAACATGTATGGATAGCGTACACATTCAAAATATATGTCTCAGGAGGCAGGCTCAGACGGTGTTAGGCCCAGTATGGATTGCACGTGATTGCACAAAGGTTAGAAAGGGTACCGTATCCCCGGATAACATGTATGGATAGCGTACACATTCAAAATATATGTCTATACATCAGGAGGCAGGCTCAGACGGTGTCAGGCACAGTATGGATTTGACGGCCCAGATTACACAGCGGAGGAGCAGGGAGAGGTAAAGATTGCAAATGCTGGGGCCCTGCCCAAGCAAGGGGGGACCACTCGTGGGCGTCGGTACTGGCACTGGGCCCCTCATAGTACAGCGGTATGTCTGACGGTGGGTGTGCACCACCACCGTCAGAGACACTTGATTGCACTATGAGGGACCCTGTGCCAGTGCCCGCGCCCAAGAGTTGGCCTACCCACCTGTCCAGGGTAACGGCACTCGCACGGTGTCGTGCGCTAGGTGGTGACCCCGGCCATGGGGGGGGAGGCAGCACAGTTAGGGAGTTTTAGAAAGTGGCATATGTTGATGTTGGACATTCAGCTGATGCAAAAGGCGAAATAGGTGAAGTACCAGGAAGAGGTGGACCAAAGCAAGCCATTTTTCTGTCACCCTATGTGTCATCAGGGGAAGGTGGGACAAAATCCTTGGACACCCATGCGTGGTTCATTTTAATGAAGGTTAGATCATCCACATTTTGGGTTGACAGACGGGTCCTTTTTTCTGTCAGGATTGATCCAGCTGCACTGAAGACTCTTTCCGATAGCACACTTGCAGCTGGGCAAGCGAGCTCCTGTAAGGCATATTGGGCCAATTCAGGCCAGGTGTCCAGTTTAGCGGCCCAATAGTCAAAGGGGAATGACCTGTGTGGGAGAACATCGATATGGGAGGAAAAGTAGTTTGTAACCATAGTTGACAACTGCTGTCTCCTGTCACTTTCCATCGATGCAGTATTACCAGTTGTGTGAGCGGTATTTGAAAAATCAGTCCACAACATTATCATGAAACCCCTGTCTCCAACGCCACTTCTGCTGTGTGCACCACGAACACCTCTGCCAAGCTGCCCCCAGCCCGTACGGCTCGTGTGAGAACCATCACCGCTGCTGTGTGCTGGGAATGCCTCAAGCAACCGATTTACCAGAGTTGCTTGTTTATTAGCCAATATTAGGTCAAGGTTCTCCTGTGGCATAATGTTTTGTAATTTGCCTTTATAGCGTGGATCCAGGATGCTGGCCAACCAGTAGTCGTCATCGTTCATCATTTTGGCAATGCGGGGTCCCTTTTTAGGATCCGCAAGGCATAATCTGACATGTGGGCCAATGTTCCCGGTGTCAATGATGCACTGCGAGTGCTGGGTGGAGGAGCACTTTCTGGCAAATCCACATCCCTCCAGTCACGCACAAACCCTGTACCAGACCTTGCCACGCCAACATTTTCACTTGCCCCACGAGATGCATCCTCCTCCCCTAAGTAATCATCCCCATCATCATCCTCCTCCTCCTCTTCTTCCTCCACCTCGTCCAGGAGAGGTCCCTGAGCAGACAATGGCTGAATGTCATCAAGGATTCCCTCCTCCTCTTCCTCCTCATCAACATTGGCTGCAGACGCCTGCTCCTTAAGGTGCGTCAAAGTTTGCATGAGCAGACGCATAAGTGGGATGCTCATGCTTAGGATGGCGTCGTCTGCGCTTACCAGCCGTGTGCTTTCCTCAAAACACTGAAGGACTTTACAAAGGTCTTTCAGCTTCGACCACTGCACACCTGTCAACTCCATGTCTGCTCTCAAAGTGCCTGGCCGTGTATCTTCCCACAAATGCATTATGGCCTGCCTCTGCTCGCACAGCCGCTCCACCATGTGCAGGGTGGAGTTCCAACTTGTTGCAATGTCGATAATGAGGCGGTGGTTGGGAAGGTGGAGCAATCGCTGCAGCTTCTGCATACGAACGGAGTGTACAGGCAACCGGCGGATGTGCGCGCACAGTCTTCGCACCTTCTGGAGCAGGGCTGTTAACTCCGGATAATTTTTGAGGAAGCACTGCACCACCAGGTTCAAGGTGTGAGCCAAGCATGGTATGTGGCTGAGTTTTGAAAGGGCTATGGCTGCCACAAAATTACGGCCGTTATCACTAACTACCTTGCCTGCCTCAAGATGTACACTGCCCAGCCATGACTCAGTTTGTCGCTTCAAGTACTCGGCCAGCACCTCGGCGGTGTGTCTGTCGCCCAAACACATCATCTGCAACACAGCCTGCTGACGCTTTCCACTAGCTGCTCGATAGGGGGACACATCGTGTGCAACAGTGGCAGCTGCAGATGGAGTGCTCGTACGACTGCGCTCTGTGGACGAGCTTTCGCTTCTGGAGGAGGAGGAGGAGGGTCGAACGCCTACAGCCAACTGTTTCCTATACCGTGGGCTAGGCAGCACTGTCCCACCACCGCTGTCCCCTGTGGACCCTGCATCCACCACATTAACCCAGTGCGCAGTGATGGACACGTAACGGCCCTGGCCATGCCGACTGGACCATGCATCAGTTGTGAGGTGCACCTTTCCGCTCACTGACTGCTTGAGTGCATGGACAATGCGGTCTTTCACATGATGGTGGAGGGCTGGGATGGCTTTGCGAGAGAAGAAGTGGCGACTGGGTAGGTCATAGCGTGGTACTGCATAGGCCATGAGTTCGTGGAAAGCTGTGCTTTCCGCCAACCGAAAGGGCATCATCTCAAACGAGATTAGTTTGGCAATGGTGGCGTTCAAACCCAGTGTACGCGGATGAGAGACTGAGTACTTTCTTGACCTACTCATAGTGTCTGGGAGGGTGAGCTGGACTTGAGAGCTGCATATGGTGGAAGTAGCGGTGGACAGGGCGGACTGAGAGAGGGTTGATGATGGTGATGGAGTTGGTGTTCTTTCTGATGACCTAGAATCAGTCTTTCGTTGATATAACAGTGGGATTCCCTGACTGCTGTGGTCTTGCAACGACACCTCAACATTTGCTGCTGTGCTAACCGGTGGGCTTACAGTGGGGGAAACAATGTAGCGTTGCTGACTACCTTCGTTGTGATCAGTTGCACATGTGGCACTTGAGGTTTGGTGTTGTGTCCACGCTTGCAAGTGCATGCTGGTTAAATGTCTAAGCATGCAACTGGTATTCAAATTTTTCAGATTTTTCCCTCGGCTAAAGGTCTTTGCGCACTTCTTACAGATAACCTTGGCCTGATCATGAGGATTTTGTTCAAAAAAGTGCCACACTGCACTCTTCCTACTTTGGCAGAAATTTTGCGGCCTAGCACGCTGTGATCTTTTGACCCTCTGGACAAGCTGTCCAGCAACTCTTTTGATGTTTGGAACCTGTCTTTGGAGTGCTCCGGGCCTGCCAGATAACAGCTGTTGCGATGTCGATGTCTGCTGTGGATGCTCCTCATCTGAGCTATTGGAAGCAGCACCCTCTTCCCCCAATGGATGCCAATCTGGGTCAACAACTGGGTCATCCATCACATCCTTTTCTATGTCATGTGCACCTTCCTCTGTGTCACCGTGTATGGTGTTATAGTGTGCGGGAAGGGGCACCTGAGTCTCATCAGGGTCAGAATCTGGCTCTGTACACTGCGAGGACAATGTAGTGCTCTGAGTGAATGTACCAGCAGAATCATCCATCAGCGGCTGTGCATCAGTGCACTCCATGTCAGATTCATCTTGGCCTGGGTAATTCACCATTTCACTTGATAATCCAGACATGGTATGTGAAAACAGCTCCATGGAGTAATCAGTAGTATGGCCTGCGTCATCCTTCAATCTTGGTTGGGGTGAAGGACACAAGGAAAGGTGTGGTTCATGAACATGAGCCTCCAATGACGACTCAGTGCTTTTACTTTTTACAACTGAAGAAGAGGAGGCGATAGAGCTGGAGGCTGAGTCAGCAATGTAAGACAAAACTTTTTCCTGATGCTCTGGCTTTAAAAGCGGTTTGCCAACTCCTAGAAAACTAAGCGTTCGAGGCCTTATGTAGCCAGACGATGACGCAGGGTCAGCACCTCCTGCATTCGGTCCTATTTTGCTCTTGCCACTACCATCAGATCCACCACCAACACCATCATTACCAGCTGCCAACCCCCGCCCAATTCCACGGCCTCTTCCACCAGCCTTCCTCATTTTTGGTAGAAATGTAGACAAAATCCAACAAACTATATAGTAATGTAAAACAAGGTACAAGGTGTCTATAGGACAGGGGAGATTTTGAATTTCTGCACACACTTTTGGACACTGGACACTTTTGGATTGTGTGAGGCCCACTGATATCTGAGCGCTATGTGACAGGCTCGATGGCACAGCTGTGACCAAAGTGACTAGAGGATAAGGGAGATTTTGAATCTCTGCACACACTTTTGGACACTGGACACTTTTGGATTGTGTGAGGCCCACTGATATCTGAGCGCTATGTGACAGGCTCGATGGCACAGCTGTGACCAAAGTGACTAGAGGATAAGGGAGATTTTGAATCTCTGCACACACTTTTGGACACTGGACACTTTTGGATTGTGTGAGGCCCACTGATATCTGAGCGCTATGTGACAGGCTCGATGGCACAGCTGTGACCAAAGTGACTAGAGGATAAGGGAGATTTTGAATCTCTGCACACACTTTTGGACACTGGATGGACACTTTTGGATTGTGTGAGGCCCACTGATATCTGAGCGTTATGTGACAGGCTCGATGGCACAGCTGTGACCAAAGTGACTAGAGGATAAGGGAGATTTTGAATCTCTGCACACACTTTTGGACACTGGACACTTTTGGATTGTGTGAGGCCCACTGATATCTGAGCGCTATGTGACAGGCTCGATGGCACATCTGTGACCAAAGTGACTAGAGGATAAGGGAGATTTTGAATCTCTGCACACACTTTTGGACACTGGACACTTTTGGATTGTGTGAGGCCCAATGAATATCTGAGCGCTATGTGACAGGCTCGATGGCACAGCTGTGACAAAAGTGACTAGAGGAGGATAAGGGAGATTTTGAATCTCTGCACACACTTTTGGACACTGGATGGACACTTTTGGATTGTGTGAGGCCCACTGATATCTGAGCGCTATGTGACAGGCTCGATGGCACAGCTGTGACCAAAGTGACTAGAGGATAAGGGAGATTTTGAATCTCTGCACACACTTTTGGACACTGGATGGACACTTTTGGATTGTGTGAGGCCCACTGATATCTGAGCGCTATGTGACAGGCTCGATGGCACAGCTGTGACCAAAGTGACTAGAGGATAAGGGAGATTTTGAATCTCTGCACACACTTTTGGACACTGGACACTTTTGGATTGTGTGAGGCCCACTGATATCTGAGCGCTATGTGACAGGCTCGATGGCACAGCTGTGACCAAAGTGACTAGAGGATAAGGGAGATTTTGAATCTCTGCACACACTTTTGGATTGTGTGAGGCCCAATGAATATCTGAGCGCTATGTGACAGGCTCGATGGCACAGCTGTGACAAAAGTGACTAGAGGATAAGGAGATTTTGAATCTCTGCACACACTTTTGGACACTGGATGGACACTTTTGGATTGTGTGAGGCCCACTGATATCTGAGCGCTATGTGACAGGCTCGATGGCACAGCTGTGACCAAAGTGACTAGAGGATAAGGGAGATTTTGAATCTCTGCACACACTTTTGGACACTGGATGGACACTTTTGGATTGTGTGAGGCCCACTGATATCTGAGCTCTATGTGACAGGCTCGATGGCACAGCTGTGACCAAAGTGACTAGAGGATAAGGGAGATTTTGAATCTCTGCACACACTTTTGGACACTGGATACTTTTGGATTGTGTGAGGCCCAATGAATATCTGAGCGCTATGTGACAGGCTCGATGGCACAGCTGTGACAAAAGTGACTAGAGGATAAGGGAGATTGGATTGCTTTTAAAAAAGCAGTTTGCGGAGCAGTGGGTAAACAGCAATGCAGGAATGTCAGGAAGCCTTAGAAGGCAGCCCAACAACCAACACCACTGATACACCACTATATAGCCTCCCCTTGCACTGCACACACAGTGACTGGTGTGTTGTGCAGGCCAAATTGCTAGCAGCAGAAGCAGTTTTTTTGTCTTCTCAGCAGGACAAAAAAAAAAATTGGAATTGCTTTTAAAAAAGCAGTTTGCGGAGCAGTGGGTAAACAGCAATGCAGGAATGTCAGGAAGCCTTAGAAGGCAGCCCAACAACCAACACCACTGATACACCACTATATAGCCTCCCCTTGCACTGCACACACAGTGACTGGTGTGTTGTGCAGGCCAAATCGCTAGCAGCAGAAGCAGTTTTTTTGTCTTCTTCCCTGCCTAACGCTCTCCTTACAGAATCAGCAGCAACCTCTCCCTATACTAAGATCGGCAGAAGTAAGATGGCTGTCGGCGTGCACGCCCTTTTATACCCCCTGTGACGCCCACCAAAGCAAGCCAATCACTTGCATGCCCTTCTGAAAGATGGTGGTGACCCGTGCCTATGTCATCACGTTGCCCACAGTGTCCGTGGATCCTGATTGGCTGAAAAAGAGCGCAAAACAAACTTTTGAAACGCGACTTTGGCGCGTAAGTCGCCGACCTCGTGGCCGACCTCATCCTAGGGTCGGGTTTCATTTCATGAAACCCGACTTTGCCAAAAGTCGGCGACTTTTGAATTTTTTCGACTCGTTTCGCTCAACTCTAGTCATTAGCCATTCAGGTTGATCGGCGTTTGCGCGAACGCAAAGCTGCACGAGAGGTGTTGCCACCTGTTGAACAAATGTCTGAACCTATGCAATGTGATAGAGTTTTTTCCAGAGAGCAGCGTCAGGAGTTCAGAAGGCGTAATAAGTTGTGTTTTTTCTGTGGAGATGCCTCGCATATTATTTCTGTCTGTCCTAAATGAGAGAAACGCTTTGCACACACGTTTTCTGTTGGGGGTGTTCAACCTAAGTTTCTTCTGGCTATTACTCTGATCTGCTCCCTGTCCACATTTTCCGCCAAGGCTTTTGTGGATTCGGGAGCAGCCCTAAACCTAATGGACTTGGATTTTGCTAAACGTTGTGGATTTCCGATGACACCTCTGCAGACGCCTATCCCTTTGAGGGGGATTGATGCTACTCCTTTGGCTAAAAATAAACCCCAGTTTTGGACACAGGTGGTAATGCGGGTCGCCCCAGACCATCAAGAAAATTGCAGATTTTTGATGTTGCATTATCTGCATGATACTATTGTTCTGGGGTTTCCCTGGTTACAGATTCATAATCCAGTTTTGGATTGGAAATCTGTGTCTGTGGTGAGTTGGGGTTGTCGGTGTGCCTTTAGTGAGGCTCCGGTGTTTTCCACCTCTCCTCAGTCGCATGATGTTCCTGATTATTTGGCGGACTTTTATGATGTATTTAGTGAGAATGAGTCTGCGTCTCTGCCTCCTCATAGGAGTTATGACTGTGAAATTGAACTGAGCCCGGGGTGTAAATTTCCCAAGGGTCGGCTCTTCAATTTATCTGTACCCGAGCACGAGGCTATGCGATCCTATATTAAGGAGGCGTTGGAGAAGGGTCATATTAGACCATCCTCGTCACCCTTAGGTGCCGGTTTTTTTTTGTAGCCAAAAAGGATGGATCATTAAGACCTTGTATTGATTATCATGCCCTCAACAAAATTACTGTTAAATATCAGTATCCGTTACCCCTGATTTCTGATCTATTCTCCAGAGTTAAAGGTGCTTGCTGGTTTACCAAGCTTGACCTCAGGGGGCATATAATCTTATTCGCATTAAGCATGGGGATGAATGGAAGATGGCGTTTAATACTCCGGAGGGACATTTTGAGTACCTGGTGATGCCTTTTGGGCTCACTAATGATCCTTCTGTCTTCCAGTGCTTCATGAACGATGTTTTCCGAGATTTTGTCGATAAATTTTTGATTATCTATCTTGATGATATTTTGATCTTCTCCAAGGATTGGGATTCTCATGTGGAACATATTCGGACTGTGTTCCGGATCTTGAGGGAGAATTCCCTGTATGTCAAAGGATCTAAATGCCTTTTTGGAGTACAGAGGATTTCTTTTTTGGGATTTATTTTGTCCCCGTCAACTATTGAAATGGACCCGGCCAAGGTACAGGCCATTCACGATTGGGTTCAGCCCACTTCTTTGAAGGCCCTCCAGAAGTTTTTGGGTTTTGCTAATTTTTATCGGAAATTTATAGCAAAATTTTCTGGTATTGCCAAGCCATTGACTGATTTGACTAAGAAGGGTGCTGATGTGTTAAATTGGTCTCCGGAGGCTGTTAATTCCTTTCAGGAGCTGAAGCGAAGATTCACCTCCGCCCCGGTTTCACTTCCATTTCAGGTAGAGGTGGATGCTTCTGAGATTGGTGCAGGAGCTGTTTTGTCCCAAAAGGATCCTGTAACATCTAAAATGAATCCCTGTGCTTTCTTTTCCCGAAAGTTCTCTCCATCTGAACGTAACTATGATGTGGGGAATAGGGAACTGTTGGCCATGAAATGGGCATTTGAGGAGTGGAGACATTGGTTGGAGGGAGCTAAGCATCAAGTCGTGGTCCTCACTGACCACAAGAATTTGATTTACCTAGAGTCGGCTAAGCGCTTGAACCCTAGACAGGCTAGGTGGGCCTTGTTTTTTACACGTTTTGATTTTGTGGTTTCTTTTCTTCCTGGAACAAAGAATGTCAAGGCAGACGCCCTCTCTAGGAGCTTCTTTGCTGATTCTCCTGTGGTGACCAAGCCTGCTACCATCTTAGGCGAAGGGGTAGTTCTTTCTGCCATCTCGCCCGATTTGAGACGTGCTCTGGAAGAGTTCCAGGAGGACAAACCTGAGCGTTGTCCCAGTGGAAAGTTGTATGTTCCTGACCAGTGGAAGAAGAGAGTGATGTCTGAAGTTTATTGCTCTGCTTTGGCTGGTCATTCAGGTATTTTTGGTACTAGAGATCTGGTGAGTCGGTTTTTTTGGTGGCCCTCTTTGTCTCGTCATGTCAGGAATTTTGTGCAGTCCTGTGGGACGTGCTCCCAGTCTAAATCGTGTTCTCGCTCTAGTGGGTTGTTGATGCCTTTGCCTGTCCCCAAGAGGCCATGGACCCATATTTCAATGGATTTCATCTCTGATATGCCTGTCTCTCAGAGGATGACTGTTATTTGGGTGATTTGTGATAGGTTCTCTAAGATGGTTCATCTTGTACCACTCCCTAAGTTGCCGTCTTCCTCTGAGTTGGTGCCCCTGTTTTTACAACAGGTGGTTCGTTTGCACGGGATTCCTGAGAACATTGTATCTGACAGAGGAGTCCAGTTTGTGTCTAGATTTTGGAGAACTTTCTGTTCCAGGCTGGGAATTCAGTTGTCCTTCTCCTCTGCTTTTCACCCTCAGACCAATGGGCAGACAGAGAGAACAAACCAGACCTTGGAGTCATATTTGAGATGTTTTATTTCTGCTGATCATGATGATTGGGTTTCATTTTTGCCCTTGGCCGAATTTGCTTTAAATAATAGAGCTAGTTCTGCCACTTTGATGTCACCTTTTTTTTGTAACTTTGGGTTTCATCCTCGATTTTCTTCGGGGCAGGTGGAGCCCTCTGCCTGCCCACGTGTTGACACTGTGGTGGAGAGAATGCACCAGATCTGGGACCAAGTGGTGGATAAGTTATCTCTCTCCCAGGAAAAGGCCCAGCAGTTTTCCAACCGACATAGGACCATTGGTCCCCAGTTTAAGGTTTGTGATATGGTGTGGTTATCATCAAAAAATATTGCTATGAAGGTGGCTTCTCCTAAGTTTAAGCCTAGATTTATTGGACCTTACAAGATTGTGGAGATTATTAATCCGGTCTCTTTTCATTTGGCTCTTCCTGTCACATTTAAAATCCATAATGTGTTCCATAAATCTTTGTTGAAGAGGTTTGTTGAACCTGTTGTTCCGGGGGTGGCACCTCCAGACCCTGTATTGGTTGAAGGTGTCATGGAATATGAGGTAGAGAAAGTACTGGATTCCCGTCTGGCTAGACGGAGACTCCAGTATTTGGTTAAGTGGAAGGGTTATGGTCAGGAGGATAATTCCTGGGTCTCTGCCTCTGATATTCATGCCAAAAGATTGGTGCGTGCCTTTCATCGGGCTCACCCTGATCGCCCTGGTGGCGTAGTTGAGGGTTCGGTGACCCCTCCTCAAGTGGGAGGTACTGTTGTGAGTTCATTTTCCCCTTCATTACTGAGGCCCGAGGAACTCCCTCTTCTGGTAAAGAAAGGTAGTGAGCCTGATTATCAAACACCTGAGGCTGATGATGATGACTGGCTGAGTGGAGTTACTGACTGGATATAAGGCTGCCGACGCCCTTCTGCCCTGCGGGTGATTTCTCTGTGGGATCCTTGGAGACCAGTCTGAATTCCTGCTCCTCTAAAGCTAAGTTTGCTGCTCGGCCTTTTGCTTTGGTGCTTTGACTTTGTTTTTGCTTTGTTTTTCTGGATTTCTGCCATTCCCTGCTGGGGTGTGCTGAATTCATTTAGCTCTGTCTTCTGAAAATACCTGAGTGCTGATTTAGTTTTTGAAGCCTAGCTGCTTCAGGGCCTTTTTCATATCAGCTTGTTGGCTTATGTCTTTGATAGGGTTTTGGCAGATTGCAGACAGCAGCCTTCCTGTCCTTTCCTATCTAGGTAGTTTTGGGCCCCGTCTTTGCTCAGTCTATCTTTCTGTCTGTGTTTCATCTTGCTTCACTGTCATTATATGTTGGGGGCTGCCTATTGCTTTGGGGTCTGCTCTGGGGCAGTTTAGATTTCCCCTTTCTTTATTTAGGCCTATGTAATTTTCCGGCTGTGATCGAGGGGTCTAGGGCATCGTAGGAACCCCCCACGGCTACTGCTAGTTGTGTTGATAGGTTCAGGGGTCTGCAATCTGATAGTTGCCAACTTCTCTGGTTTTCTGGACTTAGCTTGTATTTCTGCTTTTGCCTCCTACGGTGACTCATTCATAACAGGAAGGGAAGCAAAAGACCAGAAAAAGCCATACACCTGACAAATGCTATTGAGAACTCTGCTATTAGAAGTGGAAAGAAAGAACAAAGACAAAAGAATCTAATTAATAAAAATATTGGAGAAAGAGAAAACAATCACAAACTAAAATGTTTCTATACTAATGCACAAAGCATGGGCAACAAACAAGGAGAATTGGAACTACTAACACAGGAAAAAAAATATGATGTCATTGGAATCACTGAAACTTGGTGGGACAATACACATGATTGGAATACAAGGCTAGAAGGATACAACTTATTTGCAAGAAACAGACTTGATAAACGAGGAGGAGGTGTCGCATTGTATGTTAGAAACGCGTATATCTGCACAGAGATTGAAGCTTCAGAGACTGGGAGTTCTGTGGAAACTGTTTGGGTAAGAATACAAGGACAGAACAATGGAAAGGACACCATTGTAGGCATTTACTACAGGCCGCCTGTGCAAGCTGAAGATATGGATGAACTCTTTATGCATCAAATGGCCAAGTTCTCCAAAAAATATGACATAGTTGTCATGGGAGATTTCAACTATCCAGACATTTGTTGGGAATCTCTCTAAGGCAAAACTAACAGGTCAAGGAAATTCTTATCCTCTCTTGCTGACAACTTTATCTTCCGAAAGGTAGGAGAGAAAACAAGGGGAACTGCTACCTTGGATCTAATCCTTATAAACAGGGAGGAAATGGTTGAGGAGGTAAAAGTGGCTGGGACCCTAGGAGGTAGCGACCATGCTATTTTAGAATTTTGGATAACTAGAGGAGGAAGACCTGTGAAGACTCAGACGTCAAGGTTAGATTTCAGAAAGGCTGATTTTAAGGGATTCAGAAAGAGAATTGGAGGGATCCAATGGCTGGATATCCTTAAAGACAAAAATGTCCAGGAAGGATGGGAAATCTTGAAAAATGAAATTCTCAAAGCACAATTGTTAACAATTCCGAAAAGAGGGAAGAATAGGAAGCATTTAAGGAAGTCAAGATGGATGAACACAGAACTTAAGCACATGCTAGAAAGGAAGAAAAAAATGTTTATAAAATGGAAAGAGGGAGGCATATCTAAAGAAGAATATAATGCTGTCTGCAGAACCTGCAGGGCACAAATCAGATTATCTAAAGCTGACAATGAATTGAGGCTTGCAAGAGATGTCAAAAGCAATAATAAAGGATTTTGGGGATATGTCAAAAGTAAAAGAAAAGTCAAAGATGCTATAGGAAATTTACAGGATGAAAATGATGAAATGGTAAGACAGGATGTTGAGAAGGCTGAACTTTTAAATTCCTATTTTGCATCTGTTTTCTCTCAGAAAGGAAATGTAACATCAACTGTTCTTCACTGTCCTATTAAGGGAATAGAAGAATCCAGGATATCTATAAACAGAAAGATAGTGAGGAAACACTTAGCTAACCTAAATGAATTCAAGTCTCCAGGTCCAGATGAATTACACCCCAGAGTACTGAAGGAGATAGCAGAAGAAATTTTTGAACCCCTCTCCATAATCTTTGAAAATTCTTGGAGAACAGGAGAAATCCCAGAAAACTGGAGAATAGCAAATGTTGTTCCTATCTTCAAAAAGGGGAAGAAGGTGGACCCAGGCAACTATAGGCCGGTGAGTCTGACTTCTATACCAGGAAAGATCTTTGAACAAATTATTAAACAACATGTATGTCAGTACCTGGATAAGAATGAAGTGATTAAACAGAGTCAGCATGGGTTTGTAACTAATAAGTCATGTCAGACTAACTTAATTTCCTTCTATGACGGAATCACTGATTGGGTGGATCAAGGAAATGCTGTAGATATAGTATATCTTGACTTCAGCAAAGCATTTGACAAAGTATCTCATACAATCCTTATTGAAAAAATGACTAAGTATGGAATGGACAAGGCAACTGTTAGGTGGATTCATAACTGGCTTAGTGATCGGACCCAAAGAGTGGTCGTAAATGGCTGCACATCCAGTTGGAAGAATGTCTCAAGTGGGGTACCACAGGGCTCTGTCCTGGGCCCTGTATTGTTCAACATCTTTATCAACGATTTAGATATTTACATGAAGGAATTGAGGGTAAACTGATTAAATTTGCTGATGACACAAAGCTAGGAGGGATAGCTAATACTAGAGAAGAGAGAGAGAGGATTCAAAAAGATATAAATAAACTGGAGAAGTGGGCAGCAACTAACAGAATGGTTTTTAACAGGGAGAAATGCAAAGTACTACATCTGGGCAATAAAAATGAAAAAAGCATATACAGAATGGGAGGAATAGGCCTAAGCAACAGCACATGTAAAAAAGACTTGGGTATACTAATAGATCACAGACTGAATATGAGTCAACAGTGTGATGCAGCAGCAAAAAAAGCAAATGCAATTCTAGGATTAACAGAAGCATACAGTCTAGATCACGTGAAGTCATTGTTTCCCTCTACTCCTCTTTGGTCAGACCTCATCTGGAATATTGTGTCCAGTTTTGGGCACCGCATTTTAAAAAAGACATCAACAAACTGGAGCAAGTTCAGAAAAGAGCAACCAGAATGGTGACCGGTCTGCAAACCCTGTCTTATGAGGAAAGGTTGCAGGATTTGGGATTGTTTAGTTTGCAAAAGAGAAGACTGAGAGGAGACTTAATAGCTGTCTACAAATATCTAAAGGGCTGTCACATTGTAGAAGGATCAACTTTATTATCATTTGCACAAGGAAAGACTAGAAGCAATGGGATGAAACTGAATGGGAGGAGACACAGATTAGATATTAGAAAAAACTTTTTGACAGTTAGAGTGATCAATGAGTGGAACAAGCTGCCATGAGAAGTGGTGAGTTCTCCTTCAATGGAAGTCTTCAAACAGAGGCTGGACAGACATCTGACTGGGATGATTTAGCGAAACCTGCTTTGAGCAGGGGGTTGGACCAGATGCCCCAGGAGGTCCCTTCCAACTCTACGATTCTATGATTCTATGGTCTCAAGACTGGAAAGATCTAGAGATAGAGTCTGCCTTGCACGAAGTTGCACACTGACCTGAGAGACTTCCTGGTCATCACTGCACGACAGGAAGTCTCTCAGCAGTGGAGACCTGGATGTTTTCGTGATGACATCGGGTCTCCATGACAGCGATCGGGACCCTGTGTCATGCCGCATGGTCTCCGATTCAAAGGCAGAGGGGCTGTCACAGCTGACAACCCCTCTGCCTGCTCCCAGAATGCTGCGATCATGTTTGATCGCAGTGTGCCGGGGGTTAAAGTGCCTGGTGTCAGTTGTGATAATCAGCTGACACCCGGCCGCGATCAGCCGCGCTCCCCCCTGTGAGCTCGGCTGATCACATATGACGTACTGTTCCATCCATGGGAATTAAGTCCCAGGGCACATGGACAGAATAGTACATCATATGGCAGAAAGGGGTTAAATAATTTCCTTTTAGTTAATACATTTACATGCTATATCAGATATTTCGAATATCTGAGCTTATAGTTTCCAAACTACCGTATTTAATATAATGTGTGTCCTGTTTGTGCTTGCTTTTATATTTGCAGTCTGACAATTAGTACAATCCAGAGTAGACAATGTGTGCTTTTATATGTTGTACATTTATTGAGTAGTTGCCATGCTGCAAAGTTTCTTTATTAATAGGAAGAGAGTATTCCAGATTTAATATAATGCTGTCTAAAGGGTTATATTAAAAATGTAAATTGCAAGAACTCAACACCACCAAGTAACAGATTATAAAGACTTTTGAAAAGCTCATAGCTTCCCACAGACAATGAAAAAGAGCTACACTGTACTAAAACCTCAGGAAAAATGTGTGCTAACCTGATAAGATTGTTTCATTATGGACTTGGAATAAGTACTGACAAATACATTTCACAATATTTGACATATTTTCTTCAGAAACAAAAAATCGGTCAGCTTCATCTGACATTGAATCAGTCTTCCCTTCCAAAAAAGTGGCTGGTATGACACAAATATCTTATTTATGAACATCATGCCTACTGTGTGCCTTGAAAAGGAAGTTTTGAAGATCCACCACCATTGGCTTAGGGAATGATAGTTATTATTGTGTAACAGGCATCTTGAGAAATACCTACTATATAATGAATAGGAAGCGAGTGACCAAAAGCTTATGATGCACATTCTAGCTTTATCCAATACTTGGATGCCTATAAGAAAAGTGTCAAAAGTAGTGATGAGCGAGCACACTTGTCACTACTCGGTGCTCGCCCGAGCATCGCAGTGCTTGCGATGTTCGGAGCTCATAGAGTATTTCTGGGGTTGCTTGGCAGGAGCTCGGGTCCCCGCCCTGCATGTTTGGCGCTCTTTAGAGTGCCAATGAACATGCAGGGATTGTCTGCCATGCTCTGTAATCACGTCTATATCAGACCCGGCACCGCCCTGCGCATCACAGTCAGCTCTGGAATCACGCAGTGTAGTGAGAGTTGCTGCTGAGCTAGGGAGTGATTTGGTGATTTGTTTGCTTCTTAGTTAGTATGGGTATACCACATATAAAACACATATCCATCTCAACTAATAGTCCTTCTGAGGACAAATAGTTGCATATATATCAGTGCTCTAGGCAGGTAGGCAGTGTATGTGGAGACTGCAGTGCATATAGCAATAGGGTCATTCCATTTCTGTCTGCTGCTGCTGCCTATCACAAACATTTATAGACATAGCCCCAGGTATCAGGGGCCAGGAAAAATTACTTGGAGACTGCAGCACGACATCACTATTGAACCCAAAGCAATATCAAAAGGTTGTTGGTTGGATAGCGGATAATGCTTCCAGACACTTTGCCGCCACCACCACCCTGTCTTCCACACGGTCAATTCTGAGTAGCCATGAGTCTAGACCATATTCCTCACCCAGATCCTCCTTCCTCCCACCATGCCAAGTGCCCAGAGACGACTGATCTCACACTTGGACACTCTGAAGAGCTATTCACTTTTCCATTTAGAGATTTTGGCCTCTCGCCTGGTCCACTTGAAGAGGAGCAAGAGGAGATCGCATGTAATGATGGAGCCACGGTCACATGAAGGCAACAGTGGGAAAGTGTCACAAGAGGTGGACAATGATGAGACAATTGCCAGAAAGTCAGGAGGAGGACCAGAGTGTGGAACTGGAGGACGAGGTGGTGGATGATATAGTAAATGACCCACGCTGGCAGGAGAACATGCAGAGTGAGGACAGCAGCACACAGGGGGCGGGAGGCATAACATCACAACAGGCAGGAAGAAGCAGTGTGGTGGTCACTGACAGAAGGCGGGCAACCATTCCCTGTAACACCAACATGACGGAAGTTGCCGGTCCATCTTTTAGGTCTTCTCGAGTCTGGTTGGCTTTTAAAGACTCTGCCAATAACCCCAAAAAGGCCATTTGCACTACCTGCCAGGCCAGCATCAGCATGAGTAGCAAAACTACCAGCCTGACCACCACCAGCATGATTAGGCATATGGCAGCAAAGCACCCAACTTTGTGGGCTGAACCCTGGGGTCCAGGAACAGTGTCTGCGGGTGACACCACTGCTTCTTCTGCTGTTGTGCATGCAAGCCAATCCCCTGTCCATGGTACATGCGAAGATGCCTCCTGCCCAGCACCTGTCATTGCACACACTCAACTAGCACCATCATCAAGCACATCCATGCTCTAGGCCCAGCACAGCGTTCAGTTGTCCATACCCCAGTCCTTGGATCACAAGCGCAAATACGCAGCCAACGCCCTACAGGCCACACTACCAAATTCACACATTTTGCAACTGCTTGCACTCGATATGTTGCCCTTTAGGCTCGTGGAGACGGAAGCTTTCCGAAATCTGATGGCGGTGGCCGTCCCTCGGTACTCGGTCCCAGCCACCACTATTTCTCTGTCCCCGCATTACACAAGCACATATCCAACAACATTAGCCATGCCCTCAACAATACAGTTACTGGTAATATCCACCTAACCACAGACATGTGGACAAGTGCTTGTGGGCAGGGATGGTACATCTCAATGATGGCACACTGGGTTAACATAGTGGAAGCCGGGACCCATTCGGACCTTGGGATAGAACACGTCTTCCCGACTCCGAGGATTGCGGACCCTACGTCAATCAAGGTGGCCCCCATAGTGTACAGCTCATGCACCTCATCCTCCTCCTCTTCAGCCTCTGTCTCCAAAATGACCACATCAGTCACAACCTGGAAGCACTGCAGCACTGCCTCAGCCAAGCGGCACCAGGCTGTGCTGAAGCTAATATGCTTACTGCTTAGGTGACAAACCGTACAATGCTGAAGAGTTGTGGATATCTCTTAAAGAGCAGAAAGATCTGTAGCTGACACCGCTGAACCTACAGCCAGGCATGGTCGTGTGTGAAAATGGCTGGAACCTGGTGGCAGCTCTGAGGCAAGGTGAGCTCACATATGTACCATGCCTGGCCCATGTGCTTAACCTCGTTGTTCAATGGTTTCTCAAAACCTACCCAGAGCTTCTGGATCTGCTTCTCAAAGTATGCTGCCTGTGTGCCCATTTTAGAAAGTCAGATACAGCTTCCGCTGCCCTTGTCATGCTTCAGCAGCATTTGAAGCTTCTGGCTCACTGACTGTTGTGTGATGTCCCCATGTGTTGGAACTCTACACTGCAGATGTTTGAAAGGATTTGTGAGTAGAAGAGGGCAGTTGTTGACTACTAGCATCAACAAGGGCATCGGTATTTAGTTCAGACTCAACACATAAGACCTCAGGAGTGGACATGGATGTCAGACATATGTACCATCTTCCAAAACTTTAAGGACTCCACCAAGATGGTGAGCGGTGATGACACCATAATTACCATCACATCCTGCTTTTCTGTGTTTTGAAACGCTCTCTGCTCACAATCAAAGAGGATACATTGCAGGCGAAGCATGATGAGATGGAGCGAGGAACCATACAGGGTGACTACGCACAGCCCAGCCTTATCTCATCCCAACATAGATTGGTTGACAATGAAGAAGAGGAGGAGGAAGAGCAGGAGCTACTTTTCTGTGCTATAGACGGTACTACAAGCACAACTGTCATACTGTCTGTTCATCGTGGATGACCTGAGGACAGGGAGGAGGAGAAGGAGGAGAGCATGGTCAGTCATTCTTTTGATGAGGACTCAGAAATCTTGCCTGTTAGTAGTCTGGCACGCATGGCTGAATTTGTTATGCTGCCTTTCCCGTGACCCTCACATTCTCAAAATTTTGGGTGACAGACATTACTGGTTAGTGACAATTCTAGACCCATGCTACAAGGATAACTTTCTATCTTTTATTCCAGAGGCAGATAGGTCTACTAAAATGGGGCAGTACCAGAGTGCCCTTGTTGCGGAATTCCCATCTGAAAATGCTGGCGGCAGTTCGTTGGACAACCAAGGAGTACAGGCGAGAGAGACACAACTCCAATCCAGTAGAGGCAGGGGAACACTGGCAAAGTTATGGGATAGTTTTCTTAGACTCTACCATCGCACTGGCCCTGAGGCGCGGGGTACTCTCACAAGGAGTGCAAAGTTTTGGAAGATGCTGAGGGAGTATCTTGCCAACCGTACCAAGGTCTTCTGTGATTCTTCTGTGCTTTATAATTATTAGGTATCTAAGCTGGACACGAGGCATGAACACACCTTGCAGGTCCTGGCCTGCCCTGCTGCTAGTGTTTTGTCAGAGCAGGTTTTTTTTTTAAAATTAGTTTACTGTATTAATCACAAAAATAATGTACACACTTGCATACAACCAAAATAACACATGTGCACTTGTCAGGGTGTTTGTAAAAGGACAGCAAGTTTGCACAATAAACTGTTTGTACAATACTAATTATACAAGTCCTTGTATCATTGTGTAGGTAATAAACCAGTTAACAAATGAACAAAGAACATCGAACATCATTCAATCTTATACAAGTTTGATAATACATGACTGTAAATACTTACTGTATGTCCCCCCCAAAAATTGAGAAAAGTATTCAAGCAGCGATACCTTTATAAAGGTATCACTGCATGAATACTTTTTCTTTTCTCAATTTTTTTTGGGGACATAAGTATTTACATCTATTTTTCTGGCTAACACGGTAACACAATATTATTTTGTATTGTACATCATAATACATGACTCAAATGGATCTTCTTAAACTACAACTACAACCAATTTGCCACCTAACACAATTGCACTATATTATCCTCCATGTGATGCCATAAAATATAAACCCTAACATTTACAGTGGCGTTAAGCCACTACGCACTAGTAAAGTGAGAAGAGTTCCACCTGTCCCAAATCTTATCGAATTTCCTCAAACACCCCCTATTTTGATATCGTGTACACTCGTATGGTGTAACCGAGTTCACCAATTCAATCCAGGCTTTAACAGAGGGACATGATCCACCCATCCAATGTAATACCGATACCTTTGTAGCCAGAAAAAGTGTCTCACATAGGAAGATCCTAACATAATGTCCCTAAGTTTCCTCATCCAACACCCAAAATAAACAGACTAGTGGACTGAGAGGAACAGGAGGTTGTACTAAAGATGTCATCAATGATGTTACCTCCTTCCAACAGAGGATAATAGGGCAGCCCCATATGATATGTATAAAATCTGCATCTGATGAGTGACATTCAAATAATTGGAAACGACCCATTTTAAAGAGCTGTATCGGAGTTAAGTATGATTGATATACATGCTCAAAAAAATAAAGGGAACACTTAAAAAACAGAATATAACGCCAAGTAAATTAAACTTCTGTGATATCAAACTGTCCACTTAGGAAGAAACACTGATTGACAATCAACCTCACATGCTGTTGTGCAAATGGAATAGACAACAGATGGAAATTATTGGCCATTATCAAGACACACTCATTAAAGGAGGTTCTGCAGGTGGAGACCACATCTCAGTACCAATGCTTTCTGGCTGATGTTTTGATCACTTTTGAATGTTGGTTGTGCTTTCACACTCGTGGTAGCATGAGACGGACTCTACAACCCACACAAGTGGCTCAGGTAGTGCAGATCATCCAGGATGGCACATCAAAGCGAGCTGTGGCAAGAAGGTATGCTGTGCCTGTCAGCGTAGTGTCCAGTGGCAGGAGGTGCTACCAGGAGACAGGCTAGTACACCAAGAGACGTGGAGGGGGCCGTAGGAGGGCAACAACCCAGCAGCAGGAATGCTACCTTTGTGCAAGGAGGAACAGGAGGAGCACTGCCAGAGACCTGCAAAATGACTTCCAGCAGGCCACAAATGTGCATGTGTCTGCACAAACGGTTAGAAACCGACTCCATGAGGAAAGGTCTAAGTGCCCATCATACACAGATGGGGGTTGTGCTCACAGCCCAACACCATGCAGGATGCTTGACATTTGCCACAGAACACCAGGATTGCCAAATTCATCACTGGCACCCTGTGCTCTTCACAGATGAAATCAGGTTCACACTGAGCACATGTGACAGACGTGACAGAGTCTGGAGATGCTGTGGAGAGCGATCTGCTGCCTGCAACATCCTTCAGCATGACCTGTTTGGCAGTGGGTCAGTAATGGTGTGGGGTGGCACAGCCCTCCACGTGCTCGCCAGAAGTAGCCTGACTGCCATTATGTACCGAGATGAGATTCTCAGACCCCTTATGAGACCATATGTTGGTGTGGTTGGCCCTGGGTTCTTCCTAATGCAGGACAATGCCAGACCTCATGTGGCTGGAGTGTGTCAGCAGTTCCTGCAAGATGAAGGCATTGAAGCTATGGAATGACCCACCCATTCCCCAGACCTGAATCCGATTGAGCACATCTGAGACATCATGTCTCGCTCCATCCATCAACGTCACGTAGCACCACAGACTGTTCAGGAGTTGGCGGATGCTTTAGTCTAGGTCTGGGAGTTGATCCCTCAGGAGACCTGCCGCCTCATCAGGAGCATACCCAGCCATTGTAGGGAGGTCATACAGGCACATGGAGGCCACACACTACTTAACATCTTTTCCTTGTCATGAGGCATTTCCACTGAAGTTGGATCAGCCTGTAATTTGATTTTTCACTTTGATTTTGAGTATCCTTTCAAATCCAGATGTCCATGGGATATTCATTTTGATTTACATTGATAATTGTTATGTTTTATTGCTCTGAGCACATTTCACTATGCAATGAATAAAAATTTGCAACTGGAATTTTTCATTCAGAGATATTTAGGATGTGGTATTTTAGGGTTCCCTTTATTTTTTTGAGCAGTGTATTATATATAATTGGGTCACTCTCTTATTAATAGATGGGGACACCTTAATTGGAGCCTCAAGAATCTCCTCCCACTCCTCTTCTTGCACATCAGGGATGAGTCCCTCCCATCTCCCCTTAATTGATCTCATAACAGAGTCAGTTCCCACAGATAACATGTACATATATAAGGAAGAGATAAGACCTTGGGGACCCTGTGAGTTAATAATTCCTATCAAAGGGCTATTTGACCAAGAAGGAGAGTGATGGGGTGCTACCCCAGATGACCAAGCCTCCACAGTCAACAGACCTAAACCCAATCGAGATGGTTTGGGGTGAGCTGGACCACAGAATGAAGGCAAAAGGGCCAACACGTGCTAAGCATCTCTGGGAACTCCTTCAAGACTGTTGGAAGACCATTTCCGGTGACTACCTCTTGAAGCTCATCAAGAGAATGCCAAGAGTGTGCAAAGCAGTAATTAAAGCAAAAGGTGGCTACTGTGAAGAACCTAGAATATAAGACATATTTTCAGTTGTTTCACACTTTTTTGTTAATTATATAACTCCACATGTGTTAATTCATAGTTAGAGTTGAGCTAATAGAACCGCACATGTTCGAATTTCGAACATATTTATCGAACATTAGCGATTTTTGCGCGGTTCGATCAATTTCGAACTGGTTGTGCGGTCCGATACTGTTCGAAATCGTGTTCGAAATGGCTGTTGTGTTCGAAATGGCTGTTGCATCGCACTTTCAGTTTCGCATTGTGTCACCGCGAATAGAACCAATCATCATGAAGCGAGGGAAGGGTGCCGCGGCCATGTTCGTTCCTGGCATTACACTGATTGGTTCAGAGCGGCGCGTCATCGGTCACGTGAGCCCTCGCGAGAACGAGCGTTGGTTTCGCTCTGTACCCGTCTATGCGTCACGGAAGTGACCGCATTTGCGCTCGCGAATGCGGTCCAATTAGCGAGCGTGTTCACACGCGAACGCACTCGCAGATAAAAGTGTATTCGAACAATGTTCTATTTGAATTCAAAATGAAATCGAACATGTTCGAATTGAACCGCACTTTTTGCGGTTCGATTCGAAATTGGATTCGAATAGAACATTTTTTTGTTCGCTCATCTCTATTCATAGTTTTGATGCCTTCAGAGTGAATCTACAATTTTCATAGTCATGAAAATAAAGAAAACTCTTTGAATGAGAAGGCGTGTCCAAACTTTTGGTCTGTACTGTATATATACAGTATATATATATATATATATAGATAATACTCAGTTTCTTCCTGAAAATGATTGCAAACACAAATTCTTTGGTATTATTATCTTCATTTAATTTGTCTTAAATGAAAAAACACAAAAGAGAATGAAGCAAGAAGCAAAAAGCAAAACATTGATCATTTCACACACAACTCCAAAAATGGGCCAGACAAAAGTATTGGCACCCTTAGCCTAATACTTGGTTGCACAACCATTAGCCAAAATAACTGCGACCAACCGCTTCCGGTAACCATCAATGAGTTTCTTACAATGCTCTGCTGGAATTTTAGACCATTCTTCTTTGGCAAACTGCTCCAGGTCCCTGATATTTGAAGGGTGCCTTCTCCAAACTGCCATTTTTAGATTTCTCCACAGGTGTTCTATGGGATTCAGGTCTGGACTCATTGCTGGCCACCTTAGAAGTCTCCAGTGCTTTCTCTCAAACCATTTTCTAGTGCTTTTTGAAGTGTGTTTTGAGACATTGTCCTGCTGGAAGACCCATGACCTCTGAGGGAGACCCAGCTTTCTCACACTGGGCCCTACATTATGCTGCAAAATTTGTTGGTAGTCTTCTGACTTCATAATGCCATGCACATGGTCAAGCAGTCCAGTGCCAGAGGCAGCAAAGCAACCCCAAAACATCAGGGAACCTCTGCCATGTTTGACTGTAGGGACCGTGTTCTTTTCTTTGAATGCCTCTTTTTTTCTCCTGTAAACTCTATGTTGATGCCTTGGCCCAAAAAGCTCTACTTTTTTCTCATCTGACCAGAGAACATTCTTCCAAAACGTTTTAGGCTTTTTCAGGTGAGTTTTGGCAAACTCCAGCCTGGCTTTTTTATGTCTTGGGGTAAGAAGTGGGGTCTTCCTGGGTCTCCTACCATACAGTCCCTTTTCATTCAGACGCCGACGGATAGTACGGGTTGACACTGTTGTACCCTTGGACTGCAGGGCAGCTTGAACTTGTTTGAATGTTAGTCGAGGTTCTTTGTCCAACATCCGCACAATCTTTTGTTGAAATCTCTTGTCAATTTTTCTTTTCCGTCCACATCTAGGGAGGTTAGGCACAGTGCCATGGGCTTTAAACTTCTTGATGACACTGCGTACGGAAGACACAGGAACATTCAGGTCTTTGGAGATGGACTTGTAGATATGAGATTGCTCATGCTTCCTCACAATTTGGTTTCTCAAGTCCTCAGACAGTTCTTTGGTCTTCTTTCTTTTCTCCATTCTCAATGTGGTACACACAAGGACACAGGACAGAGGTTGAGTCAACTTTAATCCATGTCAACTGGCTGCAAGTGTGATTTAGTTATTGCCAACACCTGTTAGGTGCCACAGGTAAGTTACAGGTGCTATTAATTACACAAATAAGAGAAGCATCACATGATTTTTCGAACAGTGCCAATACTTTTGTCCACCCTCTTTTTTATGTTTGGTGTGGAATTATATCCAATTTGGCTTTAGGACAATTCTTTTTGTGTTTTTTCATTTAAGACAAATTAAATGAAGATAATTAGAGTTGAGCGACTTTTGGTTTTTTAGGGTCGTGTTTCGTTTCGTGAAACCCGACTTTTCCAAAAGTCGGGTCGAGCAAGATCGTCCGATTATAGGGAAAAGTCGGGGTCGTCCCGAAACACGAAACCCAATGTAAGTCAAAGGGGAATAAAAGTCGGCAGTGAGAGGAGGACTGGAAACACACCAACAGTGCCCATTTGAATGCCAAAAGCATCAAGTCTTCTTACTTAAGCTTGTCAACCTTAATTAACTTCATAATACAAGTTACGTACTGAAAAATGGGGGTTATTTGGCTACAGACTGTGGGGGGGAGGGCTGGCTCCAGGTTTTCATGTGCCCTGGGCGAAAGAGCGCCCCTTTAACACATACCACAACTCATCATGCTCCGATACGGCAGAGAAATAGCGGTATAGTACAATGAAAAATACCTCACTTTTTACATCTCATGACGAGGCCCATCTATTTCTCCATACAGAATCATTGGTCCCATATAATGTTTGAAACAGTATATGATGAGCTCCACATAATGCTACAGTATATGTTGGTCCCCATGGATGAAGCTCCACTGTCTTATGGGCCCAAATAATGCTCCAAACATAATGGGCCCCATTTCTAATGCTCTAGTGTATAATGGGCCCTGTAAATGCTGCTCCAGTGTCTGATGTCCACCTTTGGAATGTTCCAGTGTATGGTGGGCCCCATCTATCATTCTCCAGAGTATAGTGCTCCCCAAAAATTGCTGTCCCAACATTGAAAACAATCAAATAAGTCTCCTCGCTAGGGAATCCCTGTACTTGTCTGGACTCCTCGTCGTCCCCATCTTCCATCTCACTGCACAGTATTTCAACTTTGCAAGTGCTGTGATCCTGGGCAAGCAGGGGGGGCCCACTCGTTGGCGACGGCACTGGCACAGGGCCCCTGATAGTACGGTGGTGTGTCTGATGGCGGGTGGGCCGAACCTGCACTTTCATCTGCAGCTTCCTCTTTGTCACCGTGTAAGATGGAACTGTATATGGGAAGGGTAACCTGAGTTTCATCAGGGTCAGATTCAGGTCGTGTAGCGTGCGAGGGGAATGTAGTGGTCTGGGTCAATGTACCAGCAGATTCATCGAGCAGTGGCTGGGCATCAGTGCACTTGTGTCGCCCCCAGGAGTACGGTCACCACAGTGGCATTACCTTCTTCCTAGGGAGTGTGATGTCATGTTTGGGAGCAACGAAGGATCTCTCTAGCAGGTTAACTGATTGGGCGGCATTATTCCCACGAGTCATGACCCTCCAAACAGCGTTCATGAAGGCAAAGTGTTTGTTTTACATGGGCAGTATGGTTGCAAAGCTGAACCTTAAAGGAATGTCCAGAAGGGCACCACCAGGAGTGGAGCCTACGGTTAAATTTGACTCCACCTGTGAAACCTCAACCATGCCAGCTACAGAACAGATGCACACATTGCAAGCTTAATTCCGTTAACGAACGAGACTCCGTCATGCCCCGCGGTCCGAGTCCGGCTTACTAGAGGGACACGTGAGGCTCTGGCACATGAGATTGGCCAATAATTGGTGTGTCATGCCCTTACATGTCCGTGGCTGCATGTGCGCTACACTGAAAAGGCCAGCGTTTGTCGCTTACAGGTGCAGATAACCCGCTGAACAACGTTAGTGATGGGGATCACTGATTACAATTATTACCCGCGAACAATGATTTCCCAGTAAGTGCAGGTCAACCGCAATTCCGGAATTAGGCCTAACCGTCATTCCTGAAAAAATGAAAAACTTACGTGTGCAAACCACAGGTGCTGTAGCTTGCTTAACAGCTCGCCAGCCGTTCTCACGCCCAGTATGGATTACACGTGATTGCACAAAGGTTAGAAAGGGTACAGTATCCCCAGATAACATGTATGGATAGCGTACACATTCAAAATATATGTCTCAGGAGGCAGGCTCAGACGGTGTTAGGCCCAGTATGGATTGCACGTGATTGCACAAAGGTTAGAAAGGGTACCGTATCCCCGGATAACATGTATGGATAGCGTACACATTCAAAATATATGTCTCAGGAGGCAGGCTCAGACGGTGTTAGGCCCAGTATGGATTGCACGTGATTGCACAAATGTTAGAAAGGGTACCGTATCCCCAGATAACATGTATGGATAGTGTACACATTCAAAATATATGTCTCAGGAGGCAGGCTCAGACGGTGTTAGGCCCAGTATGGATTGCACGTGATTGCACAAAGGTTAGAAAGGGTACAGTATCCCCGGATAACATGTATGGATAGCGTACACATTCAAAATATATGTCTCAGGAGGCAGGCTCAGACGGTGTTAGGCCCAGTATGGATTGCACGTGATTGCACAAAGGTTAGAAAGGGTACCGTATCCCCAGATAACATGTATGGATAGCGTACACATTCAAAATATATGTCTCAGGAGGCAGGCTCAGACGGTGTTAGGCCCAGTATGGATTGCACGTGATTGCACAAAGGTTAGAAAGGGTACCGTATCCCCAGATAACATGTATGGATAGCGTACACATTCAAAATATATGTCTCAGGAGGCAGGCTCAGACGGTGTCAGGCACAGTATGGATTTGACGGCCCAGATTACACAGCGGAGGAGCAGGGAGAGGTAAAGATTGCAAATGCTGGGGCCCTGCCCAAGCAAGGGGGGCCCACTCGTGGGCGTCGGTACTGGCACTGGGCCCCTCATAGTACAGCGGTGTGTCTGACGGCGGGTGTGCACCACCACCGTCAGAGACACTTGATTGCACTATGAGGGACCCTGTGCCAGTGCCCGCGCCCAAGAGTCGGCCTACCCACCTGTCCAGGGCAACGGCACTCGCACGGTGTCGTGCGCTAGGTGGTGACCCCGGCCATGGGGGGAGGCAGCACAGTTAGGGAGTTTTAGAAAGTGGCATATGTTGATGTTGGACATTCAGCTGATGCAAAAGGCGAAATAGGTGAAGTACCAGGAAGAGGTGGACCAAAGCAAGCCATTTTTCTGTCACCCTATGTGTCATCAGGGGAAGGTGGGACAAAATCCTTGGAAACCCATGCGTGGTTCATTTTAATGAAGGTTAGATCATCCACATTTTGGGTTGACAGACGGGTCCTTTTTTCTGTCAGGATTGATCCAGCTGCACTGAAGACTCTTTCCGATAGCACACTTGCAGCTGGGCAAGCGAGCTCCTGTAAGGCATATTGGGCCAATTCAGGCCAGGTGTCCAGTTTAGCGGCCCAATAGTCAAAGGGGAATGACCTGTGTGGGAGAACATCGATATGGGAGGAAAAGTAGTTTGTAACCATAGTTGACAACTGCTGTCTCCTGTCACTTTCCATCGATGCAGTATTACCAGTTGTGTGAGCGGTATTTGAAAAATCAGTCCACAACATTGTCATGAAACCCCTGTCTCCAACGCCACTTCTGCTGTGTGCACCACGAACACCTCTGCCAAGCTGCCCCCGGCCCGTACGGCTCGTGTGAGAACCATCACCGCTGCTGTGTGCTGGGAATGCCTCAAGCAACCGATTTACCAGAGTTGCTTGTTTATTAGCCAATATTAGGTCAAGGTTCTCCTGTGGCATGATGTTTTGTAATTTGCCTTTATAGCGTGGATCCAGGATGCTGGCCAACCAGTAGTCGTCATCGTTCATCATTTTGGCAATGCGGGGGTCCCTTTTTAGGATCCGCAAGGCATAATCTGACATGTGGGCCAATGTTCCCGGTGTCAATGATGCACTGTGAGTGCTGGGTGGAGGAGCACTTTCTGGCAAATCCACATCCCTCCAGTCACGCACAAACCCTGTACCAGACCTTGCCACGCCAACATTTTCACTTGCCCCACGAGATGCATCCTCCTCCCCTAAGTAATCATCCCCATCATCATCCTCCTCCTCCTCTTCTTCCTCCACCTCGTCCAGGAGAGTTCCCTGAGCAGACAATGGCTGAATGTCATCAAGGATTCCCTCCTCCTCTTCCTCCTCATCAACATTGGCTGCAGACGCCTGCTCCTTAAGGTGCGTCAAAGTTTGCATGAGCAGACGCATAAGTGGGATGCTCATGCTTAGGATGGCGTCGTCTGCGCTTACCAGCCGTGTGCATTCCTCAAAACACTGAAGGACTTTACAAAGGTCTTTCAGCTTCGACCACTGCACACCTGTCAGCTCCATGTCTGCTCTCAAAGTGCCTGGCCGTGTATCCTCCCACAAATGCATTATGGCCTGCCTCTGCTCGCACAGCCGCTCCACCATGTGCAGGGTGGAGTTCCACCTTGTTGCAATGTCGATAATGAGGCGGTGTTTGGGAAGGTGGAGCAATCGCTGCAGCTTCTGCATACGAACGGAGTGTACAGGCGACCGGCGGATGTGCGCGCACAGTCTTCGCACCTTCTGGAGCAGGGCTGTTAACTCCGGATAATTTTTGAGGAAGCACTGCACCACCAGGTTCAAGGTGTGAGCCAAGCAAGGTATGTGGCTGAGTTTTGAAAGGGCTATGGCTGCCACAAAATTACGGCCGTTATCACTAACTACCTTGCCTGCCTCAAGATGTACACTGCCCAGCCATGACTCAGTTTGTCGCTTCAAGTACTCGGCCAGCACCTCGGCGGTGTGTCTGTCGCTCAAACACATCATCTGCAACACAGCCTGCTGACGCTTTCCACTAGCTGCTCGATAGGGGGACACATCGTGTGCAACAGTGGCAGCTGCAGATGGAGTGCTCGTACGACTGCGCTCTGTGGACGAGCTTTCGCTTCTGGAGGAGGAGGAGGAGGAGGAGGGTCGAACGCCTACAGCCAACTGTTTCCTATACCGTGGGCTAGGCAGCACTGTCCCACCACCGCTGTCCCCTGTGGACCCTGCATCCACCACATTAACCCAGTGCGCAGTGATGGACACGTAACGGCCCTGGCCATGCCGACTGGACCATGCATCAGTTGTGAGGTGCACCTTTCCGCTCACTGACTGCTTGAGTGCATGGACAATGCGGTCTTTCACATGATGGTGGAGGGCTGGGATGGCTTTGCGAGAGAAGAAGTGGCGACTGGGTAGGTCATAGCGTGGTACTGCATAGGCCATGAGTTCGCGGAAAGCTGCGCTTTCCACCAACCGAAAGTGCATCATCTCAAACGAGATTAGTTTGGCAATGTGGGCGTTCAAACCCAGTGTACGCGGATGAGAGACTGAGTACTTTCTTGACCTACTCATAGTGTCTGGGAGGGTGAGCTGGACTTGAGAGCTGCATATGGTGGAAGTAGCGGTGGACAGGGCGGACTGAGAGAGGGTTGATGATGGTGATGGAGTTGGTGTTCTTTCTGATGGCCTAGAATCAGTCTTTCGTTGATATAACAGTGGGATTCCCTGACTGCTGTGGTCTTGCAACGACACCTCAACATTTGCTGCTGTGCTAACCGGTGGGCTTACAGTGGGGGAAACAATGTAGCGTTGCTGACTACCTTCGTTGTGATCAGTTGCACATGTGGCACTTGAGGTTTGGTGTTGTGTCCATGCTTGCAAGTGCATGCTGGTTAAATGTCTAAGCATGCAACTGGTATTCAAATTTTTCAGATTTTTCCCTCGGCTAAAGGTCTTTGCGCACTTCTTACAGATAACCTTGGCCTGATCATGAGGATTTTGGTCAAAAAAGTGCCACACTGCACTCTTCCTACTTTGGCAGACATTTTGCGGCCTAGCACGCTGTGATCTTTTGACCCTCTGGACAAGCTGTCCAGCAACTCTTTTGATGTTTGGAACCTGTCTTTGGAGTGCTCCGGGCCTGCCAGATAACAGCTGTTGCGATGTCGATGTCTGCTGTGGTGCTCCTCATCTGAGCTATTGGAAGCAGCACCCTCTTCCCCCAATGGATGCCAATCTGGGTCAACAACTGGGTCATCCATCACCTCCTCTTCTATGTCATGTGCACCTTCCTCTGTGTCACCGTGTATGGTGGTATAGTGTGCGAGAAGGGGCACCTGAGTCTCATCAGGGTCAGAATCTGGCTCTGTACACTGCGAGGACAATGCAGTGCTCTGAGTGAATGTACCAGCAGAATCATCCATCAGCGGCTGTGCATCAGTGCACTCCATGTCAGATTCATCTTGGCCTGGGTAATTCACCATTTCACTTGATAATCCAGGCATGGTATGTGAAAACAGCTCCATGGAGTAATCAGTAGTATGGCCTGCGTCATCCTTCAATCTTGGTTGGGGTGAAGGACACAAGGAAAGGTGTGGTTCATGAACATGAGCCTCCAATGACGACTCAGTGCTTTTACTTTTTACAACTGAAGAAGAGGAGGCGATAGAGCTGGAGGCTGAGTCAGCAATGTAAGACAAAACTTTTTCCTGATGCTCTGGCTTTAAAAGCGGTTTGCCAACTCCTAGAAAACTAAGCGTTCGAGGTCTTATGTAGCCAGACGATGACGCAGGGTCAGCACCTCCTGCATTCAGTCCTATTTTGCTCTTGCCACTACCATCAGATCCACCACCAACACCATCATTACCAGCTGCCAACCCCCACCCAATTCCACGGCCTCTTCCACCAGCCTTCCTCATTTTTGGTAGAAATGTAGACAAAATCCAACAAACTATATAGTAATGTAAAACAAGGTGTCTATAGGACAGGGGAGATTTTGAATTTCTGCAGACACTTGTGGACACTGGACACTTTTGGATTGTGTGAGGCCCACTGATATCTGAGCGCTATGTGACAGGCTCGATGGCACAGCTGTGACCAAAGTGACTAGAGGATAAGGGAGATTTTGAATCTCTGCACACACTTTTGGACACTGGACACTTTTGGATTGTGTGAGGCCCAATGAATATCTGAGCGCTATGTGACAGGCTCGATGTCACAGCTGTGACAAAAGTGACTAGAGGATAAGGGAGATTTTGAATCTCTGCACACACTTTTGGACACTGGATGGACACTTTTGGATTGTGTGAGGCCCACTGATATCTGAGCGCTATGTGACAGGCTCGATGGCACAGCTGTGACCAAAGTGACTAGAGGATAAGGGAGATTTTGAATCTCTGCACACACTTTTGGACACTGGACACTTTTGGATTGTGTGAGGCCCACTGATATCTGAGCGCTATGTGACAGGCTCGATGGCACAGCTGTGACCAAAGTGACTAGAGGAAAAGGGAGATTTTGAATCTCTGCACACACTTTTGGACACTGGATGGACACTTTTGGATTGTGTGAGGCCCACTGATATCTGAGCGCTATGTGACAGGCTCGATGGCACAGCTGTGACCAAAGTGACTAGAGGATAAGGGAGATTTTGAATCTCTGCACACACTTTTGGACACTGGACACTTTTGGATTGTGTGAGGCCCACTGATATCTGAGCGCTATGTGACAGGCTTGATGGCACAGCTGTGACCAAAGTGACTAGAGGATAAGGGAGATTTTGAATCTCTGCACACACTTTGGGACACTGGACACTTTTGGATTGTGTGAGGCCCAATGAATATCTGAGCGCTATGTGACAGGCTCGATGTCACAGCTGTGACAAAAGTGACTAGAGGATAAGGGAGATTTTGAATCTCTGCACACACTTTTGGACACTGGATGGACACTTTTGGATTGTGTGAGGCCCACTGATATCTGAGCGCTATGTGACAGGCTCGATGGCACAGCTGTGACCAAAGTGACTAGAGGATAAGGGAGATTTTGAATCTCTGCACACACTTTTGGACACTGGACACTTTTGGATTGTGTGAGGCCCAATGAATATCTGAGCGCTATGTGACAGGCTCGATGGCACAGCTGTGACAAAAGTGACTAGAGGATAAGGGAGATTTTGAATCTCTGCACACACTTTTGGACACTGGACACTTTTGGATTGTGTGAGGCCCACTGATATCTGAGCGCTATGTGACAGGCTCGATGGCACAGCTGTGACCAAAGTGACTAGAGGATAAGGGAGATTTTGAATCTCTGCACACACTTTGGGACACTGGACACTTTTGGATTGTGTGAGGCCCAATGAATATCTGAGCGCTATGTGACAGGCTCGATGGCACAGCTGTGACAAAAGTGACTAGAGGATAAGGGAGATTTTGAATCTCTGCACACACTTTTGGACACTGGACACTTTTGGATTGTGTGAGGCCCAATGAATATCTGAGCGCTATGTGACAGGCTCGATGGCACAGCTGTGACAAAAGTGACTAGAGGATAAGGGAGATTTTGAATCTCTGCACACACTTTTGGACACTGGACACTTTTGGATTGTGTGAGGCCCAATGAATATCTGAGCGCTATGTGACAGGCTCGATGGCACAGCTGTGACAAAAGTGACTAGAGGATAAGGGAGATTTTGAATCTCTGCACACACTTTTGGACACTGGACACTTTTGGATTGTGTGAGGCCCACTGATATCTGAGCGCTATGTGACAGGCTCGATGGCACAGCTGTGACCAAAGTGACTAGAGGATAAGGGAGATTTTGAATCTCTGCACACACTTTGGGACACTGGACACTTTTGGATTGTGTGAGGCCCAATGAATATCTGAGCGCTATGTGACAGGCTCGATGGCACAGCTGTGACCAAAGTGACTAGAGGATAAGGGAGATTTTGAATCTCTGCACACACTTTTGGACACTGGACACTTTTGGATTGTGTGAGGCCCACTGATATCTGATCGCTATGTGACAGGCTCGATGGCACAGCTGTGACCAAAGTGACTAGAGGATAAGGGAGATTTTGAATCTCTGCACACACTTTTGGACACTGGATGGACACTTTTGGATTGTGTGAGGCCCACTGATATCTGAGCGCTATGTGACAGGCTCGATGGCACAGCTGTGACCAAAGTGACTAGAGGATAAGGGAGATTTTGAATCTCTGCACACACTTTTAGGCACTGGACACTTTTGGATTGTGTGAGGCCCAATGAATATCTGAGCGCTATATGACAGGCTCGATGGCACAGCTGTGACAAAAGTGACTAGAGGATAAGGGAGATTGGATTGCTTTTAAAAAAGCAGTTTGCGGAGCAGTGGGTAAACAGCAATGCAGGAATGTCAGGAAGCCTTAGAAGGCAGCCCAACAACCAACACCACTGATACACCACTATATAGCCTCCCCTTGCACTGCATACACAGTGACTGGTGTGTTGTGCAGGCCAAATTGCTAGCAGCAGAAGCAGGTTTTTTTTCTTCTCAGCAGGACAAAAAAAAAAATTGGGATTGCTTTTAAAAAAGCAGTTTGCGGAGCAGTGGGTAAACAGCAATGCAGGAATGTCAGGAAGCCTTAGAAGGCAGCCCAACAACCAACACCACTGATACACCACTATATAGCCTCCCCTTGCACTGCACACACAGTGACTGGTGTGTTGTGCAGGCCAAATCGCTAGCAGCAGAAGCAGTTTTTTTGTCTTCTTCCCTGCCTAACGCTCTCCTTACAGAATCAGCAGCAACCTCTCCCTATACTAAGATCGGCAGAAGTAAGATGGCGGTCGGCGTGCACGCCCTTTTATACCCCCTGTGACGCCCACCAAAGCAAGCCAATCACTTGCATGCCCTTCTGAAAGATGGTGGTGACCCGTGCCTATGTCATCACGTTGCCCACAGTGTCCGTGGATCCTGATTGGCTGAAAAAGAGCGCAAAACAAACTTTTGAAACGCGACTTTGGCGCGTAAGTCGCCGACCTCGTGGCCGACCTCATCCTAGGGTCGGGTTTCGTTTCATGAAACCCGACTTTGCCAAAAGTCGGCGACTTTTGAATTTTTTCGACCCGTTTCGCTCAACTCTAAAGATAATAATACCAAAGAATTTGTGTTTGCAATCATTTTCAGGAAGAAACTGAGTATTATCTGACAGAATTGCAGTGGTGTCAATACTTTTGGCCACGACTGTATATATACACACATACACACATATTGTGGCATGGTGACTGGTCATGTGATTAATCGGCAATATGTATCGCAGAGGTGGGTGGCCCTGTGGTAGAAGCCTGGGTGTATTTTGCTCAGTAGATCTACTGCTGAGGGTTTTGCTATACATTGGGAGTAGAGTTGAGCGATACCGTCCGATACTTCAAAGTATCGTATCGGATGGTATCGGCCGATCTTTAAAAAAAGTATCGGTATCGCCGATTCCGATACCGGAAGTCCCATTCAAGTCTATGGGACTTCCGGTATCAGAATAAGAAAAACCCTTTCCTGCCCTTGTACAGCCTCTCTGGGGTCTGTACGGGCCTTTCGGGGGGCTGTGCCGGCCTGCCAGGGGGTCTGTGCAGGCTCCGGTGGTCTGTGCCGGCCTGCCGGTGGTCTGTGCCGGCTCCGGGGGGCTGTGCCGGCCTGCCGGGGGGCTGTGCCGGCCTGCCGGGGGGCTGTGCAGGCTCCGGGGGGCTGTGCCGGCCTGCCGGGGGGCTGTGCCGGCCTGCCGGGGGGCTGTGCCGGCCTGCCGGTGGTCTGTGCAGGCTCCGGGGGTCTGTGCAGGCATCGTCCGATGGGACTACAAGTCCCATCGGGCGATGCCTGCTACCATGACAGTGATTGACACATTAGCCAATGATGGGACAGTAGTAGTCCCATCATCCGGCTAATGTGTTAAATGTAAAAAAAAAAAAAAAAAAAAAAAAAAAAAAATTACATGCTACATACATACAACATGCATACTACATACATGCTACATTCATACTACATACTACATACATGCTACATTCATACTACATAAATACTACATGCAACATACATACTACATATATACTACATGCATGCTACATACATACTGCATGCTACATACATACCACATATATACTACATACATACTACATGCATGCTACATGCATGCTACATGCTACATACATAACACATATATACTACATGCATGCTACATACATACTACATGCTACATACTACATATATACTACATGCATGCTACATACTACATGCTACATACATACTACATATATACTACATGCATGCTACATACATACTGCATGCTACATGCATGCTACATACATACTACATACATACTACATGCTACATACATACTACATATATACTACATGCATGCTACATACTACATACCACATACATACTACATATATACTACATGCATGCTACATACATACTACATACATACTACATACATACTACATGCATGCTACATACATACTACATATATACTACATGCATGCTACATACATACTACATGCTACATACATACTACATATATACTACATACATACTACATACATGCTACATACATACTGCATGCTACATACATACTACATACATACTACATACATACTACATACATACTACATGCTACATACATACTACATATATACTACATGCATGCTACATACATACTACATGCTACATACATACCACATACATACTACATACATACTACATACATACTACATGCTACATACATACTACATATATACTACATGCATGCTACATACATACTACATGCTACATACATACCACATACATACTACATACATGCTACATATATACTACATGCATGCTACATACATACTACATATATACTACATGCATGCTACATACATACTACATGCTACATGCATGCTACATACATACTACATACATACTACATGCTACATACATACCACATATATACTACATACATACAATACATTCATACAATACATACATAGACATACAGTACATATAACATAGAGTAACATACTTACCAATACTTGTCACATTGTTCCCCGAAGCCATTGTCTTTTCCGGAATAAATATTAACATAACAAACCACAAAAATACTCACCCACGATCCGAAGCAGTCCACGAGTGTGTCCCACGACGATCTTGGGTAGAGAACTGCAGCATCAGATGATGCTGCCGTTCTCTACGGGCTGCAGGAATCCAATGACGGAAGGTAGGTATCCTTCCGCACTGTATTCCTCCGCCACTTAAAAAAAAAAAAAGTCCCTAGTCTCACTTTATGCCATTGCTGTGTGGGAATTTCCCACACAGCAATGGCATAAAGTGAGACTAGGGACTTTTTTTTTTTTTAAGTGGCGGAGGAATACAGTGCGGAAGGATACCTACCTTCCGTCATTGGATTCCTGCAGCCCGTAGAGAACGGCAGCATCATCTGATGCTGCAGTTCTCTACCCAAGATCGTCGTGGGACACACTCGTGGACTGCTTCGGATCGTGGGTGAGTATTTTTGTGGTTTGTTATGTTAATATTTATTCCGGAAAAGACAATGGCTTCGGGGAACAATGTGACAAGTATTGGTAAGTATGTTACTCTATGTTATATGTACTGTATGTCTATGTATGTATTGTATGAATGTATTGTATGTATGTAGTATATATGTGGTATGTATGTAGCATGTAGTATGTATGTAGTATGTATGTAGCATGCATGTAGCATGTAGTATGTATGTAGCATGCATGTAGTATATATGTAGTATGTATGTAGCATGCATGTAGTATATATGTAGCATGTATGTAGTATGTATGTGGTATGTATGTAGCATGTAGTATGTATGTAGCATGCATGTAGTATATATGTAGTATGTATGTAGCATGTAGTATGTATGTAGTATGTATGTAGTATGTATGTGGTATGTATGTAGCATGTAGTATGTATGTAGCATGCATGTAGTATATATGTAGTATGTATGTAGCATGTAGTATGTATGTAGTATGTATGTAGTATGTATGTAGTATGTATGTAGCATGCAGTATGTATGTAGCATGTATGTAGTATGTATGTAGTATATATGTAGTATGTATGTAGCATGTAGTATGTATGTAGCATGCATGTAGTATATATGTAGTATGTATGTAGCATGCATGTAGTATGTATGTAGTATGTATGTAGTATGTATGTAGCATGTAGTATGTATGTAGCATGCATGTAGTATGTATGTAGCATGTATGTAGTATGTATGTAGCATGTAGTATGTATGTAGTATTTTTTTTTTTTTTTTTAACATTTAACACATTAGCCGGATGATGGGACTACTACTGTCCCATCATTGGCTAATGTGTCAATCACTGTCATGGTAGCAGGCATCGCCAGATGGGACTTGTAGTCCCATCGGACGATGCTTGCACAGACCCCCGGACATCAGCACAGCCCCCCGGCAGGCCGGCACAGCCCCCCGGCAGGCCGGTACAGACCCCCACAGGGTGCACAGACCACCGGCAGGCCGGCACAGCCCCCCGGCAGGCCGGTACAGACCCCGGGCAGTCCACACAGCCCCCCGGCAGGCCGGCACAGCCCCCCGGCAGGCCGGCAGAGACCCCCGGAAGGCCCGAAATGACGGCGCATCATGATGCGCACACACCGCGCATCATGATGACGTCAGGCCGTCAATCAACTGAACTTCCGATTCCGATGCCGAATTCCGATATTGAAAAAATATCGTAAGTCGGTATCGGAATTCCGATACTGCAAGTATCGGCCGATACCCGATACTTGCGGTATCGGAATGCTCAACACTAATTGGGAGGCTTCCAGGTGACTTGGAGAGATGGGTGGATCCAGTCACCTACATTACCATCAAAGGGGTGTGTGTCTGAATACGTAATGAAGCCTGTGTGTATGGTCGTGAGGTCCAGAACCTGCAGTGAGGTCATGACCATGTGTCCAGCCCATGTGATCCATACCTCGCCTGATTTGGCAAGATTTATTTTGCAAATTATGGTGGAAAATAAGTATTTGGTCATTAACAAAAGTTCATCTCAATATTTTGTTATATATCATTTGTAGGCAACGACAGAGGTCAAACGTTTTCTGTAAGTCTTCACAAGATTGGCACACACTGTTGATGGTATGTTGGCCCATTCCTCCATGCAGATCTCCTCTAGAGCAGTGATGTTTTGGGCATGTCGTTGGGCAACACAGATTTTCAAATCTCTCCAAAGGTTTTCTACGGGGATCTGAAGACTGGCTAGGTCACTCCATGACCTTCATTTGCTTCTTATGAAGCCACTCCTTTATTGCCCTGGCGGTATGCTTGGGATCACTATCATGCTGAAAGACCCATCCACATTTCATCTTCAATGGCCTTGCTTATGGAAGGAGGTTTGCACTCAGAATCTCATGATACACGTCCCCATTCATTTTTTCATGTACACGGATCTGTCAACTTGGTCCCTTTGCAGAGAAACAGCCCAAAAGCATGATGTTGCCACCCCTATACTTAACAGTAGGTATGGTGTTTTTTGGTTTCAACTCAGCATTCTGTCTCCTCCAAATACGACGAGTTTTGTTTCTACCAAACAGTTCTACTTTGGTTTCATCAGACCATATGACATTCTCACAATGCTATTCGGGATAATCCAAATGCTCTCTAGGAAACTTCAAATGGACTCGGACATGTACTGGCTTCAGCAGGTGGAAACATCTGGCACTGCAGGATCTGAGTCCCTGATTGTGTAGTGTGTTACTGATGGTAGCCTTTGTTCGGGTGGTCCCAGCTCTATGAGGGTCATTCACTAGGTCCCCCCATGTGGTTCCGGGGTTTGTGCTCACCATTCTTGTGATCATTTTGACCCCATGAGATGAGATCTTGCTTGGAGCCCCAGATCGTGGGAGATTATCAGTGGTCTTGTATGTCTTCCATTTTCTTATTATTGCTTCCACAGTTGATTTCATCACACCAAACTGCTTGCCTATTGCAGATTCAGCTTTCCCAGCCTGGTGCAGGGTTACAATTTTGTTTCTGGTGTGCTTCGACAGCTCTTTGGTCTTCCCCATAGTGGAGTTTGGAGTGTGACTTTTTGAGGTTGTGGACAGGTGTCTTTTATACTGATAACAAGTTCAAACAGGTGCCATTACTACAGGTAAATTGAAAGGAGAAATACAGGGCGCATCCACTGTGTAAATCCGTATCAAAAAGCACAATAACAGAGAAAAAAAAGGAAGGTGCTCACCTATTGGGGTTGTGAGGAAGTCACAACACCCATAAACGCATGAGAAGCAGCAGCAAATCTGCACAGGGTCCTAGGACAAATTTGCAAAAACGGCGTGAAAGTGCAATAAGGACTGCGCTTGCTTCTGGTGGAGTACAAGGTTCTTTATTCAGCCAACGCGTTTCCTGAGCCTTCTGGCTCACTTCATCAGGGCAGATTACATTGAAAGATGGTGAAACATTCTTATAGAGAAAAAAATGGCGCCAATACAGGGATAAATGACATCAGCAAAGGTCAAAGAAAAAAAACAAAAAACAAAACCTAAAACAATGAAATTTTATTAACATAAAAACACCACAATAAAAGTGTATTAAAATGAGAAAAAATATATAAAATTATGCAAAAATAAAAATAAAACAGAGTGCTATGGATCACGGGGTAAAAAGTGGCGAAGGTTAATGAAAAATAGGGGGGGGAGGGGTGAGACCTCAAGGAGTATTAGAACCTGGCTCATAAAGTGCAGCTGTATGCTGTAATGTGCAAGTAACAGGTATTAGTCCACTAAACCATTGGATTTAGCTAGAGTGGTTTAAGAAAGAATTTAAGAATTATTTGTTTTATAGAAATCAAAATTCAGCAAAATAACTTGAAGTGGTATTAGAAACTGGCTCATAGCAGGCTATAAGGTGCAATTACAAGGTATTAGTCCACTCGACTATAAGACTGTAATTATGTTTTTTGTATGTATTAGTACATTATACCATTAGACTTAAATGATGTTTTTTTGTAAAGAAATTGTCTTTTCATTTTATTTTGTAGAGAGAAAATCAAAATCGGACATCAGAGGAAAAAAAAAAAAAGACATAAAATTGGGTAAAATGTAATAAAAGTGTATGAAAATCACAATAAGGATAAAATCAAATAAAAGCATGATTGATAATATTGAGGCCATAGGGGCCAATTGTCTTCAATTTATAGATCCAATAGACCTCTTTTCTGTTTAATGCTTGGGTTCTATTGGAAACGTGTTCAGGGATGTGTTCTATAGGAAAAATGATGGCTTTAGAGAAATCTCTTTGGTGAAATGAAATATACCAGTAAAACGGAATTTGTCCTCAGTAGAACGTGTGGCATTGGAAAGATTGGAGAAAAACACGAATTTAGTTATCAAATCTGCAGATAAAGGTGGAGGGATAGTGATTCAAGATAAAACTGATTATGTGAATGAGGCTTTCAGAATTTTATCTGACAAAAAATTTTATCTGCCCATCCCCCAGAACCCCATCCCCCAAGCTACTGTTTTTTACAATGATTTTATCAAAAAGGCGCATGATTCTGGGGTTCTTAATGACCATGAAAGGAAGTTTTTAACAGTTAAGAACCCCTCTACTCCCTTCCTGTACCATTTACCCAAAATACACAAGAGTACCATTAATCCACCAGGAAGACCTATTATTTCTGGTATTGACTCTCTCACCAGCAATTTATCATTTTATATAGATAGAATCATGCAGCCTCATGTCCTACAGCTCCCCAGTTTTTTAAAGGATTCTACACAATTGATCAACCTAACTAACAATATACCTTGGAAAGATTCTTATGTTTTTATTTCATTTGATGTATCTGCTTTGTATTCCAATATTGATCACCAACTGGGTTTGAGCTGTTTTAAAAAATTTCTACTTACTGACAGTCGATTGTCTGACCCTCAAAAGGATTTTATTTTTAATGGGATGGATTTTATTTTACAAAATAACTTTTTTACTTTTCTGGGGGATTTTTATCATCAGATCAGAGGCACCGCTATGGGATCACGGGTCGCGCCAACTTATGCTAATCTTTTTATGGGGGTCTTTGAGAATACTTTTATTACCATTGATTCATTTCTAGAGGGCATGGTTTTATATAAAAGATACATTGATGATTTATTCTTAATCTTTGACACCAGTTTTATTCCAGTTGATGTCTTTACTTCTTCCATACAGAACAACATATGGGGTTTGGAGTTCACCCCCAACATTAGTAATACCCAGATGGACTTCCTTGATATCACTTTTTATATAAAAAACTCCAAAATCTATACCAAAACCTTTTTTAAGAAGGTAGACTCCAATAGTTATGTCCATTTTAAGAGCAGCCACTATTCTAAATGGCTTTTTAACATTCCTCATAATCAATTTCAGAGAATCCGAAAGAATTGTACAGAAGATGAGGATTTTAATAATCAGGCTGAGGTCCTCAAGGGAAGATTCCTGGCTCAAAAATACCCTTCCCAATTGATTCATTCTACTTTTAATAATGTTTCAAAAAATTTTAACCAGCAAATTCTTTTAAGTGGGAGATCTAAAGAAAAAGATACACATGCTAACTATCAGGCCAATTTTATTACTACCTTCAACTCCCAACATAAGGAGATTAAAAATATCCTAGGGGACCTATGGTACATTATCCAAAAAGATCCTGTACTTAATAAAGTTTTGCCTGACAAACCTACTGTTACATTTAGGAAGGCCAGATCACTAAAAAATCATCTGGCCCCTAGCAGATTGAGCCAATGTACGCCCGACAATCATACCGGCTTGACACCAGGCATTTTTAGATGCCAGAGACCCAGGTGTAGCCTTTGCAGCAATATTGCCCATAATACCTTCATCTTTTCACATCCATTCACCTCAGAAAAATTCACCATCACTAATCACCTGTCCTGTGTGTCTGCCTTTGTTATCTATGTTATCCTGTGTCCTTGTCCTAAATTATATGTTGGGAGAACCACACAACCCCTTCATTGTAGAATGAACTCACATAGACACAACACTAAAATTGGATATCAACAACATGGACTGTCACGACACTTTGATTCATTTCACCAAAGAGATTTCTCTAAAGCCATCATTTTTCCTATAGAACACATCCCTGAACACGTTTCCAATAGAACCCAAGCATTAAACAGAAAAGAGGTCTATTGGATCTATAAATTGAAGACAATTGGCCCCTATGGCCTCAATATTATCAATGATGCTTTTATTTGATTTTATCCTTATTGTGATTTTCATACACTTTTATTACATTTTACCCAATTTTATGTCTTTTTTTTTTTTTTTTTTTTTCCTCTGATGTCCGATTTTGATTTTCTCTCTACAAAATAAAATGAAAAGACAATTTCTTTACAAAAAAACATCATTTAAGTCTAATGGTATAATGTACTAATACATACAAAAAATATCATTACAGTCTTATAGTCGAGTGGACTAATACCTTGTAATTGCACCTTATAGCCTGCTATGAGCCAGGTTCTAATACCACTTCAAGTTATTTTGCTGAATTTTGATTTCTATAAAACAAATAATTCTTAAATTCTTTCTTAAACCACTCCAGCTAAATCCAATTGTTTAGTGGACTAATACATGGTACTTGCTCTTTACAGCATATATCTGCACTTCATGAGCCAGGTTCTAATACTCCTTGAGGTCTCACAACTCCCCCCCTTTTTTTCATTAACCTTAGCCACTTTTTACCCCGTGATCCATAGCCCTCTGTTTTATTTTTATTTTTTTTTGCATAATTTTATATATTTTTTCTCATTTTAATACACTTTTATTGTGGTGTTTTTATGTTAATAAAATTTCATTGTTTTAGGTTTTTTTTTTTTTTTTTCTTTGACCTTTGCTGATGTCATTTAACCCTGTATTGGCGCCATTTTTTTCTCTATAAGAATGTTTCACCATCTTTCAATGTAATCTGCCCTGATGAAGTGAGCCAGTAGGCTCAGGAAACGCGTTGGCTGAATAAAGAACCTTGTACTCCACCAGAAGCAAGCGCAGTCCTTATTGCACTTTCACGCCGTTTTTGCAAATTTGTCCTAGGACCCTGTGCAGATTTGCTGCTGCTTCTCATGCGTTTATGGGTGTTGTGACTTCCTCACAACCCCAATAGGTGAGCACCTTCCTTTTTTTTCTCTGTTATTGTGCTTTTTGATACGGATTTACACAGTGGATGCGCCCTGTATTTCTCCTTTCAATTCACAGTTCACTCGTGTCCCTTGGCGGGGGCTCAGCGGTCGGTGATTTTCTCAGGAGCTGCTCCACTGTCCAGGATCCATTATGGACTATTTCAATCATCGCCTTCTCTCCAGAGAACGCCTCATACTACAGGTGGTTGGTAAAATCCACCCGGTCAACCAGGAGGAGACCCCACAAGTAGCCTTTTCGGAGAACGACACCAGGACCATGAGGACCCTTTTCCACACCTTTGAAGATTCCATCAAAGAAGAAATCTCCAACAGCCTACACGCTAGATTTCTAGCTATATATATGGACGAACACATCTGTCCTAAAGGACTCAGGATTTCTTTACAGACACCTTTTCCGCAAGATCTTGCATTCTCAGATGAATGGGAGGATATTCAGTATGACTGTATGCAGAGGCTTTTACATTGCCTACATAAGAAAAGGACTACTCTTGCTCAGATTGCAGCAGAAAAGGTACTGGAAACTAATGCAATGTTATCCAATTTCTCTGATCACCCTCTGTTTAGAAAAATCAATTCTAGTATTTCTATTGCAGCTCTTAATTTGGAGCATGATACAATTGTAAAAAAGTCAAAGAAATTGAGCAGGGACAGAGAGTCCCCTTCCTCCCCTATCCCTGACTCACCCGTTCTAGAAGAAAGCTCTGTAGTTCCTAATAATTCTTCTCACTTTAAAAAATTTTCTCACATTAAAAAACACCCCCTTTTTTTTTTCCTAACACTCAGACTCACTCCTCCATGAATACCAACCCAGGGAGAGTCTTTATTAATAGCAATAGAGGGAAAAACCAGCACCCTAGAAGCAAACCGAGGGATCCCCCTGGGCCAGCTGTACCTATTACACCTACTCCTTCCACCATTACTATGCCCACACGTACTCTTTCCAAATTGATGGACTCCAACATCAATTCCTTCAAGTCAAGTGGGGAAAGCCCAACTTCCATACCCACTGTTAATATCACTCCTAATTCTGCCAATGACATGGCAGCACTAATTATTGATAGAAGGAGGTCTTCCTCCTTCCCCCTACCTTTTTTTGACCCCCCGCTCACCCCTGCAAAATTAGACACTACTGAGGTCTTTAATCTTGATCCTCCGGTCACCACTGATCTCATTGTTCTTAATATTGACAACCCTACTACCTCCTGTATAGACAAACTCCCTGCTGTTTCTACTGAAAAGAGGTTGATCATTAATGACCAGGTCATCATTGACAACTCAGCTGCTGGTTCATCAGCAGCAGTGTCCTTTTTACCAGCTGCATGCAATCCCATTCCCCAAGCAAAAAGAGATATCCCTTCTTTTTTTCAGAAGGTCACACTAAAAAGAAAAAATCCTATAGAGGAGCCAGAGGCAAAGGAGCAAAGAAAAAAAGGGAAAAGCGACAACCCATAAAATCAAATGTTTTTAATTTATCATCTCACCCCCTGTCCCCGGATGAGGAAGGGTTATTAAGCAAGGGACTCTCCTTCTGCCCCACAAATAAAAGCAGTGGTTTTGAATTATTTCTTGATGCCTAAAAATTCATTAGGAAACTTACCCTACTGAGACATTTTGAACTCAAAAAAGTTCATTCTAACCCTGACACTTCTAACACCACAGTGGTCTCTTCCTTCCACCTTGATGTCAGAGGGAAATCCTCATTCTACCCACTAGAAAGTAGAGGACATCATGTAGAAACATTCTCTGACCTTCTATTGGATCGTCTTAATACACTACCTACACAAAATATACCAGTAAAACGGAATTTGTCCTCAATAGAACGTGTGGCATTGGAAAGATTGGAGAAAAACACGAATATAGTTATCAAATCTGCAGATAAAGGTGGAGGGATAGTGATTCAAGATAAAACTGATTATGTGAATGAGGCTTTCAGAATTTTATCTGACAAAAAATTTTATCTGCCCATCCCCCAGAACCCCATCCCCCAAGCTACTGTTTTTTACAATGATTTTATCAAAAAGGCGCATGATTCTGGGGTTCTTAATGACCATGAAAGGAAGTTTTTAACAGTTAAGAACCCCTCTACTCCCTTCCTGTACCATTTACCCAAAATACACAAGAGTACCATTAATCCACCAGGAAGACCTATTATTTCTGGTATTGACTCTCTCACCAGCAATTTATCATTTTATATAGATAGAATCATGCAGCCTCATGTCCTACAGCTCCCCAGTTTTTTAAAGGATTCTACACAATTGATCAACCTAACTAACAATATACCTTGGAAAGATTCTTATGTTTTTATTTCATTTGATGTATCTGCTTTGTATTCCAATATTGATCACCAACTGGGTTTGAGCTGTTTTAAAAAATTTCTACTTACTGACAGTTGATTGTCTGACCCTCAAAAGGATTTTATTTTTAATGGGATGGATTTTATTTTACATAATAACTTTTTTACTTTTCTGGGGGATTTTTATCATCGGATCAGAGGCACCGCTATGGGATCACGGGTCGCGCCAACTTATGCTAATCTTTTTATAGGGGTCTTTGAGAATACTTTTATTACCATTGATTCATTTCTAGAGGGCGTGGTTTTATATAAAAGATACATTGATGATTTATTCTTAATCTTTGACACCAGTTTTATTCCAGTTGATGTCTTTACTTCTTCCATACAGAACATATGGGGTTTGGAGTTCACCCCCAACATTAGTAATACCCAGATGGACTTCCTTGATATCACTTTTTATATAAAAAACTCCAAAATCTATACCAAAACCTTTTTTAAGAAGGTAGACTCCAATAGTTATGTCCATTTTAAGAGCAGCCACTATTCTAAATGGCTTTTTAACATTCCTCATAATCAATTTCAGAGAATCCGAAAGAATTGTACAGAAGATGAGGATTTTAATAATCAGGCTGAGGTCCTCAAGGGAAGATTCCTGGCTCAAAAATACCCTTCCCAATTGATTCATTCTACTTTTAATAATGTTTCAAAAAATTTTAACCAGCAAATTCTTTTAAGTGGGAGATCTAAAGAAAAAGATACACATGCTAACTATCAGGCCAATTTTATTACTACCTACAACTCCCAACATAAGGAGATTAAAAATATACTAGGGGACCTATGGTACATTATCCAAAAAGATCCTGTACTTAATAAAGTTTTGCCTGACAAACCTACTGTTACATTTAGGAAGGCCAGATCACTAAAAAATCATCTGCCCCCTAGCAGATTGAGCCAATGTACTCCCGACAATCATACCGGCTTGACACCAGGCATTTTTAGATGCCAGAGACTCAGGTGTAGCCTTTGCAGCAATATTGCCCATAATACCTTCATCTTTTCACATCCATTCACATCAGAAAAATTCACCATCACTAATCACCTGTCCTGTGTGTCTGCCTTTGTTATCTATGTTATCCTGTGTCCTTAATTATATGTTGGGAGAACCACACAACCCCTTCATTGTAGAATGAACTCACATAGACACAACACTAAAATTGGATATCAACAACATGGTCTGTCACGACACTTTGATTAATTTCACCAAAGAGATTTCTCTAAAGCCATCATTTTTCCTATAGAACACATCCCTGAACACATTTCCAATAGAACACAATCATTAAACAGAAAAGAGGTCTATAGGATCTATAAATTGAAGACAATTGGCCCCTATGGCCTCAATATTATCAATGATGCTTTTATTTGATTTTATCCTTATTGTGATTTTCATACACTTTTATTACATTTTACCCAATTTTATGTCTTTTTTTTTTTTTCTCTGATGTCCGATTTTGATTTTCTCTCTACAAAATAAAATGAAAAGACAATTTCTTTACAAAAAAACATCATTTAAGTCTAATGGTATAATGTACTAATACATACAAAAAAACATCATTGCAGTCTTATAGTCGAGTGGACTAATACCTTGTAATTGCACCTTATATCCTTCTATGAGCCAGGTTCTAATACCACTTCAAGTTATTTTGCTGAATTTTGATTTCTATAAAACAAATAATTCTTAAATTCTTTCTTATACCACTCCAGCTAAATCCAATGGTTTAGTGGACTAATACCTGGTACTTGCACTTTACAGCATACATCTGCACTTCATGAGCCAGGTTCTAATACTCCTTGAGGTCTCACCCCTCCCCCCACTTTTTTTCATTAACCTTAGCCACTTTTTACCCCGTGATCCATAGCACTCTGTTTTATTTTTAATTTTGCATAATTTTATGTATTTTTTCTCATTTTAATACACTTTTATTGTGGTGTTTTTATGTTAATAAAATTTCATTGTTTTAGGTTTTTTTTTTTTTTTTCTTTGACCTTTGCTGATGTCATTTAACCCTGTATTGGCGCCATTTTTTTCTCTATAAGAATGTTTCATCATCTTTCAATGTAATCTGCCCTGATGAAGTGAGCCAGTAGGCTCAGGAAACGCGTTGGCTGAATAAAGAATCTTGTACTCCACCAGAAGCAAGCGCAGTCCTTATTGCACTTTCATTACTACAGGTAATGAGTGGAGGACAAAGGAGCCTAATAAAGAAGAAGTTACAGGTCTGTGAGAGTCAGAAATCTTGCATGTCTTTAGGTGACCAAATACTTATTTTCCACTATAATTTGAAAAATAAATCTTACCAAATCAGACCAGGTGATTTTCTGGATTTGTTTTCTCATTTTGACTCTCATAATTGTGGTCTACTTATGATGTCAATTGCAGGCCTCTGTCATCTTTTTAAGCGGGAGAACTTGCACAATTGGTGGCTGACTAAATACTATATGCTATATGTTTTTAGCATGTCTAGTCCCCCCTTCTCTATTTTTGTTCTTTTAATTTGATTGGTGTTGTGTTCCTAATAAAATTATGCCAGTCATGATTTAGTTTTCTTGCGTTATGTTTTTGACTGATCTCTGTGTTCAAGTAGTTTTTGTATGTGTAACTTGAAGTAATGTTTACAGGCCTCTCTGAAAACAACAGACTTGTCACACACTCCAGAGAACATGTCAAGCAAAGCAAACTTGGGCTCCAATAAGGGTTGCCTGGTAGTCATTGTTCCCAAACCTGATGTGTTATGGTGCTGCAAAGCGATAGTGTGTAGATCTGCCACCTGCAGGTTGAGTTGCTGCAGTTGCCCTGTCAATGCAGAGACCATAATGGATCAAAAAACGGTTTCGGTCAGAGCACGTGTCACAACTCTGTTGTCGGGTATCCCCGGGACCAGGGGCTCCTTTCCTGGCTCTAATTCAAGGGGTGCCCTATCTCGCCCTGTTCCCCTGATTACTTCTGATGGTGAAGATGCTGGGTCCAAGTACCTTGCCATAGCTCCTGAGCCCGCCCTCAGTCTACAACCTTCCCACACCCAGGAAAGAGGGGAGTAGTAGTGTACTGTAATACACCAACCAGGATAACAAGGTAATACAAACAAGGATAACGAAAAACAGCAAACAAATATACTCACACAGACAACAGAAGTATGCACTGGCGAGTGGAGCATGGGGTTAAACAAAAGGAGGAAAAGTTAAGGAATTATCATGCATTCAAAACCTAGCAACAGTCACAGATAAATCCACCAAATTCTTTCTCTAATTACAACCACCAACAGTCTCCAGCCATGCAACAAAAGCTATATTTGACAATGAGTGCTAGCCAGTGCCCAGATTATTTAGGAGATGGGAATGGCTTACAATAAACAGCTGAGCCTTAATGCAGGAAAGTTTCCAGGAGCTTTCACTGAGCAGATTAACCCCGACACTGCTAAAAGAAACTTGCACTGTTTAATATGAAGGTGAAGTGCTTCTAATCAGTGTAGGAGTAGAAGAAATCAAACACTGCAGTCTTCTGGCTCCTCCCTGTCAAAGTAAACCTGTGACTTCTTGTACATCCTCTTGAACAACTTAACTCTATATTTCAGTTGCTAATTATACCTCTAATGCCACTGCACTTTCTAGGCCTTTGGTGACTCACGTCATAATGTCATAATCATAGAATCACAGAATGTTAGAGTTGGAAGGGACATCAAGGGTCATCGTGTCCAACCCCCTCCTCAATGCAGTGTGTTATGAATGAGTCACCGGAGGAGGAGAAAACAAAAATACAAGCTAAGTCCAGAAAACCGGAGAGGTTGGTAGCTATCGGATTGCAGACCCCTGATCCTATACACCACAACTAACAGTAGCCGTGGGGGGTTCCTACGGAGCCCTAGACCCCTCGTCACAGCCAGAGAACTACATAAGCCTAAAGAAGGAAAGGGGAAATCTAAACTGCCCAAGAACAGACCCCAAAGCAATAGACAGCCCCCAACATATATTGTCGGTGAAATACAGATGAAAACACAAACACAGACAGAAAGACAGGCTGAGCAAATGATGGGGCCCAACTAACTAGATAGGACAGGACAGAAAAGATGCTGGCTGCAATCCGCAAAAAACCCTACAAAAATGTCCCAACCGTCTGATAGGAAAAAAGGCCCTGAAGTCGCTAGACTTCAAAATTACTATATCAGCACTCAGGTATATTCTGAAAACAGAGCAAAGAGATCAACTGATCAGAGACAAAAATGGAATTCAGCCAGTCCCAACCAGGACTGGCTGAATACAAACACTAAGGAAACCAGACAAAATCTCATGGAATAATAGCAGGGCAAAAACTTAGCTTTTAATAGACAGGAACTAAACTGGATGCAAGAGTTTAGAGCAGAAAGGATCACCAAGCAGCCCTGCAGGGCGTCGGCTGCCTTATATCCACTCAGAAATTCCAGATGTCCAATCACACTCCGCCTGTTCAGATGACAGGTTCTTCCCATCCCAATCAATTTCACTACCTCTCTTCACCAGCAGAGGGAGTTCATCAGACATCAAAGGTGAAGGGGAGAATGAACTCACAACAGAACCCTCATCCACGCCACCAGGGCGATCAGGATGGGCCCGATGAAAAGCACGAACCAATCTTTTGGCATGAATATCGGATGCAGGGACCCAAAAATTATCCTCCCGGCCATAACCCTTCTATTTAACCAAATACTGGAGTCTCCGTCTAGCCAGACGAGAATCCAGTATCTTCTCAACCTCATATTCCACATTACCGTCAACCAATACAGGGTCAGGAGGTGCCACCACAGGAACTACTGGCTCAACAAACCTCTTTAACAGAGACTTATGAAACACTTTATGGATCTTGAATATAACAGGAAGAGCCAATCGAAAAGAGACCGGATTAAAAATCTCCAAAATCTTGTAAGGTCCAATAAATCTAGGTTTAAACTTTGGAGAAGCCACCTTCATAGAGATATTCTTTGATGACAACCAAACCATATCACCCACCTTAAACCGGGGACCAATGGTCCTATGCCGGTTGGAAAACCGCTGGGCCTTTTCCTGGGAGAGAGACAACTTATCCACCACTTGGTCCCAGATCTGGTGCATTCTCTCCACCACAGTGTCAACACCTGGGCAGGCAGAAGACTCCACCTGCCCTGAAGAGAATCGAGGATGAAACCCAAAGTTACAAAAAAAAAGGTGACATCAAAGTGGCAGAACTAGCTCTATTATTTAAAGCAAATTCGGCCAAGGGCAAAAATGAAACCCAATCATCCTGATCAGCAGAAATAAAACATCTCAAATACGACTCCAAAGTCTGGTTTCTTCCCTCCGTCTGCCCATTGGTCTGAGGGTGAAACGCAGAGGAGAAGGACAACTGAATTCCCAGCTTGGAACAGAAAGTCCTCCAAACTCTAGAAACAAACTGAACTCCTCTGTCAGATACAATGTTCTCAGGAATCCCGTGCAAGCGAACTACCTGTTGCAAAAACAAGGGCACCAACTCTGAGGAAGATGGCAACTTAGGGAGTGGTACAAGATGGACCATCTTAGAGAATCTATCACAAATCACCCAAATAACAGTCATTCTCTGAGAGACAGGCATATCAGAGATAAAATCCATTGAAATATGGGTCCATGGCCTCCGGGGCACCGGCAAAGGCATCAACAACCCACTAGAGCGAGAACAAGGTTTAGACCGGGAGCAAGTCCCACAGGACTGCACAAAATTCCTGACATCACGAGGCAAGGCGGGCCACCAAAAAGACCGACTCACCAAATCTCTAGTACCAAAAATACCTGGATGACCAGCCAATGCGGAGCAATGAACCTCAGACATCACTCTCTTCCTCCACTGGTCAGGAACATACAATTTTCCAATGGGACAACGCTCAGGTTTGTCCTCCTGAAACTCTTCCAGAACACGTCTCAAATCGGGCGAGATGGCAAAAAGAACTACCCCCTCACCTAAGATGGTAGCAGGCTTGGTCACAATAGGAGAATCAGCAAAGAAACTGTCATGATCACGTGTGTCTGGACGCAGATGTTTCCGCAAGGCGAACCCATGTGACACACGTGACCCTGGATACACCGCCTCCAGTGGGGCACATTTAAATAATAAAACGTGCAGGTGGATACGCCGCCTCCACCTGGCGAATTTGGGAATTACACGTTATACATAAAATCTGGAAACCCCGCCTCCAGTACGGCGAATTTAAATAATAAGGGGGACCTGGGAAACATTAACAGTGGTGGGCCCTGCGATAGGGAAAAGGGAATTGGAGACCTCCTGAGCTCCCCTGAGCCAGTGTCCCTCCACTCCTTACATTCCCTATACAGGCTCCGCACCTGTCGCCGCACGCGTACCTTAATGCCCTTGCTCACCCTGACCCTAAACCCTCACTAGGGAATGGGTCGGTGCGGAGACTAATCCCACCACTGCACTAATAACACACATGAAAGAGACAATACAGGGGAAACACCACTTAGCTTTGCTCTGTTTCGTGCGCTCCTAGCAACAGAGCCCACCACATGCGTGCGTCTTCTCCTCCACCCGGATCCATCACCATAACAGGACCCTTCACCTTAGTGTAGCCTTGGAGCAGAGTCCACCACCAGTTGCAGCTGCTTAGTACCAGAGTCCCAAGGATGAGTTCAGCTTCCGACATGAAGTCGAGCATGCTTGAGTCCAGCTCAGCGGCCAAGTCCCACATGGTGAGTGCCACTCTCCATAGTCGCCACTCCACCAGTCCATGCAGACACTTCCCGCTGACACCATCCCTGCGACCCCACCACGCCATGCCAGCCCTTCGTCCAGACACCATAGCTGAAACACGTCCCCCCTGGCTAAGCTGCGCAGGACTCCTCACCAGCTCCATCCTTCATCCAGGCTCTCCAACTCAAAGTGAACACAATCTCACAATATCACAGGCAGTGATTGCACACCCCTAGCACACCTTTATAGGGTGTCACACCTGATCCATAATTAAGTGCACAAAAACCTAAAGTGCAATACCAAAAACCACCACCGGGGACAGTCAAGACACCTTGGAACTTTCCAAAGTAAAAAATGTTCACCCAGTGCAATTTAAAACTGTCAGATCATGACAGAAACTCCTAGAGAGGGCGTCTGCCTTGACATTCTTAGTGCCCGGAAGAAAAGAGATCACAAAATCAAAACATGTGAAAAACAAGGCGCACCTAGCCTGTCTAGGATTCAAGCGTTTGGCCGACTCCAGGTAAATCAAATTCTTGTGGTCAGTAACGACCACGACTTGATGTTTAGCTCCCTCCAACCAATGTCTCCACTCCTCAAATGCCCATTTCATGGCTAACAGTTCCCGATTCCCCACATCATAGTTACGTTCGGATGGGGAGAACTTTCGGGAAAAGAAAGCACAGGGATTCATTTTAGATGTTACAGGATCTTTTTGGGACAAAACAGCTCCTGCACCAATCTCAGAAGCGTCCACCTCTACCTGAAACGGGAGTGAGACATCAGGTTGCCGCAAAACCGGAGCAGAAGTGAACCTTCGCTTCAGCTCCTGAAAGGAAGAAATTGCTTCCGGAGACCAATTCAGCACATCAGCCCCCTTCTTAGTCAAATCAGTCAATGGTTTGGCAATACCAGAAAAATTAGCTATAAATTTACGATAAAAATTAGCAAAACCCAAAAACTTCTGGAGGGCCTTCAAAGAAGTGGGCTGAACCCAATCATAAATGGCCTGTACCTTGGCCGGGTCCATTTCAATAGTTGACGGAGACAAAATAAATCCCAAAAATGAAATCCTCTGTACACCAAAAAGGCATTTCAATCCCTTGACATACAGGGAATTCTCCCTCAAAATCCGGAACACCGTCCGAACATGTTCCACAAGAGAGTCCCAATCCTTGGAAAAGATCAAAATATCATCCAGGTAGATGATCAAAAATTTATCCACAAAGTCTCGGAAAATATCATTCATGAAGCACTGGAAGACAGAAGGGGCATTAGTGAGCCCAAAAGGCATCACCAGGTACTCAAAATGTCCCTCCGGTGTATTAAATGCCGTCTTCCATTCATCCCCCTGCTTAATGCGAATAAGATTATACGCCCCCCTGAGGTCAAGCTTGGTAAACCAGCAAGCACCTTTAACTCTGGAGAATAGATCAGAAGTCAGGGGTAACGGATACTGATATTTAACAGTAATTTTGTTGAGGGAACGATAGTCAATACAAGGCCTTAATAAACCATCTTTCTTTGCCACAAAATAAACCCCAGCACCTAAGGGTGAAGAGGATGGTCTAATATGACCCTTCTCCAACGACTCCTTAATATAGGATCGCATAGCCTTGTGCTCGGGTACAGATAAATTGAAAAGTCGACCCTTGGAAAATTTACACCCAGGGCTCAGCTTAATTGCACAGTAATAACTCCTATGAGGAGGCAAAGACGCAGACTCATTCTCACTAAATACATCATAAAAATCAGCCAAATAGTCAGGAACATCATACGACTGGGGAGAGGTGGAGAAAATAGGAGCGTCACTAAGGGCACACCGACAACCCCAACTCACCACAGACACAGATTTCCAATCCAAAACTGGATTATGGATTTGCAACCAGGGAAACCCCAGAACGATGGTATCATGCAAATTATGCAACACCAAAAATCTGCAATTTTCTTGATGGTCTGGGGCGACCCGCATTACCACCTGGGTCCAAAACTGTGGTTTATTCTTCACCAAAGGAGTAGCATCAATACCCCTCAAAGGGATAGGCATCCACAGAGGTGTCATAGGAAACCCACAACGTTTAGCAAAATCCAAGTCCATCAGGTTCAGAGTTGCTCCCGAATCCACAAAAGCCTTAGAGGAAAATGTGGACAGGGAGCAGATCAGAGTAATTGCCAGAAGAAACTTAGGTTGAACACCACCAACAGCAAATGTGTGTGCAAAATGTTTCTCTCGTTTAGGGCAGACAGAAATAATATGAGAGGCATCTCCACAGAAAAAACACAGCTTATTGCGCCTTCTGAACTCCTGACGTTGCGCCCTAGACAAAACTCTATCACATTGCATAGGTTCAGACATTTGTTCAATAGGTGACAACACCTCTCGTGCAGTTTTGCGTTCACGCAAACGCCGATCAACCTGAATGGCTATTGACAGAATCGTCAAGACCAGAGGGAACAGGAAATCCCACCATAGTATCTTTTACGGTTTCTGACAAACCCTTCCGAAAGAGAGCTGCCAAGGCACCATCATTCCTGGTAGTAAGGACCGCCTACTTTCGGAATTTTTGACAGTACAACTCTGCAGAATCATGACCCTGGCTCAATGCCAACAGGGCCTTTTCAGCCTGATCAATAGCATTAGGTTCATCATACAACAACCCCAAGGCCTGAAAAAATGCGTTCACATCAGTCAGAATAGGATCATCAGGTTTCAAAGAAAACGCCCAATCCTGGGGATCGCCGCGCAGCAAAGAGATGACAATTTTAACCTGCTGCGCGGAGCTCCCCGATGAGTTAGGCTTCAAGGCAAAAAATAATTTACAATTATTCTTAAAATTCAGAAATTTAGACCGATCCCCAAAAAACACATCAGGAGTAGGGATCTTTAGTTCAGCAGCATGTGAATGAGCAAGATAGGCGGAAATTCCCCGCACTTCAGCAGTAAGCTGCTCCACACGATCAGACAATTGCTTAATCTTCATTGAGAAAAAATTCCCCCTCCGGCCTCAGAGAAATAGAAGAAAAAACATACACAAAAAAATTCTGACACTTTTTTTCTTTTTTCTTTTTTACAATTCTTTCCTGCTATTGAGTACCCTAAAATCTGCGGTATGGCTGGTGATTCTGTTATGAATGAGTCACCAGAGGAGGAGAAAACAAAGATACAAGCTAAGTCCAGAAAACCGGAGAGGTTGGTAGCTATCGGATTGCAGACCCCTGATCCTATACACCACAACTAACAGTAGCCATGGGGGGTTCCTACGGAGCCCTAGACCCCTCGTCACCGCCGGAGAACTACATAAGCCTAAAGAAGGAAAGGGGAAATCTAAACTGCCCCAGAGCAGACCCCAAAGCAATTGACAGCCCCCAACATGTATTGTCGGTGAAATACAGATGAAAACACAAACACAGACAGAAAGACAGGCTGAGCAAATGATGGGGCCCAACTAACTAAATAGGACAGGACAGCAAAGATGCTGGCTGCAATCTGCAAAAAACACTACCAAAAATGTCCCAACCGTCTGATAGGGAAAAAGGCCCTGAAGTCGCTAGACTTCAAAATCACTATATCAGCACTCAGGTATATTCTGAAAACAGAGCAAAGAGATCAACTGATCAGAGACAAAAATGGAATTCAGCCAGTCCCAACCAGGACTGGCTGAATACAAACACTAAGGAAACCAGACAAAATCTCATGGAATAATAGCAGGGCAAAAACTTAGCTTTTAGTAGACAGGAACTAAACTGGATGCAAGAGCTCAGAGCAGAAAGGATCACCAGCAGCCCTGCAGGGCGTCGGCTGCCTTATATCCACTCAGAAATTCCAGATGCCCAATCACACTCCGCCTGTTCAGATGACAGGTTCTTCCCATCCCAATCAATTTCACTACCTCTCTTCACCAGCAGAGGGAGTTCATCAGACATCAAAGGTGAAGGGGAGAATGAACTCACAACAGCAGTGCAGGATTCACTAATCCATCTGTCTCAGACAATTGTTTCAGACAGATGTCTGTCCAGCCTATTCCACTGAAAAAGAACTCACCACCACCTCTCGTGGCAGCCTGTTCCATTCATTTATCACTCTCACTGTCAAAAAGTTTTTCTAATATCTAATCTGTATCTTCTCCCTTTCAGTTTCATTCCACTGCTTCTCGTGTTTCCATGTGCAAATCAGAATAATGATTATCCCTCCACACTGTGACATCCCTTCAGATATTTGTAGACAGCTATTAAATCTCCTCTTTTTTGCAAGTTAAGCAGATTCTTTAACCATTCCTTGTAGGACATACTTTAGTCTGTTTACCAGCTCTTCTCTGAACTTGCTTCAGTTTTTCAATGTCTTTTTTAAAATATGGTGCCCAGAACTGGACACAGTATTCCAGATGAGGCCTGACCAAGGAGGAGTAAAAGTGGATAATTACTTCATGTGATCTAGACTATATGCTCCTCTTAATACATTCTAGAATTGTGTTTACCTTTTTTGCCACTGCATCACACTTTTGACTCATGCGCAGCCTGTGATCTATTAGTATACCCATGTCTTTTTCACGTGTGCTGTTGCTTAGTTCTATTCCTCCCATTCTATAGATGGAATTTTCATTTTTCTTTCCCAGATGTAGAATCTTGCTTCTCAATGTTAAATACCATTCTATTAGTCCCTGCCATTATTCAAGTTTACTTAGATCCTTTTGAATCCTTTTTCTGTCTTCTCTATTGCAAGCTAGCCCTCCTAGCTTTTCATAGTCTGCAAATTTGATTAGTTGATAATGTCATAACGTGCACGAAGACAGCAATCGGAAGGGGCGGACATTTCATTAGTGCAACCTTTGCAGCTGCACAGGTGCCCAAGAGGTAAATGGGCCCATTTTCACCTACAAACCAGGTGGAATTGTTCATTATGATGAACTATCAGACTGTAAATGGCCCATATCTTGTTCTTGCGCAGGGGCCATCTTCTGTTCATGTCTGCCAGTGACAATGGGCTCAGTAATATTAAAGGCTTAGTCACTAATTTATTCCACAGCATGGAGTTAAAAGGATGAGAGAAAAAAGGAGAGGTTTGTTGTTCAGCAGAATGCAGATGGCCAACATTTTGCTAAATTCATGCTGTGCAAAGTGCAAAAAAACATATTTTGGGGGACAGAAATTTTTAAAAATTCATGATTTCAATTCCACTCAAATAAATTTGCACAACTCTAGAATGTATACGTCCAAAAGAAATAAGCAGCGCAGAGTGTTCAACAAGATACATATAAGCATTGAATATATGAATTTTTAACTGCATTATTGCCATACATTTATAAGATTGAGGTACTTAGCGCTCAAAATTGGCTCATTTATTAATTTCCACAGCTCACAACAGGATGACCTCACTATTGTCAGGAGCCTATTCTATTAGACTTATCTTAACTAGACTAAGGCTGGTTTCACACTTGAGTTTAATTGCGCAGTGCTTTGTGAGCTATCGGTCGCACGCTCATTTGTCCCCTGTCTTTATAATGGAGGGCACAGTGTCTGGCGATTGCACGCAGGCCTCAGTATTTCAGTGCGCTGCGCATTTTGAATGTCTGCGATCAGACACGCGGACGTTACATGTTGCATTTTTTGTTCAGCCCAACGTAGTTAAAAATGTGCATGCGCGCGTCAGCGCACGCAATGCGCAAAAAAATAGTATTACAGTCTATGGGTGCGCTGACGTGCGCTGTATAGTGCGCATGTCAGCGCTTAGCGAGCGCGTGCGATTTCAGAGTAAACAATGTCTAGACACTGTGTAAATCCAGCCCCTCAACGAGAAACATTGTTTTGGAGGATGGGAGATAAAAGAAGGGCTTTGTAGTGCCACCTCATCAATCTCCAGACAGACTGCAAGAAGAAAAGACACCCACCCAGCCAGAGATAATCCATATTTGGGATAACACAGCAGCTTTTATGTGAGTATTAAAAGATCACTTTCTGTGAGCCTGTGCTTTCAAATATATAATATACTAATGTTTTATTTTTTGCTTTTGCTAGAATGTCTTCTGGATCCGAATACTCACCACCAGCGGAAGAATTGGCAGACGCAGAGCGTGAGGTAAGTAGTTTGCTGCCTTTGTGAAGTATACCTGCCTCTCCAAATGTTTAATTATTTCTGTTCTTTTACAGACCTCAGCATTGGACCAACCAAGTGAGGGTGACCAGCCGTAGCAGCGTACACAAAGCACGGCGGGAAGGAGATGCACAGTAGGAATCTTTTTAGCTTTCTTTTTTTTCTAAGTGTTTTGTATTCCTGTTTTTCTGTCCTGCTTTTCTCCCCTTTTTTTCATCTATGTCACTCTTCATAAATGCAAAGATTCTAAATGTGTTTCTTTTCTAGGTTCCACAATGGGATGAGGACGTGTTTCTCGACAAAGAGCAACTCATCAGCCTTGTCCAGGAGCGTGTCCCGTTGTGGGACAGCCGTGACCAGCAGTACAAGGACATTGTGGTGACCCGACAGCTATGGAATGAAGTGGCCGCAGCATTGATGGAGGGCTGGGACAGCGCCTCTGCAACTGTCAAAAAGGCGTTCAGTAAGTATTTCTCTGTTGTGTGATGCTGCATTGACTCTTGATCCTGATGATACCTGTGTGTTTATTGCAAGAGATATGATTGCATTAAACACACGTGTCCTCCGGTTCAATAGTGTATGCATTGTGTATTGTCATGCTGTATATTTTTGAAGCTTCACTCTTGATCCTGATGCTACATGTGTGTTTAGTGCAAGAGATATACTTGCAGTAAACACACATGTGTCCTCAGGTTCAATAGTGTATACATTTAGTTTTGACATGCTGTATATTTGTTATGGTTCACTCTTTATCCTGATGCTACATGTGTGTTTAGTGCAAGAGATATTCTTGCAGTAAACAAACATGTGTCCTCAGGTTCTATAGTGAATGCATTTTGATTGCAATTTTTTGGGATGCAGCATTGATGACAACTTAACTCAGGTGTGTGTGGTGATACTGATGTTACCATCATTGCATTGTATAACACAATTTTTTTGTTCTTTTCCATTGTTTTAACAGTGAACAAAGTCTGCACATGTTGGCGCTCGATGAAGGACCGTTTCAACACTGATGTTCGTGCTGAGGGACAGGTTCGCAGTGGCTCATCGGCAAGGACAAGAACCAAGTACCGCTATCATCGCGCTTTGGAATTCTTACGACCAGTACTTGCCACCAGAGCATAAGTATTTTTTTTTTGGATTGACCCTAATTGTTACATTTATATTCCACAGCTGATCCGTCTTGTTAATGCTTGATACTAATGTTTACCTTTTTTTTCCACAGCACCTGGAGCAGCACCCTGCAACCTGTCCCGGGAGCGGTTCTTCATCGATCGACCTCGGAAACGTCCCAGCCATCCGACAGCCAGGAAGCAAGTTGCAGGTCAGCAACACAGACAGCTGGTGACCAGGAAGCTGGTCAATCAGGTGTTCCCCTGTCCCAGGTCTCTGCCACTGGTTATGCGGGCACTACCCACCAGCGGCAGAGGACCTTGGACAGGCCTGTCTTGCCCGAGTTCATGTACTTGAGCGAGGCCTTTCATGCCAGCCGCAAGACACTGTCTGAAAGAGTGGAAAGTGGCTTCTCACTAATGGAGCGTGGTTTTAACCACATGGAACACCTACTCCACTCTTCCGACCAGCGCCTTGACCAGCTGGAGGCCGACCTCAATAGACCAGCGCACCATTTCTTTAGTAAAATTGAACGGGGCATGGTGGATCACCTTAGTCCTGAGCAACAGCTGACTGTGTTACATGCCTGCAACACTGCTTACTTGCAGGCTATGCAACAGAATCAGTATGTGCAGCAGTCAGTGTTGTCATTCCCACCTGTGCCACCACTGACTCGCTTCACCACAGTACCGACTTCTGCTGCATATTACTGCACAGCCACCTGCATTCCTAGCCAAGCCAGGCACCACTACACCACTCCAATGTCAAGTGCTGCTGGACACTCCACCCCCGCCGCCACCACCATGTCATGCGCTGCTCCCGTCTGGAGCACCAGTACAGCCACCGTTACCACATCTTGGTGCACCTCCAGCGCTAAATCTGGTTGGGCCACCACCTCTTCACCTGTTCGTAGCACAGAGAAAACATCATCTCTGGATCGGAGCACCGCCACTTCTCCAATATATGAGAGCACCACCACAGCTCCTCACCATACAAGGAGCACCGCCACCACCACTCTTCAGAGGAGCACCACCACCACATCTCCTCATAGGAGCACCGCCACCACTACGCTGCAGAGGATCACCGCCACCACTTCGCCTACTCATAGCACCGCTACAACTCCTCATCAGAGGAGCACCGCCACCACGTCACCTGATCGGAGCACCGCCCACACTTCTCCCACCAGAAGCACTGGGCATAATTCACCTTCCATGAGCACCGACACCACCATTTCACCTTCAAGGAGCACCGCCAGAACCACCACCGAACACCCTAGGGGAGACCCACATTCTGTCTTTTTTTCCACTCGTCCACAGTCCACCAGCTCTAGGCGGTCAAGCCATGTAAGGCGGTCACACGGTGGTAGTCGGTCTAGGCAGATGACTCCTGCCCCAAAGAAGAAGAAACAAAAGACTTTGTTACTCAATCCCCCTCTCCTTCCAATGTTTCCCAACCTTCCTCCTTTATCATTCCTGACCTCCCTTCCCCCAGTAATTTAGTAGCACCTTTACCTCGAACCCCTTCCTCAGTTTCCAGCTGTTCCTCATATCTCCACACCCCCAAAGTATCCAACACTTTGCCCAAACGTCCTTCAAAGGGAAAATAATTTTAAAAAATAAATAAATAAATATTGAATATTTGGTGTTCAAATAATATTTGGTTCTTGTGTCTTTTGCCGCCTACACACTGCACCGTACACACTGCACCATACAGTTTGCGTTTTTGTGAACACATAGCTCCATAAATGACACATGTTTCGTGTGTCAATCTTGGAGATATGTATTTGCAAAAACCAAAAATGTATATGACGTACATTTTCTACATGCCCCCATTGTCTTTTCTCTGGTTAGATGTAATAGAGGATGGTGTTGATTGCCAGGCCTATCTATTGTTACCTTGATTAGTATCCTTATCAGTTAATCTACTATGATGTTTTTTAACATCATTTAACTGTTTGGAATACAATCCAAGGTTATTATAGATAGACCTTCTAAATAACCTCAGCCTCTATGTAATGAGTGTTTAGAAACTGAGGAGATGATGTTGAAAATACACGTCATATGTTCATGAACCTGCCCTTGTATCATACTTTGAAAGTTGTAAAAAAAACAATACAGGTAAATTATAAACACAGGCTTTTTATTAACATACACAACACATATAAATTTGGTTATACCATTTGCTCTTGCCAGGCCACCCGTCCTACATCAGAGTTGAAGTAGGCCGCAAATTGGTCCCTCATTTGCCCTACTTCAATGGATGACTGTAGAGGGTGCTGATTAAATTCAGGCAAGGGGTTAGGAGAGGAATCATCTAGTTCAAAATTAGGGTGCTCTCTTACCATCACAAAATTGTGTAGAACAACACAGGCCTTCACCACCTCATCCACGGTTTCTAGTTTAAGATTAATGGCTGTGGAGAGAATGCGCCATCTGGACACTAGTATACCAAAGGCACACTCTACAGTTCTTCTGGCCCTGGTCAGCCTGTAATTAAAAATTCTTTTAGTGTGGTCCAAGTCACGGCTGGAGTATGGTTTGAGCAGGTGTTGGCACATCTGGAATGTCTCATCCCCAACCATTACAAAGGGCTGTGACAGAGCTTCGGTGTTGGGAAGAGGCCGTGGCATGGGGAAATTGGCCCATGTCCGAGTTCTTAAAAGCCTGGGAGTCATTACCACGGCCAAATGCACCAATGTCCACTGCAACAAACTTACAGTCTGCATCAGAAATGGCGATGAGTACTGTAGAGAAGTACTTTTTATTGTTGTAGTACTCTGATCCAGTTCTCTTGGGTTTTATAATCCTGATGTGTTTCCCATCCATCGCACTCAAACAATTAGGGAAATTGCAGACTGTCCAGAATCTTTCTGCATTTTCAAGCCACTTTTCCACGGTGGGCAGGGGCATAAATTCTGGACAGAGAATGTCCCACAAAGCCCGGCAGGTGTGCACAACTGTTCCAGACAAGGTGGATATTCCAAGACGGAACTGGAAGCGCAGAGAAGAGAGGGTCTCTCCAGTAGCCAGGAATCTGGGACACAAAGAAACAACAAGAATTAATATTTGTGTATAGGGATTTACATAAAAAAACCCCAAAAAAGGGCACACCAATAAATAAATATGCATCCTTTTCTTTAAAAAAATTGCCTCAAAACAATGCAGCATCCTTTTGTTAAGTACATGGCAGATCAAGAATTCTGCCAGAATAGAATAGTACATCAAAGAACAAATAATATTATGCAGTCAGTGGTTTTGCTATATTACGTACCGTAATGTGACCAGGAGCCGCTCCTTGGGAGGAATCGCACGACAGAGTGGTGTGTCCTGTCTACGGATGACATCTTGTACACGACCAAGTAAATACATGAAGCTTTGTTGGGACATCCGTGTGTAATCCGTAAATTTATCTGGGTTTGCCTGTAGCTCGCTGTAGAGGGTGTGGTACGCTCCACGGCTCTCCCGGAGTTCAACAATAGGATGGATCCACAAACGCCGACACTGCCGTCTTTGCTGTCTCTCTCTCCCTTTGTTCATGGCAAGCAACTGCATAAGCTTAAGGCATCCTGATGTCCAGATCCAAGTTGAAGTGAAAGGTCTTCCAGCGCAGATCCATGTCTTCATTAAAAACTGCTAGCAACTGGGAAGAATAGCTGTAAACTGGGTCTAGATAAGGAATTCCAATAACAAACGCCCACTGCTGTCCAATTGGTGGAGTATGAGTCACTAATTGGTCAATGATTTTTAATCCTGTGATTGTGACATTATAAGCAATAATCACGTAAACGCATGCAAAACGCTTACAAACGCATATAATCGCTACTTTTTTTGGCTTACCACGCACGATTATGTTACAAAAAAATGCTGCATTTACAAGCGTTTGTAAGCGTTTTTTTTATGCGTTTGATGTGCGCTCGAAATGCAGCACAAAAAAACGCTAGTGTAAAACTAGAATCATAGAATCATAGAATCATTGAATCGTAGAGTTGGAAGGGACCTCCTGGGCCATCTGATCCAACCCCCTGCTCAAAGCAGGATTCGCTAAATCATCCCAGTCAGATGTCTGTCCAGCCTCTGTTTGAAGACTTCCATTGAAGGAGAACTCACCACTTCTCGTGGCAGCTTGATCCACTCATTGATCACTCTAACTGTCAAAAAGTTTTTTCTAATATCTAATCTGTGTCTCCTCCCATTCAGTTTCATCCCATTGCTTCTATTCTTTCCTTGTGCAAATGAGAATAAAGTTGATCCTTCTACAATGTGACAGCCCTTTAGATATTTGTAGACAGCTATTAAGTCTCCTCTCAGTCTTCTCTTTTGCAAACTAAACATTCCCAAATCCTGCAACCTTTCCTCATAAGACAGGGTTTGGAGACCAGTCACCATTCTGGTCGCTCTTTTCTGAACTTGCTCCAGTTTGTTGATGTCTTTTTTAAAATGCGGTGCCCAAAACTGGACACAATGTTCCAGATGAGGTCTGACCAAAGAGGAGTAGAGGGAAATAATGACTTCACGTGATCTAGACTGTATGCTTCTGTTAATACATCCTAGAATTGCATTTGCCTTTTTTGCTGCTGCATCACACTGTTGACTCATATTCAGTCTGTGATCTATTAGTATACCCAAGTCTTTTTCACATGTGCTGTTGCTTAGCCCTATTCCTCCCATTCTGTATATGCTTTTTTTATTTTTATTGCCCAGATGTAGTACTTTGCATTTCTCCCTGTTAAAAACCATTCTGTTAGTTGCTGCCCACTTCTCCAGTTTATTTATATCTTTTTGAATCCTCTCTCTCTCTTCTCTAGTATTAGCTATCCCTCCTAGCTTTGTGTCATCAGCAAATGTAATCAGTTTACCCTCAATTCCTTCATCTAAATCGTTGATAAAGATGTTGAACAATACAGGGCCCAGGACAGAGCCCTGTGGTACCCCACTTGAGACATTCTTCCAACTGGATGTGCAGCCATTTATGACCACTCTTTGGGTCCGATCACTAAGCCAGTTATGAATCCACCTAACAGTTGTCTTGTCCATTCAATACTTAGTCATTTTTTCAATAAGGATTGTATGAGAGACTTTGTCAAATGCTTTGCTGAAGTCAAGATATACTATATCTACAGCATTTCCTTGATCCACCCAATCAGTGATTCCGTCACAGAAGGAAATTAAGTTAGTCTGACATGACTTATTAGTTACAAACCCATGCTGACTCTGTTTAATCACTTCATTCTTATCCAGGTACTGACATACATGTTGTTTAATAATTTGTTCAAAGATCTTTCCTGGTATAGAAGTCAGACTCACCGGCCTATAGTTGCCTGGGTCCACCTTCTTCCCCTTTTTGAAGATAGGAGCAACATTTGCTCTTCTCCAGTCTTCTGGGACTTCCCCTGTTCTACAAGAATTTTCAAAGACTATGGAGAGGGGTTCAAAAATTTCTTCTGCTATCTCCTTCAGTACTCTGGGGTGTAATTCATCTGGACCTGGAGACTTGAATTCATTTAGGTTAGCTAAGTGTTTCCTCACTATCTTTCTGTTTATAGATATCCTGGATTCTTCTATTCCCTTAATAGGACAGTGAATAACAGTTGATGTTACATTTCCTTTCTGAGAGAAAACAGATGCAAAATAGGAATTTAAAAGTTCGGCCTTCTCAACATCCTGTCTTACCATTTCATCATTTTCATCCTGTAAAAATCCTATAGCATCTTTGACTTTTCTTTTACTTTTGACATATCCCCAAAATCCTTTGTTATTGCTTTTGACATCTCTTGCAAGCCTCAATTCATTTTCAGCTTTAGTTAATCTGATTTGTGCCCTGCAGGTTCTGCAGACATCATTATATTCTTCTTTAGATATGCCTCCCTCTTTCCATTTTATAAACATTTTTTTCTTCCTTTCTAGCATGTGCTTAAGTTCTGTGTTCATCCATCCTGGCTTCCTTAAATGCTTCCTATTCTTCCCTCTTTTCGGAATTGTTAACAATTGTGCTTTGAGAATTTCATTTTTCAAGATTTCCCATCCTTCCTGGACATTTTTGTCTTTAAGGATATCCAGCCTTTGGATCCCTCCAATTCTCTTTCTGAATCCCTTAAAATCTGCCTTTCTGAAATCTAACCTTGACGTCATAGTCTTCACAGGTCTTCCTCCTCTAGTTATCCAAAATTCTAAAATAGCATGGTCGCTACCTCCTAGGTTCCCAGCCACTTTTACCTCCTCAACCATTTCCTCCCTGTTTATAAGGATTAGATCCAAGGTAGCAGTTCCCCTTGTTTTCTCCCCTACCTTTTGGAAGATAAAGTTGTCAGCAAGTGAGGATAAGAATTTTCTTGACCTGTTAGTTTTGCCTGAGAGAGATTCCCAACAAATGTCTGGATAGTTGAAATCTCCCATGACAACTATGTCATATTTTTTGGAGAACTTGGCCATTTGATGCATAAAGAGTTCATCCATATCTTCAGCTTGCACAGGCGGCCTGTAGTAAATGCCTACAATGGTGTCCTTTCCATTGTTCTGTCCTTAGTCCTAAAACATTAATGCCATTTAGCATCCAGCCAAAATTGAAAAAGTAAAAACGAAATATGGAGACAAAGGGTTAAACAGTTTTCAACCTGTTGCCAAGATGCAACCGTCCAGGCTGAGAAGGACCGGGGAATGAGCTGCTGCAAGCGCAGCCTCAATGGCTAGCGGTGACCTCAACCAGGACCCTGAACTGCAGTGATCACCACTAACACAATGAGAAAACATCTCACAGTGCAGTGGTGAGTTCACTGGGAGAAATTTTTCCCGGTGAACTCTCCGCTGCACCATCAGGCTGTTTCCCCCACTGTTTTTTATTTTTGTTTTTTATTAAAACAATTTTAAAAAATCGGAGTGGGGACTCCTCTATTCTTGATAACCAGCCTGGCTGAAGCTGACAGTTGAGGGTTGCAGACCCAGCTGTGAGTTTTGAATGACTAGTTATTAAAAGCACAGGGGATCTCACAAGCGTCGGCTAATGAATACTCCCATCAGCTTTCTGCTTTTGGTGTTATTAGCGGCAGTAGGTGTAGGCTGATGAGAGCAGTAGTCCCATCAGCTGACGCCAGTGACCGGAGGTAAACTTTTCATCTCCGATCACAGCTGCAGGAACCACGCCCGTTTGACCGGCGGTAATGATTTTGCTGCACAGTGTAACAAACACCCAGTGTATAGGGCGCCAAACACAAACAGCAACATGGACTTCCTGATGAAGTCTGTGTTCAGTGTCCCTGTCCAAACAGTAGGTGTTCAGTACGGACGCTGAAATTTACTGTTCAGATTCGCCCATCTCTAGTGGTAATGTTTTAGGTAAGTACAAGTACATCCCCCTAAACAGGAAATATCCTATTTGGTAAGCCAATACATGAAGGCCTTTTTCAAGAATTACAAGTTGTCCTATTCAATCAATATAACTGAGTAGTAGTCACAATGATTTATATTTTTTGTTAATGCAGAACTTTTTGACTATTCACATAATGAAGCTTGGGAACAGGACTAGCTCCAGGTTAAAAGTTTGGCACATACATTGGTCACTGTCTACCACACTTTCCTCTACTAATTTCTTAACACAGTTGTTCTATAATTTATACTGTGTAGTCAGAAAGTATATTGGCACTATGTTCACTTCTTGGTGGGGGGCTCAGTAGACAACAGCAGGTAAGAGATTTAACACAAAAAAGTGGCACGCAATCTGCTACTTTGCATTTCTGCGTGACAGGGGTCAGGTGGTAGACATTGGATTCTGTTTAATGCACACCACTAGGAGTTTGCCCAGGGGTGCAGTTGATCCTCAAGCACTGTGGGCCTGCCATCTGCCCAGCTGTATGTTATTGATGCCAGCCTTTCAAAAAAAACTTGAAATGATGTGAGAATTATCTCTCAGAAACTACATTACATGTAATAAATCTGTTTAATTTGTCCTCACTGAAAAAAAAAATCTTGTCTGCAGTTAGTTATGTCTATAGCAATATTCTGCCAGTTTATTGTGACAATGGCAAGCTAAATTTAACAATCTGCCTCTGTCATCAGTGACGGAAAAGTTTCTCTGCATTGCCAAGTGTTACATTGTAGCTATCACATTCTTTGAGTTAATCAGTGTGGTGACAAAGAATACATTCTATCTGCACAATAAAAGTCTATGAAAAACTGCTTTTCATGTAGACTCGGCTCACATCAAGTTGCAAATCACATGCAAAAGGTGAGAATAGAGAATTATCATCATTCTAAAAAAAGAAAGTGTAATTGATTTTTACCTTTCATGATGCCAATGGACACATTTAGAAATGTTGAAAGTAGAGACAAAGTCAAACATTCTTTACAATCAGCGTCATATTAGGACTGAAATTCAGCCATGGCATTTGAAAGCCACAGGTAGATATTAACAGCTTGAGATCCCAGAGCATAAAACATAGTATGTTAAAAAAAAAAATTATACTCACCCTCCACTCACCTCAACAGCCCTTTGCTGCTCGCAGCCACCATCCATTCTAATCCCCCAACCAGGACCATGAAAAACTCTTTGAACTCAATCTAATGGATAATATTAGATTCCCAAGCACTTTATTTCCTGAATGAAATCATGCAGCGCAAATTTTTTTCATGGAATTGTATGGCAAGATGTATATGAGAAAAAACTTGCACCATATTTTAATCCACGAGTTACTTCGTACACAGACCCAAAGTATTTTGATGAAGACTTGCATTGCGCCGGAGTTTCGTGTGTCATGGCATCGGGAGGGTTCTTCGCAGGTACGAGAGGTAAACGGTATGACATCATGACATGAGGAGTAAACTTCTGTATACAAGTTCAGAACCCTTGTGGACACTGTGTTACCCAAAAGTCCAGCACAGTGGGGAAAGGCCTGAGGAATACACCTCGTAAAGGGAGGAAACAGAAGATGCAGTGAGGATGGGATAGGTGACAGAGAGTAGCAAAGGGGCCAAAGAGGTGAATGGTGAGTTAAGTAAAACGATTTTATTATTTAGCTAACTTTTTGAGGGTTCATTATGGTTAAGAAAAATAACAGCCAGCGAATTACAAAAAAATCTTAATTTTGGCACTCGTGGATTTTTTCAAAATTCAAGTAGAATTCAATTCTACTCAAATTTATTTGCTTATCGCTATACACAGTCTAATGCTGTCCATTCCCCTCCACTAGATGGGTGACTCTTACTAATATTTCCTTGAAAGGAGGAAATTAGAATTTAAGATTAAATAATAATAATATTAATAAGAATAAAACCACAGTAATATTGTAATAGAAAAGACAAAGTCCACCTTACCATAACAAAATATTAGCATCATATACAGTACTTATAACACCACCATACTAATCATTAACTCATTAACAATAACTACTGTACTAAGACTGATACTTTCACCATACAATGACTATATAATAGTAATATAAGTTTTACACCAGTGCTCTACAAATCATATTACACTGTATGTATACTGTACAGCTTTCACCAGTGATATTCTCTCTTATAATATTAATTTTCCCTTTTTTCTTTCCCTTTGGTCCAGATCACCATGACCACTTTCTTCATCAGTAACTCATCCCTGCAAAATGTGAGGCAGATATATATTTGACTTAGTGCTTTCCAGCAGCCTCCTCGCATTTCCCAATCTCTACACACACCATTTAGTGCCATATGCTGTTCTTTAGACAAAATATTGCCCCCACTGTTCCCAGCACAGCAATAGTACCCAGTCACCTTTTGTGCCCCCAAAAAATAACAGTGCCGCATCTGTGACACTACAGAGTAATAACGTTCCCTCTGTACTTCCTTCTAGTCATAATGCACCCCTGTGCCTCTCTACAGTTACACAGCACCATATAGGAATAATCCAGCCTGTAACCCGCTTATAATAATAACTAGATGGAGGCCCGATGCTATCACATCGGGAGGGCGGTAATGTCATGATGGGGGCAGGCTCATTCAAAGCATGGTTTTGTGCTATTGTGCACTCATCAATGATAAAAAGTTTAGTATGTTGTAACTTTTTGGAGGCGACGTTGTGCCTTTGCTGCTTTCCTTTCATTGTCATTGGCGTACTTTTTGGGAGGAGCCATGTTGGCGTTGATATTTGCTTTTTAAAGGGGTTTTCCCACGAACGAAAGTTCATTTTAAAAATTGTCTGTGTCTGACCATGTGCAGAAAATACCCCAGCTCCTGGGCAGGGGAGGAAGCCAAAGACAATACTGACATTACAGCAGGAGATCTCAGAGGATACATTTTTTGAGGTAAAATATTGTTTAAAAGCAGTCAGTGAAATATTTTACCTCACAAAATGAATCCTCTTTGATCCCCTGCTGTAATGTCAGTATTGTCTTTGGCTTCCTCCCCTCCCCAGGAGATGTGATATGCTCTGTTCACGGTCAGACACGGACAATTTTTAAAATGAACTTTTGTTCGTGGGAAAACCCCTATAATATGACCGGCTTCCTCTGACTGTAGACACATCATGCATCTGCCGCTGGGATCAGCCGAATGATTCACTTCGCCTGCGCGGAATTTGCGCAGGCGCAGTAAATGAGACCGCCACCATCTTTGTGCAGACAGATAGCGGCAGTCACATTAAAACTGCGCATGCGCTCCTCCTTTGTGTGTGTAGTGCAACGGTGTTCCACTGGTGGTATACCGCAAGAGGCTGGTACCACCAGCAGTTTCCATATTGAGACACCCATCACTTGGGTGTCCCAATATGGCAGTCGGTGAACTTCCGCCGCTTGGAATTCTGTGATCTGGACACATCTGGATGGAACAGGATGTGAAGACATTACCAGGTAAGTATATATTAGATGACCCTGTGCCTCTTTATAACAAAATCACCCCCATGCTTTCTTATAATAATGCATCCTGTGCTTACACTATAATGATAGCAATTCCCCACTGTGCTTCCTTACAATAATGTCCCTATCATTGTGCCTCCTTATAATAATGGCCCCCAATGCCTCTTTACTGAAAAATTCTCCTCACAGTATGATGATCCACAGGCCCTCCCAACACAGTATGATGTCGCCACTTTCCTCCACCCACAAAGTATGATGTTTCACACACATCCCCCCCACAGTATTATGGTACCCACAGCCTGCAAAATTATGATAGTCCCCACAGCCCACCACACAGTATGGTCACCAGAATCTCCACACATTATAAGGGTTACCACAGCCCCCATAGAGTAAGATGTCCACCACTTCATACCACACATTATGATGTCCACCACAGACTTTCAAACAGTTTGATGTCCACCATAGCACCTCACACAGTACCATATCAACCATAACCCCCACATAGTATGATGCCCACCATAATCTTCCACATAGTATGATGTACATCACAATTTCAAACACAATATGATGTCCACCACAACCTACCACACATTGTAATGTCTGCCACAGACTCACAGTTTGATGTCCACCACAGCCCCATTCCCAGTATCATGTCATCCGCACACACAGTATCATATCAACCATAGCCCCCCACATGGTATGATGGCACCATAATCCCCCACATAGTATGATGTCCATCACAATTTCAAACACCGTATGATGTCCACCATATCCCACCACACATCATAATGTCCACCACAGACTCTCATAGTTTGATGTCCACCACAGCTCCACCCACGGTATTATTTCCACCTAAAGCCCCACACAGTATGATGTCCATCACAATCCTCCACATAGTATGATTTCCACCACAACCCCACACACAGTATGATACCCCCCATAGATCCCAATACAGTATGATATCCCCAACAGCTCTGCATACAGTATTATGGACCACACACCCCTCCTTATATACAAAACTTCCTATATACAGTATGATGGCTCACAGAGCTTTACATACATAGTATTATCGTCACTATGATGGACTCCACAGCTCCCTGTGCACAATATAATGCCCTCTCAGCTCCCTCTGTACAATATGATGGATCTTACAGTCTTCCACATCAAGTGTCATGCCTAAAAATATAAGAAAAAAGAAAAAAAAAAGCTAGTAACAAATCCTAGTTCCCCATCAACTGCAGCCTCTGGCTCCTCTTCTATCTTCTGTAGCAGTTGGTTGTCCCCTGGGTAGCACCAGCCTCTTGATAGAATAAGTGGAGGAGCAGGGAGGTAAGTGGCTCTCTATTCCACTAAAGCTGGTAATAGTATCAACGTCCTGAGGATGATGATATCGTTAACAGTGTTGTAATTAATGTGGCCCATAATTTGAAAAAAGTATAGCTTATTAAAAAATATTTCAAAAATCTATTTACATTTCCACCTAATGATTTTTAGACCTACATAAAGGATCTCATGTTTACATGTGGCAATAATTGCTAAAGAGTTTATTTATAGGTCCATGTAAAAAGGGCTTTTGAAAGAACAAGTCACCAGGGGTTGATGGCTATCCCATAGAGATTTTTAAGATGATGAAATATTGCCTTCACCTTATTTCTTTTTACTAAAATCTGTACATTTTTTCACACATTAAAGACATGACCAAGGTTCCCTTATTTTTGTGCTATGCAGATCGGTACAGTTAGGCAAAATTGATATTATTTTTCAGGCATAAATCCTTGCAGGAAAGCTATCACATATGGTCATATGAAGGGACTGCATTGTATACTGAAATTAGAAACTTGTAGTTAAAAAATTACCTGCCAAGGCCTCCAAACAAATGCACTATCAGAAATAGCACAAAAAGAGGACTTGAAAATCCTCCAAAAAAAACCTGGATTCTGTGCATTGCCATAGTGTGAACAGTGCCACATACAAGTTTTCATTGTGCATTTATATACCCATCAGCCACCCCCTCGATGGATTGGTAGGATGTGAGCGGCTGTCTCATCTGTATTTTTGCACCTGTGTTGCCGCCATCTTAACTATATGGGTCCACTGCATCCTCATAGTGCATTTGTTTGGAGGCCTTGGCAGGTAAGCATCTCTGCCTTTTTTGCTGTATGTTTGAATTTTTGGAGGATTTTCAAGTCCTCTTTTTGTGCTATTGCTGTTTAGTGTTAGGGACTCGTAAACGTTGGGATCTGTGACAAGGATTACGAGCTTATGTATTTTGGCCAAAATATCAACTAATACGTCACATTTTTTAATGTGTTTTTTTGCACTTTTTTATTCGGGGTACAGTTGGGCCCATTTGTTCTTGTAAACTGTGGTGTCTGTTCACATGGGATGCATCTTGAGAGCGCTGGGCAGCCAGCCTGATCTAATAGAAGGATGTAACTAATAGGCTGTTAACCTGGATGCTGTGCATTGCCATAGTGTGAACAGTGCCACATACAAGTTTTCATTGTGCATTTATATACCAAGCAGCCGCCCCCTCCATGGATTGGTAGGATGTGAGCTGCTGTCTCATCGGTATTTTTGCACCTGTGCTGCCGTCTTCTTAACGATATGGGTCCACTGCATTTGTTTGGAGGCCTTAGCAGGTAAGCATCTCTGCCTTTTTTGCTGTATGTTTGAATTTTTGGAGGATTTTCAAGACCTCTTTTTGTGCTATTGCTGTTTAGTGAAAAAAAATTAGTATTATACTTGTGTGTCTTAACACCACATTAACCAATATTCACTAAATAGTTTGGAATCCTCTACGCTTTATCTTGTAAGAGAGTTCTTACTCACAGGTGAGCAGATAGAAAAATACTATCAGTTCATAATGTTTTTAAAAGTAACTAATCAAGAATGTCCTTCTGCTTTTTTACTTTCTTACTTGCTCTCATTTTATCTGTTGCTGAGATAAGGGATCATAACTAGTGTTGAGCATTCCGATACCGCAAGTATCAGGTATCGGCTGATATTAGCTGTATCGGAATTTCGATACTTAGTTCCGATACTTTTTTCATATCGAATACCGGAATCGGAAGTTCCCATAATGGTAGGAGCCCGCTCGATTTGATTCAGCCAATGGGGATCCTCAGAAGTGTGGGCAAATCCTGTTAGGCATGTAGGCATGTTAACTACTGGCATGGCTGTGATTGGCTGCTGAAATGATGTCATGATGCACTATAAAAACCGCAGCAGCCGCCATTTCTGGTCACTCTGCTGTGAATTCAGTTAGGGACAGGCTGCTGCTGAAGACTGTGAGGGACAGTTAGAAATAGCGATCATCAAACATATCTATTGCTCTACCCAGGCTACATAATCCACCACTGTAGCATTTTTGTAGCCCAGCAGCGCTGTTTTAATAGCTGTCTGCAAGGGCTGTGTGAGTGCAGACCCACGCTGTGTAGTGTGTCCTGCAGGCACGTCTGCTTGTAGGCCGCCCAGCGTGTGTCTCTGCCTCATACACATTTTTCTTTTATTGCTGCTTTTTTTTTCTCCTGTATAGTGTGTTTCCATACGTATCCATATATGTTGGTTGCAAACACTAAAGGAGTGGACAGCGGAGCCTTTCAGCAGCCTTTCAGTGCTATAGCCCATTTCTCTGCACTGTTTTTGGCTGTCTGATAGGTCTCTCTGTGTGTGAGTGCAGCTCACGTTGCAGTGTGTTCTACAGCCACCGCTCGTTGTAGTCCGCTCAGCTTGCGTCACTGCCTCATACATAGTCCTTTTTTTGCAGCAAATTTAGCCAGATTTTTGCTCCTATATTAGTGTGCTTCCATCCGCATCCATTGTCATTGGTTGGTTGCAAACACTATATAGGATTAGATAGAGGAGCCGTTTTGCTGGCTTGTGCCCTTCAGGGCCAGCCAGACTAGTATCACCCTATTTTTTGGAGCCTCATCAATTGCATTGTAGGTTAGCTTCCTGAATTGTAATCGCTCCAAAAAGTTTGTGATACTATAGCTTTCAAACTTTGGTCACATCCTTTTCTTCCCCCCCCAAAAAAAAAGGAAATAAAGTTCACCAAACACTCCACTTTACAGTTGTGTAGGCCACATTAGATCATATTAAAGTGTAGTACACACACTCTTAGCCAAACTAGTGTTTCTTATACTGGTTAGCAGGTGTTCAGGAATAAGAACACTAAGCCACCCCTTTTTTACTTTTCTGCCTATCTTTATCAGTCTACCAAGATGAAGAAGGCAGGGAGTAAGGCACGTGGTCGTGGCCGTGGAGCTTCAGCAGGGAGAGGACGGGGGGATTCAGCAGGGAGAGTACGTGGGGATTCGGTGTCTGCTGCGGCCACCAGTGACCCGGCATCCCCCACTTTTACTAGGCAACAGTCCTTCATGCGCAGCTTTGTAGGACCTCTCCGTACCCCACTGCTGCGTGACGAACAAATTGAAGCCGTTGTCGGATGGATGGCAGCTAACGCATCCACTTCAATGACTTCCGCATCCTCCCAGGGCCAGAGCACTGAAGAGCAACCATCTGTCTCTTCACCACCTGCCAAATTGCCCAGGCAGTCTGAGAGCCCTGGACAGGAGCCATCTCAATCTTTACTTCTGTTCTCAGTATCTGTTGGCTTGGAAAGAGGTGGCCAGCCAAGCAGCATTCTAGAGTGTGAAGAAGAGGGAGTATGCAGTGATGCGCAACTGCTTTGTCCCACTGAATCTGAAGAGGCGGGTGGGCCAGTGCCTATTGTCAGCACACATCAGTGCTCATCTGATGATGATGAGACTCAGTTGCCAATTTCTGGTGCGTACAGTGCTGGCGAGACAACCCAGGACCAGCCGGTGCCTGAAGAGGGGAGTGGAGATGATGAGGTCCTTGACCCATCATGGCGTCAGCCACAGGAAGGTGGTGGGAGCAGCTCTGAGGAAGAGATTCCCCAAATGGCCAAAAGAGGAGGGAGAGGGCGGGGGCAGACTTGGTTGCCTGTAGCCTCCACTTTGGCACCCGTGAGGAGCAATCCTCTTCCAAAACAGAAAGCGGGCGCTCCCAGGACTTGCAGTGCGTGGTCTTTTTTTGACACAGTTGCAGATGACATTTGCTTTGTCAAATGCAAGCTGTGTAATCAGAAAGTTAAACGATGGAAAAATGTGAGCAACCTCAATACCACAAATATGTGGAAACATGGGCGTACCAAGCACGAGGTGGAGTTACACAGACACACTGATGATGTAGGCCAACCTTCAGCAGCACCTACCACCTCTTCAGCTCGTGTTGGGGCCTCTTCCTCCAGCTCACACACAGCTGGTTCGGCTTCCTCACTGGAACGCCATGGAAGAACCTCTGCCACTGTTGTCCAGAGACCCAGTGAAATTCCACCCACTGAACCACGTTCTCAGTCATCAGCACACTCCCAGGCCACTCACCAGCAATCGGTAGCACAGGCATGGGAGAAAAAGCGGCCATAGTCGGCAAACCATCCCCGAGCACGGGCTCTGAATGCTGGCATTGCCAAACTACTGGCCCTTGAGATGCTGTCATTCAGGCTGGTGGAGACTGACACCTTCCGGAACTTGATGTCATTGGCAGTTCCACAATACAATGTGCCCAGCCACTTTTATTTCAGCAGGCAAGCCGTCCCTGCCCTGCAAAAGCATATGGAGCTAAAAATAAAAAATGCGCTACTAAACGCCATCAGTAGCAAGGTCCACCTGACCACCGATGCGTGGACCAGTAGCCATGGACAGGGACGATACCTTTCCCTCACTGCCCATTGGGTCAATGTTGTGGAGCCGGGTACAGATCTGGAGAGTGGCTCTGTACGTATTCTGCCAACTCCAAGGATTGCAGGAATGCAGTCTGTACATATTGAGTCCTCCTCCTACTCTAGTTCCTCGGAATCAGCACTGCATGAGCCTGTTAGGCCAGATATGAGCACAGGTGTGGCCAAACGTCAACAGGCCGTCCTTAAATTAATTTCTTTGGGGAATCGGAGCCACACAGCACAGGAGCTCTGGAATGCCATCAAGCAGGAGAGCGATGTGTGGTTTGTGCTAGCGAATCTCCAGCCAGGTTTGGTAGTGAGTAACAATGGCCGAAATCTAGTGGCAGCTCTGGGCCTAGGCAACCTCACTCACATACCATGTCTGGCACACATGCTCAATTTGGTCGTGCAGAGCTTTCTGAGGGACTATCCGGATCTTGATGCACTGCTGCACAAGGTTCGCCTAGAGTGTGCTCACTTGCGGCGTTCCAGCATGGCAAGATCACGCATTGCATCTCTGCAACGCCGATTCCGCCTGCCAGAACATCGCATCATATGTGACCTCCCAAACCAGGTGGAATTCAACGTTACATATGTTGGAGCGGTTGTGTGAGCAGCAGGCAGCAGTAATGGAGTACCAGCTGCATCAGGCGCAAACAAGTTGCACTGTGCGCCGGACACACTTCACCACCACTGGGTGGGCCACTATGAGGGACATCTGCCAAGTTTTGCATGCCTTCGATGACTCCACGCGGATGGCCAGTGCAGATGATGCACTAGTCAGCATGACTGTCCCCCTTATCTGTCTGCTTCAGAAAACCTTACAAGCACTAAGTGAGGAGGTTTTTGAAGAGGTCGAGGATGAGGAGTCAGAAATGCCATCTGCTTCTGGCAAGTCTGCGCAACGTGCCTCCACACAAAGGCCCAGGCAGGGGACACTTAGTGAGAAGGATGACGAGGAGTCAATGGAGGAGGAGGAACACATCTCTCCAGAGGAAGGAGGTACACATGGCTCTAGTAGTCAGTGTGTACAGCGAGGGTGGGGTGATGCTGAGCAGGCTGAGATGCTGCCTCAAGCTGGGGACAGCGTTTACGGTCCAGTTGGCAGTCTTACAAAGCCTCATACCACAGTTGAACCGGGAGCGAAAAATGCGGGAGTACCAAGAAACACTTGTGCAGGCCATCATGTTCTCCATTCCCCCCGCAAGTGTTGCTGGTAGTGCTTTTCAAAGCAGCCATGTGGGTAGAGGCAGTGGAGGAAGCTCTGCATAAAGAGGTAGCAGAGGCAGTGCCGCAGGACAAGGCAAGGCCAGTATGGCCCAAATGTGGAAAAGTTTTGTGGGACCGCCACAAGCGGCTACACCATCACAGACGGCTCCAGTCAGCAGGAGGCAACGTTTCCGTCAGATGGTGACAGACTACTTGTCTTGCCCTGTTAGTGTACTCCCAGACGGCTCTTCCCCGTTCAAGTATTGGGTCTCTAAGCTGGATACATGGCCAGAGCTTAGCCAGTATGCATTGGAGGTGCTGGCTTGCCCTGCTGCCAGTGTATTATCGGAACGTGTCTTTAGTGCTGCAGGTGGTGTGGTAACAGACTGTCGCACGCGACTATCCGCCGATAATGTTGACCGACTTACTTTTCTGAAAATGAACAAGGCCTGATCTCACCTGAATTTGCCAGTCCTCTTCCAGAATAAATAAATGGCTGGCAACAGGATCCAGGTCTCCTGTTGTGTTCATGTTTCTATGACCTGAACTTTATTTCCTGGGCTACAGAAACGCCCGTTGTTGCTCAGAAGTGCTGTCCGCACAGACAAAACACTCGCTCATGTGTAAGTGGGGTTCGGTAACGTCAGCTGATCCCCTGCTGTGTGTATGGCAAAGTGTCCTGCTCCCTTCACTGTCAAACAACCTCAGATTTACGCCTGGCTCCAAGTAGGCCTCGGCCTACTACCTGATTTTCCCTGGGCTCCGACACCGCCAGTTGTTGCTCAGAAGTGCTGTCCGCACAGACAAAACACTCGCTCATGTGTAAGTGGGGTTCGGTAACATCAGCTGATCCCATGCTGTGTGTACGGCAAACTCTCCTGCTGCCTACAACTTCTGACTACCTCTGATTTAATATGTTCTCTGATTTGCCCTCTGTCTACACTCTGTTTTGAGTATTTCCTCCGGCCTACAACACCGCCTGTTTCTGCTCTCAAGTGCCGTCTGCACAATCCACACTTGTTCCTGTGCTACCTGGGTCCTGTAACATCTGCTCATCTCCAGAGGTGAGTCCGGCAATGTCTCCTGCTTTGTCTACATTCCCACTACTTGTAGTGGAAAAGTGGACAGAGCAGGAGACATTGCCTGACTCACCTCTAGGGAGAAGCTGCTGTTACAGAACCCCAGTAACACAGGAACAAGTGTGGGTTGTGCAGACGGCATTTCAGAGCAGCAACTGGCGTGGTTGGAAGCCAGAGGAAATACTCGAAACAGAGTGAAGACAGAGGCCTAATTGGAGTACGTTGACAGTTAGTAGTAGTCTAGAAACAAACAATCGAAAACTGCCACCAAGTAGGCCTCGGCCTACTACCTGATTTTCCCTGGGCTCCGACACCGCCAGTTGGTGCTCAGAAGTGCTGTCCACACAGAAAAACACACTTGTTCATGTGTAAGTGGGGTTCGGTAACGTCAGCTGATCCCCTGCTGTGTGTACGGCAAACTCTCCTGCTGCCTCCAAATTCAAACAATGTCTTATCTTAAACTGCCTCCAAGTAGGCCTCAGCCTACAAAATGACTATCCCTGGGCTCCAACATCGTCAGTTGTTGTTCGGAAGTGCTGTCCTCACAGAAAAAAACACTTGTTCATGAGAAAGTGGGGTTCGGTAACGTCAGCTGATCCCCTGCTGTGTGGAGGGCAAACTGCTGCTGCCTCCAAATTGTAACTACTTCAGATTTAAACATTCTCTGATTTGGCCTCTGTCTCCACTCTGTCTCTAGTATTTCCCCTGACCTCCAGCACCGCCAGTTCCTGCTCACAGTTGCCGTCCGCGCATTTCACACTTGTTCCTGTGTTCCTGGTGTTCTGTTACGTGAGCAGATCCCCCAATGTGTGTCCGCCACTGTCTCCTGCGCTGTCCACCTTCCCACTGCAAGCGGTGGGAATGTGGACAGAGCAGGAAACAGTGGCAGACACACATCAGGGGATCTGCTGACATTACAGAATCCCAGTAACACAGGAACACGTGTGGATTGGGCAGACGGCTGCTGTACGCATAAACTGGTGGTGTTGGTGGTCACGTGAAATCCTGGAAACAGAGTGGAGACAGATGCCTAATTGGAGCACGTTGACAGTCTGTTGTAGCCTACAAACAATGTAAAACTGCCACCAAGTAGGCCTCGGCCTGCACCCTAATTGTCCCTGGGCTCCAACAGCGCCAGTTGGTGCTCGGAAGTGCTGTCCACACAGAAAAACACACTTGTTCATGTGAAAGTGGGGTTCGGTAACGTCTGCTGATCCCCTGCTGTGTGTACGGCAAACTCTCCTGCTGCCTCCAAAGTCAAAATACCTCAGATTTACACCTGGCTCCTAGTAGGCCTCGGCCTGCACCATGATTGTCCCTGGGCTCCAACAACGCCAGTTGGTGCTCGGAAGTGCTGTCCACACAGGAAAAAACACTCGTTCATGTGAAAGTGGGGGTCGGTAACGTCAGCTGATCCCCTGCTGTGTGGAGGGCAAACTGCTGCTGCCTCCAAATTGTAACTACTTCAGATTTAAACATTCTCTGATTTGGCTTCTGTCTCCACTCTGTCTCTAGTATTTCCCCTGACCTCCAACACCGCCAGTCCCAGCTGACAGTTGCCGTCCACGCATTCCACACTTGTTCCTGTGTTCCTGGTGTTCTGTTACATGAGCTGATCCCCCAATGTGTGTCCGCCACTGTCTCCTGCACTGTCCACCTTCCCACTGCAAGTGGTGGGAATGTGGACAGAGCAGGAGACATTGGCAAACACACATCAGCGGATCTGCTGACATTACAGAACCCCAGTAACACAGGAACACGTGTGGATTGGGCAGACGGCTACTGTACGCATAAACTGGCGGTGTTGGTGGTCACGTGAAATCCTGGAAACAGAGTGGAGACAGATGCCTAATTGGAGCACGTTGACAGTCTGTTGTAGCCTACAAACAATCTAAAACTACCACCAAGTAGGCCTCGGCCTTCACCATGATTGTCCCTGGGTTCCAACAACGCCAGTTTGTGCTCGGCAGTGTCTTTGGCACGGGTACTCCCTGTTGCCCAGCCTGGTTCCAGCACGCCAGCTGTTTCCGGGTAGTGTCAAGGTCACTATGCCACCAATCCGTTGTCCTGTCGTCTTTCGGCCAGGTTAGCCGACTCTACGGTGCCTGCAGTTTAGGTGACTCCTATGTGGGCTGCGGGAAATGGCACCGAAGGCTGGATCCGTAGTGCCAATGGGACATGGACCCCCTGTAGGACTATGGGTTTCAGCAACTGCGGCCGGCTTGCGGCCTGGCTACTTTGCTTTGGATGGGTACCTTCTGCTACCCACCCGGGTGCCAGTTCTGTCAGCTGATTCTCGCCAGAGCCTTTGGCCTAGGTGCCTACATCTCGGTATCCGAAGGTCCAGCACCGTCAGCTGGTCCTTGGTAGTGCTTTCTAGCACAGGTACCTCCTGCCTAGTAACCGTGGTCCAGCAACGTCAGCTGTTCCTCGGTAGTGCCATTGGCTCTTGTAGCTTTTGCTACCCATCTGGGTTCCAGCACCGTCAGCTGGTTCTCGGCAGTGTCTTTGGCATTGGTACTCCCTGTTGCCCAGCCTGGTTCCAGCACGCCAGCTGTTTCCGGGTAGTGTCAAGGTCACTATGCCACCAACCCGTTGTCCTGTCGTCTTGCGGCCGGGTTAGCCGACTCTACGGTGCCTGCAGTTTAGGTGACTCCTATGTGGGCTGCTGGAACTGGCACTGAAGGCTGGATCCGTAGTGCCAATGGGTCATGGACCCCCTGTAGGACTGTGGGTTTCGGTAACTGCGGCCGGCTTGCGGCCTGGCTACTTTGCTTTGGATAGGTACCTTCTGCTACCCACCCGGGTGCCAGCACTGTCAGCTGGTTCTCGCCAGAGCCTTTGGCCTAGGTGCCTCCATCTCGGTATCTGAGGTCCAGCACCGTCAGCTGGTCCTTGGTAGTGCTTTTTAGCACAGGTACCTTCTGCTTAGTAACCATGGTCCAGCACCGTCAGTTGGTCCTCGGTAGTGCCATTGGCTCTTGTTCCTTCTGCTACCCATCCGGGTGCCAGCACTGTCTGCTGGTTCTCGCCACAGCCTTTGGCCTAGGTGCCTCCATCTCGGTATCCGAGGTCCAGCACCGTCAGCTGGTCCTTGGTAGTGCTTTTTAGCACAGGTACCTTCTGCTTAGTAACCGTGGTCCAGCACCGTCAGTTGGTCCTCGGTGGTGCCATTGGCTCTTGTTCCTTCTGCTACCCATCTGGGTGCCAGCACTGTCTGCTGCTTCTCGCCACAGCCTTTGGCCTAGGTGCCTCCATCTCGGTATCCGAGGTCCAGCACCGTCAGCTGGTCCTTGGTAGTGCTTTTTAGCACAGGTACCTTCTGCTTAGTAACCATGGTCCAGCACCGTCAGTTGGTCCTCGGTAGTGCCATTGGCTCTTGTTCCTTCTGCTACCCATCCGGGTGCCAGCACTGTCTGCTGGTTCTCGCCACAGCCTTTGGCCTAGGTGCCTCCATCTCGGTATCCGAGGTCCAGCACCGACAGCTGGTCCTTGGTAGTGCTTTTTAGCACAGGTACCTTCTGCTTAGTAACCGTGGTCCAGCACCGTCAGTTGGTCCTCGGTGGTGCCATTGGCTCTTGTTCCTTCTGCTACCCATCCGGGTGCCAGCACTGTCTGCTGCTTCTCGCCACAGCCTTTGGCCTAGGTGCCTCCATCTCGGTATCCGAGGTCCAGCACCGTCAGCTGGTCCTTGGTAGTGCTTTTTAGCACAGGTACCTTCTGCTTAGTAACCGTGGTCCAGCACCGTCAGTTGGTCCTCGGTAGTGCCATTGGCTCTTGTTCCTTCTGCTACCCATCCGGGTGCCAGCACTGTCTGCTGGTTCTCGCCACAGCCTTTGGCCTATGTGCCTCCATCTCGGTATCCGAGGTCCAGCACCGACAGCTGGTCCTTGGTAGTGCTTTTTAGCACAGGTACCTTCTGCTTAGTAACCCTGGTCCAGCACCGTCAGTTGGTCCTCGGTAGTGCCATTGGCTCTTGTTCCTTCTGCTACCCATCCGGGTGCCAGCACTGTCTGCTGGTTCTCGCCACAGCCTTTGGCCTAGGTGCCTCCATCTCGGTATCCGAGGTCCAGCACCGTCAGCTGGTCCTTGGTAGTGCTTTTTAGCACAGGTACCTTCTGCTTAGTAACCATGGTCCAGCACCGTCAGTTGGTCCTCGGTAGTGCCATTGGCTCTTGTTCCTTCTGCTACCCATCCGGGTGCCAGCACTGTCTGCTGGTTCTCGCCACAGCCTTTGGCCTAGGTGCCTCCATCTCGGTATCCGAGGTCCAGCACCGACAGCTGGTCCTTGGTAGTGCTTTTTAGCACAGGTACCTTCTGCTTAGTAACCCTGGTCCAGCACCGTCAGTTGGTCCTCGGTAGTGCCATTGGCTCTTGTTCCTTCTGCTACCCATCCTGGTGCCAGCACTGTCTGCTGGTTCTCGCCACAGCCTTTGGCCTAGGTGCCTCCATCTCGGTATCCGAGGTCCAGCACCGTCAGCTCGTCCTTGGTAGTGCTTTTTAGCACAGGTACCTTCTGCTTAGTAACCGTGGTCCAGCACCGTCAGTTGGTCCTCGGTAGTGCCATTGGCTCTTGTTCCTTCTGCTACCCATCCTGGTGCCAGCACTGTCTGCTGGTTCTCGCCACAGCCTTTGGCCTAGGTGCCTCCATCTCGGTATCCGAGGTCCAGCACCGTCAGCTCGTCCTTGGTAGTGCTTTTTAGCACAGGTACCTTCTGCTTAGTAACCGTGGTCCAGCACCGTCAGTTGGTCCTCGGTAGTGCCATTGGCTCTTGTTCCTTCTGCTACCCATCCGGGTGCCAGCACTGTCTGCTGGTTCTCGCCACAGCCTTTGGCCTAGGTGCCTCCATCTCGGTATCCGAGGTCCAGCACCGTCAGCTGGTCCTTGGTAGTGCTTTTTAGCACAGGTACCTTCTGCTTAGTAACCGTGGTCCAGCACCGTCAGTTGGTCCTCGGTAGTGCCATTGGCTCTTGTTCCTTCTGCTACCCATCCGGGTGCCAGCACTGTCTGCTGGTTCTCACCAGCTTCTCAGCCTTCTTGTACCTTCTGCTACATTTCCAAGATCAAGCTTTTTGAAATTGTCTTTGGTAATCCTTATTGATCTCCATGACGACGACCCTGATGACGACGACCCTGAAGACCACACCAAAGAAGACCAGAAATATGACCCTAAATAATAAGACCAAGAGGACAAAGAACATGAAGACAACCACCAAGATAGAGAACAAACGACAGAAGAACAAGAAGCAGAAGAAGCAAAAGCAGAAGAGCAGAAAGCATAAGAACATTAAGCATAAGACTAAAAATCAGCATAGAAGAAATCAAAATTATAAGCAGAAGAAGACTAAGCAGTAAATGGGGGTGAGTCCGTTCCTCCTCGTGGTGCCCCTGGAAAATGCCTGCTGCTGCAGGCCAAACTGAACGCGGACAAATCCTGTTGTAAATCTTTACAGGCAGAACGTAAGGTGTAATCTTATAACTTTTGTAGATATGTACTACAGGAATGCCTGTCACCATAAGAAAATGAAGAAAAAGAAGAATAGGAAGAAGATGAAGAAATAGCATATGAAAATTAATAATAGCTGAATAAGAAGAATATGAAGAATGGAAAAAAAAATTAATGAGAAGGTGAAGAAGAAGAAGATGAATAAGGTGAAGAAAAAGTTGATGAAAAAAATGCTACTGCTGCGGATCATGAAGGAGAAAGTGTGGGAGAAGTACAAAAAAAGGTGAAGAGCATGGAAGCTGTGAAACATACATATCTGACTAAATATAAAAAAGTTAACATAGTCAATATCTTTTTAACTCCGAACGTCTTGAAAAAAAAAATTGGAATTAATGCTATGCCATGTGATTTGAATAAACCACTATGCTTTTAATGTCTCCTCCACCTCCCACAATATATTCTACATAATTCTTATTTGTTTTCAATTATGTAGAATTAGCCAACAAGGAAATAAAGGGCTTTTTTAAATTCCGATACCGGAAGTCCCATTGACTTGAATGGGACTTCCGGTATCGGAATCGGCGATACCCGATATTTTTTTCGTATCTGGCGATACTATCCGATACAATATTTTTGGGTATTGAACGGTATCGCTCAACACTAATCATAGCATAAAAAAGATTTTGGTGCCTAAAAATCCCCTTCTTTGCTACGAAATAGACATGTGAGCCTATATATTCTGCAAGATGGCACTGGCTATGCAAAGTCCCAGATAAGATAAATATTACAGGAAAATCTCATATTTTTCTTGTAGTATAAAAGCTGTGGGGGAACAAAAAGCGCACAAGACCATCGAGTGATATCCTTTTAGCTGCAAAGGAAAGTAAAGGAAAGTGCTCACATGAGTTGGTTGTGTGCAGGAGTAGGGGGTGTGCAGGAGGCAGTTTGGGCCCTGCATTCCTGTGCATGCTTGCCTAATGAAACTGGATACGTGCTATGTGTTTGAGTACACTGTATTATATGATAATGGCTGACACTGTCCTGATGTAAGTTGATGTACCTGTGTTTATATCTATGTGTGTTAGGGACAGGAATAGGGATAGTCAGTGACAGTGGTAGGTCAGCATTGGTAAGGGTTATGACAGTGTAGTTTCGGGTTAGTGTTAAGGGGGGCACTATAGAGCCGAATGTTAGATTCAGATTTAGTTAAGATAGTGTTAACCCATAGGAAGATAGTATGGGAGGAGTTAGGTAGAAAGGTTGAGCAGAGCGGGTCAGAGTGTAGTCAGTGGTTGTTAAGAGTGAGAGCGAAAGAGACCAGAAGAAGTGGAAAGGAGAGTTCTGAAGAATGAAAGATTGCTGAGCACAAGTGGATCTAGTCAGCCTGAAAGGATCAGTGGCTAGGCTGTGGGGTAACTTCCGTGACATCCAGGACTTACGGTCAGACCAGGATTTGCAGTGGCAGCCTGAATTTTTACCCAAGATGGAGAAAAGGTACAGGGAGCACTAAGAATCTGCTAGCTTGATCACCCAGGGAACTGCGGGATTGGATACCACGTTGCCAGAAGTCATGCTGACAGGAAAGATCAGGGAGAACTCTGGAGGAGAAGTTCTTATGTCTTTTGAAGATGTTGGATTACATCTGTTATGAAGATGCACGAATTGCATAAAGTTTTATTACAAATGAACTTGGACTATGATAATATTTGTGTGTGCCTGCGACGGATTGGAGCCCTGTATGCTGTGAAGGATTCTGACGAACACGTGGGTGAACTGCATGACACACACAATATACCACAAGATGGACATGATACTTCTGTAGTGGAGCGTCAGGGTGTGAGGAGGAGGCAGCAGCAGACCCTTGGTACGACTTCCACACTGGCCCCCATTTCATGGCCTGTGTGGTCTATTACTGTATGCTGTTTTCTCATGCAATTTAATTCATATTGGTTTAACATCTTGAGAGCTACAAGTTCGTACACGAGAACATGTAAGCAATATTCTGGTGGCCCATGACGTGGAGGAAGGGGTTAATTTGAAGTCCATTTCTAAACATTTCCAATTGCATCCTCAGGGATTTGAGGATCTGGGGGAATGATAAGATTCATACTAGCATTAGAGGTGGGGACATGAAACGTATGTTAGAACAGAGGGAATGTCAGTGAATCACTGTATTAATACCATAGCCCCTGCAGGTCTCAACGAAAATCTGAGCTTTAGTTCTTTTTTGTAGACATTTGTCTTTGGTTTTAATTTTTATTTGTCTGCTATGTGTGTTCTTATGAGTTTTTCTTTTCTTTTTGTAATTCAGTTTTTTTTAGCTTGTTCTTATTTTGCATGTGATGACTAGAGTTGAGCGACTTTTAGTTTTTTAGGGTCGAGTTTCGTTTCATGAAACCCAACTTTTCCAAAAGTCGGGTCGAGCAAGATCGGCCAATTATAGGGAAAAGTCGGGGTCGTCCCGAAACACGAAACCCAATGTAAGTCAATGGGGAATAAAAGTCGGCAGTGAGAGGAGGACAGGAAACACACCTACAGTGCCCATTTGAATGACAAAAGCATCAATTCTTCTTAATTAAGCTTGTCAACCTTAATTATCTTCATAATACAAGTTACGCACTGAAAAATGGGGGTTATTTGGCTAAAGTTGTGGGGGGGTAGGGCTGGCTCCTGGTTTTCATGTGCCCTGGGCAAAAGAGCGCCCCTTTAACACATACCGCAACTCATCATGCTCCGATACGGCAGAGAAATAGCGGTATAGTACAATGAAAAATACTTTACTTTTTACATCTCATGACGAGGCCCATCTATTTCTCCATACAGAATCATTGGTCCCATATAATGTTTGAAACAGTATATGATGAGCTCCACATAATGCTACAGTATATGTTGGTCCCCATGGATGAAGCTTCACTGTCTTATGGGCCCAAATAATGCTCCAAACATAATGGGCCCCATTTCTAATGCTCTAGTGTATAATGGGCCCTGTAAATGCTGCTCCAGTGTCTGATGTCCACCTTTGGAATGTTCCAGTGTATGGTGGGCCCCATCTATCATTCTCCAGAGTATAGTGCTCCCCAAAAATTGCTGTCCCAACATTGAAAACAATCAAATAAGTCTCCTCGCTAGGGAATCCCTGTACTAGTCTGGATTCCTCGTCGTCCCCATCTTCCATCTCACTGCACAGTGTTTCAACCTTGCAAGTGCTGTGATCCTGAGCAAGCAGGGGGGGCCCACTCGTTAGCGACGGCACTGGCACAGGGCCCCTGATAGTACGGTGGTGTGTCTGATGGCGGGTGGGCCGAACCTGCACTTTCATCTGCAGCTTCCTCTTTGTCACCTTGTAAGAATCAACTGTATATGGGAAGGGTAACCTGAGTTTCATCAGGGTCAGATTCAGGCCGTGTAGCGTGCGAGGGGAATGTAGTGGTCTGGGTCAAGGTACCAGCAGATTCATCGAGCAGTGGCTGGGCATCAGTGCACTTGTGTCGCCCCCAGGAGTACGGTCGCCACAGTGGCATTACCTTCCTCCTAGGGAGTGTGATGTCATGCTTGGGAGCAACGAAGGATCTCTCTAGCAGGTTAACTGATTGGGCGGCGTTATTCCCACGAGTCATGACCCTCCAAACAGCGTTCATGAAGGCAAAGTGTTTGTTTTACGTGGGCAGTATGGTTGCAAAGCTGAACCTTAAAGGAATGTCCAGAAGGGCACCACCAGGAGTGGAGGCTACGGTTAAATTCGACTCCACCTGGGAAACCTCAACCATGCCAGCTACAGAAAAGATGCACACATTGCAAGCTTAATTCCGTTAATGAACGAGACTCCGTCATGCCCCGCGGTCCGAGTCCGGCTTACTAGAGGGACACGTGAGGCTCTGGCACCTGAGATTGGCCAATAACTGGTGTGTCATGCCCTTACATGTCCGTGGCTGCATGTGTGCTACACTGAAAAGGCCAGCGTTTGTCGCTTACAGGTGCAGAAAACCCGCTGAACAACATTAGTGATGGGGATCACTGATTACAATTATTACCCGCGAACGATGATTTCCCAGTAAGTGCAGGTCAATCGCAGTTCCGGAATTAGGCCTAACCGTCATTCCTGAAAAAATGAAAAACTTACGTGTGCAAACCACAGGTGCTGTAGCTTGCTTAACAGCTCGCCAGCCATTCTCACGCCCAGTATGGATTACACGTGATTGCACAAAGGTGAGAAAGGGTACCGTATCCCCGGATAACATGTATGGATAGCGTACACATTCAAAATATATGTCAATACATCAGGAGGCAGGCTCAGACGGTGTTAGGCCCAGTATGGCTTGCACGTGATTGCACAAAGGTGAGAAAGGGTACCGTATCCCCGGATAACATGTATTGATAGCGTACACATTCAAAATATATGTCTATACATCAGGAGGCAGGCTCAGACAGTGTTAGGCCCAGTATGGCTTGCACGTGATTGCACAAAGGTGAGAAAGGGTACCGTATCCCCGGATAACATGTATGGATAGCGTACACAATCAAAATATATGTCTATACATCAGGAGGCAGGCTCAGACGGTGTTAGGCCCAGTATGGCTTGCACGTGTTTGCACAAAGGTGAGAAAGGGTACCGTATCCCCGGATAACATGTATGGATAGCGTACACATTCAAATTATATGTCTATATATCAGGAGGCAGGCTCAGACGGTGTCAGGCACAGTATGGATTTGACGGCCCAGACTACACAGCGGAGGAGCAGGGAGAGGTAAAGATTGCAAATGCTGGGGCCCTGCCCAAGCAAGGGGGGCCCACTCGTGGGCGTTGGTACTGGTACTGGGCCCCTCATAGTATGGCGGTGTGTCTGACGGCGGGTGTGCACCACCACCGTCAGAGACACTTGATTGCACTATGAGGGACCCTGTGCCAGTGCCCGCGCCCAAGAGTCGGCCTACCCACCTGTCCAGGGCAACGGCACTCGCACGGTGTCGTGCGCTAGGTGGTGACCCCAGCCATGGGGGGGGAGGCAGCACAGTTAGGGAGGTTTAGAAAGTGGCCTATGTTGATGTTGGACATTCAGCTGATGCAAAAGGTGAAATAGGTCAAGTCCCAGGAAGAGGTGGACCAAAGCAAGCCATTTTTCTGTCACCCTATGTGTCATCAGGGGAAGGTGGGACAAAATCCTTGGAAACCCATGCATGGTTCATTTTAATGAAGGTTAGATCATCCACATTTTGGGTTGACAGACGGGTCCTTTTTTCTGTCAGGGTTGATCCAGCTGCACTGAAGACTCTTTCCGATAGCACACTTGCAGCTGGGCAAGCGAGCTCCTGTAAGGCATATTGTGCCAATTCAGGCCAGGTGTCCAGTTTAGCGGCCCAGTAGTCAAAGGGGAATGACCTGTGTGGGAGAACATCGATATGGGAGGAAAAGTAGTTTGTAACCATAGTTGACAACTGCTGTCTCCTGTCACTTTCCATCGATGCAGTATTACCAGTTGTGTGAGCGGTACTTGAAAAATCAGTCCACAACATTGTCATGAAACCCCTGTCTCCAATGCCACTTCTGCTGTGTGCACCATGAACACCTCTGCCAAGCTGCCCCGGCCCGTACGGCTCGTGTGAGAACCATCACCGCTGCTGTGTGCTGGGAATGCCTCAAGCAACCGATTTGCCAGAGTTGCTTGTTTATTAGCCAATATTAGGTCAAGGTTCTCCTGTGGCATGATGTTTTGTAATTTGCCTTTATAGCGTGGATCCAGGATGCTGGCCAACCAGTAGTCATCATCGTTCACCATTTTGGCAATGCGGGGGTCCCTTTTTAGGATCTGCAAGGCATAATCTGACATGTGGGCCAATGTTCCCGGTGTCAATGATGCACTGCGAGTGCTGGTTGGGGGAGCACTTTCTGGCAAATCCTCATCCCTCCAGTCACGCACAAACCCTGTACCAGACCTTGCCACGCCAACATTTTCACTTGCCCCATGAGATGCATCCTCCTCCCCTAAGTAATCATCCCCATCATCATCCTCCTCCTCCTCTTCTTCCTCCACCTCGTCCAGGAGAGGTCCCTGAGCAGACAATGGCTGAATGTCATCAAGGATTCCCTCCTCCTCTTCCTCCTCATCAACATTGGCTGCAGACGCCTGCTCCTTAAGGTGCGTCAAAGTTTGCATGAGCAGACGCATAAGTGTGATGCTCATGCTTAGGATGGCGTCGTCTGCGGTTACCAGCCGTGTGCATTCCTTAAAACACTGAAGGACTTTACAGAGGTCTTACAGCTTCGACCACTGCACACCTGTCAACTCCATGTCTGCTCTCAAAGTGCCTGGCCGTGTATCCTCCCACAAATGCATTATGGCCTGCCTCTGCTCGCACAGCCGCTCCACCATGTGCAGGGTGGAGTTCCACCTTGTTGCAATGTCGATAATGAGGCGGTGGTTGGGAAGGTGGAGCAATCGCTGCAGCTTCTGCATGCGAACGGAGTGTACAGGCGACCGGCGGATGTGCGCGCACAGTCTTCGCACCTTCTGGAGCAGGGCTGTTAACTCCGGATAATTTTTGAGGAAGCACTGCACCACCAGGTTCAAGGTGTGAGCCAAGCAAGGTATGTGGCTGAGTTTTGAAAGGGCTATGGCTGCCACAAAATTACGGCCGTTATCACTAACTACCTTGCCTGCCTCAAGATGTACACTGCCCAGCCATGACTCAGTTTGTCGCTTTAAGTACTCGGCCAGCACCTCGGCGGTGTGTCTGTCGCCCAAACACTTCATCTGCAACACAGCCTGCTGATGCTTTCCACTAGCTGCTCGATAGGGGGATACCTCGTGTGCAACAGTGGCAGCTGCAGATGGAGTGCTCGTACGACTGCGCTCTGTGGATGAGCTTTCGCTTCTGGAGGAGGAGGAGGGTTGAACGCCTACAGCCGTTTCCTCTACCGTGGGCTAGGCAGCACTGTCCCACCACCGCTGTCCCCTGTGGACCCTGCATCCACCACATTAACCCAGTGCGCAGTGATGGACACGTAACGGCCCTGGCCATGCCGACTGGACCATGCATCAGTTGTGAGGTGCACCTTTCCACTGACTGACTGCTTGAGTGCATGGACAATGCGGTCTTTTACATGATGGTGGAGGGCTGGGATGGCTTTGCGAGAGAAGAAGTGGCGACTGGGTAGGTCATAGCGTGGTACTGCATAGGCCATGAGTTCGCGGAAAGCTGCGCTTTCCACCAACCGATAGGGCATCATCTCAAACGAGATTAGTTTGGCAATGTGGGCGTTCAAACCCAGTGTACGCGGATGAGAGACTGAGTACTTTCTTGACCTACTCATAGTCTCTGGGAGGGTGAGCTGGACTTGAGAGCTGCATATGGTGGAAGTAGCGGTGGACAGGGCGGACTGAGAGAGGGTTGATGATGGTGATGGAGTTGGTGTTCTTTCTGATGGCCTAGATTCAGTATTTCGTTGATACAACAGTGGGATTCCCTGACTGCTGTGGCCTTGCAACGACACCTCAACATTTGCTGCTGTGCTAACCGGTGGGCTTACAGTGGGGGAAACAATGTAGCGTTGCTGACTACCTTCCTTGTGATCAGTTGCACATGTGGCACTTGAGGTTTGGTGTTGTGTCCACGCTTGCAAGTGCATGCTGGTTAAATGTCTAAGCATGCAACTGGTATTCAAATTTTTCAGATTTTTCCCTCGGCTAAAGGTCTTTGCGCACTTCTTACAGATAACCTTGGCCTGATCATGAGGATTTTGGTCAAAAAAGTGCCACACTGCACTCTTCCTACTTTGGCAGACATTTTGCGGCCTAGCACGCTGTGATCTTTTGACTCTCTGGACAAGCTGTCCAGCAACTCTTTTGATTTTTGGAACCTGTCTTTGGAGTGCTCCGGGCCTGCCAGATAACAGCTGTTGCGATGTCGATGTCTGCTATGGATGCTCCTCCTCATCTGAGCTATTGGAAGCAGCACCCTCTTCCCCCAATGGATGCCAATCTGGGTCAACAACTGGGTCATCCATCACCTCCTCTTCAATGTCATGTGCACCTTCCTCTGTGTCACCGTGTATGGTGGTATAGTGTGCGGGAAGGGGCACCTGAGTCTCATCAGGGTCAGAATCTGGCTCTGTACACTGCGAGGACAATGTAGTGCTCTGAGTGAATGTACCAGCAGAATCATCTATCAGCGGCTGTGCATCAGTGCACTCCATGTCAGATTCATCTTGGCCTGGGTAATTCACCATTTCACTTGATAATCCAGGCATGGTATGTGAAAACAGCTCCATGGAGTAATCAGTAGTATGGCCTGCGTCATCTTTCAATCTTGGTTGGGGTGAAGGACACAAGGAATGGTGTGGTTCATGAACATGAGCCTCCAATGACGACTCAGTGCTTTTATTTTTTACAACTTCAGAAGAGGAGGCGATAGAGCTGGAGGCTGAGTCAGCAATGTAAGACAAAACTTTTTCCTGAAGCTCTGGCTTTAAAAGCGGTTTGCCAACTCCTAGAAAACTAAGCCTTCGAGGCCTTGTGGAGCCAGACGATGACACAGGCTCAACACCTCCTGCATTCGGTCCTATTTTGCTTTTGCCACTACCATCAGATCCACCACCAACACCATCATTACCAGCTGCCAACCCCCGCCCAATTCCACGGCCTCTTCCACCAGCCTTCCTCATTTTTGGTAGAAATGTAGACAAAATCCAACAAACTATATAGTAATGTAAAACAAGGTACAAGGTGTCTATAGGACAGGGGAGATTTTGAATTTCTGCAGACACTTGTGGACACTGGACACTTTTGGATTGTGTGAGGCCCACTGAATATCAGAGCGCTATGTCACAGGCTCGATGGCACAGGTGTGAAAAAAGTGACTACAGGATAAGGGAGATTTTGAATTTCTGCAGACACTAGTGGACACTGGACACTTTTGGATTGTGTGAGGCCCACTGAATATCAGAGCGCTATGTCACAGGCTCGATGGCACAGGTGTGAAAAAAGTGACTACAGGATAAGGGAGAATTTGAATTTCTGCAGACACTAGTGGACACTGGACACTTTTGGATTGTGTGAGGCCCACTGAATATCAGAGCGCTATGTCACAGGCTCGATGGCACAGGTGTGAAAAAAGTGACTACAGGATAAGGGAGATTTTGAATTTCTGCAGACACTAGTGGACACTGGACACTTTTGGATTGTGTGAGGCCCACTGAATATCAGAGCGCTATGTCACAGGCTCGATGGCACAGGTGTGAAAAAAGTGACTACAGGATAAGGGAGATTTTGAATTTCTGCAGACACTAGTGGACACTGGACACTTTTGGATTGTGTGAGGCCCACTGACGCTGTATGGTGTGAAAAAATGCACGCTCAGTACCTCAGCAGGACAAAAAAAAAAATTGGGATTGTTTTTAAAAAAGCAGTTTGCAGAGCAGTGGGTAAACAGCAATGCAGCTGTCAGGAAGCCTTAGAAGGCAGCCTAACAACCAACACCGCTGATCCACCACAATATAGCCTCCCCTTGCACTGCACACACAGTGACTGGTGTGTTGTACAGGCAAAATCGCTAGCAGCAGAAGCAGTTTTTTTTTCTTCTTCCCTGCCTAACGCTCTCCCTACAGAATCAGCAACCTCTCCCTATGCTAAGATCGGCAGAAGTAAGATGGCGGTCGGCGTGCACGCCCTTTTATAACCCCTGTGACGCCCACCAAAGCAAGCCAATCACTTGCATGCCCTTCTGAAAGATGGTGGTGACCCGTGCCTATGTCATCACGTTGCCCACAGTGTCCGTGGATCCTGATTGGCTGAAAAAGAGCGCAAAACAAACTTTTGAAACGCGACTTTGGCGCGTAAGTCGCCGACCTTGTGGCCGACCTCATCCTAGGGTCGGGTTTCGTTTCATGAAACCTGACTTTGCCAAAAGTCGGCGACTTTTGAAATTTTTCGACCTGTTTCGCTCAACTGTAGTGATGACGCATTGGTTCCTCTTAAAATGATCAATCTGGTATTTTATTTCGGTGATGGATCCCTCCTGCATTATCTTCAGTGAAAAACCTCTGGTGTGGCCAACTATGGAATAGGATGCTCTTTCACCGACATCTATTAGGGCTTTCATCCCCTTTAACATTCCTTGTAGTAATATAAATTACAGTTATATGCTCCTCATATACTGTATGTGATACCTCGCCCCATATTATTATTATTTGAGTTTTTATATATCTTGTATTTATGAATTTAATCACACATTACCATTTTTCTTTTTATTATTTTTTTTTGTTTCATTGGATCTATATTAATGATTTATGTCACCTTATAAGTCCACTTAATGTAATCATATTATATTTATTGTCTTGTATTTAAATATTTCTTTCAGCATATTTTTCACAATATACCACATTATTGCACTTTATTGACTGTGGTATTCTACTAAACGGGCTTCTTGGGTGTTCATTGTATACTATTGTGCGGGGATAGCATGAGTTAACACAGGTCTGGCGATATTTGACATCACATATTTACCTTTCCTTGAGCCACATGTGCCCATGTCTTCTACGGTCTGCTTTCCGAGGCATTGCCGACGGCGCCAGGAAGTGACGCGTGTGGTCGAGTGACGTCATTGCGACGATGCTGTAACCTGCAGTGTCATTTTGGATTGCCAGAAGTAATGCACCTCTCGGCAGGACTGACAGGACACATGCGCCGCCCGCCACCCATGACTCATTAAGATCGACGGGGGGATCTATATAAGATCAAGCCATACACACATTGCAGCACCGCCCCCTGACGAAGCCAATGCAAAACGCGTGTTGGGGCTGCACGGTGTGGATCCAGATAAAACCACAAAATGGATAAGATAACCTGTGCTTGGGAGGTTTCTATATTTACAGGGTACTTGACTCTAGGGATGTAGGACTTCTGCATCAGCTATATTTACCACCCCTTTTCCTGGTCTTCCTTCCCACTGACAAGATCACAAGGCACTAAGCACTTTATTTTATAATGTATGTGGTAATTTCTGGTTGACACACCAGTCATTTCTATCGGTTTTCCTCGCTTAACATGTAATGGTCATTGGTATTTTATCTACTTTTGTTCACAGTTTGTGAATAATGTGTTAATTTTTGTAATAAACTTATACCTTTTTAATCATTTTGGACTTGTACTCCACTCTTTCTCTCTGGTGTGTAAGGACTCTAAGAGCACCAGGTCTACACCTGTCACTCATCCACCTATTACTCATCAATGTTTCAGCTGGAAGTGCTGGTCCAAGCCCTGTCCCACACATCCATGCCGTGCAACTGTACTATTTGTACTCTGGGTCAATTTATACCACTTTTCCTGTTGTTTGCCCATAATTTGAGCTGTTTGGCAAGCTTTTTGTCCCCCCTTAAGGTGTTGTCTATACGTTTGTCATTGCCTCCCATTGAGTTCAATGGGGTTCAGGTACGTTTGACAAACAGTTCTGCTAAGGAACATCTCTTGCACACTGATGCTCGAGCAAGTGACGAGTAGTGACGAACATGCTCGCTCATCGCTAGTCATTAGTGAACAAATGTCATTGTATACTTACATATTGTAAGACTGACTTAATATATAACATGTGAATTAATACTGACAATGGTGATCAGACAAGGAAATTCATGTTCTTCATATTTAAAGCACAATATAGTGAGTAAGCCATGAAGAACAAGTTTTCCACACACAGCAGGCAACCAATATGATCATGAAATAGAATTGATGGCACATTAAGCTCCTGCAGAAAAACATGTAAAAATGTAACAGCTGTGCTCCATCTGAAGTACATGAATAGATTGCAGTCCACTGCATGACATCTACTGAAGCTTCATTTACTTGTTGTGTTTTGCATTTCCTATACAGCGTGAGTCTTTTGCATCTAACATATTATGACTTGCACAGTATATGGAATTGCTCTTCTCCCCACGTGGTCTTGAAATCTTGGAACTTTATTTTACATCAGGAAGCATATTGTAAAATACCTACAGCTGTGACTGGCATTTCTGGTTTTTATGATGTATTATGATAGACTGTATAGGAATAATTCACTTGAAAAATGCTAGGGGATGAGAAAATCACTGTCAATATTGGTTATTAAATGGCATTAAATGGGTACTCTGGAAAAAATACTCCAAACATATCTAAAATAGCTGAATACAATAGTTTCCTTATACACTTAAGTCACAATTTAATCCTTCAGCGTAGCATTAACTGCATGCTCACCAACAGGGCTGGGTCAAAGTATTTTTGTGCCCTAGGCAGATGAAGCCGCCAATGGTGCCCTTCCCTGATGAACCTAAAGCCCCGAAGCAAAGGAATAGGTCAGAGACGAAAGTAAGGGGACCCCTAACTCATCCTCCTGCTATGAATCAGGTAATAAGCTCTAATGATCACTTACACTAAAATTGTTACCTTTTTATCCAAAAATAGCAGCAAAATTAAAAAATAAGCACTGCCTGGCATTGTATTCATGTACTGACGGTGTTTATGGTGACATTCATGTAGTGATGGTTGTTTTGGTGCTGTATTCATCATCAAAACCATCATCAGTACTTGAATAAGAAACAAAATAATCATTAGTCAATAAATAGAACACAAGAGCCATAAAATAGCACATAAATAAGGCACCAGAACCATCATCAGTAAATAAAGGCATCTACAGAACCACCATCAGGATCATCAGCTCCTCCTTACTGAAACTGAACCTGTCAAAGACTGAACTCCTTGTGTTTCCTCCCTCTACTAATGTACCTATACCCGATATTGCCATTTCTGTGTGTGGTTCCACTATTACTCCAGAGCAACATGCCCACTGTCTTGGGGTCATACTTGACTCCGAGCTTTTCTTTGCCCCCCACATTCGATCACTGGCTCGCTCTTATCATCTGCACCTCAAAAACATTTCTAGAATTCGACCTTTTCTTACTTTTGACTCTGCAAAAACTCTTACTGTTTCTCTTATTCATTCTCATCTCAACTATTGTAACTCTCTTCTAATCGGTCTCCCTCTTACCAAACTCTCCCCTCTCCAATCTGTCTTCAATGCAGCAGCCAGGATCGTATTCCTCACCAATCGTTACACCGATGCCTCTACCTTGTGGCAGTCATTACACTGGCTACCCATCCACTCCAGAATTCAATATAAACTTATTACCCTCACCCACAAAGCCCTCCATGGCTCAGCACCACCCTACATCTCCTCCCTTGTTTCAGTATACCACCCTACTCGCACCCTCCGTTCTGCTGATGACCTGAGGTTAGCATCCTCAATAATCAGAACCTCCCACTCCCGTCTCCAAGACTTTACACGTGCTGCGCCAATTCTTTGGAATGCAATACGATTAGTCCTCAATCCCCACAATTTTAAGCGTGCCCTGAAAACGCGTTTATTCAGACTGGCCTATCACCTCAACACATTAACCTAATTTATCCGTGTGTGGCACAGCCAAAAGTTTTACCATAACCAGGTTCCCCGCATCATGTTCCCACATAATTTATGCATCCATTAGCCCTCTGTGTCTGTACTGTTACACATTTAACATTATGGATGGTCCATACAATCAGGGCAACTGTTACCACCCACCTTTCGTGTCTACCTTTTTCCTCATAGACTGTAAGCTTGCAAGCAGGGCCCTCTTTCCTCTTGGTATCTGTTATGATCTATGTGATTATTGTTATGCTGTAATGTCTATTGTCTGAACAAATCCCCTCTGAAATGTAAAGTGCTGCGGAATTTGTCGGCGCTATAGAAATAAAATGTATTATTATTATTATTATTATTATTATTTCCCGATATGTGGCTGTGCAGTACTGCTTAACCACATGACAAGACTCAGAACAGAAGGAGAACTATGTGCCTCCTGGTGTGCAGATTTTCTTAGAATAGTTTGCGGACTCCATGCACAGAGCTACTAAGTTCTAGAAGAGCAGAATACCACCTGAAGTTACCCTATTTAGGAAATTATACCACTGTCAAACATGTGGGCACTTAATGTGGTTTAGGCACACTATGAGGCTCAGAATGGTGGGGGAAATGGTGCCTTTCCAAAGCCTTTGTACTACCAGTAACATGGAAACCCCTATATTTCCATTGACTGAGTGTGGACTTGCTTTTTATGTGGATTTAGTTGCTTTACACGGAGCACTTACATCAGAGTTCCCATCTAAATCTCAGAGTGACGTCATTCAGATAAAACCCCCCTTGGGATCCATTCACTATAATGAGGCAGCAGAGTTACTTTGGACTCCATCTAGCTTCTGTTCAGCATTGTCCTTCTTTTCAGAAGTGCACAAAACTGTGGCCGACCACACTTTTGTGCTCACCTAAAAAGATGGATACCGCGGGATCACAGGGCAGACAGCATCCACAGTGAATCTATTTGCCTCATTATAGGGAATCTTCCACTGGAAGTTCCGTCTGAATAACGTATTTCAGAGATTTACACAGAAACCCTGGTGTAAGCGCTCATAGAGCGCATAATAATTGTGAGCCAAGCCTTACTGCAATCTTTGGTAGCAGAATGAAAAAAACAACAGCAGGTGAAGAATTGGTTTTATTTATTTTTTACGCTGTTCCACATGCGATATAAGTGATTAGACAACTTTATTCTTTCAGTTGGTGCGATTACAGTGATTCCAGATTTATGTTTTCTTTATGTTTGGCTGCTCTCACACACTAAAAGATGCTTTTGAAAAAAAAAAACAAAAAACATTTTTGCGTTGCCATATTTTGAGAGCTATAATTTTACTATATTTCGGCTGACAGAGTCATGTGAAGGCTTGTTTTTTGCTGGGCAAGTTGATGTTTTTATTGGTACCATTTTTAGTCACATGACACTTTTTGATCATTTTCTATTCCAATTTTTATGATGCGGAATGAACAAAAAATAGCAATTGAGGAATTGTTTTTTGTCTTTTTTTATGCCTCATGTGGCAAAATTGATAAGGCAGTTTTATTCTGTCAGTATGATTGTGGAGACATGGGGAAGGTCAGTGAGCGCCCCGGTCCGCTAGCTGAAACCACATGGACCGGGGATCATCCTGGCGAACATCCATTCTTCGTTTAACGTGGGCATAACGCTACTCAAACAACACAGGGTGAGAGTAAAACAGTATGGCAATGTTTTATTGAACAACAAAAACAAGCAGATAACATGTAGAACAGTCCAAGCAAAATACCCCAAGATCATAGAGTCATAGAATGGTAGAGTTGGAAGGGACCTCCTGGGTCATCTGATCCAATCCCCTGCTAAAAGCAGGATTCACTGAATCATCCCAGACAGATGTCTGTCCGGTCTCTACTTGAAGACGTCAGTTGAAGTAGAACTCACCACTTCTCGTTACAGCCTGTTCCACTCATTGATCACTCTAACTGTCAAAAAATTTTTTCTAATATCTAATCTGTGTCTCTCCCCATTCAGTTTCATCCCATTGCTTCTAGTCTTTCCTTGTGCAAATGAGAATAAAGATGATCCTTCTACAATGTGACAGCCCTTGAGATATTTGTAAACAGCTATTAAGTCTCCTCTCAGTCATCTTTTTTGCAAGCTAAACATTCCCAAATCCTATAACCGTTCCTCATAGGACATGGCTTGCAGACCGGTCACCATTCTGGTCGCTCTTCTCTATTCCAGATGAGGTCTTACTAAAGAATAGTAGAGGGCAATAATGACTTCACTTGATCTAGACTGTATGCTTCTGTTAATACATTCCAGAAGTGTATTTGCCTTTTTTGCTGCTGCATCTCACTGTTGACTCATGTTCAGTCTGTGATCTATTAGTATACCCAAGTCTTTTCCACAAGTTCAGCTGCTTAGCCCTATTTCTCCCATTCTGTATATGCTTTTCTCATTTTTATTGCTCAGATGTAGTACTTTTCATTTTTCCCTGTTAAAAACCATTCTATTAGTTGCTGCCAACTGCTCTAGTTTATTTATATATTTTTGAATCATTTCTCTCTTCTCTACTATTAGCTATCTCTCCTAGCTTTGTGTCATCAGTTTACCCTAAGTTCCTTCATCTAAATCATTGAAAAAGATGTTGAACAATACAGGGCCCAGGTCAGAGCCCTGTGGTACCCCACTTGAGACATTCTTCCAACTGGATGTGCAGCCATTTATGACCACTCTTAGGGTCCGATCACTAAACCAGTTATGAATCCACCTAACAGTTGCCTTGTCCATAACACACTTAGTCATTTTTTCAGTAAGGATTGCATGAGATACTTTATCAAATGCTTTTCTGAAGTCAAGATATACTATATCTACAGCATTTCCCTGATCCACCCAGTCAGTTATTCTGTCCTAGAAGGAAATTAAGTTAGTCTGACATGATTTATTAGTTCTACAAACCCATCCTGACTCTGGTTAATCACTTAATTCTTATCCAGGTATTTACCTACATGTTGTTTAATAGTTTGCTCAAAGATCTTTCCTGGTATAGAAGTCAGACTCACAGGCCTATAGTTCCCTGGGTCCACCTTCTTCCCCTTTTTGAAGATAGGAACAGCATTTGCTCTCCTCCAGTCTTCTGGGACTTCTGTTCTCCAAGAATTCTCAAAGATTATGGAGAGGGGTTAAAAAATGTATTCTGCTATTGCCTTCAGTACTCTGGGGTGTAATTCATGTGGACCTGGACTTGAATTAATTTATGTTAGCTAAGTGTTTCCTCACTATCTTTCTGTTTATAGATATCCTGGCTTCTTCTATTCCTTAAATAGGACAGTGAAGATCAGTTGATGTTACATTTCTTTTCTGAGAGAAAACAGATGCAAAATAGGAATTTAAAAGTTCGGCCTTCTCAACATCCTTTCTTACCTTTTCATCCTGTAAAAATCCTGCAGCATCTTTGATTTTTCTTTACTTTAGACACATCCCCGAAATCCTTTTTTTGTTGCTTTTGACATCTCTTGCAAGCCTTAATTCATTGTCAGCTAATCAGATTTGTGCCCTGCAGGTTCTGCAGACAGCATTATATTCTTCTTTACATATGCCTCCCTCTTTCCATTTGATAAACATTTCTTTCTTCCTCTTTAGCATGTGTTTAAGTTCTGTGTTCATCCATCCTGGTTTCCTTAAAGGCTTACTATTCTTCCCTCTTTTTGGAATTGTTAGCGATTGTGCTTTGAGAATTCCATTTTTCAAGATTTCCCATCCTTCCTGGACATTTTTGTGATTAAGGATATCTAGTCATTGGATCCCTCCGATTCTCTTTGAGTGCCTTAAAATCTGCCTTTCTGAAATCTAACCTTGAAGTCTCTAGTTATCCAGAATTCTAAAATAGCATGGTCACTAGCTCCTAGGGTCCCAGTCACTCTTTCCTCCTCAACCGTTTCCTCCCTGTTTATAAGGATTAGCTCTAAGGTAGAGTTGAGCGACTTTTGGTTTTTTAGGGTCGCGTTTCGTTTCGTGAAACCCGACTTTTCCAAAAGTCGGGTCGAGCAAGATCGTCCGATTATAGGGAAAAGTCGGGGTCGTCCCGAAACACGAAACCCAATGTAAGTCAATGGGGAATAAAAGTCGGCAGTGAGAGGAGGACAGGAAACACACCTACAGTGCCCATTTGAATGCCAAAAGCATCAATTCTTCTTACTTAAGCTTGTCAACCTTAATTAACTTCATAATACAAGTTACGCACTGAAAAATGGGGGTTATTTGGCTAAAGTTGTGGGGGGGAGGGCTGGCTGCAGGTTTTCATGTGCCCTGGGCGAAAGAGCGCCCCTTTAACACATACCACAACTCATCATGCTCCGATATGGCAGAGAAATAGTGGTATCGTACAATGAAAAATACCTCACTTTTTACATCTCATGACGAGGCCCATCTATTTCTCCATACAGAATCATTGGTCCCATATAATGTTTGAAACAGTATATGATGAGCTCCACATAATGCTACAGTATATGTTGGTCCCCATGGATGAAGCTCCACTGTCTTATGGGCCCAAATAATGCTCCAAACATAATGGGCCCCATTTCTAATGCTCTAGTGTATAATGGGCCCTGTAAATGCTGCTCCAGTGTCTGATGTCCACCTTTGGAATGTTCCAGTGTATGGTGGGCCCCATCTATCATTCTCCAGAGTATAGTGCTCCCCAAAAATTGCTGTCCCAACATTGAAAACAATCAAATAAGTCTCCTCGCTAGGGAATCCCTGTACTTGTCTGGACAGGTGCTGTAGCTTGCTTAACAGCTCGCCAGCCGTTCTCACACCCAGTATGGATTGCACAAAGGTTAGAAAGGGTACCGTATCCCCGGATAACATGTATGGATAGCGTACACATTCAAAATATATGTCTCAGGAGGCAGGCTCAGACGGTGTTAGGCCCAGTATGGATTGCACGTGATTGCACAAAGGTTAGAAAGGGTACCGTATCCCTGGATAACATGTATGGATAGCGTACACATTCAAAATATATGTCTCAGGAGGCAGGCTCAGATGGTGTCAGGCACAGTATGGATTGCATGTGATTGCACAAAGGTTAGAAAGGGTACCGTATCCCCGGATAACATGTATGGATAGCGTACACATTCAAAATATATGTCTCAGGAGGCAGGCTCAGACGGTGTCAGGCACAGTATGGATTTGACGGCCCAGATTACACAGCGGAGGAGCAGGGAGAGGTAAAGATTGCAAATGCTGGGGCCCTGCCCAAGCAAGGGGGGCCCACTCGTGGGCGTCGGTACTGGCACTGGGCCCCTCATAGTACAGCGGTGTGTCTGACGGCGGGTGTGCACCACCACCGTCAGAGACACTTGATTGCACTATGAGGGACCCTGTGCCAGTGCCCGCGCCCAAGAGTCGGCCTACCCACCTGTCCAGGGCAACGGCACTCGCACGGTGTCGTGCGGTAGGTGGTGACCCCGGCCATGGGGGGGAGGCAGCACAGTTAGGGAGTTGTAGAAAGTGGCATATGTTGATGTTGGACATTCAGCTGATGCAAAAGGCGAAATAGGTGAAGTACCAGGAAGAGGTGGACCAAAGCAAGCCATTTTTCTGTCACCCTATGTGTCATCAGGGGAAGGTGGGACAAAATCCTTGGAAACCCATGCGTGGTTCATTTTAATGAAGGTTAGATCATCCACATTTTGGGTTGACAGACGGGTCCTTTTTTCTGTCAGGATTGATCCAGCTGCACTGAAGACTCTTTCCGATAGCAAACTTGCAGCTGGGCAAGCGAGCTCCTGTAAGGCATATTGGGCCAATTCAGGCCAGGTGTCCAGTTTAGCGGCCCAATAGTCAAAGGGGAATGACATGTGTGGGAGAACATCGATATGGGAGGAAAAGTAGTTTGTAACCATAGTTGACAACTGCTGTCTCCTGTCACTTTCCATCGATGCAGTATTACCAGTTGTGTGAGCGGTATTTGAAAAATCAGTCCACAACATTGTCATGAAACCCCTGTCTCCAACGCCACTTCTGCTGTGTGCACCACGAACACCTCTGCCAAGCTGCCCCCGGCCCGTACGGCTCGTGTGAGAACCATCACCGCTGCTGTGTGCTGGGAATGCCTCAAGCAACCGATTTACCAGAGTTGCTTGTTTATTAGCCAATATTAGGTCAAGGTTCTCCTGTGGCATGATGTTTTGTAATTTGCCTTTATAGCGTGGATCCAGGATGCTGGCCAACCAGTAGTCGTCATCGTTCATCATTTTGGCAATGCGGGGGTCCCTTTTTAGGATCCGCAAGGCATAATCTGACATGTGGGCCAATGTTCCCGGTGTCAATGATGCACTGCGAGTGCTGGTTGGAGGAGCACTTTCTGGCAAATCCACATCCCTCCAGTCACGCACAAACCCTGTACCAGACCTTGCCACGCCAACATTTTCACTTGCCCCACGAGATGCATCCTCCTCCCCTAAGTAATCATCCCCATCATCCTCCTCCTCCTCCTCTTCTTCCTCCACCTCGTCCAGGAGAGGTCCCTGAGCAGACAATGGCTGAATGTCATCAAGGATTCCCTCCTCCTCTTCCTCCTCATCAACATTGGCTGCAGACGCCTGCTCCTTAAGGTGCGTCAAAGTTTGCATGAGCAGACGCATAAGTGGGATGCTCATGCTTAGGATGGCGTCGTCTGCGCTTACCAGCCATGTGCATTCCTCAAAACACTGAAGGACTTTACAAAGGTCTTTCAGCTTCGACCACTGCACGCCTGTCAACTCCATGTCTGCTCTCAAAGTGCCTGGCCGTGTATCCTCCCACAAATGCATTATGGCCTGCCTCTGCTCGCACAGCCGCTCCACCATGTGCAGGGTGGAGTTCCACCTTGTTGCAATGTCGATAATGAGGCGGTGGTTGGGAAGGTGGAGCAATCGCTGCAGCTTCTGCATACGAACGGAGTGTACAGGCGACCGGCGGATGTGCGCGCACAGTCTTCGCACCTTCTGGAGCAGGGCTGTTAACTCCGGATAATTTTTGAGGAAGCACTGCACCACCAGGTTCAAGGTGTGAGCCAAGCAAGGAATGTGGCTGAGTTTTGAAAGGGCTATGGCTACCACAAAATTACGGCCGTTATCACTAACTACCTTGCCTGCCTCAAGATGTACACTGCCCAGCCATGACTCAGTTTGTCGCTTCAAGTACTCGGCCAGTACCTCAGCGGTGTGTCTGTCGCCCAAACACATCATCTGCAACACAGCCTGCTGACGCTTTCCACTAGCTGCTCGATAGGGGGACACATCGTGTGCAACAGTGGCAGCTGCAGATGGAGTGCTCGTACGACTGCGCTCTGTGGACGAGCTTTCGCTTCTGGAGGAGGAGGAGGAGGAGGAGGAGGAGGGTCGAACGCCTACAGCCAACTGTTTCCTATACCGTGGGCTAGGCAGCACTGTCCCACCACCGCTGTCCCCTGTGGACCCTGCATCCACCACATTAACCCAGTGCGCAGTGATGGACACGTAACGGCCCTGGCCATGCCGACTGGACCATGCATCAGTTGTGAGGTGCACCTTTCCGCTCACTGACTGCTTGAGTGCATGGACAATGCGGTCTTTCACATGATGGTGGAGGGCTGGGATGGCTTTGCGAGAGAAGAAGTGGCGACTGGGTAGGTCATAGCGTGGTACTGCATAGGCCATGAGTTCGCGGAAAGCTGTGCTTTCCACCAACCGAAAGGGCATCATCTCAAACGAGATTAGTTTGGCAATGTGGGCGTTCAAACCCAGTGTACGCGGATGAGAGACTGAGTACTTTCTTGACCTACTCATAGTGTCTGGGAGGGTGAGCTGGACTTGAGAGCTGCATATGGTGGAAGTAGCGGTGGACAGGGCGGACTGAGAGAGGGTTGATGATGGTGATGGAGTTGGTGTTCTTTCTGATGGCCTAGAATCAGTCTTTCGTTGATATAACAGTGGGATTCCCTGACTGCTGTGGTCTTGCAACGACACCTCAACATTTGCTGCTGTGCTAACCGGTGGGCTTACAGTGGGGGAAACAATGTAGCGTTGCTGACTACCTTCGTTGTGATCAGTTGCACATGGTATTCAAATTTTTCAGATTTTTCCCTCGGCTAAAGGTCTTTGCGCACTTCTTACAGATAACCTTGGCCTGATCATGAGGATTTTGTTCAAAAAAGTGCCACACTGCACTCTTCCTACTTTGGCAGACATTTTGCGGCCTAGCACGCTGTGATCTTTTGACCCTCTGGACAAGCTGTCCAGCAACTCTTTTGATGTTTGGAACCTGTCTTTGGAGTGCTCCGGGCCTGCCAGATAACAGCTGTTGCGATGTCGATGTCTGCTGTGGATGCTCCTCATCTGAGCTATTGGAAGCAGCACCCTCTTCCCCCAATGGATGCCAATCTGGGTCAACAACTGGGTCATCCATCACCTCCTCTTCTATGTCATGTGCACCTTTCTCTGTGTCACCGTGTATGGTGGTATAGTGTGCGGGAAGGGGCACCTGAGTCTCATCAGGGTCAAAATCTGGCTCTGTACACTGCGAGGACAATGTAGTGCTCTGAGTGAATGTACCAGCAGAATCATCCATCAGCGGCTGTGCATCAGTGCACTCCATGTCAGATTCATCTTGGCCTGGGTAATTCACCATTTCACTTGATAATCCAGGCATGGTATGTGAAAACAGCTCCATGGAGTAATCAGTAGTATGGCCTGCGTCATCCTTCAATCTTGGTTGGGGTGAAGGACACAAGGAAAGGTGTGGTTCATGAACATGAGCCTCCAATGACGACTCAGTGCTTTTACTTTTTACAACTGAAGAAGAGGAGGTGATAGAGCTGGAGGCTGAGTCAGCAATGTAAGACAAAACTTTTTCCTGATGCTCTGCCTTTAAAAGCGGTTTGCCAACTCCTAGAAAACTAAGCGTTCGAGGCCTTATGTAGCCAGACGATGACGCAGGGTCAGCACCTCCTGCATTCGGTCCTATTTTGCTCTTGCCACTACCATCAGATCCACCACCAACACCATCATTACCAGCTGCCAACCCCCGCCCAATTCCACGGCCTCTTCCACCAGCCTTCCTCATTTTTGGTAGAAATGTAGACAAAATCCAACAAACTATATAGTAATGTAAAACAAGGTACAAGGTGTCTATAGGACAGGGGAGATTTAGAATTTCTGCACACACTTGTGGACAGTGGACACTTTTGGATTGTGTGAGGCCCACTGATATCTGAGCGCTATGTGACAGGCTCGATGGCACAGCTGCCTGTGACCAAAGTGACGAGAGGATAATGGAGATTTTGAATCTCTGCGCACACTTTTGGACACTGGACACTTGTGGATTGTGTGAGGCCCACTGATATCTGAGTGCTATGTGACAGGCTCGATGGCACAGCTGCCTGTGACCAAAGTGACGAGAGGATAATGGAGATTTTGAATCTCTGCGCACACTTTTGGACACTGGACACTTGTGGATTGTGTGAGGCCCACTGATATCTGAGCGCTATGTGACACGCTCAATGGCACAACTGCCTGTGACCAAAGTGACAAGAGGATAATGGAGATTTTGAATCTCTGCGCACACTTTTGGACATTGGACACTTGTGGATTGTGTGAGGCCCACTGATATCTGAGCGCTATGTGACAGGCTCGATGGCACAGCTGTCTGTGACCAAAGTGACGAGAGGATAATGGAGATTTTGAATCTCTGCGCACACTTTTGGACACTGGACACTTGTGGATTGTGTGAGGCCCACTGATATCTGAGCGCTATGTGACACGCTCGATGGCACAGCTGCCTGTGACCAAAGTGACGAGAGGATAATGGAGATTTTGAATCTCTGCGCACACTTTTGGACACTGGACACTTGTGGATTGTGTGAGGCCCACTGATATCTGAGTGCTATGTGACAGGCTCGATGGCACAGCTGCCTGTGACCAAAGTGACGAGAGGATAATGGAGATTTTGAATCTCTGCGCACACTTTTGGACACTGGACACTTGTGGATTGTGTGAGGCCCACTGATATCTGAGCGCTATGTGACACGCTCAATGGCACAACTGCCTGTGACCAAAGTGACAAGAGGATAATGGAGATTTTGAATCTCTGCGCACACTTTTGGACATTGGACACTTGTGGATTGTGTGAGGCCCACTGATATCTGAGTGCTATGTGACAGGCTCGATGGCACAGCTGCCTGTGACCAAAGTGACGAGAGGATAATGGACATTTTGAATCTCTGTGCACACTTTTGGACACTGGACACTTGTGGATTGTGTGAGGCCCACTGATATCTGAGCGCTATGTGACACGCTCAATGGCACAACTGCCTGTGACCAAAGTGACAAGAGGATAATGGAGATTTTGAATCTCTGCGCACACTTTTGGACATTGGACACTTGTGGATTGTGTGAGGCCCACTGATATCTGAGCGCTATGTGACAGGCTCGATGGCACAGCTGTCTGTGACCAAATTGACGAGAGGATAATGGAGATTTTGAATCTCTGCGCACTCTTTTGGACACTGGACAGTTGTGGATTGTGTAAGGCCCACTGATATCTGAGCGCTATGTGACACGCTCGATGGCACAGCTGCCTGTGACCAAAGTGACGAGAGGATAATGGAGATTTTGAATCTCTGCGCACACTTTTGGACACTGGACACTTGTGGATTGTGTGAGGCCCACTGATATCTGAGCGCTATGTGACAGGCTCGATGGCACAGCTGTCTGTGACCAAAGTGACGAGAGGATAATGGAGATTTTGAATCTCTGCGCACTCTTTTGGACACTGGACACTTGTGGATTGTGTGAGGCCCACTGATATCTGAGCGCTATGTGACACGCTCGATGGCACAGCTGCCTGTGACCAAAGTGACGAGAGGATAATGGAGATTTTGAATCTCTGCGCACACTTTTGGACACTGGACACTTGTGGATTGTGTGAGGCCCACTGATATCTGAGCGCTATGTGACAGGCTCGATGGCACAGCTGTCTGTGACCAAAGTGACGAGAGGATAATGGAGATTTTGAATCTCTGCGCACACTTTTGGACACTGGACACTTGTGGATTGTGTGAGGCCCACTGATATCTGAGCGCTATGTGACACGCTCGATGGCACAGCTGCCTGTGACCAAAGTGACGAGAGGATAATGGAGATTTTGAATCTCTGCGCACACTTTTGGACACTGGACACTTGTGGATTGTGTGAGGCCCACTGATATCTGAGCGCTATGTGACAGGCTCGATGGCACAGCTGCCTGTGACCAAAGTGACGAGAGGATAATGGAGATTTTGAATCTCTGCGCACACTTTTGGACACTGGACACTTGTGGATTGTGTGAGGCCCACTGATATCTGAGCGCTATGTGACACGCTCGATGGCACAGCTGCCTGTGACCAAAGTGACGAGAGGATAATGGAGATTTTGAATCTCTGCGCACACTTTTGGACACTGGACACTTGTGGATTGTGTGAGGCCCACTGATATCTGAGCGCTATGTGACAGGCTCGATGGCACAGCTGTGACAAAAGTGACTAGAGGATAAGGGAGATTGGATTGCTTTTAAAAAAGCAGTTTGCGGAGCAGTGGGTAAACAGCAATGCCAGCATGTCAGGAAGCCTTAAAAGGCAGCCCAACAACCAACACCACTGATACACCACAATATAGCCTCTCCTTGCACTGCACACACAGTGACTTGTGTGTTGTGCAGGCCAAATCGCTAGCAGCAGAAGCAGTTTTTTTGTCTTCTTCCCTGCCTAACGCTCTCCCTACAGAATCAGCAGCAACCTCTCCCTATACTAAGATCGGCAGAAGTAAGATGGCGGTCGGCGTGCACGCCCTTTTATACCCCCTGTGACGCCCACCAAAGCAAGCCAATCACTTGCATGCCCTTCTGAAAGATGGTGGTGACCCGTGCCTAGGTCACCACGTTGCCCACAGTGTCCGTGGATCCTGATTGGCTGAAAAAGAGCGCAAAACAAACTTTTGAAACGCGACTTTGGCGCGTAAGTCGCCGACCTCGTGGCCGACCTCATCCTAGGGTCGGGTTTCGTTTCATGAAACCCGACTTTGCCAAAAGTCGGCGACTTTTGAATTTTTTCGACCCGTTTCGCTCAACTCTACTCTAAGGTAGCAGATCCCCTTGTTTTCTCCTTTACCTTTTGGAAGATAAAGTTGTCAGCAAGAGAGGATAAGAATTTCCTTGAAATGTTAGTTTTGCCTGAGAGAGATTCCCAACAAATGCCTGGATAGTTTAAATCTCCCATGACCACTATATCATATTTTTTGGTGAATTTGGCCATTTAATGCCTAAAGAGTTCATCCATATCTTCAGCTTGCACAGGCGGCCTGTAGTAAATGCCTACAATGGTGTCCTTTCTGTTGTTCTCTCTTTGTATTCTTACCCAAACAGTTTCCACAGAACTCCCAGTCTCTGAAGCTTCAATCTCTATGCTTTTCTAATATACAATGCGACACCTCCTCCTCGTTTATCAAGTCTGTTTCTTGCAAATAAGTTGTATCCTTCTAGCCTTGTATTCCAATCATGTGTACTCATATCTCCGTAGCAGAGCCAGAGACTTTGCACATCAGAAGAGAGGCCGCCGTGAGATTTTCCAGCCTTTTCCCTGCCAGAACTTCAACCGATAAGTTGTCTTCTTTTTCTGATAATCTTTTCCTCCCTGCGTGGACTACTACTTATTATTGCCTGTTCAGTAAATCCGCTAACCCCTTCTCTGTCTCCAGTTACTCACTGCATCCCACAAACAGTTTATTCCTTAAAACCCCATCCCCTTTTTTAATTTTGTTGCCCTCCTTTGTACTCGCTCTAGCTCCATTTTATCCTTCCAGAGCATCAGTGCCCAAAACTGTACACAGTACTCCATGTGCGGTCTAACCAAGGATTTGTACAGAGGCAGTATAATGCTCTCATCATGTGTATCCAGACCTCTTTAATGCACCCCATGATCCTGTTTGCCTTGGCAGCCGCTGCCTGGTACTGACTGCTCCAGGTAAGTTTATCATTAACTAGGATCTCCAAGTCCTTTTCCATGTCAGATTTACCCAGTGGCTTCCCTTTCAGTGTGTAAATGTGATATTGATTCCTTCTTCCCATGTGTATAACCTTACATTTATCATTGTTAAACCGCATCTGCCACCTTTTGGCCCAAGTCTCCAACTTATCCAGATCCATCCGTAGCAAAATACTATCTTCTCTTGTATTGACTGCTTTAAATAGTTTTGTATCATCTGCAAATATTGATATTTTACTGTGCAAACCTTCTACCACATCGTTAATAATTATGTTGAAGAGAAAAGGTCCCAACAACGACCCCTGTGGTAGCCCACTGGTCACAGCGACCTAGTTAGAGAATATACCACTTATAACCACCCTCTGATTTCTATCACTAAGCCAGTTACTTAACCATTTACACACATTGTCCCCCAGACCCAGCGTTCTCATTTTGTGTACCAACCTCTTGTGTGGTATGGTATCAAACACTTTGGAAAAATCAAGATATACCATATCCATTGACTCACCTTGGTTCAGTCTATAGCTTACCTCTTCATAAAAACTGATTAGATTTTTTTTACAGGAGCGATTCCTCAAAAATCCATCAACTTACAAGTCAAAATTACAGGCGTACACAAGCAAAAGTCTGTTGTCACGATCCAGTCCAGAGTTTGGTTTCTGCTGTCTTCTCTCTGGACTGGTCATGTGTGGATTAAACCCCTCTGCCTCGTTTTGGAGCTGGCTGGGCTATTTCAGATCTTTGCAGCCTGCAGGCCAGTGTCAGCTATAGTTCAAGCTTCCATGCTAGAGCCGCTGACCCATGTACCCTAGTGATCCTTCTGCCTCTGATTTCCTGTACTCGTGTATGACTCGGCCTGATCTCTGGACTCCGTCTCTTGTTTTCCATCTCTGATACCATGCTCCCCGACTGGCTTTTCTGGATTCCGCCTCTTGTTTTCCGTCTCTGATACCATGCTCCCCGACTGGCTTTGACTGGCTTTATTTACTGTGCAAATTGAAAAACCCTAATGATTCTTCCTCTAATAAACTTTGTTGCTGTGAGGAAAAAACAGGATAGTAAAGATAACTGACCATATTGATTGACTCTGAAGATTATGTGCAAGACAGATGTCAGCTTGACCTAATTGTTTAACCATTAGAGTAATATGGATAATGACATATGGGTGACATTTTCTATCAAATGTTGTATACTTTGAACAATAAAGTAGAACTCATTTGAAACACGACTCACTTTTTAAGTCTTGTGACTTCTCCGGCCTTATAGTTCCTACATACAATTTGGCGGCAGACAACCAAGACTAGAACTCACACATTTCGTGTGCCCTAACACTTGGTAGGCCAATACACACTGAGGCCAAAATAAGAGAAAATCAATTATTGCAGTTCAGAATATTAACCCTATAATCATGGATCTGTGAATGATGAAAGCTCAGATACTTAGCCTCTGGTGCAAGACATCATTTCATGACTTACTATGTTCTCTACATTTAGCAGTTTCACTTCCTTCCAAGCTAGATTTTATTACTGAAGCTAAGTTGCCTGAGGTCTATACAGCTCATGTAAAGCTGCTCTTTAAGAGAAATAATTAAGAAAGGGATAACACAAGACAGTGAATTAAACATAGAGGTCTAAATAAGGTCTAATACACCAGGCTTCAAAGGTCATGACAAAGGAGACCCAACTGCATCGAGTCCTTCAGACTTCCTGACTTCCAAAAACTAAAGGAAGCCAGTGATGCTTACATTTATTACCAAGACAGAGTCAAATTTATCGTAATAGTTATTTCAAATGCAAGTTACCACTAGACCTTTGCAGCCATAGAATTTCCTATACTGTATATATTTTTTAATTAAATTAATTATAAAATGAAATGGTGCATGATATTGGAAAGTTATAGAAATGATCACATCACTTACATAAAACTCAATGCATTATTTTCTAACTGTGAATGTAAAGGTAAATGAAGACATACAATACAGACATTGGAAAGCAGAACATATAGTTGCTGCTATAGTCATTCATCATTATCTGTTAGCTTATCTCTCCTCATGGAACAACTGTCAGACCAGTGCAGAAGAGGGATGAAATAATTAACATATCTTGGGAGATCCTGCTAAACATTGCAGCAAATTGGCTGATTAAGCTAAATCTGAGCTTCCATATTGTTACAACATAGATTTGAACTGAGGTTGGGATTTTGAACAAAGTTAATAGTGACATATAAAGAAAGCGGAGGGGGAAGGGACTGAACATAAACTGAAACTTTTTATTTCCCCAATAATCTTAGCTGTCACCAACAAATTCGTCCAGAGGGTTGTTGTGACACTTAAATGGAATCTGTCACCCCATTTTAGCCCTATCAGCTGCCGGCACTGCCATCAGGGGTTTATCTACAGCATTCTGTAATGCTGTAGATAAGCCCCCGATGAAACCTGAAAGATAAGAAAAACACGTTAGATTATACTCACCGGGGGGCGGGTGCGGTGGGTGTCGTGGTCCGGTCCTGTGCCTCCCATCTTCGTACGATGATGTCCTCCTCCTTGCTTCTCCCTCAGCTCCTGCGAAGGCGTACTTTATCTGCCCTGTTGAGGGCAAAGTAAAGTACTGCAGTGCGCAGGCGCCAGGAAAGGTCAAAGAGGTCCCGTGCCTGCGTACTGCAGTACTTTACTCTGCCCTCAACAGGACAGATAAAGTATGCCTGCGCAGGAGCTGAGGGAGAAGGAGGAGGACCTCATCGTAAGAAGATAGACGTGACCGGGTGGCGACACCCATCAGACCGGACCAGACGCCCGAGTGAGTATAATCTAACTCTTTTTTCTTATATTTCAGGTTACATCGGGGGCTTATCTACCTCGTTCCAGAATGCTGTAGATAAGCCCCTGATGGCGGTGCCGGCAGTTAATAGGGCTAAAATGGGGTGACAGATTCAATTAATTTATTGAGGCAGCATAAACCAAGCAAGGGAAAGGCAGAACAGCAAAACAAAATAAAAAGGAAGAAAACACAGACCTTTTCCTAACAGGGATCAGCTTGCTCAAGGGTCCATGGTATAATCTATAACATGCCGCATGGGCACAAACAATTTCCTGGAGTCTTTCCTATCCAGGTATACTGCACACTGCTGTCTTGCAATGCCTGCCACTTAAACCCTAGACTATGTGACTCCTATCCATCATGTGACTGACCACATGATTCTGACATCACACAGGTGCTGTCAGTACACTGAGGTGCAGGTGGAGATAAGGTGGGCATCCTCGCACCTACTCTATGGATGCCCACAGAAAACCAGCCGATGTTCGAAACTTTAACCTAACCCTCACAACACGTAGTGTGCTGGAGGAAAATACTCTGGTTTCACATCACTGTCGCCATTAAGCGCAGTGACACAAATCTCCCCTCCATTACTTTACTGGTGACTTTGTCACAATACCTAGCTTCATTTCCTGGCACTTTTCAACAGGAAATTTGTTCTACTATCTTCCTGACTTTGATATCCTTGTTGAGCTCTACCTCGGGCAGGTCAGTAATGGCCTCGTTGTTGATATCAGCAGAGCTGTTAAAGGCGCTGTTGAAAAGATCAGCCCACTGCTCCAGAATCTGTTTCTATTCTGTCAGCAGCATAATTCTGTCTGTGTGAGGAGAGATGAGGAGTTAGATGATTGGGGTCAATATACAGCCTTAATCACATCATAGAAGCACTTCAGGTTGTGGCTGTCTGCATATCCCTAGATTTATAACCCTAGATTTCATCAGTTTTCTTACTAAACCAGCTGTCCTGCATCTCATATAGCTTTCTGTACCTTTCTTTTTGTGTTTATAAAATCGTCATTCTTTCCTAGCGATGTGGGGTCGTATTGATGTGTTTTTTACTGCTGATGCTTGTCTTCTAGGAGTACTTTTATTTCTTCATAATTTATATCGAACCAATCAACACACATAGTGATTACTCTAAAGTCCATACTTTCTTTCTTCCTGGTGATGATGTAGTCAATGATATCCCACTTCCTCAAGCAAGGGTGCATCCATAATGTCTTCTTGTGAGTGAGTAGACAGAACAGGGTGTTGGTGATGACAAGATCATGTGTGTCAAACATCTTGAGGAGCAGAAAGCGATTACTATTAAATTTGCCAATGCCAGGTCTCCCAATGATTCCTTCTAAAGGGCATGTCACACTAAGAGATATCGCTAGCAATATCGCTATAACTAGTGACGTTATAGCGATATTGCTAGCGATATCTCTGTGTCTGATACTTACCAGCGACCAGCTCCCCCGCTGCTTATCGCTGATCGCGCGAGAACGTTCAGGACTGTTTCTCGTCGTCAGCTTCCTGTGGCGCTTCCTGCTGTGAGGACGAGCGACGCGTGGAGCCGGGCGGGAGGACGCAGGATCGCCTGGTGTGACAGGTAAGTAGCGATCCCCGTCCCCAGCGATGTCGCTAGTGAGATCTGCCTATGTGGCAGCTCACTAGCGACCACTTAGCGATGTACCAGCGATCCTGACCGCGTCATATCGCTGGTCGGGATCGCTGGTACATCGCTAAGTGTGACAGTACCTTTAGTCTTGATAGTCTGCTCCCACTCTGGCATTAAAGTATTGGCTTGTCTGACTCTGGGATTGAGATAAATGTGTCAAATTTATCATGGAACTTATCCTTAATGTCATTTAGATTAGTCATGGTGGGAGCATAGATGTTAATCAGCATAGTACGCTTTTTGTTTGTAAGTGGGAGCTGAAGTGTCATTAAGCGGTAATTGATGTCCTCCGGAAACTGGGAAAGTTTACGGACAAGGTGATATTTGACAGCAAATCCCACGCCTGCTTCTCGTTGTTCAGTGCTGCAGAAAAGCATGTATCCACCATTATGCCCTGTCAGTTGTTGATTATTTGCTAAGCACGATTGGATGAAAGCTGCTTTATTCACCAATGTCGTTCTTCTCTCTGATCTGTCTGCCTTGATATTGTCTAGCAGATGTCCCGCATTCCATGTGTCAAGGTTGAGTACCATTATTTTCTTCTTTGTGTGTTGACCACTATGAGGATTACGTGCCAGCTGTGGTATGCTGACCAGGGCAAGATGATGCAGACTATTTTTGAGGTACTTTTTCTAGCCCCTTCCATCATGGAGATTAGCTGAGTGAACCTTAAAAAGGCAGCTCAGTCAACCAGAGGGCAGCGGAACACCGTCCTGATTCGCTGATTCGGTCGTGACTACAGTTTTCAGTGATTCCACACCTGCTGCTTTGTGACTCCCCCATCACCTCAGGACTTTGAAGTGCAATGACTGAAGTGAGTGGAGCTGGTGGAGAGAGGTCAGAGGACTGTTATTTATTTTTTTATTAACTTAAAGGGAACCTGTTACCTCTTTTTTGGCCTACCAGCTAAAAATATCAGTTAATTGAGTGTCAGCTATGCATTCCACAACTACTTCTGAAATCCCCTGACTCCCCAACTATCATCCATAAAAAACCTTTTTTATTGCTCCCACACTGTATGGTAATGTGTTCGGTCCGGTCTGATTGGGCATTGCTTCGGTTCCCTCACTCCACCCCTCCTCGGCTTGCTGTACGCATTCCTTGCTAGGAATATTGCAGATTGCGTAGAGATTTTGCACTTTCACATTCAAATGGGATCTCGTGCGTGCGCAGTATGCTTTGCCCAACTGCGGGCAAAGCCGAAAAGCAGTAGTGGAGTGAGGGAACCGAAGCAACCCCCATCGGACTGGACGGAACACATTACCATACAGCGTGGGAACAATACAAAAGGTTTTTATGGGTCATACATGGTGCAGTCAGGGGGTTTCAGAAGAAGTTGTGGATTGTATAGCTGACACTCAACTGATATTTTTAGCTGGTAGGCCAAAAAAGAGATTAAAGGTTCCATTTAATGTGTGGAGATTCAGACAGCCAATTAGGGAGAAGAAACCATCCACAATGTCCAGATACAAGGACTTGTATCATTGGCTTCCAAAGTCACAAATCCCTTTCCATATAAAAAGCAGACATGTGGCTTTGGAACCATTTTGCGAGTGTAACAGCGTAGTGAGGCTACTGTTGCAAGTAGTCAGTTCAGATAGTATTCTGTGCCAAATCGACCTTCCAGCATATAAATCTGGAGTGATAATTCTATGGTGCAGCCAAAAGTTGGCACTTGAGCATATTAATCCATAGTTCTGTGGTATAGCGACCTGTCGCCACTTCAACATATAAATCCTTTGTGCTCATTGTGTGGTCCAGTCACCAGTCCAAATTTCATCATATAAATCTCTTGTGTTAATTGTGTGGTCCAGACACACTCTCAGCAAATACATACTGATTGTAAATTTACTGACAGGTGACTGATATGTCTAGGTCTGGGTCTAGGGTTGTGATACAACTTGGTAAAAGAGGGGAAGGATACATCTGACATGAGTGGGGAAAAAGCGAGGTCATGCAGGAAGGGGAAATAGTCATGGTGTTCGAGATGTACATAGTGTAGGTGGTAATGTTACTGAAAGCTCTACTTAACTAGCGCCGGCTTGTTCTATCCAAATTCAACTAACATTTTCTCTTAGGCCGGGGTCATACTAGAGAGAAATACAGACGAGAGAGAGGCGTAAAAACCACACATTGCACATGGACCAATGATTCTCTTTGGGGCAGCTCCCATCAGCCGTATATTTCTCGCGCGTATTTTATGGTCCATGCCAATCGCAGCATGCTGCGATTGTCAGGGTATTCCGTCCGAAATACACCAATGCAAGTCTATGGGTGCGCAAAAAATACACATTACACATGGACCAGATATGTGACTTGCGAGAAATACGCACCAGGTGTACTTTAACAAAAGCCGTCAATTCAGTGCGCGATACAGTAAAATCATACTGACATGTAAAATAAAGAAATGAAAGAATAGATATATGCACATAGTATATGTATATACTGTGTGTATGTGTATATATATATATATATATTAAAATATATATATATGTCATTGAGACACATATACTGTGTATACAGTATATATATATATATTTTTATATTTCATACAGTTCTACATAGCAGAATAGCCGCTAATTCAATTGCCTGCTTCTGTAAAATCAATCCCAATACTGACATGAAATGACACATGGTTTACATACAGTAACCCATTTCATTTCATGTATTTTTTTTTATATGTCCCTGACTATTAATTAAAGTAGAGTTTGTGTGTAAAATTTGGGACGTCTAGGGACTCCGCGCAGCCTCAGTGACATCCCTGGCTGACCTGAGGTGAAATGATGAGCATGGGAAAAAATGCAGAAACTTTCCCACGCTCATTAGTTTATCTCAGGGCAGCCAAGGAGGCTGTGCAGAGATGAAATAATTGATTCTGGCAGTGGTTTACATGGGGCTGGTCGCAATAGCACCCATCCCTGTGTAAACCACTTAACCCTTTCCTGATAGATTGCAGCAGAGGACGTGACTGAGCAGCGGAGAGGTAAGGATATGGTTGCTTTTTTTATTTAATTTTGTTACAGGTCGATGGTTTATTTTTGGATTACCAGAGCAATAAATCTTGTCAAAAAATAGGTGTCTTTATTTCATTAAAATAATTTTAATGTGTGTGTGTGTTTTAACCGTTTAACAGTCTAGGGTTAATAATGGATAAGTGTCTAATTGATACCTCTCCATTATTAATCGGCTTAATGTCACCTTCCAATTGCAAGGTGACATTAACCCATTCATATTAACCCATTAGCCACCACTACAGGGCAATGGGAATAGAGAGGATAAGTGACACTTGCACTCCTCCCGTTAACCTGCAGGTGTTCTCAACCAATTCTACTTGCCCATTCACTTGTAGGCTTGCAGCCCAGGAGAGACATGTTTGTCCATTATAGGAGATTTTTTTAACCAGAAAGTGACATATACAGTAGGATATGAAAGGGTTTAGACAGGACCCGTCAGAAGTGTCACCTTGCCACTAGATCAGCACTGGTATAAACTGGCAGCAAAGCAAAAAGATACTAACATAACAGGGGACTGAACGCTGCAGCATATGAAGCAGGGCCCGGCGCTGCCCCCAGTAGGGAGCACACTGAATCCTAGCAGCAAAACAGAAAGCAAAAAGAAACCACAACCAGATTAGATGCAAAGGATTAGCAAAAGAATCACTTAGCTGAACCACGCAGATCAGGCAGGGGACAAAAGAGCTCCAAATGCACACTGAGAAAATCACCAGCACCCTCCAAGAGCAGCCAGCTCCATTTTATGCTCCCAGTCAGTAATCCCAGGTTTCCAATTATCGTCAGGTGGGGAATATGCATCCACCTGGCCAGCTCCACTACTCTCAGCAACCACCAGATGGAACAGAGGTAGCTTTGGCTAAGAACTCCGAGCAAGACAATTCACAACAGTACCCACCCTTGAGGAGGGGTCATCGAACCCTCATCCACGCCACCAGGAAGATCAGGATGGGCCCGGTGAAAGGCACGAATCAATTTATTGGCATGGATGTCAGAAGCAGAGACCCAAGAATTATCCTCCTGGCCATAACCCCTCCACTTGACCAAGTACTGAAGTCTCCGTCTAGCCAGACGAGAATACAATATCTTCTCTACCTCATACTCCAAATTACCCTTAACCAGTACAGGGTCAGGGGGTGCTGCCATGGGAATGACTAAAGATTTAAGAAAGACGTTATGAATCTTAAACGTAACTGGAAGAGCCAAACAAAAAGAAACGGGGTTAAGGATTTCCAAAATCTTATAAGGTCCAATAAACCTTGGCTTGAATTTTGGAGATGCAACCTTCATGGGAATATTTTTTGAGGGCAACCAAACCATAGCACCCACTTTAAACCGGGGACCAATGGTCCTATGCCGGTTGGAAAACCATTGGGCCTTTTCCTGAAAGTGGGATAACTTATCCACTGCTTGGTCCCAAATCTGCTGCATTCTCTCTACCACAGAATCCACACCTGGGCAGGCAGAAGCCTCCACCTGCCCTGAATGAAAATCAAGTATGAAACCCAAAGTTACAAAAGAAAGGAGACATAAAAGTGGCAGAGCTAGCCCTATTGTTTAGCGCTAATTCGACCAAGGACAAACATGAGACCCAATCATCCTGATCAGCAGATATGAAACATCTCAAATAGGACTCCAAAGTCTGGTTTGTTCTCTCAGTCTGCCCATTGGTCTGAGGATGTAATGCAGAGGAGAAAGACAACTGAATTCCCAGTTTGGAACAAAAAGCCCTCCAAAATTTGGAAACAAACTGGACACAATGTTCTCAGGAATCCCATGCAAATGAACCACTTGTTGTAAAAACAAGGGCCCCAACTCAGAAGAAGATGGCAACCTTGAGAGTGGTACAAGATGGACTATCTTAGAAAATCTATCACAGATCACCCAAATAACAGTCATTCTCTGAGAGACAGGGAGATAAGAGATAAAATCCATTGAGATATGGGTCCATGGCCTCCTGGGCACTGGCAGAGGCATCAACAAATCACTAGCACAAGACGTCGTGATCCCACGAGAACGGACGTCATTGCGGTAATTCTCGCAAAGGATTACTGGGATCGGGAGCATGGAGAGAGGCGGGAAGGCTGCGCGGGACACCGGAAGGTAAGAATAACAATATTTTTTTTATTTTTTTCATCCTATCTTTTACTATTGATGCCGCATAGGCAGCATCAATAGTAAAATGTTGGTCACACTTGTCAAACACTATGTTTGACGAGTGTGACCAACCTGTCAATCAGTTCTCCAAGCGATGCTACAGATCGCTTGGAAAACGCTAGCAATTCTGCAAGCTAATAACACTTGCAAAATGTTAGTTTTTCCACGGGAAAATCGCAGGAATTTAACATGCGATTTTCCCGCGGAATGGAATTCGGAATTCTCGTGGTAATTTCCGCAAGAGTTCCGCTATATGTGAACGTAGCCTTACTCTCACTAAATACATCAGAAAAATCAGCCAAATAGTCAGGAACGTCTTGAGACGGGGGAGAGGTGGAGAAAACAGGAGTGTCACTAAGAACACATTGACAACCCCAACTCACCACAGACAGATTTCCAATCTAAAACAGGATTATGGGTTTGCAACCAAGGAAAACCCAATACAATAGTATCATGTAAATTGTGCAACACCAAAAATTTACAATTCTCTTAATGGTCCAGGATGACCCGCATTACCACCTGGGTCCAAAGCTGGGGTTTATTCTCCGCCAAAGGGGTAGCATCAATCCCCCTCAAGGAAATAGGGGTTCTCAGGGGCACCATGCGGAAACCACAATGCTTGGCAAGGTCAAGATCCATCAGATTCAAAGCTGCTCCTGAATCAACAAAGGCCTTAGCAGAAAAAGTAGACAAGGAGCAGATCAAGGTAACTGCCAACAGGAACTTAGGCTGTACACTGCCCACCGCAAATGCATGATCAAAACGTTTTTCTCGTTTAGGGCAGACAGAAATAACATGAGAGGCGTCTCCACAAAAGAAGCATAACTTATTATGCCTTCTAAACTCTTGACATTGCGTCCTAGACAAAACCCTATCACATTGCTTGGGTTCAGAAGTTTGTTCAAAAGGCAGCACCGCCTCTCACGTACTTTTACGTTCACGTAAACGTCAATCAACTTGAATGGCTATTGACATAGAGTCATTAAGACCAGAGGGGACAGGAAATCCCTCTATAACATATTTTACGGTTTCTGCTAGACCTTTCTGAAAGAGCTGCTAGGGCATCATCATTCCATTTAGTAAGGACCGCCCACTTTCGGAACTTCTGGCAGTATAACTCAGCAGCATCCTGACCCTGGTTCAATGCCAATAAGGTCTTCTCAGCTTGATCAATAGCATTAGGTTCATCATACAACAACCCTAGGGCCTGAAAAAACACATCCACAATAGCCAGTATAGGATCTCCAGGTGTCAGAGAAAAAGCCCAATCCAGGGAATCGCCGCACAGCAGGGAGATGACAATTTTAACCTGCTGCACCAAGCTCCCTGATGAATTAGGCTTCAAGGCAAGAAATAGTTTAGTTATTCTTGAAATGCAAAAATTTAGACCGATCCCCAGAAAACACATCAGGAGTAGGGATCTTTGGTTCTACAGCAGATGATTGAGCGAGATAAGCTGAAATTCCCCGCACTTCAGCTGCGAGCTGCTCAACATGTTTGGATAATTGCTTAGTCTCCATTAAAGAAAAAATCCTCCTACAGCCCCAGAGAAAAAGAGAAAAAAATATATTAAAAAAATTCTGACACTTTTTTTTTTTTTTTTTTTACAATTCTTTCCTTCTTTTGAGTACCCTAGAGTCTGCGGTTTGGCTGGTGATTCTGTTATGAATGGGTCACCAAGGAGGATGGCAGGAACAGGCTAAGCCACCAGAAGACCGGAGAGGTTGGAAACTAAGCGGATTGCAGACCCCTGATCCTATCCGCACAACTTGCAGATGGCGTGGAGCGTTCCTACGATGCCCTAGACGCTTCGTCACAGCCGGAGGACTAACTAAGCCTAAAGACAAATTAAATCTAAACTGCCCGGAGCAGATTCTCAAAGGAATAGACAGCCCCCAAACAGATATTGTCGGTGAGACAAGATGAGATACAAACACATGCAGAGAACAGACTGAGCAAACGGTGGGGACCAAGCTGTCTAGACAGGACAGGACAGAAAAGATACTGTCTGCAATCACGCACAAAACCCTGAAAAAGTCCAACACTACTGATATACAAGAAACCTGAGATCACACGATCCCCCTCTCGCTTTCTATCCGATCGAGATAAAGGTCAAGGTTCGCTGCCACCATGGGGTCACTGTGGACTATACTGTGGACAGAGTGATGATTGAGGGGACCAAACGGGTTGAGAGCCAAGGTGGCAGTATACCACCAAACTTAGTGTATCCCTTTGAGAGGGGCCGGGACTTTGTCTTGTTCGAAGATGCAGGGGAAGTTGATGAAAGGTGGGGTGGCTCAAAGGAGGAGGTATCACCACCTAAGGTCAATAGTCCAGAGCTCTGGGTGACCGAGAGAAAGTGTTGGTCTTACCAACTCGGGGATTTGGCTGGGGTGACAAAACGTGTGACCGTGGGAAACATGGTACCTCCAGAAAAGGGGTCTGACACCTGAGTGAATGGGGGCTTGCTGTTCCTGGATGACAGGGTGAATGGTGACTCCAATTTGACCGCTAGCACTCGACAGCTAGAGTATCAAGTTGACAACCAGACCCAGGAAGTGTGTAGGTGGAAAGAGCGAGTTGACAGTTTTCACCAGGTGGAAGCGCACCTACGAGACTTGGAGCAAGGGCGTGAAGAGATGTGTCAACAGCTGGCGAAGAAATGTCTAAAGGTGGCGAGTATGGAAGTCGCCAACTCCGCGCAGTTGGAGTAGCTGCACCACCTAGAGTCTGAGCTCTCGGCAGTCAAGGCTCTGAGACAAACGGCCGAGCACAGAGTGGAGGAGCTCGAGAAAGAAGTCTTGGAGCTCAGAGGTCACCTGTCAATGTGGCAATGCGTGAACAACACTCTAAGGGAAGAGGTGGAAGTGCTCAAAGAAACTGTAAGAGGTCTTCTGTGGGAAAGAAGTTGGTGGACGAAGACTTACAGCGGCCGGGCCCGAGTGATGACAAGACGGAACTGCCAGTAGCCATCTTGGCAAGGGGTCTCAAAGAGGTAAAATCTCCTGAAGATTTGGAGCGGAAAGCTGAACAAGATATTCCCCCGGTCGGGACAACTGTATTGAGGGAAGTGTCCGTGGTAAACCCAGAGCCTTCTGTCCAGGAAGAGAGCAAGTCCACGACCTTCAAGTGCTTGATTGACACACCCGAAGACGTGCAAGAAGCCTGTACCAATGAAGGTGTGCATGAGGCTTTTAAAAAGTCGGTCAAAGCGTGTAAGGTGCACTGGGCACCTGAGACTCGGCAGTTGGTGGAACTATCAGCCAGGGAAGACACAGCAAAGCGGGTAGCTGTCCTGACAGATATGCATCTGCAATGTCTCCAAGCTAAACAGATGTTCAGGCGGAGTAATGTAAAAGCCGCTCGTCGTCTAGAGCTTGCGAGGGAAGCTAAGAATCGGCTGGGCTTAGGGGAAGACGTAATTTCGGTACCCAAATATCTGGTGGGGAGAGTCGTTGAAAGGCTTAGGAAGGTAATGCAAAACCTTGTGGATATCTCCGGTGTGGCGAGGGTGAGGATCCCTCCTGATGGTGAAGTCCAGGTATCTGGTGAAGAGGGTATGATTCCCATCATTGTGGTTGGCTCCATGGAAAGCCTGAGGAACTTCTGGATGCTCTTGGAATACCGAGTAATGTACCTGCAGGAGATAGAGCAGTTGAGACTGGACCGACTGCGGATTAATAAGGAGGTGCGGAACATCAGATGGGGGCAGCCTGCATCCTGGTGTATAAGGACCAGAAGGTACACCCCAATTAATGAGGTGGCCAAAGACCTTCAGCAAAACGTGAACGTCGCAAATCTGCAAGTGGCAGTACGAGACTGAGAGACCTTAGCTCCTGTGACATGCTAAATGGGTCAGACTCAGGCCAGACAGTTGATGCGACTATAAGTGAGACTTCTGACTGTACCCACTGGGGAAGCCGGCTGGTGAGAGAGAGGTCGGGTGACAGAGCGCACTGCAGAAATGTGGATAAAAAGCAGGGTCTAGTGACGCAGACGGACTTTGACGGGAAGACCAAAGCCCAAGACCGATATACTGACCGCTGGGGTCAGGGGAGGCCTAACGTAAATAGGATGCCGTATGATGCCCAAAACAGACTGAGATGGTCCTCTCGACTTGTAGGGCAAAGTGACATGGGTGCCCGGCCCGAGACCCCTGGGTGATGTCGTGTGTTCAACCCCACAAGTTTGAAAAGAGGGGGAGGTATGTGGTGCAGTGACCACTGTGTCCGCTAGGGGGCACTGTGTGGGTGTCCCAGGACAGGCATACAGGCATGTACATTGTGGTAATGGAAATAGGAAGAATGGAGAAAGATGGTAAATGACCGTTATGTATCACAAGGTGGGTGGTCTTGTGATGGAAGCTGGAATCGCTATTAATCAGCAGATATTCTACTGAGGGTTTGTTACTCTGTATTAGGGAGAGCTTCCAGATGGCTGGGGAGATGGGTGGGACCAGTCACGTACAAACCCACCCAGGGGCGGGTTTCTAAAACACCCACAGTAAGCCTGCATATGTGTGTATGTATGGGTGTCTGATATAGGACCTGCAATGAGGTCATAGCCGTGTGATCTGGTGGGCATGGCTACGGACAATATAAGGTGACCAGGGTAGGTCACATGAGGGAATGCCTGGATCTGATTGGTCCGTGTGGAAAGTCCCGGAAGGCCGACGTGCTAGGAGGTGTGCTATCTTCCTGATGCACACATGTGGACGCTGCTGACCGTGTGTGGCCTGAGTAATAGCCTGTGAGTGCTGGCCAGTCCCCAGGAGGAAAGGGACATCAGGACTGAGAAGCAGCTATGAGGTAACCCCAGACAGAGGGGGAATTAACTGAGAGACTGTAAAGCCTGATGGCTGGATAAAACACAGCCTGTGTGAACACAGGGCTAAGGGAGCGGAGCTCCACTATGAACATTCGTTTTTGTCTGCTGTAAGACTGTTATCGTTTTCCTCATGCTGCTATGGTTTATGCAGCACAATAAAACGCATGGACTGGTTTATATGAAAAGCCTGTGCCGGACCTAGTTTATCTGCTCAAGGACAGCCGATATGGCTTCAAGGACACCGTTCTCTCCTGGTTCTCCTCCTATTTCTCTGACCGCTCCTTTACTGTATGTTTTGCCGGTTCCTCCTCCTTTCACCTTCTCCTTACCGTTGGGGTTCCTCAAGGATAGGTTCTAGGCCCCCTCCTCTTCTCCTCGTACACTGCCCCTATTGGTCAAACAATCAGTAGATTCGGTTTCCAGTACCATCTCTATGCTGATGACACCCAATTATACGCTTCTTCTCCTGACATCACGCAGCCTTTCTAGAAAACACCGGCGATTGTCTAAACGCTGTGTCTAACATCATATCCTCACTATATCTGAAAATGAACCTGTCAAAGACTGAACTCCTTGTGTTTCCTCCCTCTACTAAAGTACCTATACCCGACATTGCCATTTCTGTGTATGGCTCCACTATTACTCCCCAGCAACATGCCCGCTGTCTTGGGGTCTTACTTGATTCCAAGCTTTCCTTTGCCCCCCACATTCGATCACTGGCTCGCTCTTGTCATCTGCACCTCAAAAACATTCCTAGAATTCGACCTTTTCTTACTTTTGACTCTGCAAAAACTCTTACTGTTTCTCTTATTCATTCTCGTCTCGACTATTGTAGCTCTCTTCTAATCGGTCTCCCTCTTACCAAACTCTCCCCTCTCCAATCTGCCTTGAATGCTGCAGCCAGGATCATATTCCTCACCAATCGTTACACCGATGCCTCTACTTTGTGCCAGTCATTACTGTTGTGAGCTCATTTTCTGGTTTACCTCTGACTTCTGGTGAGGGTGGTGGAGCTGGCTGTGTTGACAGAGGAGTCGTGAGTTCTCCATCCGGGCTCCCTCTGGTGGTGACAGCAGGTAATGAAGCTGACCTAAATGGCAGAGACCTACTACCTGAGGAGAAGGACTGTGCTTGGACATCAGGAGTCTCTGACTGGATTTAAGACAGCCGACTCCCTAATTTTGTGCTGGTGATTTTTTCCTGCCCTGAGGTTCTTGTTTACAGTTCTGTTCCTGCCTTCTCAAGCTAAGTGTGCTCTGCTATTTTTTCACATGAGATTTGGTCTGGTTTACTGAGTTTTTGTGGTCAGCCAGCCCCTGCTGGGGCTGTGCTGAATTTCCATTCTTATGTCTCTGTTTATGCCAGTTTGCTTTTTGTCCCTGATCAGATTGGTCTCTTTTTGCTCTGTCTTCAGAATATACCAGAGTGCTGATATAGGGAATTGAAGTCTAGCGACTTCAGGGGGTTTGTAATCAGAAAGTTGTTGGACATTTTTTGGCAGGGTTTTGTGCGTGATTGCAGACAGCATCTTTCCTTTCCTGTCCTTTCTAGTTAGTGTGGGCCCCATCGTTTGCTCAGCCTATCTTTCTATCTGTGTTTGTGTTTTCATCTTGTCTCACTGACAATACATGGTTGGGGGCTGTCTATTGATTTGGGGTCTGCTCTGGGGCAGTTTAGATTTTCTCTTTTCTTGCTTTAGGCTTATTTAGTTCTCCGGCTGTGACGAGGCGTCTAGGATCATCGTAGGTACACTCCACAGCTACTGCTAGTTGTGTGCATAGGATCAGGTGTCTGCAATCCGCTTAGTTACCAACCTCTCTGGTTTTCTGGGCCTTAGCTTGTTTTTGTTTTTCCTCCTCAGTGACTCATTCATAACACATTACACTGGATACCCATCCACTCCAGAATTCAGTATAAACTTATTACCCTCACCCACAAAGCCCTCCATGGCTCAGCACCACCCTACATCTTCTCCCTTGTTTCAGTATACCACCCTACCCGCGCCCTCCGTTCTGCTGATGACCTGAGGCTAGCATCCTCAGTAATCAGAACCTCCCACTCCCATCACCAAGACTTTACACATGCTGCGCCAATTCTTTGGAATGCACTTCCCAGGTCAATACAATTAGTCCCCAATCCCCACAATTTTAAGTGTGCCCTGAAAATGCATTTATTCAGACTGGCCTATCGCCTCAACACATTAACCTAATCTATCCCTGTGTGGCACAGCCAAAAGTTTTACTATAACCAGGTTCCCCGCATCATGTTCCCACATGCGTTATGCATCCATTAGCCCTCTGTGTCTGTACTGTTACACACTTAACATTATGGCTGGTCCATACAATCAGGGCAACTGTTACCACCCACCTTTCGTGTCTATCTCTTTCCTCATAGACTGTAAGCTTGCGAGCAGGGCCCTCATTCCTCTTGGTATTTGTTATAATCTATGTGATTGTTATGCTGTATTGTCTATTGTCTGTACAAATCCCCTCCAAAATGTAAAGTGCTGCGGAATATGTTGTCACTATAGAAATAAAATGTATTATTATTATTATATCTGCTGCCAAGTGAGTGTTCCCCACATATACACAGTATGTATATATATATATATATATAGTATATATATATATATATGTGTATTCTATGTGTACAGTGGGGCAAAAAAGTATTTAGTCAGTCAGCAATAGTGCAAGTTCCACCACTTAAAAAGATGAGAGGCGTCTGTAATTTACATCATAGGTAGACCTCAACTATGGGAGACAAACTGAGAAAAAAAAATCCAGAAAATCACATTGTCTGTTTTTTTTCATTTTATTTGCATATTATGGTGGAAAATAAGTATTTGGTCAGAAACAAAATTTCATCTCAATACTTTGTGATATATCCTTTGTTGGCAATGACAGAGGTCAAACGTTTTCTGTAAGTCTTCACAAGGTTGCCACACACTGTTGTTGGTATGTTGGCCCATTCCTCCATGCAGATCTCCTCTAGAGCAGTGATGTTTTTGGCTTTTCGCTTGGCAACACGGACTTTCAACTCCCTCCAAAGGTTTTCTATAGGGTTGAGATCTGGAGACTGGCTAGGCCACTCCAGGACCTTGAAATGCTTCTTACGAAGCCACTCCTTCGTTGCCCTGGCGGTGTGCTTTGGATCATTGTCATGTTGAAAGACCCAGCCACGTTTCATCTTCAATGCCCTTGCTGATGGAAGGAGGTTTGCACTCAAAATCTCACGATACATGGCCCCATTCATTCTTTCATGTACCCGGATCAGTCGTCCTGGCCCCTTTGCAGAGAAACAGCCCCAAAGCATGATGTTTCCACCACCATGATTTACAGTAGGTATGGTGTTTGATGGATGCAACTCAGTATTCTTTTTCCTCCAAACACGACAAGTTGTGTTTCTACCAAACAGTTCCAGTTTGGTTTCATCAGACCATAGGACATTCTCCCAAAACTCCTCTGGATCATCCAAATGCTCTCTAGCAAACTTCAGACGGGCCCGGACATGTACAGGCTTAAGCAGTGGGACACGTCTGGCACTGCAGGATCTGAGTCCATGGTGGCGTAGTGTGTTACTTATGGTAGGCCTTGTTACATTGGTCCCAGCTCTCTGCAGTTCATTCACTAGGTCCCCCCGCGTGGTTCTGGGATTTTTGCTCACCGTTCTTGTGATCATTCTGACCCCACGGGGTGGGATTTTGCGTGGAGCACCAGATCGAGGGAGATTATCAGTGGTCTTGTATGTCTTCCATTTTCTAATTATTGCTCCCACAGTTGATTTCTTCACTCCAAGCTGGTTGGCTATTGCAGATTCAGTCTTCCCAGCCTGGTGCAGGGCTACAATTTTGTTTCTGGTGTCCTTTGACAGCTCTTTGGTCTTCACCATAGTGGAGTTTGGAGTCAGACTGTTTGAGGGTGTGCACAGGTGTCTTTTTATACTGATAACAAGTTTAAACAGGTGCCATTACTACAGGTAATGAGTGGAGGAGAGAGGAGACTCTTAAAGAAGAAGTTACAGGTCTGTGAGAGCCAGAAATCTTGATTGCTTGTTTCTGACCAAATACTTATTTTCCACCATAATATGCAAATAAAAGGAAAAAAAAACAGACAATGTGATTTTCTGGATTTTTTTTTCTCAGTTTGTCTCCCATAGTTGAGGTCTACCTATGATGTAAATTACAGACGCCTCTCATCTTTTTAAGTGGTGGAACTTGCACTATTGCTGACTGACTAAATACTTTTTTGCCCCACTGTATATATCTATTCTTTCGCTTGGGTTTTAATCTGTCATAGGGATCCATTATATGTCCATTTTGGAAGCCTGCGAGAAAATCTCGGCATAAGGATGCCATACGGATTAAATACGGATGCTTACATGCGCAAAATACGCGACCACACCTTAATTACGGATGACATATGGATCACTATTTAGGGGACATTTCTTCATATTACGCTTGTAAAATACGGACCATATTTCTTGTCGGTTAGTGTGACCCCGACCTTACTGGACGAGCTACTCGAATCACTTTCTTTGACAGCCACATGGAGGAACACCTTGTATATAATGTTTTGAAATGGGGCGTCTCCAAGTTGGGTCTCTATCTGGTGGGTTGCCTGTAGTGGAAGGGGTCTACACCTATCACTCATCCACCTCTTACTGATCAATTTGTAAGCAAGAAATGTTGGGCCAGGCCCTGTCCCATCCATCCATGGGCCATTATAACATTTCTACTGTAGGTCAATTTATGCCACTTTTAATGGTGTCTGACCCTAATTTTTGTAAAAGTTTTGACTCCAAGTTGCGTCTCCTTCATGTGTGTTGCCTGAATTTGGCAGGGCTCCCAGCACAGCATAAAGAAAAAAAAATTAATATAAAGTGGAACCGGAATGCACATTGGAGTTGATGAAGGGGGACGTGGTGTGTTCCACTAGGTCAGTAAGTATTTCCATGTCTCATTTAGCATGTGATTTTTTCAAATACAATAATTTACTACTTCTAGCCTACATACCTTTTGAATTTTACTTCACCATTATTTTTGTATTTACTTGTTGGAGACTACACACTCCAGTAGCTAAATAGGGCTTCATGCAATATTATTATTATTATTTATAATTATCCTTTAGTTATTTGCCAATTTATATAGTTCCTTTTGGACAGTATTATTTTTTTTAAATTGTTATGATTATTCACATGATGAGGTGGAACATACTCACTAATAATTATTGCAAAAAATACCGTCATGGGTTTTCCTTTCATATGTTAAATTTGATGGATTTATTTAGTCAGTAATTACATCTGTCATTATTCCTTATGCATTTATACCAGATGTAATGTGAATATCTCCATGAAGTTTTTATGCTATGCACATCTGTCCCCTTCCCTTGTATTATTTTAATCTCTTTCTTTATTCCCCCTTTTATTCATGGTGTTATGTTACTTTTATTGTATTAATAAAATGATCATTTTTTTTATTAATTTACATGATTTTTGCCAAATTCTGAACAAATCTTATATGTTTTCATTTTGCATGTTCATAGGTATTCATTAGTTTTGTTATATGGTAATGTAGGTTTGGTGTGTCTCCCAGCACCGATCCCTCACCCAAGTTTTAATTTCAACTTAATTTCAAATCTGTAAATGCTGGCCCAGACCCTGTCTCAAGAAACCACTGGAGCCATAGGCGGAGGAGGACATGACTTGGGGATGGGTGGACCTTTACTCCTGCAGCTTTTTTGGTATAGTGGTGTTGATTTTAAGCAAGAGCAGGGCCGGACTGGGACTAAAATTCAGCCCTGGCATTTGAAGTTACACAGGCCCACTAGTCACATGGTGACTATATAATATCTTTGTACACTTGTAGTTTACAAGAAGTGAGAGCAGATTAACACGACTATATAACATGTAGTCACAGCTGTGCCCAGTATTTCAGCTCAGTCCTATTTATTGCTTTTAGTTGCAGTACTCCTCCCAAAGCTCTTTCCCCTTTTGTATGCATGATTACAGAATTCCTGGCAGAACTGCTCTCTATTGGGCAACCAGACCCCCTGGTCATAGCCGCCCCTATCATACCTCCCAACTTTTGAAGAAGGGAAATATGGACAAAGACTGCGGCACGCGCAGCGCGCCGCTGCTAATTTTGGCCACGCCCAGCCACACCCATTTCACAACTAGTCACACCCATGTCCACACCTAATCGCACCCATTTAGCACTGCTGATCACACTGACTGGTACTGAGGGCACAGCTGCTGGCATTATGGGCACACTGACTGGCACTAAGGAAGAGAGAAAACAGAGAGAGAGAGAAAAAAGAAAACAGAGAGAGCGAGAAAGAAAGGAGAGCGAGAGAGAAAGAAAGAACAGTGAGAGACAGAGAAAGAACAGAGAAAGAAAGAAAGAACAGTGAGAGACAAAGAAAGAACAGTGAGAGAAAGAAAGAAGTAAAGAAAAGAAAGAAAGAACAGAGAGAAAGAGAGGAAAGAAAAAGAAAGAAAGAGGGGAAGAAAGAACAGAGAGAGAAAAAAGAAAGATTAGAGAGAGAAAGAAAGAACAGAGAGAGAAAGAAAGAACAGAGAGAGAAAGAAAATGAGGGAAAGACAGAAGAGAGAAAGAAAGAAAAAGAGAGAAAGAAATAAAGAAAGATTCTACAAAGATACTATAGCAGCCGGGCTCCCATTGTAGTGCCCACCTTAGCCTCCCGGTGCAGGACCTATCATGATCCGCTCACATGGCCAGCATCCCCGATTCCAAGGCGATCCTGCTGTCTGCGCTGTCAGAGGAGGACACCGTGATGGATCTGAAGCATTCCTGGTTCCGTCACAATCTCCTCAAGAAATTATCTCATTTCCGGTCAGCTTCCAGCACATCACTTCAGGTGGAACGTCATGTGTGTGTTTTAAAATGCTCCTCGGGGCTCCGCCGTGTACTCCTGTGTCCGTGGGAAAAGCCTGCTTTGTACACACTTGGCTCTGCTCCGTACATCCCGTACACATATGGCTCCACTCCATACACACACGGCTCCACTCCGTCCACCTCGTACACGAGCAGCTCCGCTCCATCCACCTCGTACACACGGCTCCTCTCCGTACACCTCATACACACGCAGCTCCGCTCCGTACACCTCGTACACACGGCTCCGCTCCGTACACCTCGTACACGCGGCTTCGCTCCGTACACCTCGTACACGCGGCTCCGCTCCGTACACCTCGTACACGCGGCTCCGCTCCGTACACCTCGTACACGCGGCTCCGCTCCGTACACCTCGTACACACACGGCTCCTCTCCGTACACCTCGTACACACACGGCTCCTCTCCGTACACCTCGTACACACGGCTCCGCTCCGTACACCTCGTACACACGGCTCCTCTCCGTACACCTCGTACACACGGCTCCTCTCCGTACACCTCGTACACACGGCTCCACTCCGTACACCTCGTACACACACACACGGCTCCTCTCCGTACACCTCGTACACACGGCTCCTCTCCGTACACCTCGTACACACGGCTCCGCTCCGTACACCTCGTACACACGGCTCCTCTCTGTACACCTCGTACACACGGCTCCTCTCCGTACACCTCGTACACACGGCTCCTCTCCGTACACCTCGTACACATGGCTCCTCTCCGTACACCTCGTACACACACGGCTCCTCTCCGTACACCTCGTACACACACGGCTCCGCTCCGTACACCTCGTACACACGGCTCCGCTCCGTACACCTCGTACATGCGGCTCCGCTCCGTACACCTCGTACACACACGGCTCCTCTCCGTACACCTCGTACACACACGGCTCCGCTCCGTACACCTCGTACACATGGCTCCGCTCCGTACACCTCGTACACACGGCTCCTCTCCGTACACCTTGTACACACGGCTCCTCTCCGTACACCTTGTACACACGGCTCCTCTCCGTACACCTCGTACACACAGCTCCTCTCCGTACACCTCTTACACACGGCTCCTCTCCGTACACCTCGTACACACGCGGCTCCGCTCCGTACACCTCGTACACACACGGCTCCGCTCCGTACACCTCGTACACACGGCTCCTCTCCGTACACCTCGTACACACGCAGCTCTGCTCTGTCCACCTCGTACACACGGCTCCTCTCCGTACACCTCATACACACACGGCTCTGCTACATCCACACTGTAAATCCTGACCCCACACATACTTACCTCAACCAGCACCATGACAACAGCAAAGCAGAATCTTGCAGATGGTAGAGGCAAGGCTGAGCGCACAGGACCTGTGATGAGGTCACAGGAGGGGCGGAGTCAGGGGTGACATGATCGGGGGCCTGCGAACAGAGCGAGCAGGCAAGCGAGTGCGACGCTGTGAGTGGCTGCGGGGGGGAAGGGGTCTCATGCTAAGGCGAGGATGGGGTGCGTGGGGGGGGCGTGGCGGCTTATCTCCCTGCAGTGCGGGAGGAACTTGAAACTATCACCGCCGTGCCCGCAGAGGGCCGGCGGCAGGAACAACAGTGGCCGCAGCAGCTGGCAAGCGGCCAGATGATCGGGCGCTGCCGCCCGCGGCCCACGTGACAGCGGCCCAGCGGGAAAATGCCCGGTTGGTTATATTGCCAATCCGGGCCTGAGCAAGAGTGATGATGCTTTCAGAGTAAGAAGCACAGTATGTCTGTGCCTGGGTTGGTTACTGTGAGGAGGGTGGGGCTTATATAGAACAGGAAATCTGTCTCTCTCCCTCTTTCATGCACAGGATGAACAGGAGGAAGCATGTCTGCAGTTTCAGGGAGTATAATACTGGGGTTATCACCTCAAATTACAGATGATAGGAGCGCATTCACCTCAGACATCATGTACCAGTGTAGTATCAGCTCCTACATTATGTATGGGATCAATATTACCTCAGCAATTCATGTAGCTGCCATGTCCCTCATGTTCATGCTACATTTTCCCTCACAGACTGCGAGACAACTTCTGTGTGACCTCCCTGCAGACATATTTGAAATACTACTCTCCATTCACCTCAGACATTGTGTAGTGTGTACTAGTGTAGTATCAGCTCCTATATCATGTATGGGATCAAGATTACCTCAGAAATTCATTTAGCTGCCATCTTCCCTCACTTATTGTAGAGGCAGCTTTTGTGTGACCTCCTTGCAGACATTTCTGATATACCACATTACTGCTGTATTATACAGAGTCTTCATGAGTTCTGGTTTTATGTATGATAGGACAGAGCAGGGACACATACAATGTCTGCCATTACTATGGTGGAGCTGAGCAGTCACATGTATTAGAGACACTGGTGAGAGGAGCAGTCGGGGGATGGTATATGTGTGATGATGAAAGGCTGCACTTCATGTCATTGCACTGTATACTAACCCTGCTGTGTGCTGATTATCCCCCCTTCCCAGTTATGGAGTCTGGTGATCAGTATGTGACCTCATCTGTTACATACTTTGATGCTGGGTGTGCAGATCCAGTGTAACCAGGTTACTCACTATATGTGGTATATGTGTAAAGGCTCTATTCCCGTGCTGTATACTTAACCTGTACCACAGGTCTGTATACATGATATCACTCCTCACTCTGCTATATACGGATCATGCTGTGTATAAACATCCTGTGTCTCTAGGTCATTTTCCTGGCTGTACATATAATCTGGACATGACTTCCAGCTTAGTGCTTAATTTCTGTAGCTATTGCTGCCTTTAGTCCTCTTATGTTACATGCTGTCCTGCTAGATATATCCATCCTGTCTCTGTATATTGTCCCCATCATATGTTTGCAGGATCGGTGTATACCCACCAGGAGCTTGTTTTATATTACCTACAGTAAGATGGTGGATAGCACAGGCCTGAATGGATTATGTTTTACCATGTGTAAAATAAATAATCGGGGAGTAACTTGGCACATTTGAGTGGGCACTAACAACTCAGCCAAGAAAAGAAAGGAAGGTCCAGCTCCACAAATTAAAATCCAGGATTTTTATTGAATCATATTTAAAATTAATTCATGGCTGCTTATGATCAAGTAACCACAAAATTTACCGCATGGGGATATTCTCCAGATCTCTGTATGCGTTTCGAGCACAAGTGCTCTTAGACTCAGAGTATCTGTGGAATATCAGCTGAACCACATATAAAACTCAGTTACAGGTGATCTAATCAGAAGTGCATAATTGATACAAAAGTAATATAAAAAAATAAGAACAAAGAAACGATGACAAAAGAACAAAAACATTAATAGAAAACATATTAAAAAATATAAAAAAATTCAATAGTACAGCATAAATTCCTTTTTTAAATTTAATCCCAAAGGAACACTTGTATCAAGCACATACACTCACTGGCCACTTTATTAGGTACACCTGTCCAACTGTGTGTTAAGACTTAATTTCTAATCAGCCAATCACATGGCGGCAACTCAGTGCATTTAGGCATGTAGACATGGTCAAGACAATCTCCTGCAGTTCAAACCGAGCATCAGTATGGGGAAGAAAGGTGATTTGAGTGCCTTTGAACGTGGCATGATTGTTGGTGCCAGAAGGGCTGGTCTGAGTATTTCAGAAACTGCTGATCTACTGGGATTTTCACGCACAACCATCTCTAGGGTTTACAGAGAATGGTCCGAAAAAGAAAAAAAATCCAGTGAGCGGCAGTTCTGTGGCCGGAAATGCCTTGTTGATGCCAGAGGTCAGAGGAGAATGGGCATACTGGTTCGAGCTGATAGAAAGGCAACAGTGACTCAAATTGCCACCCGTTACAACCAAGGTAGGCAGAAGAGCATCTCTGAACGCACAGTGCGTCGAACTTTGAGGCAAATGGGCTACAGCAGCAGAAGACCACACTGGGTACCACTCCTCTCAGCTAAGAACAGGCATCTGATGGCTACTTTCAGCAGGATAATGCGCCATGTCATAAAGCTCGAATCATCTCAGATTGGTTTCTTGAACATGACAATGAGTTCACTGTACTCAAATGGCCTCCTCAGTCACCAGATCTCAATCCAATAGAGCATCTTTGGGATGTGGTGGAACGGGAGATTCGCATCAGGGATGTGCAGCCGACAAATCTGCGCCAACTGTGTGATGCCATCATGTCAATATGGTCCAAAATCTCTGAGGAATGCTTCCAGCACCTTGTTGAATCTCTGCCACGAAGAATTGAGGCAGTTCTGAAGGCAAAAGGGGGTCCAACCCGTTACTAGCATGGTGTACCTAATAAAGTGGCCAGTGAGTGTATATTCCCTATCAGTATGTGTTTTGGAGTGTGGGAGGAAACCAGAGTGCCCGGAGGAAACCAACGCAAACACGGGGAGAACATACAAACTCCTTGCAGATGTTGTTCTTGGTGGGATTCGAACCAGGACTAACCACTGAGCCACCGTGCTGCCTAGAACCAAAATTAGAAAAATGTTGTCTCTGTCCAAATATATATGGACTTAACTGTAATGGGATTAGCTACGCGGCTCTGCGGGCTGTACCATATACACTCACTGGCCACTTTATTAGGTACACCATGCTAGTAACGGGTTGGACCCCCTTTTGCCTTCAGAACTGCCTCAATTCTTCGTGGCAGAGATTCAACAAGGTGCTGGAAGCATTCCTCAGAGATTTTGGACCATATTGACATGATGGCATCACACAGTTGGCGCAGATTTGTCGGCTGCACATCCCTGATGCGAATCTCCCGTTCCACCACATCCCAAAGATGCTCTATTGGATTGAGATCTGGTGACTGAGGAGGCCATTTGAGTACAGTGAACTCATTGTCATGTTCAAGAAACCAATCTGAGATGATTCGAGCTTTATGACATGGCGCATTATCCTGCTGAAAGTAGCCATCAGATGCCTGTTCTTAGCTGAGAGGAGTGGTACCCAGTGTGGTCTTCTGCTGCTGTAGCCCATCTGCCTCAAAGTTCGACGCACTGTGCGTTCAGAGATGCTCTTCTGCCTACCTTGGTTGTAACGGGTGGCAATTTGAGTCACTGTTGCCTTTCTATCAGCTCGAACCAGTATGCCCATTCTCCTCTGACCTCTGGCATCAACAAGGCATTTCCGGCCACAGAACTGCCGCTCACTGGATTTTTTTTCTTTTTCGGACCATTCTCTGTAAACCCTAGAGATGGTTGTGCGTGAAAATCCCAGTAGATCAGCAGTTTCTGAAATACTCAGACCAGCCCTTCTGGCACCAACAATCATGCCACGTTCAAAGGCACTCAAATCACCTTTCTTCCCCATACTGATGCTCGGTTTGAACTGCAGGAGATTGTCTTGACCATGTCTACATGCCTAAATGCACTGAGTTGCCGCCATGTGATTGGCTGATTAGAAATTAAGTTTTAACACACAGTTGGACAGGTGTACCTAATAAAGTGGCCAGTGAGTGTATATCCAATATGCCTCTCGGTTTCTTAGGAATTTTTCTCTGTCTCCACCTCGTACATTCCTTCTAATCCTTTCCACTGCATAAATCTTCAAGCCAGTTAAATCCCTGTTATGAACAGAAGTAAAATGCTTTGACAGATTAGAAACATTTCTGGTAGACGTTTGCCCGACATCATATAGATGTTCACGTATTCTCTCTTTCAGTTTGCGAATAGTGGATCCTACATATTTTAAACCGCATTTAGTGCATTCAGCTATATAAACAACGTAACTTGAGTTACAATTTAAAAACTCTTTAATTTTATATACCTTATTATTCGCAGAATTTGAAAAAGATAAGGTTTTATATGAAAAGCAACAGGTTTTACATGGTAATTGGCCACACTTGTGATATCCTACCATGGATAGCCAGTTACCTTTATCGCTATTATAAGATTGCTCTGAACGATATAAACTAGGTGACAGGCTGTTTCCTAATGTTAATGCCTTTCTGGAGACTATTTTAATTCCGTCTCTCAATATTTCATTCATAATAACATCTTTCCGCAAAATAAGTAGATTATTGTTAATGATCCTGCGAATCTGATTAAAATAAGGGCTATATGTGAGAATTAAAGTCAGACAATCACTATTTTTATTAGTGTGAGAATTAGATTTAATAAGTGTGACCCTTGGTTTTTTATTAAAAATATTTGCAGCTCTCTGAATCGTCCAGTTAGGATAACCTCTTTTATTTAAGCGACTTTTAATGGAAAAAAAACTCTTTTTTATAGTTTTCCTCTGTGCTACAGTTTCTTTTAGCACGTGTGAGTTCTCCCACAGGGATAGCTTTAATGGTATGGGCTGGATGGTAACTACGAGCATGAAGAATGGTGTTACCTGCAGTTTTCTTTCTATAGGTAGCAGTAGAAATACATTGATGTAATTTTCCCGTTAAACAAAGATCCAAAAAATATATGCAATGTGAATCAGAAAAATAAGTAAATTTTAAATTAAATTTGTTTAAATTAATATAATCTATAAACATAGGAATAGTGTTAATGTCCCCCTTCCAAATCAGTAACAAGTCATCTATATACCTAGCATACCATTCGATATAATCAAAAAAGGATTATCCACATTAAAGATAAAAAGCTTTTCCCACCAAGCCATGACCAAATTGGCCACAGATGGTGAGAATTTGGCTCCCATGGAAACTCCGCTATTTTGTAGGAAGAACCTTTTATCAAAAAGAAAATAATTATGTGATAACAAAAACTGTAAAACCTCCACAATATAATTTTGTAAATCATCTCAATAAGGACTGTATTTCTGAAGATGAAAGCATACTGCAGAAATAGCAACATTATGGGGGATACTTGTATGTAAAGAAATAACGTCACAGGAAACCCATGTAAAATTTGTGTCCCAACGAATGTCATGGAACATATTAAGTACATCTTTAGTATCCTTCAGATGACCAGGTATACGATATACCAAGGGTTGGAGGACAGAATCAAGCCATTCCCCTAATCGCTCATTAAGTGACCCTATATCCGCTATTATGGGGTGCATTGTTGGAGGAAAAACATTTTTTATGAGTTTTCGGCAGGGCATGCATAATGGGAATAACAGGATCATCAATTAATAAAAATTCAGATTGTTTTTTTGTAAAGAAACCCAATTTTTCCCCCTCAATAATTATATCCTTGATCTTTTTTAAGAAAAAATTAGTGGGATCACCTTGTAATGGGGTATATATTGAATTTTCTGAAATCATTTTATTAATAGCCAAAGAATAATCTTTCTCATTCATAACAACAGAGCCGCCTTTATCTGACATTTTAATAATAATTTGATGATTAGATTTGAGATCAATTAAAGCTTTTCTTTCAGCAGCCGTCAGGTTAGATTTAAAGGAATATTGGTATTATTTATTACATGTTTTATATCTCTCTCCACATGATCTTGGAAAATTTCCATTTCACTAGTCCTAGCTTGGACAGGATAAAATAGTGGATTCTTTGTTCTAAATGGGAAATATGAGGTTAATACATCAGAAGAATCATTAGAATTATCCAAATCAACCAAATTCAACAAGCAAGACTGCTCCAAAAAATTCCTACCAAGAAAAAAAATGTTCAGAATTGAGAGTCCTCAGTAGTTGATACCTTTTACATCTTTCCTGTACCAAGAAAAACATTTTCTTGTGGAACCTTGTACTTATCATGAGGTTCATTATCCGCAAAAAAATGTTTTTTAACAGTAAGATCTCTGACAAATTTATTTATGTCTTTAAGAGTAGAAAAGACATCTAAATTAGGGTTAAGAGGTGCAAAGTTCTATCCTTTAGACAATAATTTCAACTCCGCTGGAGATAAAGAAAAAGAGGACAGGTTAATAACATCTAATGATGTATTTTGCTGGAACTCCTCAGACGAGATTTCAGAAACATCGGCATGTCCTGTGTGTTTCAGTCCTGCCCTCCTTGTGCGTTTTTTGACAAGGATCTCCGTGACCTTTTGTAATAATTAGGTTGAGATTTATTTTTCCTGGTACGACCATTATCAGAGAATTCACATGATGGGTCAGTGGAGATATCCGATGACTCCAAATCCGATGATGAAAAGGTAACCTGACTCTTATGGGCACTGTTCACAAAAGTACGAGACTTTTTCTTTAGAATAGATTTGGGTGCGTGGTTTACTCTTTCCCACCTGCCCCACTCATAAACTTGATCATTAGAGTAATCAAAAATGTCTCGATTAAATTTCCTTTTCTTGACCTCCACAATAGAATCCTCCAAAACCTGTTTTTTTACTTTTAGATCCTTACGGAAATTCTCATATGGTTGTGTTGACATAGAGGATTTCAATAGAGACAAATTTTTAGCCAAATCAGCTTGAACACGTGTCAGTTCTTGGTCTTCATACTTAATAATTAATTCCATCAATCTTATGGAACAATCAGACAAAATATTGTTCCAAGCCTGTACAAAATCCTCATTGAAAACTGTTGTTGGAATCTTTTTAATTCTCAGACCACGAAGTATCATGCGTTTTTGGACATCCTACATATTTTAAACCGCATTTAGTGCATTCAGCTATATAAACAACGTAACTTGAGTTACAATTTAGAAACTCTTTAATTTTATATACCTTAATTCGCAGAATTTGAAAAAATTGTAACTCAAGTTATGTTGTTTATATAGCTGAATGCACTAAATGCGGTTTACAATATGTAGGATCCACTATTCGCAAACTGAAAGAGAGAATACGTGAACATCTATATGATGTCGGGCAAACGTCTACCAGAAATGTTTCTAATCTGTCAAAGCATTTTACTTCTGTTCATAACACTGATTTATCTGGCTTGAAGATTTATGCAGTGGAAAGGATTAAAAGGAATGTACGAGGTGGAGACAGAGAAAAATTCCTAAGAAACCGAGAGGCATATTGGATATATGTGCTTGAATTTATTTTAAATATGATTCAATAAAAATCCTGGATTTTAATTTCAGGAGCTGGACCTTGCTTTCTTTTCTTGGATTCTATTATACGCCCTGGCAGAGACGTGTCCGTGCTCAGAGTCTTTCCAACAGTTCTTATGAACTTATAAAAGGTGAGCTGAAATGTATCTTTCTCAGTACTAATAACTCAGCACATGGCGGGCAGTGAGTGGGCACTCCTAAGGTGATGCTGCACATTGCTTTTGAAAACACATCATGGGCCCAGTTTTCAGCCCTGTCTCTTGTCTATTGTAATTGTATGTAGTAGAGTGACTGACTGGGATATAGAACTAGCAGTTTTCTGCTCACACCTATGGCTTCAGGCAGCTTATATTAGACCTACATATTTCTTACCATTTATGCGCAGCTGGTGATTAGAGTCTTTCTGTTGCTGTAGAGGAGTAAGCGGCTTCTCATTTATGGTTACAGCATATAACACAGCATTGCCCATCTCTGCCTATTTCTGGACCTTACGATGGGATATTTTCCATTATTATCCTGTTGTATACCTTGGTTGTAAACCTGCATGGTTTTCACCCTCACTTATCCCACATCTTAAGCGGTTGGAGGGGTCCTTGAAGTTGGTTAAATATGGTCTTGGGGATCCAATGGGATATGGTTTCCTCCTTTTGGAATTTAATATGGTTCTGGATCTGGTGAAAGGTGGAGGGGAGTTTAGGCAAGGGTTTGTTGGATCCCCAGGAAATTCAAGTGAGCATTGGAACCCTTGTGGTTATGGTGCTCCCGAGCTAGTGGGGTAATGGCTGGGAGTAATTGTTGGTACATTTTATGTTCACTTTATGTTTGGTAATCACCAGATTTTGGGAGCTTCAAGGACTCCTACCAGTGTGTTAATATTTATGCCTTGATGTTTTATTGCATGTTTGTTTTAATAAAGGTGTGAATAATAAAAAAAAAGGGATCGGTGTATACCCACTAAGTGCTTATTTTATATTACTTAAGATGGTGGATAGCACAGGCCTGAGTGGATTACCTGGAGCCTGTTGGTTGGGGGGGTCCTTGAAGTTGGTTAGAAATTGGTCTGGGGGATCCATTGGGATATGGATTCCTCTTTTTGGAAGTTAATATGGTTCTGGACCTGGTGAAAGGTGGAGGGAAGTTTCGGCAAGGGTTTGTCGGATCCCCATTAAATTGAAGTGAACATTGGAACCCATGTGGCTATGGTGCTCCCGAGCTAGTGGGGTAACCACTGGGAGTAATTGTTGGTACATTTTATGTTTGGTAATCACCAGATTTGGGAGCTTCAAGGACTCCCCCCCGCGTGTTAATGTTGTTTATGCTTTGATGTTTATTTTATGTTTATTTTAATAAGAACATGAATTGAAAATTTAAAAAACAAAAAAAAACAACTTATTTTCCTTTTAGTGGGTCACTTGAAGTTATTTATAAATTGGCCAGTAGGGGTAACCATATTAAGTATGGACCTCTGGTTTGGGGGGGGTGTTCATCACAGTATGACCCCCCCGGGTTTGGAAGGGTAACCATTTCAGGTATGGCACCCTGGCTTTGAGGGTAGCCATATCGTGTATGGCCCCCTGGTGTGGAGGGGGTAACCATCTCAGGTATGGCCCCCTGGTATGGAGGGGTGACCATCACGGTATGGCCCCCTGGTCTCCAGAAGCATTTATATTTTATAGGACCCTGTTAGGGTAAAGCCTCTGGGCCCCTGGGGTCATGGCAATCATATTTTGCATGCCTACAGAATAAATTGGCTCCTCTGAGCCAGGAACAGCGGCTGGAGGGGAGAAGAGAACAAGGTAGGCATGCTTTTCAATACAATCTATAGCTTCAAGGACCCTCTCTCATTTTACATGTGACTTGAGAATGCCGAGGCACGGTTTTTGACTGTTTATATTGACCAAACCATGTTTCTTTCCATGTTTCTTTCAAGGTTGTCGTCTGGACAATGCAGTTATCTAGTGCATGAAACTGAAGAGCAATGTACCTAATCTGTGTGCCCTTGAGTCAGTGGGAGTGACTAAGGGTAAAGTAATCAAGTGCATTAACATGAAGGGCAGTATGCCTATTCCTGATGCCCTTGAGCCAGTGGGAGCGGCTGAGGGTATAATCAAGTGCATTAACACAAAGGGCAGTATGCCTACTCCTGGTGCCCTTGAGCCAGTGGGAGCAGCTAAGGGTAAAGTAATCAAGTGCGTTAACACGAAGGTCAATAGTAAATGTTATCAAGTGCATGAAAAACAATTAATAATGGCGTGGCAAGGTTATTAATAATGCCTTTGTAGACTTTTTCTGCTTTAGGTTTATTTAAATTACTACTTCCAGATATTCGGAACGTTATTTTATGGTCGGTTATAATGTTGATGTTATATTGTGTATAGTTTTTAATTACTCCCTATTTATAATATCTTTCTATTGATCATAGAATCATAGAATCATAGAATCGTAGAGTTGGAAGGGACCTCCTGGGCCATCTGGTCCAACCCCCTGCTCAAAGCAGGATTCGCTAAATCATCCCAGTTAGATGTCTGTCCAGCCTCTGTTTGAAGACTTCCATTGAAGGAGAACTCACCACTTCTCGTGGCAGCCTGTTCCACTCATTGATCACTCTAACTGTCAAAAAGTTTTTTCTAATATCTAATCTGTGTCTCCTCCCATTCAGCTTCATCCCATTGCTTCTAGTCTTTCCTTGTGCAAATGAGAATAAAGTTGATCCTTCTACAATGTGACAGCCCTTTAGATATTTGTAGACAGCTATTAAGTCTCCTCTCAGTCTTCTCTTTTGCAAACTAAACATTCCCAAATCCTGCAACCTTTCCTCATAAGACAGGGTTTGCAGACCGGTCACCATTCTGGTCGCTCTTTTCTGAACTTGCTCCAGTTTGTTGATGTCTTTTTTAAAATGTGGTGCCCAAAATTGGACACAATATTCCAGATGAGGTCTGACCAAAGAGGAGTAGAGGGAAATAATTACTTCACGTGATCTAGACTGTATGCTTCTGTTAATACATCCTAGAATTGCATTTGCCTTTTTTGCTGCTGCATCACACTGTTGACTCATATTCAGTCTGTGATCTATTAGTATACCCAAGTCTTTCACATGTGCTGTCACTTAGCCCTATTCCTCCCATTCTATATATGCTTTTTTCATTTTTATTGCCCAGATGTAGTACTTTGCATTTCTCCCTGTTAAAAACCATTCTGTTAGTTGCTGCCCACTTCTCCAGTTTATTTAAATCTTTTTGAATCCTCTCTCTCTCTTCTCTAGTATTAGCTATCCCTCCTAGCTTTGTGTCATCAGCAAATTTAATCAGTTTACCCTCAATTCCTTCATCTAAATCGTTGATAAAGATGTTGAACAATACAGGGCCCAGGACAGAGCCCTGTGGTACCCCACTTGAGACATTCTTCCAACTGGATGTGCAGCCATTTATGACCACTCTTTGGGTCCGATCACTAAGCCAGTTATGAATCCACCTAACAGTTGCCTTGTCCATTCCATACTTAGTCATTTTTTCAATAAGGATTGTATGAGAGACTTTGTCAAATGCTTTGCTGAAGTCAAGATATACTATATCTACAGCATTTCCTTGATCCACCCAATCAGTAATACCGTCATAGAAGGAAATTAAATTAGTCTGACATGACTTATTAGTTACAAACCCATGCTGACTCTGTTTAATCACTTCATTCTTATCCAAGTATTGACATACATGTTGTTTAATAATTTGTTCAAAGATCTTTCCTGGTATAGAAGTCAGACTCACTGGCCTATAGTTGCCTGGGTCCACCTTCTTCCCATTTTTGAAGATAGGAACAACATTTGCTCTTCTCCAGTCTTCTGGCACTTCTCCTGTTCTCCAAGAATTTTCAAAGATTATGTAGAGGGGTTCAAAAATTTCTTCTGCTATCTCCTTCAGTACTCTGGGGTGTAGTTCATCTGGACCTGGAGACTTGAATTCATTTAGGTTAGCTAAGTGTTTCCTCACTATCTTTCTGTTTATAGATATCCTGGATTCTTCTATTCCCTTAATAGGACAGTGAATAACAGTTGATGTTACATTTCCTTTCTGAGAGAAAACAGATGCAAAATAGGAATTTAAAAGTTCAGCCTTCTCAACATCCTGTCTTACCATTTCATCATTTTCATCCTGTAAAAATCCTATAGCATCTTTGACTTTTCTTTTACTTTTGACATATCCCCAAAATCCTTTATTATTGCTTTTGACATCTCTTGCAAGTCTCAATTCATTTTCAGCTTTAGATAATCTGATTTGTGCCCTGCAGGTTCTGCAGACAGCATTATATTCTTCTTTAGATATGCCTCCCTCTTTCCATTTTATAAACATTTTTTTCTTCCTTTTTAGCATGTGCTTAAGTTCTGTCTTCATCCATCCTGGTTTCCTTAAATGCTTCCTATTCTTCCCTCTTTTCGGAATTGTTAACAACTGTGCTTTAAGAATTTCATTTTTCAAGATTTCCCATCCTTCCTGGACATTTTTGTCTTTAAGGATATCCAGCCATTGGATCCCTCCAATTCTCTTTCTGAATCCCTTAAAATCTGCCTTTCTGAAATCTAACCTTGACGTCTGAGTCTTCACAGGTCTTCCGCCTCTAGTTATCCAAAATTCTAAAATAGCATGGTCGCTACCTCCTAGGGTCCCAGCCACTTTTACCTCCTCAACCATTTCCTCCCTGTTTATAAAGATTAGATCCAAGGTAGCAGTTCCCCTTGTTTTCTCCTTTACCTTTTGGAAGATAAAGTTGTCAGCAAGAGAGGATAAGAATTTCCTTGACCTGTTAGTTTTGCCTGAGAGAGATTCCCAACAAATGTCTGGATAGTTGAAATCTCCCATGACAACTATGTCATATTTTTTGGAGAACTTGGCCATTTGATGCATAAAGAGTTCATCCATATCTTCAGCTTGCACAGGCGGCCTGTAGTAAATGCCTACAATGGTGTCCTTTCCATTGTTCTGTCCTTGTATTCTTACCCAAACAGTTTCCACAGAACTCCCAGTCTCTGAAGCTTCAATCTCTGTGCAGATATACGCATTTCTAACATACAATGCGACACCCCCTCCTCGTTTATCAAGTCTGTTTCTTGCAAATAAGTTGTATCCTTCTAGTCTTGTATTCCAGTCATGTGTATTGTCCCACCAAGTTTCAGTGATTCCAATGACATCATATTTCTTTTCCTGTGTTAGTAGTTCCAATTCTCCTTGTTTGTTGCCCATGCTTTGTGCATTAGTATAGAAACATTTTAGTTTGTGATTGGTTTCTCTTTCTCCAATATTTTTATTAATTAGATTCTTTCGTCTTTGTTCTTCCTTTCTAATAGCAGAGTTCTCAATAGCATTTGTCAGGTGTATGGCTTTTTCTGGTCTTTTGCTTCCCTTCCCATGTTGTTCTAGTTTAAAGCTCTCCTTACAAGTGTAGCAAGGCGACTTCCAAATACCTGCTTTCCAGTCTTCGTAAGGTGCACCCCATCTCTAGCAAGTAGTCCATCGTATAAGTAGTTCACTCCGTGATCCAGAAATCCAAATCGTTGCTGACGGCACCATCGACGTAGCCAGTTGTTCACCTGCAGAATCTTATTCCACCTCCTTGTTCCATGGCCATCCACTGGGAGGATGGAAGAGAAGACCACCTGCGCTCCCAGTTCTTTCACTTTCTTGCCTAAGTCTTCAAAGTCTCTGCAGATGGTTTCCAGGTCGTTTCTTGCGGTGTCATTTGTCCCCACATGTAGTAGCAGGAATGGGTAGTCATCTGTAGGTCTGAAGAGTCCTGATATCCTGTCAGACACATCTTTAATTTTTGCACCTGGAAGACAGCACATTTCTCTTGAAGTTATATCCGGTCTGCAGATAGTGGCCTCTGTTCCTCTCAACAGGGAATCCCCCATGACCACCACTCTACGTTTCTTCTTCACAACATTTTTCTTTCTCCATCCAGGAGGACTCTGAAGGCGTACAAGGCGTACATCACTTTTCGGGTAGTGATAGCAAGTGGGTTTAAGAAATTTTACTGCACAGCTACTGTAAATAATGGTGGTTTCTAGAACTAAAATCTGTGAATTGGTGCATTATTAGAGCTGGCTACAATGCATGCGGTATAATAGTTTTTTGAGGCATGACAGATGTCATTATACAGGTATTCAGATTGTAGCTACGACCTTAATTATGGTTTACTTTCCACATTCCTCATTATGGGATCCTCATTGCAGGATGTTTAGCAACTGTTATTTTGCTGTAGTTACCATATTATCGATCATAACTTGGTAGCATGGCATTGATAAAATTAATCTGTCGGAACTCTGGAATTTTATTTTTTATTACTTGTGTGCACAGTCTTTCCATAGCATGTAGAAATGGTTGATGGCTTTATTAGGCATGGTTGATGGGGTCGAGTCCATTTAAGGTGTCAAATGGCCTCTCTGGTGGCTGTTTAGGAGTCAGGTGGAAGTTACAGAAAAGTTAAGGTGGACTCATTTTAACTAATAGAGAATGTAAAACCTCATGGTGATTAACAGCATTAACCTTCTAAGCCCAAAGGAAGGGCCATCCTTCAACCATGGTTCCCTAGAGGCTTCCTCCACAGGGGGTTTTTCCTCTCCTGAGCGCTGTAGGATGACTCTTTGTGAGTCGGAGGTTTGCCAAGTTAGTCCCCTTAATGCTTTTGCAGGGACTTCTAGTTTATAAGTTTACTAAAGTGATTTATTAAAAAAAAAAAAAAAAGGTGTCAAATGTGAATTTATAAGCCGTCATGGCTTTGCGGTTTAGGAGTCAGGTGGAAGTTGCAGACAAGTTAAGGTGGACTCATTTTAACTAATAGAGGATGTAAAACCTCATGGTGGCTCGGCTTTGGTGGCCAGCCTCAAGGACGTTGTAATGGTAACTTCAATCAGGGGAGCGCACAGTGGTTAAGCACAAGAGTGAGGATAATAGGGTCATTGGTGTCCTGAAAATTTACTGTCTCTGCTTCAATGGCAAGCCAGTGCGTGCCGCCCCTTTATGGCTGTCTGTCCTGGTTCTGTATGTCAGACAGCTGGGGATATCACAGTACTTGTGAATCCCAATGTACTAGCACTTCACCTGACTCCTACTGTGATTGTTTTAATCCTGTGATTTAAATAAAGCTGTGGCCATTTTGACAACCAAAATAATGTGGTGTGTATTTATTATAGTGCCTAGGTTTACTGTAGTTATGGTGGTTTTAAGATGGAGTAGGGGTCCGTCCCATATCCATAAGTCATGTATGGTCCATGCCCAGCTGCTGTGCCATTATAACATTTCTACTATGAGTCAATTGATGTCATTTTTCATGGTGTCTGACCCTAATTTTTGGAAATATTTTGACTCCACTTTGGGTCTCCTTCATGTGTGTTGCCTGAATTTGGCAGGACTCTCAGCACAGCAGGCCTACACTGGTCCCTCACCCATCTCTTAATTTTAACTTAAATTCAAAGTTGTAAATTCTGGCCCAAACCCTGTCTCATACATGACCCATGACTGACTGTTGCACCATTGTAAAACTTCTACTCTGGGTAAACTGAGGCCACTTTTCTTGTCTGACCCTAATTTTTGGAAATTTTTGGACTCCAAGTTGGGTCTCCTTCATGTATATTGCCTGAATTTGGCAGGAGTCTCAGGGCCCCAGGCCTACATCTGTCACTCATCCACCTGTTACTGATTAATGTTTAAGCTATAAATGTTGGTCCAAGTGTGGCACCCCAGGAGTCCGGTTGCCACTGTGGCATTGCCTCCCTCACAGGGGGTGATGTCATGCCTGGAAGCAAAGAGGAGTTCCCTGGTCAGGTAACATCAGCATTCAACACTTTTCCTGGCTCCAGGGGGGCTCAAAATTGGGTTTTAGGGGAGCTTCCCTATTAGTTATGGCCTGGAGGCAGGGTTTTGCAGTCAGTGGTGGGGACTGGAAGAGTGAGGAGCTCGTCCCCAGACTAGAGTTGCAGTCTGAGTCAGAGAGGATTTATAGAGGAAGAGAGATGTCTAGGAAAAGATGGGGAGTGGAGCTGTGACCAAGCTCACCCCAGAACAGAGCTCTACACCGGACACCAGAGTCCGTGGTTACACGGGTACAACAGTCTCAGCAGCTAAATATGGAGGGCAGGGAACTGCAGGTCACCTGGTCCATCAAATACTCGGGGCAGAGGAGCATATCAGTGCCCAGAGCTGCCACAAAGGAGCGACACCTGCCATAGGATACAGCTGCCTGCCATATGGTACTGGGACAATAAGGAACAGAGGCTTGAGCATAGCTTTAAGCAGCAAGGACCTCAGAGGACAGCGCAGCAAGGAGACCTCCAATCCTCCTCCTATCTGGCTTTGGGGGTCCCTAAATTGCTTCCAGGCTGTCCATATCTCCATTTCCATCTGTTAACAGTGCTCTGGTCTGCATTCCAAACCATCAAGTAAAGTTAAAGTAAACTACAGTTCATGTGTCTGCAGTTAGTCATTCCCTCAGTCCTGCACCCCAACGTTACTATCCTTTATAAGAAGTATAACTGCCCTGGGGCCTAGCTCTACCCGTGGAGAGCTGTAACAACTCTGCTGCATCACCAACGGCCCCAGCGCTCTCCTTAGGCAGCGTTGGCCATCCTCTTATTGCCGAACACCATGGGTGGCATCACGAATTCCACCCTATAAACTTTCCTCCTCATTTATTTTAATGGATGCCCAGGACCACGGACTGGGTTATTGCCACAGTGACATTCACTGAAGGCCTGACCCGGTACAGAGTACCCCATGGCCCTATGGGGCATGCCACAAGCCCTGCCCCATGCATCCATGCTGCACAATTATAATATTTGCACTCTTGGTCAATTGATGTCACTTTTCCTGGTGTCTGCCCTTCATTTGAGTTGCTTTGGCAGCTTTTGGCCCCCCTGAAGCTATTGTGTATGTATTTGGTTTAGCCTTCTATTGAATTGAATGTGGTTCAGTGATCTTTTCAGCGAACATGTTCAGCAAACATCGGAAGATTCTCCGAGTTGAGCCAAACCGAACCTTAAAGGTTTGCTCATCTCTAATCAGAACCTTAGCTTGACTGCAAAAGACCTGCAGAAAGATTTAGAAAACTCAAGAGTTGAGGTACATTGTTCTACTGTTCAGAGACATCTACAAAAATATGACTTTCATGGAAGAGTCATCAGAAGAAAACTCTCCTGTGTCCTCACTGTAACATTCAGCTTCAGAAGTATGCTAAAGAACATCTAAACAGGCCTGATGCATTTTGGAAACAAGTCCTGTAGACCGATGAGGTTAAAATAGAACTCTTTGGCCACAACGATAAAAGGTATGTGTGGAGAAAAAAAAACAGCATTGAAGGAAAAGATCTTGTATTTTTACCAAATATTTAAAAAAATAAAAGCATATCAGCACTCAAAAATAGCTGTAGGTGGATTAATGAGCTTGGACGGAATACCTCCTCCCTCTGTAAAACTACTTAGGATCCCGTTACACATAGCGATGCACCAGCGATCCCGACAACGATATGACCTGGTCAGGATTGCTGGTGTGTCGCTACATGATCGCTGGTGAGCTGTCAAACAGGCAGACTCACCAGAGATCAGGACCAGCGAGGATGCAGGTAACTAAGCGCACACATCGCTTAGTTACCGTGCTCGCGCTGGGAGCTGGTATCCAAGGTAAACAGCAGGTAACTAAGCGTGTGCATACTATAGTATGTTGGTTAGTAACTATGATTAATTGTCTCCGTATTGCATTAGTTTCATTAAGAACTTCAAGAATCTGGAAAATCCGATTATCCAGGTAGTCAGTAGGTTCCACTAATTTTTCCCACATTTGTGCTATGAAGGGGTATATTAGCATTCTACTGAATATTTTATTAGTTATCCCCATTTCTACTAGATGTGGCCTACCATTTGGATGGGGCTTATTGTCTGCAGCCCTTCTATACAAAGTATGAATTGGTACTGCTGCTGTGTCTATTTTACTATGAGGAACTATGAAAGTGGCTGGTGTTAGTTTGGCAAGAGTGCAAACCACTCTTATGCCTAGGCTCACCCACCTGTAGGCACGATGTCCGCACACTAAGAATACTCCTTCTGGGAGAACACAAACGTGACCAGGGGTCTGTATACATTGGTATAAACTCAAAATTCCTGACATAGGTTTATGGGCACACCAAGTATTATTCATTTGTTTTCCGTTTATATTAAATGGACATTTACCCCTTTCTTTCCTTATTATTTTACCCATAGATACTTTACAGCCTTCAACACCATCTTGGTACACCGTCTCATTAACCTGTGTTTGATCATGAGTGTATATACGGAAGCAATTATTGTCCTCACCTCAGGTATTTGCTCCAGTGTGTTGAAGACTGAACCACAGTCCATCATTGGGAATGGGGTCTGAGTGAGGGATTTCAGTCCTCCTCCTGGCAACCATATTTCCGACGTCTGAATCATATTCCTGCCACCACTTTTGTACCTTAGACCATGTTATATTAAACTGAAACCAGGGATTAGCGGCCCATCCGATTATAGCCAATGATATATCACGGGGAACATCTTTTCCCCAAAACCTAGATTGATTCCAAGTCTCATTGTGTATGCAGTGTGGGGTTAATACCTTCCATGGCTCCAGAGTTGAGGCTAAGTACAGCATAGGCCTTGCAGATACTGGGCTGTGTGTACAGATCCAACAGTCTTTCTGTTTCTGTCCTTCCATGTCCTTTATAAGAAGAGCATGATGTCGAATAATTTTGTTGTCCCAGTCAGCATTTAAGAGTTTATCCTGTGTCTTTGTAGAGCGCGGTAATCCTGTCACTGCCAGCAAGGTGATTAGGAGAACAGTCATTCTGCTGTTGAAAGGACCTTCTTGCAGTGACTGGCGTGGATCCAGGTGGGCTTTCCCTTGAGTTTTACTGAGGTCGATGTGGTCAGCTGGACTTGGAAGGGGCCGTCAAATCATGGGTCCAGGCTCCTTCTCATGTGTCTGCGTATAACCACCCAATCACCTGGATTCAGCTGATGCACATCTGCACTTTCATTAGGATCTGGAATGGATGAGAACACATGTTTATATACCACATTAAGTCTTTCCTGTAAGGTCTGGACATAGGCTGTCATAGAACCATGTTGCATTTATAGCACCTGTGGGAAGTACAGACCAGTCTTTGGTACACTACCAAACAGGACTTCAAAAGGAGACAAACCTTTCTTTCTATTTGGAGTGTGTTTGACTGAAAAGAGTGCAAGAGGAAAGCACTCTACCCAACTCTTTCCTGTCTCTGCCATGGCCTTTTGAATTTTCAGTTTGTGTTCTATTTAGTCTTTCCACTTTCCCACTACTTTGTGGCCAATATGGTGTATGAAATGCTTGCTGTACACCCAGGGCCTGCATGACTTCCCTCATTACTTCTCCCGTGAAGTGTGTACCCCTATCGCTTTCTATGGTTTCTGGGACACCATACCTGCAGATCAGTTCTTTCATCAGTTTGTCTGCAGTTGTTTTAGTACTTGCACATTTTACCGGATAGGCTTCTGGCCAACCAGAGAAGAGCTCTACACATACTAGGACGTATTCATACACTCCTACCCTGGGTAGCTGTATGTAGTCAATCTGCAGTCTCTGAAACGGGTAGAGAGGCCTAGGTGTCACTTTCTTAGGTACTTTTACTATTTTACCTGGGTTGTGCAGTGCACAGATGAGGCATGATTGTACAAGTTTCACAGCTGTGTAATTGAAACCAGGAGCGATCCAGAAGGCATCTACCATGGCACACATGTGACTTTTTGAGGTGTGAGTGGGGCCATGTGTTGCATGCGCCATAATTGGGAACAGGGACTTCGGTAGGCACAATTTATCCTTATCCTCCCATACTGCATTTGAGTTCAGCTCAGCTCCCAGTCTCCCCCAGTGTTCCTTCTCTGTTTGGACAGACTGTTGCTGAAGGGATTTCAGGACATCTATGCTCAGTGTGGCTGGAATACGCTGACTCCCTGCCACCGTCCACTGCTCCCTAGGCCACCTTGCTGCTACTTTAACAGCCTCTGTTGCCCTCTACATCCTCGGAGTCACCTTTTGTGTGTGCTTTTACCTTGACAATGCCAACCTGGACTGGTAACATCAATGCCTCCATTAATTGCTTCACCAGCTCTGCATTCTTAATGGGCTTACCGGCTGATGTAAGAAATGCTCTGCTTCTCTAGATAGGTCCATAATCATGGGCTATTCCCCATGCATAATTCGAATCTGTGTAAATATTAGCGACTTTACCTGCAGCGGTTCTACACGCCTCAGTGAGTGCCTTCAACTCTGCCTCCTGTGCCCACATGTGAGGAGGGAGTGGTTCAGCTCGGATTACCTCATGTGAGGATATTACTGCACATCCAGTGTAGAATCGTCCATCCTGGTGGTATATGGAGCCATCTACAAAAAACTCAGAATCTGCATTAGGAACAGGTTTTTCATGAACGGGTGCAAAACCCACTGTCTCCTGACTCATCAGTTCTATGCAACCATGTTCATGCGTCATGAAAAGTGGATTCTTTTCTGAATCCACAGGCAGGATACGTCTATATCAGCGCTTAGTTACCCGCTGTTTACCTTGGATACCAGCTCCCAGCATCTGCTTACAGTGCTGGGAGCTCGCTGATCGATGGTCTCCCGCTGCCACACGCAGCAATGCATGCTGGCCAGTGGGAGACCAATGATCAAAAATAGGCCCAGGACACTCCTTCATGTTCAGCGATACTAGGCGGGGGCGCCGGTTGCTGATAGGTGTCACACACAGCGAGATCGCTGCTGAGGTCACTGTTGCATCACAAAACTTGTGATTCAGCAGCGATCTCGCTAGCGATCTCGCTTAGTGTGATGGGGGCTTTAGGTGCTGCGATCACTATTGACTGTGTAATCAAAGCGATTAATCAGCCAGCACAAACTGTTAAAGCAGGAGTTAAGCTGTCATTAAATAGTCAAGCACTTGACGAATGACGAATGTCACTAAATTTTTGCACAACTCCAAACTGCCCCAAAATGTTGACCGTTTTCAAAGCAATTTACACTAGAATTCTGGCATAATTGCTTTGATGAATCAGAGTCAATGGGCTGTAAATTAAGTCCCTTAGCAGGCAACATAAAATAGGCATATTGGCAATTATTAACGGGTTTATACTATTAGTCACCCAAGAATGCAGCTATTGAATTATTATATAATCTTAAAAGCCCAATGTAAGTTCTAATATTCTTAAAATTTAAAGTACGGGATACAATATGCCTTATATTATGACATTTATGATGTAGTTTCTGAAATATGTGATTTGTTTAAGTTATTTAATATTTTGTATGAAACAGCTCAAAATGACAAGTTTAAAAAAGTCAACATAGTAAAAATCAAATAATGATCATCGTGTCGGCTGTAGGTGTTTGCCCTCAGGGAGCATCATGCATTCTTGCACAACACACTGTCAAAATAAGTAATCTTACTTTATGATAAAAGTAAGGAGAAGCATAATCTCAAAATGATAAAGATAGATTTAGACAGCAAAATAACAAATCTTGTACAATAAAAGCTGAATCTGTAACAAATAATACAGACATAAAAAGTGGAATTAAAAGTATAGAAATATATGAAATATTGAAAAACCATGACCAAGTGACAATTATATTTAACAAAATGACAAGTCAAACATTTTTTTAACATTGGTAGCCAAGATATTAGTAATAAGCGAGCATTAAAATGCTTGAACACTTGTTACTCGAATCAAGAAAATCGTAATGCTCAGGTGCTCGACATGAGTAACGAGTATAATGTAAGTTATTGGGAAACTCGAGCATTGAGGTCCAGAGGGGTCTAAAAATTGCTGAAATCGATGAAAACAGTACTGAAATGGTATGGAAACAGCAAGAGGAAGACCCCTGAAAGCATCTCTGAATCGCAGGTTGCTGCTGGGACCAATTTTGTAATAGTATTGTGCCCCTTTTACTGACTGACAAAACATACAAAACCTAAGATAAACTGGATTTTACTAGAAAAAGTGTTAAGAAACATTCTTCCCAAGATAATGACTTGTATATAAGGCAAATGAAATAAGCAGCCTGCCCTCACAATTTATAGAGGGTCAGCAAGCGGTCCCCCACTATTTTTAGATGGTCAGCAGGCATCTTGTGGACAAATGAGACCAAGAAAGAGCTTTTTTCTACTGTTTACTGTAAATGGAATGAGGCCTACAAATGAAAGAACACAGTAGTTACAGTCAAATATGGTGGAGGTTCAAAGATATTTTGGGGTTGTTTTGCTGTCTCTGGGTGCCTAGACTGTGTGAAAATTCCCAAAGGATTTATGGTTGCAATCCTAGTTGCATCCTAGTTCATGGACCATGACTCCAAACATACTTCAAGAAGCCCCCCAGAAATAGATGGAAAGCAAAAGCACTGGAGAGATCAGAAGTGGTAATTCCAGCTTCAGTAGTAGTCTCCCACCACTACCTCTTACATACAGCTACTACAGTGTAGCTGCAAATGGACCCATTAAATCAGTTAATTTTGTCTGCTTTTATGAATTTCTAATTACAGATCACTGTAAAAAAAAACATGAATCTGTCAATGAGTGTATGGGAAAAAAAGCAGCAGCAAAGATTATAATAATCCCTGGCTATATGCCGCTAATAAACTTTTCTTACTGTCACACCTCACTCTAGATGAATTGCAGATAAGAGCAGTATTATTGTAGAATATAGAATGGATTTAAACTGACCCTGACAAAAAAATTTCTTGTATGCGTCATCAACAAACTCTGGAGGAACGTAAGCAACACTGGCAGCTTTGATGAATTTCTGAGTACAGATCATCATAAAAAACATGAATCTGACACTGAGTGTATGAAAAAAAGCAGCAGCAAAGATTAGAATTCATAAGGCAATAATCCCAGACAAGATGCCTGTAATACGCTATCCCATCTGCCACACCTCACCATAGATGAATTGCAGAAAAGAGCAGTAGTATTAGAGAATAGAATCTATTTGAATTAGCCCTGAAAAAAATGTGATTAGTTTAACATAGCATTATCAAGGACTGTTATTTCATCAACCCTGCTGGGGAATATAGTGGAGTGTTTTCTCATCCACATACCCTGATATAGAGGAGACCAGTGTCTTCTGTACTTTTTGTACAAAGTCTCCTGTCCCAGCTGTGAAATCTTGTATGCAGTGTGACACTTTCCTTCGTGATGACAAACTGGCAGCCCGCAAAAGGCACTGGACTATATACTAATAGAACCCACTGTCTCTTTTCGTTTCCAAAAATGTTCCCTCAACTGGAAGGTGAAGCCTCATAAAAGTATTTTTTCACATTACTAAATAGTGGGTCTCCTAGACTGGTAAAGCATATGCAGTAAGTGCAAGGGATGTCAAAATTAGAAGTAGACATTCCAATACCCCTTTGAAGAGACATAGCGGAGAGCCTCAGAAACCATTTTTTTCCCATTATTAAGAAGTAGGTATCCCAGACTGGTAATGTGCATGCACTAAGTGCATGGGCTGAAAAACATTCACCCTGTGGGCTATATACATATATATCAAAGAATGTTAGAGGTAGGCCTCTAAAAATTCTTAATGCGAGCATCATAAACAGCCACAAAAAAATGAAAGCCAGAGTAGCACAAACACCCTTTTGATATGGTGGTGGAGGAGGATGACATAAAAAGGATTAAATCCTGATGCGTATACCCATGTTTGGGTGAAAAATGGTGCATGGGAATAGACCAGAAAAAAAAAATGGATTTGAGTTTATGATATGCTGCTTTCATCTGGTGACGGCGAGAAGTCTGGGTCAATCTAGCCCTTGTTCATTTTGATAAGAGTCAGCCTGTCAGCATTTTCAGTTGACTGACATTTCCAACCTTGTAAGAACACCCCGCGCATCAGGTCCTGGGTGCTGGGAGGGTCTGAGAAAACTGTCCCAGACCTTTGAGAGTGTTCCCTTGCCTCTGCTGCATCTCGTGTGTCTCCCTCATTTCCACTTCTTGGTTGTCTAAGGAACTGTGACCTCTACAACCAGCACTGTCAGATGGTCATTTTTGTAATAATTCTTCAACTAGGGCCTTCTGGTACTGCAACATTTTAATAGACCTCTCCACCTCGGGAAGGAGAGATGTAAAGTTCTCCTTTTAGCATGGGAATAGAAGGGTGAGCAAAGAGTAATTAGTGATGGCCAAAGTGTGTACAATGCTTACAATGCGAGCGTCATGGGAAAGACAGCGGAACATGAACTCAGTCATGTGTGCCAGACGGCCAACAGCTAAGACCTCCCTGTTCTCTCCAATAGGGCAACTGTCCATCATCTCCTCATCATCCTTGTCCTTCTCAAGAATTTGCTTACCTCTTATGGACTTTTTGCAGTGCCAGAGTAATAAAGCTATGGTGTTTCTAACCAATCAACTCTGGCTTTTTCATTTTGATGCACAACTGGTGCAGTATAAAAGGTGCAGGTCTGCTGAAAAATATTGAGAACAGCGAGCATTTCAGTAGACAGAGAAGTGGGATGTTATGCTGATTGACATCATCACCATTCACCAGCTTGGTCAAATTATCAAATGTCCACTCATCAGCTCTTATGTGAGGAGGCTGACCTGAATACTGACGGGCATGTTACAGCTGGTATTCAACTATTGCCCTCTGCTGCTCACGGAACATTTGCCAACATATTTAATATTGAAATCAAATGCATGATGACATTAGGTTAGTTTCACAGATCGGCGCACCGTCAAAAGGACGCATGCGCCGGCAAAAGCATGCCTGCGCACGGCCTGCATACCAAATGCTAAAGATAGGGTACACATGTCACATGCAGCGTCATGCACCCATAGGCGGAGCTGACAGGAGGAGGCACGGCAGGGGGTGGAATTTCACGGCGAGTGTCCGCTGCGCCTCAAAACGCTAGTGTGAAACTAGCCTTACACACCAGTCTGTGAGCTGAAAGTTGCAAACGCTGCTGAAATACTGCCAGGGAGGCGGAAATGGGCAAAAACACATTATACTTTCACAAATAGCTCAGGCAGATCTTGGTAGGTTTTGAGAAACCACAGAACCACTAACTTGAGCATGTGTGCCATGCATGGTATGAATGTGAGCTTGCCAGGCTTCAGTGCCACCACTAGGATACAGCCATTGTCACATACTACCATACCTGGTTATAGGTTCAGGGGTGAGAGCCACAGATCAGTATGGTCTGTTAGAGCTTACAACAACTCTTTGGTGGAGTGGGGTTTGTCACTTAAGCAGATTAGACCTAAGCAGAGCATGTTGCTGCTTGGCTGAAGTAGTGCTTCGAGCATGTGACTGATGTTAATGTTTCAGAGATGGAAGATGAAGAGGTGCAAGAACTGCTGTACTGCTAAAACTAGGATGTCCACTCCTTTAATGTGCTACCTATGAAGCTCCTCAGCTACTCGGGACTAACTGTTCTTTTTTCTTTGCAAAAGAAAAACAGATGTCACTAACACTGCGATGTCCACTCCATTAATGTGCTAGCTATGAAGCTATTCAGTACTATTATTTTTTTTTTTTTGCAGAAGAAACCTGGACATCACAAATACACAAAGGGACATAAAGTGTAAAGCCCTAGAGGGAAGAAAGTATTACAAAGATAGCAAGAAGCAAGGAAAGGTTTAACCAAACACCACTTGCAACAACATAGTTAATAACCAGTACATAAAAACATGACCACCTCTCCTAGAACAGTATAGAGGAAACTAGTGCTGGTATCCCCTAATCAGTGGAGTCAGCCTAAGGCCGGAGTCACACTAGCGAGAAATACGGACGAGTGCTATGCGAGAAAAAAATCACATAGCCCTCGTCCCAATGTTAATCTATGGGTCAGTTCGCATAATCCATTTTTTTCTTATATGTTCGAGAGAAATCGCAGCATGCTGTGATTGTCAACGTTTCTTGGCCAAGACTCGCCAACACAAGTCTATGGGTGCGAGGAAAAAAAACGGATTACACACGGACCATACGTGTGACTTGCGAGAAATTTGCACTGATTCAGGTCCTTATACTGTAAAATCACACTGACAGGTTAATAAAGAATAGAATATATGTATACACATAGTATAGGTGTATGTGTGTGTGTGTATATATAGTAGAATCAGTAAAAATTCAATTGCCGGCTTCTGTAAAATCATTACATGCTATGACACATAGTTTACATACAGTAAACCATTTCATTTAATTTAGATTTATATGTGCCCTTGACTAATAATTACATTAGTGTATGTGTGTAAAATTTGGGACATGTAGGTGTTAAATTAACAGGTACATTCGTCGAAAAAAATTGCATGGGCTCCCACGCAATTTTCTCCGCCAGAGAGGGAAAGCTAGTGACTGAGGGCAGATATTAATAGCCGAGAGAGGGACCATGGTTATTGCCCCCCCGGCTACAAACATCTGCCCCCAGCCACCCCAGAAAAGGCGCATCTGTAAGATGCACCTTTCCTGGCACTTAGCCTCTCTATTCCCACTACCTTTAGCAGTGACATTTGGGTTAATAAGGGGTTAATGTCACCTTGCAATTGAAAGGTGACATTAAGCCGGGTTAATAATGGAGAGGTGTCAATAAGACACCTATCCATTATTATTCCAATAGTATGAAAGGGTTAAAAAATACACACAGACATTAAATAGAAAATATTTTAATGAAATAATGACAGTTTTTGACCAAATTTATTACACAGCCAATCAAACTGAAGCCCTCATTCTCCTGTAAAAAAATTTTTTCTAAAAAAAGCAACAATATCCATACCGCTTCACCATTCATTCATGTCCCCCTCTGCAATCCATCTGAATGGGTTAAATAGTTTACAACCGGGAGCGGAGCTAATGCTACCGGACCAACTGTAAACCACGGAGGAATGAAGGAAAACCTGTCTGCGCAAGCGCCCCGGCTGACCGGAGATGAACCGATTAGCGTGGGAAAGTTTCTGAACATTTTCCCTTGCTCCTGAGTTCACCTCAGGTCAGGCGGGGACTCTGCACAGTCTCCGTGTCTACCACTGGCATCTTCATTATTAACCCATCTTAATGTCACCTTTCAATTGCAAGGTGACATTAACCCCTTATTAACCCATATGTCTCTGCTAAAGGCAGTGGGAATAGAGAGGCTGGGGCAGATGTTTGTAGCCAGAGGGGCAATAACCATGGACCCTTCCTAGGCTATTAATATCTGCCCTCAGTCACTGGCTTTCCCTCTTTGGTGGAGAAAATTGCGAGTGACCACACAAAATTTCTTTCCAGGAATATACGCATTAATTTAACACCTACATGTCCCAAATTTTACACACATGCACTAATCTAATTATTAGTCAAAGCCATATATAAATCTAAATGAAAAGGTTTACTGTATGTAAACCATGTGTCATTTCATGTCGGGTTCTGTATTGATTTTACTGAAGCCGACAATTGAATTATCAGCTATTCTGCTATCTGTCTATGAAATATATATAATACAGTAATATAATATATACTGTATATATATTAGCGTAGCATCTACTGTGTGTGTTGGGGAACACTCGCTTGGCGGTGGATTAGTTAGGCACAGTTTTCCACACAAAACAGTCCATAGGGTTTATTTAAAAGTCATAAACCACACCGTAATCCAGGTTGCACATCACCTGCTTACATAGTCCATTATTTCATCACATATGGCTTTACAAAGCATTCACTAGAATCATAGAATCATAGAATCATAGAGTTGGAAGGGACCTCCTGGGCCATCTGGTCCAACCCCCTGCTCAAAGCAGGATTCGCTAAATCATCCCAGTCAGATGTCTGTCCAGCCTCTGTTTGAAGACTTCCATTGAAGGAGAACTCACCACTTCTCGTGGCAGCCTGTTCCACTCATTGATCACTCTAACTGTCAAAAAGTTTTTTCTAATATCTAATCTGTGTCTCCTCCCATTCAGTTTCATCCCATTGCTTCTAGTCTTTCCTTGTGCAAATGAGAATAAAGTTGATCCTTCTACAATGTGACAGCCCTTTAGATATTTGTAGACAGCAATTAAGTCTCCTCTCAGTCTTCTCTTTTGCAAACTAAACATTCCCAAATCCTGCAACCTTTCCTCATAAGACAGGGTTTGCAGACCGGTCACCATTCTGGTCGCTCTTTTCTGAACTTGCTCCAGTTTGTTGATGTCTTTTTTAAAATGTGGTGCCCAAAACTGGACACAATATTCCAGATGAGGTCTGACCAAAGAGGAGTAGAGGGAAATAATGACTTCACGTGATCTAGACTGTATGCTTCTGTTAATACATCCTAGAACTGCATTTGCCTTTTTTGCTGCTGCATCACACTGTTGACTCATATTCAGTCTGTGATCTATTAGTATACCCAAGTCTTTTTCACATGTGCTGTCACTTAGCCCTATTCCTCCCATTCTATATATGCTTTTTTCATTTTTATTGCCCAGATGTAGTACTTTGCATTTCTCCCTGTTAAAAACCATTCTGTTAGTTACTGCCCACTTCTCCAGTTTATTTAAATCTTTTTGAATCCTCTCTCTCTCTTCTCTAGTATTAGCTATCCCTCCTAGCTTTGTGTCATCAGCACTAGTCACGCCTGACTCTCTCCAGTCACAGGGTGACCGCACAGTTCAGTAACTGACCTTTGACAGTGCACATAGTTCTTTCCCCTTACCCGGGGTTACCTCTCAGGAGCTCCTGCTCCACAGGCTGACTCCTCATCAGTCCAAGGTCCTCAACAGGACGGCATCTTTCCCAGTGCAGGGCCATCCCAGGCTCTGCACACACATGTGGCCTGTCCGGGTGCTATTCAGGACATTCTTCCAACACCCAGGCCACCAGGTCCATTGTCTCACCACATGCTCTTCAGGAAGTTCATCCCCACCTGGGACCTTCCAACACAGACCTTCCAGGACCTAGCACTCTGAACCATTCAGGTCCATACACTCTGCCCATGTGACCAGATCTCAGTCACATTATATGGTTGTAATCACCCCCATAGATGGGCGGTGCATGTGTGGTTAGTCAATTCCTGCCCAGCTCCCTGACTAACCCTGTAAGCCCTCCTTATAAGTAAACACAACAAACACTTGTGGAACTATAAGTCCAAGCATAACCATATCATTTTGGGCTTACTGCGCAGATGACCTCTGCGACACATACTGTCCATTTACAATAATGCCAGTCCCTAATTAACCATCATAATTATACCTCCAAGTGCATCCTGAAGTGCACCCACATCGCCCCCAGCTGTAACAGAGGTCACTGTCTCACAATATATATGTATTCTATGTGTATATATCTATTCTTTCTTTTCTATTTATTGGGATCCATTATATGTCCATTTTGCAAGTCGGGGAGAAAATCTCGCCATACGGATGTCACACGGATGCTTAGATGTGTGAAAATCGCATCCTCGCATTGCACACGGATGACATACGGATCACTGTTCATGAAACATTTGTGCGATCCTCGGCCGTGAAAACCGGACCGATTTTTTTTTTTTTTTAAACGTCATGTGTGACTCCGGCCTAAATAGGGAAAGAATAGACATGACTGCTTCTCCCACAGCATGTGACCACAGGCAATCAACAAGCTAAGTTCAGCAAAGATTTAACTCTTTCTAACCTGCCTAGGAGCTGCAGCTCTAGAAGTTGACGCCTGAGTCACTCTGTGCAGACACCATAACTATCTATGAAGTCAAAAGGAGGATTGTCTGAACCTGTGGAATCCACAGACCCTGACACCATCATGACAGTTGGTGATGTTTGAGAAAACCTCCTTGTGACACAGATATATAATAAGATTATACTATACACAGTTCTGACAAACGAGGCAAGTTGTATTAGATCCTTGATACACATGCCTAAGGCTATGCAGACTAAAATGTACAGATGGAATGAATAATAAACAGATTCCGGTAGTCAATCAATAGTATAAAGCAGATCCTATGTAATAAATCATTACAATTGGGAAGGGAAATAGGATAAAGAGCATAGTTGATACTGCACTAGGAAATCAAATATTAACATATTATAAAGCACACTTTGACTCCAAACTTTAAATCTGTCATGATTCAGGCCGGGGTTTATTTTTTGTTATTCTCCTCGGTCTGGTTGCACAGTAGTCAACCTTCTCTGCCTCTTTTGGGTTCTCTGGGGTTATTTCAGTCTGCTGTGGCCTGCAGACCAATGTCAGTGATAGTTCATGCTCCAAGGCTAGAGCAGCTGACCCCTTGATACCGTGTGTTGTCCTCTGCCTGTTTACTCTGATCCCATGACTTCCCTTTCCTGCTACCCCACTTATCTTAGTGTTCGCTCCCTGTGCTTAGTCCTTTTGGTATGTGACCCAGCTTGTCTTCTGACCTGTTTTATTGTCTCACATGTCTGTTATCTCTGTTTCTGTCTGGTTCTGACTTCTGGCTTGTATTTGACTACGTGTATTGCTGTGACCTCTGGTACTTAGTCCCCTCTTGGTTTTTGACTTGGCTCGTCTGACCTCTTTCACCACCAGGTGGCGCCTGTGCTACTGCCCAGTGGTGCTGCGCTATGTGAGCAACCTCTTTCCTCACCAGCACCCCCTGGTGGAGGTTGAGCTGTACAGCACTGCAGCACCATTACAAAATCCTCTAGTAGCATTAATAGAACATCCTTGCTTGCAGAGTACTGGGTTCAAATCTAACCAAGGGTAACATCTGTAAGGAGTCTGTATGTTCTCCCCGTGTTTGCTTGGGTTTCCTCTGGGCTCTCCAGTTTCCTCTCACATTCCAAAGACATACTGATAGGTAATTTACATTGTGAGCCCCATTGGGAACAGCGATGACAATGTATGTAAAGCACTGCGGAGTAAAATAGCGCTATGTAAGCAAAGCATAATAAATTAATAGATGTGAAGCCAGCCTAAAGGCCCCTTTACATTTAGCGATGCACCAGCAATCCCGACAACAATATGACCCGGTCAAGATCACTGGTGCATCGCTAAATAGTTGCTAGTGAGCTGCCACACAGGCAGATCTCACAGCCATGCAGCAGCGATACAGCGGTCGTTACTTACCTTTCAGACGCGGCGATCCTGACGTCTTCCCGTCCGCGTCCATGCGTCGCTCGTCGGCGCCAGCAGGAAGCGCCTGACGAGAAATGGAGCTGCGCGATCTCGTGCGATCAGCGACAGACAGCGGGGCAGCCGGTCGAAGGTAAGTATCTCACACAGTGATATCGCCAGCAATATCGCTGCTGCGTCACAAAATCGTTGACGTTTTAGCGATATTGCTAGCGATATCGCTATATGTAAAACCCCCTTAAGTATGGTTTTGAGAAAAATATTTTTGTTTATCTGACAATACTGTACGTAAACTGCGAGATCAGTGGAGATACATAGGGTATATGAATAAAAGAGTTCTGTCTCTGAATGTATTAAAGCTTGGCTTATACCTTCTTTATAGTTTGATATGTCTCATGAATCACTAAGAGCTAGGATACATGATTTATTCTGCTTTCCGGTCATCCTTTAGGGGTGTTTGAACTTTGAGATCAGGCCAGTATCCCATCTACTTCTTGATCTCTCTTAATTCTCTACAGATAAAATGTCCTTTTATCTTAAGATACACTCTTTATCCAACCTACTTATTCTTCTTTACATGTCACTTTTGTTATCTTTTATCTCCCTAAACCAGTCATTTTCTTTACTTTTTCACATGCTTCAAATTCCCTTTTAACTTTTTATATTTGTAATTTAAAAACTGAAAAAAAAATCATTTATCTTTTCACACTGACTGAATTGATTCAAACAAGTATTTCAGGTTGAGGACATCATTGCATGCAGGGATATTATTCTAGCATAGTTTTGAATCCTCTGAATAGGATTTAGTGACCTGTTCTGTTTCATTTCCATATAGGAAATCAACAATAAGCAATAAGTTGTTCATTGAGAGTTTAGTAAAGTCAGACCCGTGGCAATCAGTTGATCATCAGGGTTGCTTCATTGTAAGAAATGTTTGTGCTGCCTTCTCAATCTCCTTAACCTGATATTTTGTTTCAAAACTTCTATTTAGGCTAATTCTAATTTAAAAAAGCAATTGCATGAATGTTTCTTCACTAAAGGGGTTCTCCAGTACAGTACTATTTTTAAATTAGATGTTTAAATTAAAATAAAAAAACCTATACTGACCAAGTGCCAGCCCTGTTCCAGAGGTGTTGGCACCCACAGTCCTGGGGCTATGGTGCGATGAAATGAAATATGGGGCCCGACGCTCAACCACTGCCAGCATCATTGTCTTCACCTTCGCACGAAATTCAATTTGAAGAGGAAGTTAAAGATGAGCTGCCAGCGCTGAATGGGCACTGGGCACAACGTGCCATTCCACCGCACCAGAGCCCTGGAACCGCGTATGCTGACACTGCTGGAATGGTGCCAGCACAAAAGGTGAGTGCAGGTTTTTTTTATTTTATGGAGGCCAAACATTTAGATCAAGAAAGGCTTGTCCTAATTGTGGACAACCCTGTAAAAATCAGTATACATATACTGTACATGTAATATAGTGTGTATTAATATAATCACCTATCTCCACTTTCTCCAGGATCCAACACCATTCTTTTCCTCTTCTCAGTGACAGCACATCTCTCCAGACTCTCAAGGTCATTCTGCGCTCTGCGTGACCCAAAAATGGTTTTTACAATGTAAGTCTATGGAGCATCAAATTGAGGGTTCATTTCAATGCTCACATTTTTTGGCCATATTTTGTGCTAAGTATCTCATTTGTTTTTCCTAAATTTCAAAAGCCATTATGCTATTCACAGTTCTTGTATTTCACATTGACATGCCTTAATGCAATTGTGTGCAACCTGTTACGCGTCAGGTTCTGGTCGCTGCACAGCGGGAATCTCGAGCCTTACTTCCGGCGGTCTCCCATTCCTCTCCAGCCACGGAGGAGGTTGCTCAGCAAACTCGTCAGTCTCGGCGCTCTGCCCAGACCAGCTCCGTGGGTTTGCTTGCTGCTGCCACCTCTGGCACAGCTACGGCAATACATGCTGTTCAGCAGCGAGATTCTCCGGGGACTAAGTCCTCATGTCGGGCCACTGAGCATGCCCGTGGAGTGATCTCCCATTGGAGATCGAAGGTCACGTGCTCAGGTCCTGCTCCTGTTCGGATTGGCCCATCCGAGAAGCCAGGAAGGTCCCGGACGCTCGCGGTTATAAAAGGTTTGCATAGCCGCTCGGCATGCACTAGGATAGACTGTATTTTCAGACTATAAGGAGTGAGTGATGAATGCACGTATGAATGTATCTGGTGACTGACTCATTATGAAACCCCTACCCTTGGTACGCATGTGTTGTGCAGCCTAGCCTGCTAGCGCCCAGGTTTAGGTGTAGGTAGGTCTGAGTCTGAGTCAGGCATTAGCCATCATCAGTGACTCAGCACGCCTCAGTGTAAGTGCTCCATACTCCATAGCCAGCGTCCTAAAGGGAATCTAACCCTGTGTCCTTGGGGTAGAGTTCTGTGGCCGTTTGCTATGCGCCTCTTGGGCCGGGCTCTATGAGCTAAACATTCTCCGGCATCCATGTTCAGCGGCTGTGCGGTTCTGTGCATTAACAGTGTCCGCTCCTGTTCACACTGGGTGATGTAACCCATGTGTGACTGTTTTCACGCCGCTCTATTCTTCCGTCATTGTCTAGCAGCAGTGTACCACCCCTGCATGGTGGACCCCAGGCTGTGAATGCACCTACTACTACTTTATAATCTGGTGCGTTCCGCCAGCCCTAACACAACCATTTCTTCATTTTGTCATCTGCATGACAGCACGGCAAACACTGCCTCTGATCGTCGATAAGATTACCGGCGGTAAGAGAGCTGTGGTTTCTATGCTATCAGATGACAGCTGACAAAAGAAATGACAGATGACAAAGATAGAAAGAACCTACGTAATTTATTTATAAATTTATTTATAGCACAGGTGCCAGCTAATGAATACTTCCATCAGCTGCACCTGCTCTCACTGTTATTAGGCTGATGGGCGTTGAACTCTATCATCACACGACGCCTCTGTCACTAGAAAATGCAATGTCACCTTTGTATTCTCAGGTGACAGCAAACCCAGCAGTTACTAACCCCATAGTCATATTGTCAATAAAAAACACCCAGAATAAAATCCTTTATTTGAAACAGAGTATTTTTATTTCACAACCGTATTTAAAAATAACAAACCCAGTTATACTCGCCTTATGCCCATTCTATTGAAGCCCTCGTCCCCTGTAAAAAAAAAAACAGGAAATAATAAACAACAAAAGTGTGCACCTAACACCTATTCCATTGAAGCACTGGTCTCCTGTAACAAAAAAACAAAAATGAAAAACAACAATATCCCTATCATGTCCGGCATACTGTCCCATGCCAAAATCCATGCATATGATAATTGGTTTTCAACCTGGATGGTGCGAAGATGCCACCATCCAGGCTGAAATCATAGAAAAGTGAGCTGCTGCGAGTGACTAGTGGTGACATCATGGAGGTTACCTCAGGTGACTGAGGCTGCATTCTCAGCTGACTTCCGTGTGAACTGGGCCTATGAACTGCGGTGAGATCACCGCTAGCACCGTGAGAATTAGCTCAGAGAGTTCACAACAGTTCACGGTGAGAAATTTCTTATGGTGAACTGTGGTGTCTAAAGAGACACCACAGTATGTTAAGGAAAATTCAGTTCATATTAAATAACTTGGATGAGAAATGAATTTCCATGTTAAATTTGTATGATTTACTGAATTCAAACCTTGGCAGATTTGATCAACTCTAAATCTGTTGTAAACTAGATATATAGTAAATGTTATTAAATTACTATTTTGCATGGTTTAACTATCTGTTATAAAAGCATAAAAATTCAAGGTGATTGAAAAAGCTATCTCAGACTTGGTGGGATATGTAGAATTCCTTCAAAGTTACCACATAAAGTGACGTGTCAGATTTTAAAAAATTGGTCAGTGAGGAAGGTGAATATAGTCTATGGCAAGAAGGGGTTAAATATCATTGATTTCAGTCCACCGAACCACAAGCAGTATGAGACCAGCTCCTGTATTATAAACATCTACAGTATGTTTCACATCATTTTAAAGGAGATCATAGTTGAAAATATGGTTGGAAACAAAGTGAGAAGTCAAAGAGATATATCTATGCCAAATTTTCCATACCTAATCAGCTAGACTGACTGGTCTCTTTCTGTACATACAAATTGAACAGAGAGACCTTTCAGTCATCTAGTCACTTAGCCCCTGTCTACACTTTCTACTTTGTGTTTCTCTAAAACGCTGCAGTATAGATGTTTTTAATGAGGGAACTGGTCTCTAATTTATGCCGCCAGTGGTTCTGACAGCATGAATCACCTGACAGGTTCCCTTTAAAGTTAAATATATCAAAATTGCGCCAAGCCTCAAAAAGTATTTTAGAAACTTGATTTAGTGTAAATACAGGTTTTAATGTAGCTTGTCATAAATAGTTTTCTAGATTTTCATTTAATTTTTAATGAAGTTTTAGCAGAAAGCAATTATCTTTATATCTTTACAAGAGAAAGCAATTTATAGATAACAATTTGTTGATACATTGGGTAAGGCCGGTATCCAGTGTATCCAGTAATACAATTTTAGCAAAGCACAAACAATTACCGACGAGAAAAGCCAATGAACGTTAAACAAAATCGAGCCTCTATGAAAAAATATTTAATAAATGGTCTAGAGAAGGGAAGGTGTAATAAATTAAATTAAAGTTGCCGGAAGATGAAAAGTAATTTATTAGTTAAATGTTCCATTTATGATACTATAATAAAAGCTCAACAGCAAGCGAGATTCTGTACTTTACTGTATATGTTTAGCCAGGCAGTCTATAGATAACGTTTAAACCATTCTCATTGCAGTAATGCACCAAGTCATAGTGCCCAGCTTTTCAATGGGAAATAAAAGCTGATTTTAAGAAACAGCAAACAAAGTCTAGACAATCTTTGGATGATTATACTATTAATAAGATTTGAGAAAAAAATATCTGCCTATTTCCTTTCAACTGTTAAACACAGTAGCTAAGCTATCGGGGGCAGAGGGGGTAGTCACCCTTGCCCCGTGCTCTGAGGGGGCCCAACCGGAGCTAGGCTACTGTAACTGTATCTGTGTGCACAGAGCTCCAATGCAGTTACATTCGGCGGCAGAGCAGGAAGAATCAATCTCCCTGCTCTGCCACCCGGCTACTCTGGGGCCCCTGAGCAGGCGGGGGGCCTGGTGCCAACAGTGGCCCCCCCCTGCCTATCATCGCAGGTTCATCTGCAAGGGCGTAACTATAGCCGCAGCTGCGACTGGGTCTGACTGCTTAGGGGGCCCGTCCATCCACCAATAGTGAGGGAGAAGGAGGATGTCACCCAACCAAGTGACCCGCAGCAGGGATTGAACGAATGCAGTCACCAGGTCACGTGATCCAGAGAGGTGTGTCCACGGTCCTTCAGCCACCCTGCTGCTTGACTGTGTGTGCTGCAAGCAAGCTGTTGCTGTGTCCTCCTGCTGCTGGCCAAGGGTCCGACTCCCACAGATCTGCACCTGTCATGTGAGACCTGTTATTAGGAGCAGCTCGGTGACGGGGTGAGTAGTGGCAGAAGCGGAGGTCTCTCTCTATAAAGTATATATATGCCTCTATAGTGCACACTGCACAGGTCTCTCTATATGGCTCTATAGTGCACAGTGAAGTGTACAGGTCTTTCTATATGGCTCTATAGTGCACAAGTCTCTCTCTATATGGCTGTATAGTGCACAGTGAAGTGCACAGGTCTCTATATGGATGTATAGTGCACAGTGAAGTGCACAAGTCTCTCTCTATATGGTTGTATAGTGCACAGTGAAGTGCACAAGTCTCTCTCTATATGGTTGTATAGTGCACAGTGAAGTGCACAGGTCTCTATATGGATGTATAGTGCACAGTGAAGTGTACAGGTCTCTCTCTACATGGTTTTATAGTGCACAGTGAAGTGCACAGGTCTCTATATGACTTTATTGTGCTCAGTGAAGTGCACAGGTCTCTATATGACTTCATAGTGCTCATTGAAGTGCACAGGTCTCTATATGGATGTATAGTGCACAGTGAAGTGCACAGGTCTCTCTATATGGCTTTATAGTCCACAGCAGGGGCGTGACTACCACAGTTGCAGCTGCAACGGGGCCTGGAGTGCTTAGGGGCCCGGTCACGGAGGTCACACAGCAACTCATTGACTGTGCAGCTCCGTGCTTTGATTGGCTGACAGGCTGCAATTGGCCTGACGCGATGGCTGCTCTGTGCGCACAGGAACTGTGATGAGGTCACAGGAGGGGAGGAGTCAGGGGTCACATGATCAGGAGCCTCGGTGTATGCAGTACTCTGCTGTGCTGGTTGCCATGGTGCTGGATGAGGGGGTAAGTTTATGTGTGGGGTCGGGAGTGGTTTATAGGGTGGATGTAGCAGAGCTGTGTGTGTACAAGGTGCACAGAGCAGAGCCGTATGTATGAAGTGCCGCCGTGTATGTACAAGGTGTACGGAGAGAAGCTGCGTGTGTACAAAGCCGCACGGTTACGAGTTGTACAGAGCGGAGCCATGCGTGTACGGAGCGGAGATGTGCGTGTATTTTGGCATGGGGCCCCATTTGCACTGTCCATCTGTATCTGCTGGATGCTGATACAGCTGACCGCATTGATGAGATAGGAAGTGTTACGCTACCTCTCCCATCATCTGCCTCTCAGCCTCTGATGTCCCTGACGCAGACACTGACAGCAAGTGCAATGACGTCACTACTCGGCGCCCACTGTCCGGAGATGTGTAGTAGCTCGGAGCAGTGGAGGAACCAGGAGGAAGAAAGGTGAGTAGTGTATTTTTTTTTATAGAGGTGCATCATACTATTTTATTATTTATTTATTTTTTTTTTTTTATATAGCGCTAACATATTCCGCAGCGCTTTACAGTTTGCACACATTATCATCACTGTCCCCGATGGGGCTCACATTCTAAATTCCCTATCAGTATGTCTTTGGAATGTGGGAGGAAACCGGAGTACCCGGAGGAAACCCACACAAACACGGGGAGAACATACAAACTCCTTGCAGATGTTGTCCTTGGTGGGACAACACCGATGGGGCTCACATTCTAAATTCCCTATCAGTATGTCTTTGGAATGTGGGAGGAAACCGGAGTACCCGGAGGAAACCCACACAAACACGGGGAGAACATACAAACTCCTTGCAGATGTTGTCCTTGGTGGGATTCAAACCCAGGACCCCAGCGCTGCAAGGCTGCAGCGCTAACCACTGAGCCACCGTGCTGCCCTTACACAGGCATAAGGGGCTGCATTATATTACAGTCTGCCTATAGGGGGAATGCATTACATTACAGTCTGCTTATGGGGGGCTGCATTAGATTACAATCTACCGATGGGGGGCTGCATTATATTAGAGTCTGCCTATGGGGGGCTGCATTATACTATACAGTCATAAGAAGCTGCATTATATTAGAGTCTGCCTATGGGGGGCTGCATTAAATTACAGTCTGCCTATGGGGGGGCTGTGTTATATTACAGTCTGCCAATGGGGATGCTGCATTATATTACAGTGTACCTATGGGGGGCTGCATTATATTAGAGTCTGCCTATGGGGGCTGCATTATATTTGTCTGCCTATGGGGGCTGCATTATATTACAGTCTGCTATGGGGGCCGCATTATATTATAATGCAGCCCCCCATAGGCAGACTCTATCAGTTATTACAGTCTGCTATGGGGGGGCTGCATTATATTAGAGCCTGCTTATGGGAGGCTGCATTATGCTATGGTGTCTGCCTGTTGAGGACCTCATTGTACTATAGACTCTGCCTATGGGGGGCTGAAATATACTATAGAGTCTGCCGATGTGGGGGACTGTATTGTATTATATAGAATAAAATAAATCCTACAAAAATCATGCAGTCATTGTCCAAACAAAAGTATGATAAAATTACCAAAAATCTAATTTATAAAGCTCAATGTGTGTGTGTGTGTGTATGTTTGTATGTCCGGGATTGGCATCTGCACCGTCGCAGCTACAGCCACAAAATTTTGCACAGTCACACATCTGGACCCCGAGAGCATCATAGGCTATGTTGTGAGGCGAAATTTTAACCCCACACATTCTAATTCACCAAACAATTTTGCCTATTATTCTTATCATTTCTATGGTGTTATCATCCTTCTGTAAAGCTGGAAATAACACAATTTATTACCATGCCAACACAGACCACCCTCTGACACAGACTGCAGTGGGAGCCCAGTATCACACAGGATAGGATTAGATACATGGCTCAGCAGTCAGTATCACACAGGATAGGATTAGATACACAGCTCAGCAGTCAGTATCACACTGGAGAGGAATAGATACACGGCTCAGCAGTCAGTATCACACAGGATAGGATTAGATACACAGCTCAGCAGTCAGTATCACACTGGAGAGGATTAGACACATGGCTCAGCAGTCAGTATCACACAGGATAGGAATAGATACACGGCTCAGCAGTCAGTATCACACAGGATAGGATTAGATACACGGCTGCGCAGTCAGTAACACACATGATAGGACATTATCACACAGGATAGGGTTAGATACACAGCTCAGAAACAGGATGTGCCAAAGGAAAGGACATTTTCATTCCAAGAATTCCACTCATTCCATCTGATTTGTAATGTTGTTTATTAAAAGGCTGTTGAATGAGTTGAAAATAAAATACTATCAATACTTGGGTAATCGTTTAGTTAATTTGTGTTGCAAATCTGTAGTGTTGAATATATCATGTGAAATGTTTTTATGTGCAATATAATCGTTATAATTTGTTATAACCACAGTTGGTTATTATGCCCAGGCAACGCCGGGCTCTTCAGCTAGTGTATTCATAAACATTACAAGGCATAATACGTGTGACAGATAACTAAGGCTAAGTTCACACGTAGCGGAACTCTCGCAGAAATTACCGCAAGAGTTCCGGAATTCCATTCCGCTGGAAAATCGCATTTTAAATTCCCGCGATTTTCCCGCGGAAAAACTAGCATTTTGCAAGCGTAATTAGCTTGCAAAATGCTAGCGTTTTCCAAGCGATCTGTAGCATTGCTTGGAGAACAGATTGACAGGTTGGTCACACTCGTCAAACATAGTGTTTGACAAGTGTGACCAACTTTTTACTACTGAGGCTGCCTATGCAGCCTCAGTAGTAAAAGATAAAATGTAAAAAAAAATAAAAAATGGTGTTATTCTTACCTTCCGACGTCCCGCACAGCCTTCCCACCTCTCTCCACGCTCCCGTTCCCAGTAAGCCTTTGCGAAAATGCCCGCGATGACGTACGTTCTCGCGGGATCGCGACGTCTCGCGGTTATTCGCGATGACGTCGCGCGAATGACCGCGAGACTTCGCGATCCCGCGAGAACGGACGTCATCGAGGGGAAATTTTCGCAAAGGCTTACAGGGAACGGGAGCGTGGAGAGAGGCGGGAAGGCTGCGCGGGACGTTGTAAGGTGAGAATAACAATATTTTTTATTTTAAATTCTATTTTTTACAGGGATATGGTACCCAAAGCCCGGAGGACGGTCTCCTCTCCTCTGGACCGTGGGTACCATCCGCAATTGTTCTGCTTACTTTTCGCATGGTGTGCACAGCCACATGTGGGAAGTAAGCGGAACAATGCATTCCTATGGGTGCGGGATCGCCGCGATTCCGCAAAATTAATGAGCATGCTGCATCTTTTACCACAAAGCGATTCCGCCGTGGTAAAAACCGCAGCATTAGCACAGCATTGCGGAATCCCATAGGAATGCATGGGATGCTTATTTTTCGCGGCAAAATCGCGCGGTTATAACAGCTTGGAAACGCGAAAAAAAGCCACGTGTGAACTCAGCCTTAATGTACAAAGCGCAGAAAAGGCTCATGTGTGAGGACATCAAAACATTGGTTATATCGCAGGAAGGGAAAGAAGCTGGGCAGTCAGACCATCAGAAGACCAAAAATGAATTAAGCTCAAAGTGCCAAGTGCATATAAGGTGCAATGTAAGAGTCAAGTCTGGACATCACGTTGGCAGGCATTAGAATGGGTAAGCTGGGCACTTTATGTTACATATGATACTCCTAGGGTATTGTGACACTTGAAATCTTGAAATTGATATTTACATCTACAATAGTCACTGGCGATTATATGCTACTTCATGGTTCTTGGGATCATCTGACTTGACTTGATGGTCTGATTGCCCTGCTTCTTTCCCTTTCTGTGATATAACCAATATTTTGATGTCCTCGCACATGAGCCTTTTCTGCGCTTTGTCTATTTAGCTATCTGTTACATGTATTATGCCTTGTAATATTTTTTATGAATACATTTTTGGTAATTTTATTATAATTTTGCTTGGACAATGACTGTGATTTTTGTATGATTTATGTTATTTGGAGTGTCCTTATATACTTGTTCTGGTCCTACATTTGGGCATATAGCCAGTTTGACAACTATATATTATGTATCAGTGGATTCTGATTCCAATTATACTATATAGAGTCTGCCTATGGGGCCAGCATTATATAATAGAATCTGCCTATGGGGGGGTGCATTATACCGTATAGAGTCTGCCTATGGGGGGTGAATTACACTATATATTCTGCCTATGGAGGTGCATTTTACTATATAGAGTCTGCCTATCGGGAGTACATTATACTATATAGAGTCTGCCTATAGGGGGATCATTATACTATATAAAGTCTGCCTATGGGGAGTGCATTCAGGGGTGGGATTCAAATTTTTAACAGGTTCTGTGTTTGTGTAGGAAAACCACACCCATTTTAAGCCACACCCATTTACACACACCTTTACCTCAAACATATACAAGTAGGGATGCAGTCAAACAGTTGAAAAAAATAAATTGGAATAAGATCAGAACAGTGCACATTCTGGCCAGCGGCTCTCCTGACAGCTGCATTATACTTACATGCCCCTTCCACCTCAATTCATTGTCATGTCTTTCTCTCCCACCCTCTATTCATTATCAACTGCTCTACCCCACATTCAATACATCACTTTCTATCCCACAATCAAAATTCTTTATTTGTTCTCCAGATAGGTAGTTTGCTCTGCTCACCCCCCACCTTCAATTCATAATTTGCTCTCCTCACCTCCCACCTTCATGTAAATGGCTGTGCCCCGTCACTCACATTAAATTCATCATTTGCAGTCCCCCGTCCTCTCCCCCGCATCATCATTTGCAATCCCTCCACTTTAATTTGAAGTCCCCTTACTTCATCCGTTGCAGTCCCCTATCACCCCTCACTTTATCTGCAGTGCCCCTTCATCATTTGCAGCCCCTTATCCCCCTTCCATTTCATCATGTGCAGTCCTCCTTACCCCCCCACTTCAGCATGTGCAGTTTCCCTTACCCCTCCACTTCATCATATGCAGCCCCACTCCCCCATCATCATGTGCAGTCACTCTTACTCCACATCATGTGCAGTCCCCTTTACATCCAGTTCATCCTGTGAAGTCCCCCTTACCCCCACTTCATCCTGTGCAGTCCCCCTTACCCCCCACTTCATCATGGGCAGTCCCCCTTCATCATGTGCAATCCCCCTTACTCCCCATCATCAAGTGCAGCCGCACTCCATGTACAGCCCTACTCACCACACTTCATCATGTGCAGCCCCACTCCATCATGTACATCCCCACTCACCCTTCATCATGTGCAGCCCCACTAACTCAATTCCAACATGTACAGCACCACTCCACCCACCATCATGTACAGCCCCACTACCCCTTCATCATGTGCAGCCCCACTCCATCATGTACAGCCCCACTCCATCATGTACAGCCCCACCCCATCATGTACAACCCCACTCCTCCCACCCCAGCATGTACAGCCCCACTCCCCCTTCATCATGTACAGCCCCACTCCCCCTTCATCATGTACAGCCCCACTCCATCATGTGCAGCCCCACTCCATCATGTAGAGCCCCACTCCACCCACCATCATGTGCAGCTCCACTCCTCCCACCCCATCATGTACAGCCCCACTCCATCATGAACAGTCCCACTCCCCCCACTCCATCATGTCCAGCCCCACTCCATCATGTGCAGCCCCACTCCATCATGTGCAGCCCCACTCCATCTTGTGCTGCCCCACTCCATCTTGTGCTGCCCCACTCCATCTTGTGCTGCCCCACTCCATCATGTTCTGCCCCACTCCATCATGTGCAGCCCCACTCCATCATGTGCAGCCCCAGTCACCCCCTCCATCATGTACAGCCCCCGCACCCCCCTCCATCATATGCAGCCCCGTTCACCCCCCATCATGTGCAGCCATATTCACCCCCTCCATCATGTACAGCCCCTGCACCCCCTCCATTATGTATAGCCCCATTCACCCCTCTCCATCATGTATAGCCCCATTCACCCCCCTCCATCATGTGCTGCCCCCTTACCCATTGAATTCATTTAAAAGAAAAAAAAGTTTCCCATACTTGCCTCACAGCCACTTTCCAGCAGCGCCTCTCTGCAGCCAGCGTCCAGGTACATGTCAGCGTCTGTGCGATGACATCATCGCGAAGGCCCGACACGTGACCCAGAAGCAGAGAGGGAATGGGAGCTACGCAGCTGTCAAGGTGACAGCCGTGCAGAGCTCCCTGCCTGATACAGCTGCCCACGTCACAGTGTATCTGCTGCCAGCCGCGTCACAGAACAGAGGGCATGGCCTCACACAGTTCCAAATCGCGGCTGTGAATCTCCCCGGTACGGGGAACCGGCTGCTTTTTTTAACAGCCGGTTCCACCGAACAGGGAAGAACCGGCTGAATCCCACCCCTGAGTGCATTATACTATATGGAGTCTCCCTATGGGGAGTGCAATATTCTATAGAGTCTCCCTATGGGAATTGCATTATACTATAGAGTCTGCCTCTGGGGAGTGTATTATACTATATAGAGTCTGCCTATGGGGAGTACATTATACAATATGGAGGCCTCTGGGCAGAACATTATACAATATGGAGGTCTATGGGGAGTGCATTATACTATATGGAGGACTATGGGGAGTGCATTATACTGTCAGGAACACCGCA